>NC_084493.1:22757821-23357821 GCF_030035675.1 Rhineura floridana | reverse complement strand
TTGCCCCGCCTTGGAGCCACCCCCATTTAGGTTTGGGGGCAAGGCTTACGCTTACTTAGGGTAAAAAGCTCTAATTAAACATAATATGGCTCTAATTAAACATCATAATGTCTCCTTACCCCCTCTCAACTGAGAACAGGGATCAATTCTGTGAGGTGCTGGAGGAAAGCAGCGTACAAAGCAGAACCTGTACCCCATAGGATCGCTCCCTCAGCTCAACACCTGATGACTGGAGGGAGAGGTCTTGCGTAGTGCTGCTGTGAAAGGAACATGGCTTCCAAAGCAGCACCTGCACCCTTCAGGATTTATGTCTATGCTCAACAGCTGTTGAGGGGAGACATGGATCTGTGGGACAGCACTGTGGCAGGAAGGAGAGCTGCAGCATTGGGCCTACCTTCTCAGTCTCAGCCTTGTCGTGGGTTTTCATCCTTATTGCTGCCTCTTCTTCCTCCATGACAGCCCCAGATCACTCTGGGTCATTCCACCCAACCTTTGGCTTGGGACTCAACCAAATCCAGTGCACAGCCTTACTACTCGTAAGGACTGTTGAAGTGCATGCTTAACCCAGGGGTGGGAAACCTTTTTTTTCAACCTGAGCTCACATTCCCTTCTGGACAACCTTCCAAGGGTTTCAGTGGCCCTTGAGCCAGAGGCATAAATGGGCAGAGCAACAAATATAAATTTGACCTATTTACTATAGGCTATACTCACACACCCCTCTCTTATCCTCCAGCCAGGCAAGCGTGAGGCATTATTCCAGCCAGGCAAAACCACTCAGGGTATACAGCAGGGCCAGTGATGAGTGTGTCCTGTGGAGAGTTTCGAGGGCCAAATAGAGACAGAGAGCTAAACAGAGAGGCCAATTTGAAAACGTTTCTGTTCACCCAGGCATTTGATAGCTGAGAAGGGCTGTTCCTGGCAACCTGAAGTTCACTGATTAAAGAATGGTTTTAACCGTGTTGTAGAATATTGGTTAAGCCTCATTCTTGAGTACTGTATCCAGTTCTGGACACCACACTTTAAGAAGATGAACTTAAGAAGGAACAGGTTCAGAGAAGGGCAACAAGGATGATCAGGGAACTGGAAACAAAGCCCTGTGAAGACAGACTGAAAGAACTGGGCATGTTTAGCCTTGAGGAGAGAAGACTGAGATGGCAGCACTCTTCAAGTACTTGAAAGGTTGTCACAGAGGAGGGCCGGGATCTCTTCTCGATCATCCCAGAGTGCAGGACACGGAATAATGGGATCAAGTTAAAGGGAGTCAGATTTCAGCTGAACATCAGGAAAAACTTCCTGACTGTTAGAGCACTACAATGATGGAACCCCAATTATGTAGGGAGGCAATGGGGTCTCCATCACTGGAGGTATTCAGGAAGCAGCTGGACAGTCACCTGTTGGGTATGCTTTCATTCAATTCCTGCACTGAACAGGGGTTGGACTCGCTGGTCTTATAGGCCCCTTCCAACTCTACTATTCTGTGATTCAATAAATATTGAATATTGAATCTTTTAGAATGTTTTTAAGTTGTAATTGTGCTTTGGAATGTTTTTAACTGTTTTGTATGCCTTTCTTCTCATTAAATGGTTTAGTTTATGTTTGCCCTGGGCTCCTATGGAAGGAAGGGAGGGATATAAATTCATTTAGTAGTAGTAGTACTAGTACTAGTAATTTGGCCCTGGGGCCTGAGGTTCTTCACCCCAGGCCTAACTACTACACCACACTGACCCTCATGATATGGAGAAGGGGAATGGAGGCAAAGAAAGCAAAATCCCAATGTGGCCAATGCTCCATTGGAAGGAAAGCAGCTCTGCAAGCTCGCTGGAGTCACCATGGAGAGATCCAGCTGCGTGTCTGAATGCAGATGAGGAGCTGGCACAGCTTCATCCTTTCTCTGTTTCTGAAAGAGTCAGGTATTTTTAGAGGACAGATGGGGCTGTGTTGTGCTGGGAGGAGGAGGCAAGCCATTTGGGGGGGAAACCCAAACATATTATTAATAATTTTTTTTCTCTCTTTTGGCCCTGCCAGCAAAAGCAAAGCTACAGCAAGTGGAAAGTGTCAATGGCATTCTTTCCAAACTTGAAAGGGAAAATGTGCAGGAGCTCGACCACATACACTTTGCCAAAGCCCTCAGATGTAGGAGAAAGGCCATGATGGAAGGGAGAGGGGAAAAGAAGAAACAATCCTGCCATGTGCACAGTGGGCAGATGGCTTCTCCATCAGCTAGCTTGCTTGAATTTGAGAGGCTCCCTCATGAGTAATAGTCTGGTAGGGATGGAAGGGAATCTTGTTCAGTCTGCATTTTAAAGGGAACTGACCTAATTCACCTCTCCCGGACTTATATACAGATTGGAACTGTTGTCCACTTTCCTGAATTTTGCAATGCTGCTTCAGCTAAAAAAAAAGAACACACAAATGCATATTTTATGGGGAAAATGCATACAAAAATGTGTACTTTTTACCTTCTGAGATCTTGTTTATGGCTGCCAGCTTTGGTGGGAGAGTGTGGAAAGAAAGTTATTGGCTGCCATAATTGGGGCAAGATCCCTCGATAACAGGGGCCATAAGTAGAGATGTGAAGGCCAGGAAAAACAATTAAAGGGGGGGGTCTGAAAATCTCCATTTATTTCTGGAAAAAATGGGGGGAAAGTATTTTTTCCATCCTCCTGTTTTTTTTCCATTTTTTCTTTGGGCCTTCACATCTCTAAGCAATTTAACAAGCTTATATATATCAGTCAGACAGTTAATAGTGCCCAGCAAGTACAGAACTAGGTTGCTAGAGATGGCACATGATATACCTTGTGCAGGTCACCTAGGAGTAAAAAAGATCAAAAAGAGACTATTGGCCCATTACTATTGGCCAAACATTGCCAAAGATGTCAACCAATTCTGTTTATCCTGTCCAGTGTGCCAGAGAGTGGGGAAAAGTGGGGTGAAAACAAAGGCTCCACTGAAACCCCTTCCTATAATAGGGCAATCTTTTTACAGAGTGGGGATTGACATAGTGGGTCCTTTCTCTAAACCCTCAAGGCATGGCTGGAGGTACATCTTAGTAGTGGTGGATTATGCCACAAGGTACCAGGATGCTGAGGCACTGAGATCAGTAGAAACTCCTGTGGTGTCAGAAGCTTTATTGAGGATTTTTATGAGACTGGTTTTCCCCATGAGGTATTGACAGATCAAGGAGTGTGTTTATGGGGGAAGTTATGCAGTGCATGTGGAAGTGCTGTGGGTTGAAGCATCTGAAAACAACCACTTATCATCCAGCTACCTGTGGTTTGGCTGAAAGATTTAACAGGGTACTGATAGGGATGATAAAAAGCTATGTCACCCACAGGATTGGGATGAATGCTTGGGGTGTTTCTTGTTTGCCTACTGGGAGGTGCTACAAGAATCAACTGGGTTTTCACCTGTTGAACTAATGTATGCTAGGAAAGTTAGGGGTCCTTTAGAATTACTACAGAATTCTTGGGAAGGGTCCTTGGTGGAATATAAAACATCTGTGGTAGATAATGTGATGGGCTTGCATGACAAGTTAGAATCCATGATGAAAGTGGTACAAGAAAATATGAGGCAGGCACAACAAACAGAGTATTAGTATGAGAGAACAGCAAGAGAGTGTACATATGAAGTGGGAGATATGGTCATGGCATTTATTCCCAGAAAACAGGACACATTTCAAGCCAGCTGGGAGGGACCATTCGTTACTAGAGGAAAAATTAGATACCTTGACTTATGTTATAACATCAGACAAACCAGAAAAATACAAAGTGAACATGTTAAAGCCACGTGCTTGCTTGACCCTTGCCCTACATGGCTCATTGTGAGCTGTAAAGAGAAATTGAGCGAAGGGATCAAGGCAGTGGTGAATGCTTCCTTGGAAGAGGGTGCAATGCCATTAGCCCTCAAGGAGGCAATAATAAAGCCCATTCTGAAAAAGTCCTCCTTGGATCCCCAAGAGTTGAACAACTTTCGCCCAATTTCCAATTTACCATTCTTGGGCAAGGTGATCGAGCGAGTGGTGGCTACTCAGTTACAGACACACTTGGATGAAGCGGATTATTTGGATCCATTCCAGTCGGGCTTCAGGACTGGACATGGAACTGAAACAGCCTTGGTCGCTCTGGTGGATGATTTGAGGAGGGCGTTGGACAGAGGTGCACATACATTCCTTGTCCTCCTGAACCTCTCAGCGGCTTTTGATACCGTTGACCATGGTATCCTCCTGGATCGCCTGAGGGGAATGGGAATAGGAGGCACTGTTTTACAGTGGTTCCATTCCTATCTGTTTCGAATTTACCATTTTTGGGCAAGATCATTGAGCGAGTGGTGGCTAACCAATTGTCAGCACACTTGGATGAAACGGATTATCTGGATCCATACCAATCGGGTTTCAGGACTGGACATGGAACTGAAACAGCCTTGGTCGCTCTGGTGGATGATATGAGGAGGGCATTAGATAGGAGAGAATTCACCTTTCTTGTCCTCCTAGATCTTTCAGCGGCTTTTGATACCGTTGACCACGGTATCCTGATGGATCGCCTGGAAGGACTGGGAATTGGAGGCACTGTTTTACAGTGGTTCCGTTCCTTTCTCTCTGACAGGCACCAACAGGTAGCATTGGGAGATGAGGTTTCAGACCCTTGGCCCCTCACTTGTGGAGTGCCACAGGGTTCTATCCTCTCTCCCATGCTATTCAACATCTATATAAAGCCACTGGGGGGCATCATCAGGAGATTTGGGCTGCAGTGCCACCAATATGCGGATGACACTCAGCTCTATCTCTCATTTAAGTCCTCACCAGAGATGGCTGTGGATACCATTTCCAAGTGCCTGGAGGCCGTAAGTGAATGGATGGGAGGAAACAGGCTGAAGCTGAACCCCGACAAGACCGAGGTACTGCTTGTGGGAGATAGGAGGAAGTTGGGTGATTTTGACCTGGTGTTGAATGGAGTAAGATTGCCCCTGAAGGACCAGGTTCGCAGCCTCGGTGTTGTTCTTGATTCCCAGCTGTCCATGGAGGCTCAGGTCGTGGCGGTGAGCCGGGCAGCTTGGTATCAATTACATTTGATACAAAGGCTGCGACCCTACCTCCCTGTCCATCTGCTCCCACGGGTGGTACATGCCCTGGTCTCCTCTCGCTTAGACTATTGTAATGCACTCTACGTGGGGCTACCCTTGAAGACGGTCCAGAAATTACAGCTGGTACCGAACGCGGCGGCACGTCTGATCAAGAACAGCCACCGCCGAGACCATATCACTCCAGTACTTAAAGATCTGCACTGGCTACCAGTTGTTTACCGGGCCCAATTCAAGGTGTTGGTTTTAACCTTTAAAGCCCTACACGGTTTTGGTCCAGTTTATCTAAAGGAACACCTTCAGCATCACCAGATAGGCCGCCAAACGAGATCAGCCTCCCAAGACCTTCTCTCGGTCCCACCAGTCAAAACAGCTAAGCTGGTGCGGACCAGAGAGAGGGCATTTTCAATTGTGGCCCCCGCCCTCTTGAACTCTCTGCCTTATGATCTCCGCCATGCCCCCTCCCTGACAGGCTTCCACTGAGAACTGAAAACATGGTTTTTTAGGCAGGCATTCGAGACCTCTGTCTAATTTAGTTTAAATTTTTGTATGATGGGGGTAGGTTTGGATTGAGTATACTTATTGTTGTTTTGTATTATATGTTATATTTTACTCTATGTTATATTTTAGTCTATGTACGCCGCCTAGAGTGGCCGTTAATTCGGCCAGATAGGAGGCCTAGAAATAAAATTTTATTATTATTATTATTATTATTATTATTATTATTATTATTATTATTATTATTATTATTATTATTATTATCACGCTAGAGATGCAAGGGTTTTACAGGTCGCCTTGTTTCCTGAAGGGAATGAGCCTCACTTGCTGGATTTGGTGCAAGAGAGCAAGATAGTGGGAGGTTTATATCAGCTGGAGACGTCACAGGAGGTGGATGATCAAGTCAAAAAGGAAATCATGAGAGTCTTAAGTAAATATGCAGAACTCTTTAGATCTGGTAGAACTAGTGTTGCGAAACACTCAATAGACACTGGCAATCACCCTCCAATAAGGTCAACCCCCTATTGTGTGAATGGAAGAGTGCTTGACATGAGCAGGAAGCTGACAACAAGAGACAGGAATTACTCAGCTCAAAAGGAATGCTTGGTGGTTGTGTGGGCCTATGTGTGGGGAAGAAGATTTACTGTCATCTTGATTTACTGTCATCTTGATCATCATGTGTTGATGTGGCTGGACTCTATGAAGAACAGTAACACCATGCTCCAGAGATGGTCGTGGGTGCTGCAGGAATATATAGTGGACTTTGTACATATTAAAGGAAAGGACAATGTGCTGGCAGATGGACTTTCAAGACGTGTACCAAAGACTTCAGTCACCTGACTGAGAAATTGGACTGCATGGACCCTCTCCTCTTGAGTGAAATGAACTGTGTTTTAACGCATCATATTATTCTTGGGCACAAGAAGAATACTATGCTTTTGTTAAAGGGGGGGGATTGTGACGCCCCTGTTATATTTGTACAGTATTTATGTTAAGTGTGGGTTTTGTAGTATAAATATGGTAAGTAGAGAGAGTTGGGAGGGGGAGTACATGTGATGGAATGTTGAGGAATGCTGTGTTGTGATTGGCTGAGTGTCTGGGTGGTTGAAGTTATATGTGTGAGAATGACGGTGTGTGAGAGAGTACTGTTCTGGGGTTTTTGAGTTGAAGAGAGTGAGGGGTGGATGTGTATTAGGTGGGTAGTGAGGCAGGTTTCAGGACTGAGGTATTAATATAAGAGAAACTATAACATGTTGGAAACCATTTAAATGTAACCACACACATATCTACTGAACCGAAAGTAATCTTGTTTATTCCCTGTGTGTTAACTAATAAATTCCTTTGGTTTAACAACACGACTGAGCCTTGACTGGATACATGCAGAAGGGAAGGGTGGCCAGAGCAGAAACCAAAGCTGGAAACAGTATCTATGGTGCAACAGTGAACGGATCGTGTATCAGCAGCAGGTATCCAAAGTCAACCCAGGACTGTAGTCTTTAACATCAAAAAGATACAGTGGGGATTGTGGCCTGAATCAGACACTTAATAGCAAGCTGTTAAAGAAGGAGACTAAGGCTAAGTCTCAGGGCAGCATTGTTTTACAGTGTGGCAGGCAGTGATGCCTAGTAGTGGGATCGAGATCCATGCCGGGACCACACCGGGAGAGGAGGTCTGACACGGATCTCCTGATAAGATGGTATACTTTGATGTACTGACAACACACTGCAGAAAGGCCATCTTGATGTGACTGTCATGATCATCATTACTGAGATGGTTTTGAGTGGTCTGGTGGTGCTCATGTGTGCTCATGTGTGCTCATGTGTGCAACAGTAAATGTAAGGATGGACTGAGCAATTTAATTCCATCCTACTTCAGTTTTGCTGGCACTCAGTCATAGGTCTGTTGTGTGCCTGCATTTTTAAAACCCCAGTCTGTATTTGCATTAGATGTGAATTATTGTTATCTTTGAAATTGTTTGAACTGTGGGTTGTCACCAACTAAATCCTACTTAGAGTAGGCCCATTGAAATTAGTGGATCACCCATTCCATATGCATTTATAACTTTAGAAGTATCCATGTGCACCCTGCTTTTCTCTCTGAAACTGCAACTCAAGAAGCATTACTTGAAGTTGCATTCCAATCCACAAGTAAGTTCAGGAGCACCGAATGGAGTCAGGCCACTTTGGGAAGGGCCGTAGCTCAGTGGTAGAACATCTGCCTGGCATTTCAGAAGGACCAAGTTCAATCCCCGGCATCGCCAGGTAGGGCTGGTAGAGAACCCTGCCTGAAATCCTGGAGAGCTAGTACTGAGCTAGATGGACCAATGTTCTGGCTCAGTTTAAGGCAGCTTCCCAAAAAGTAGACCAAACAAACTCCTCTTCCTACCCTGTGAACTCCTTGCAAAAAGCATTTTGCAGCAATCATAGTACAATCATGTCAAGATTACAGTTTCACAGTGTTTTATCAATGCACAGAAATGCACATTTGCATAGATAAAACACTGCACAAAAAGATCACATCAGTCATGTAGAGGGGTGAGGGGAAATGCTAGGGATGCACACCAGATTTGCCTGCTCTGGACCAATTTGGGGGGATTGGGTCGGGTCAAGACAACACCCCAGATTGCCCTGGATTGGGCCACCCAGAGTAAGCCGGGATTGTCAGGGGGTGGGGAAGGAAGGCTGCATGGGTCTGCTCCACCATTGTGTTCCCTGCAGGGACCATTCTGGGCAAGCAGACCCCAGCAGAATTGAATCCTCTGATTACCAGTGGAATGGGGGCCAAATTGGGTCAGGGGGCTGTGTGTAGCCCTAGATAAATGCACAAATGAAGCAAAACCAGTTGCAACAGAGCAATTCTGGAATCAGTTTTGGAATTTCTTAAGGCAGAGCAAACTCACGGAAGAAAAAGGCTGTGAGAGACTGGGGTGGAGGAATTTGCTCACCTGTATATTTCAGCACTTCTGCTGAGGATCTGAACTGCACTAGCTGCCTATGTTACTCCTAAACTGGAAGAAGAGCTAAGAAGATGTTCTTAACTCCCACCATGGTCATCACAGAAGATTCCCTCCCCCCCCACAGAGAGAGAGAGAGGATTCAGTGCTTCAGCAAACTGTTTCACAACCATATGCTGACATTTCCATAGCTAAAGAATCCACCTAACCCCTGGCAGTAGAATAACATATTTTGCAAGTTTAGGAGGGTAACATATAAATTTTTGAAGAGCTGCTGCTGTTGCCAGTGAGTGAGATCAATGGCTCTAAGTAAGATCATCAGGCTGCTGACAAAATCAAGTTTGTCAGCAATTTGCAAATGTGTGCTTGATGCTGCTGCTGCTGCATGGCTTCTCCAGCTTGCACATTTCAACAGCTTGATGTTAACTGCCAGGCCATTTCACACATCTTTCCTCCAATTCTGAATTATTATTCCCCTTTTATTAAAAGATTTCTCACCTTAAATTTAGGGCATAGCCTGTGCAAGACAGTGCACAAAAAGAAGGATAAGATAACATAAAATCAATTTTTTTTTGTAAAAACTGTCCCACTCAGGGTACATATACCAAATGTGGACTGAAATAATAATAGAAATGTCCTCAGGCTCTTTTTAAAAGGCAATAGCGATGGGGCCATGCATATTTCCTTGGGTAGGGAGCTCCAAATATGTGGGCCACCACTGAAAAGACCGTGTCTCTAGAATACTGACCTGTTGGCCCCACTTACTGCTGATGCATCCAAAATGTTGCTGCTGCTGAACACATTGACCTGACCACCACCACATGATGGCAGAGTGAGGGCAGGAAGCCCTGTCCTGTCTCGGAATTGGCCTCAGATGTCACCACACAGTCAAATTTCATGAGCTAGATAGCATTGTCATAGCCAAATCAAAGTCAGGGTAGGAAACACTGCTCCTGCAATGTGAGTATCACATAGGACTTCCAATATAACAGCAAACAGCTTCCTGATATCAACTGATGGAATAGTAACACACAGGTATGGAGTCAAAGAGATCTGGTCCTCAGATACAGCTCCATTGAGAATTTATGTAAGAGGATGCAAGAATGTTGCCTAAACCCTTCAAACATGACCGCAAAAAGTTATAGTTGTAGGGTTGTGTGTTTCTAGTTCTAACCATCTCTTACTTACAGTTAGAATGTGCTGCACTGCATTCCTCAAAAACTCCCCCCTATATCTGTAATCCAGCTCCACCTTGGCTGGTAGTGGTATTCTGGCTTGATAACCATCAAGAGCCATCTAGGAAATGTCTTCCATCCATGAGCATCCATTGAGAAAACACCTGATCATCACTGACCATCACTGATTGCCATATATCATCACAATATGAGAGAAGGCCACTTAACCTCTGTTGTAGGTCACATATATGGGGAAGAAAGGATGACTGAAGCCTCTTCAAGCTCAAGGACTGTGCATGTGTGTAACCCATTATGGACAGACTACATGCACAGATGAAAGGGAAGCGACATAGCTCAGTGGCAGAGCACATGCTTTGCATGCAGAAGGTCACTAGTTCAGTCCCCAACATCTCCTGATCTGCAATCCTGGAGAGCTGCTGCTAGTTAGCATAGACAATTTGGAGTTAGATGGCCAATGATCTGGCTCAGTATAAGGCAGTTTTCTGTGTTTGTATGAAGCTGCTGAAATGAGCATGAAAATGACTCTGGAAGCAATTCAAAGTACAGCCATCCAGCTAAGCTGTTTGTTTAGTGCAATGCAGAATGATGGATCACTGTGTACAAGGATGACTCCTTCCCATTCAAATGGGATTCCTTCTTCCTACCCCAGCTAATAGTTTTGGTAGAGCTGGAAGATCATGCTTGGCGCTAGGGATGGAAAGATCTGTCAATTTCAGTACTCTGTTTCTCATTTTTCCAGTCTTAAATTCTGTTCTCCATATTTCTGCAGCAATTTGCATTTTTTTAAGAAACATCCTCATGAAAATTCTTCAGCATTTTAGTGTGAATTTATCTTAATACAATATTTTTTGTATGTGGTTTTGACTAATGTACACATTTTGAAAGCAATTTCTCTTAATATGATCCATTCTTGTCTGTTCCTTTCACTTATATTCATTTTTAAGCACATTTTCCCCTAATATGTGCATTTTGAAAACTTTGGAAACTGCACTGAAAAAATTGAATAAGTGCAAATTTCGAAGGATGGCTGTGTTTCAGTTCTCATATTGTTTCGGAATGTGCAAATTTGATAGATTCAGCTTTAAATGCTAACCAAATCAAATTTCTCCTCTATCTCTACTTAGTGATAGCAAATTCTTTACATAAACCAGTTTCATTATTTGTGTGTGTGTGTGTGTGAAAGAGAGGGGTTTCTTTTCTTTGCCATGAATACGGGCCAATTAGAGAAGAAGTGGAGTGATACAACTTCACTATCCATGTTTGGCTTTTGTATTCCCAAGTATCTTGAAGCAGCTTACAGAGCAATGAGTCAGAAAACAGCTACATCATGATTGTATTGGCAAAAGCAGCAGGCGTAAAACCTCACAGAGAACAAAAAATGATAAAAAAATCTGCTCCTGCCAGTAACAGACCACTAGGTGGCACTCTCCCTTTTCCCTCAAACAATAGACCAAAGAGATGCAGTGTCTCAGAATGGTGTTGTGAATGTGCTAGCTCTTCTAAAGATGGCCTCTTCAGGACAAGATGTGTAGATTATGGCAAGATAAAAACTGAAGAACAGCCCTGCTAGATCAGGCCAAAGGCTCACCTAATCCAGCATCCTATTGCCATTGCCAATGGGAAGTCTGCAAGCAGGATCTGAGTGCAATAGCACTCTCTCCACTTGTGATTCCCACCAACTGGCATTCAGAATCATACTGCTTCTGATAGTGGAGGCATAACATAGCCATGGTGGCTGGTAGCCTTATCCTCTATGGATTTGTCTAACATATATTAAAGCCATCCAAGTTGGTCTACATCTTATGGAAGCAAATCCCTTAGTTTAACTGCATGCTGTGTGAAGAAGTGCTTTATTTTGTCCATCCTGAATCATCCAACATTCAGCTTCGTTGGATGGCCCTAAGTTCCAGTGTTATGAGAGAGGGAGAAAAATCCACTTTCTCCCCACCATGCATAATTTTGTACTCCACACTCTCTGGAGGTCCTAACGGGTTTTTCTGTTAGCCTTCTCAAGCTGCATGGAGGAGGATACAAAGGGCCAGAGAAATGATTCCTCATTATATTAGGAGAGCCGGACATCAGTCTGATTCACAGACCTGAGACCTGAAAGACCTGCTTTGAACCATTTCGCCAATTGTTTCAACATTACCAGCAATTTTCTTTCCCTGCTCCTTAATGAGGAGATGTAAATAATGATCAGCCTCTAAAGTTTTAGTCTCAGCAAAGGTGTTTTGCAGATTCTGTTATGAGATTAAAAAAGGCAGGAAGTTTGAGAAGCCAGGAACTGCAAAACAAACCAAGAACAACGACAAAACATCATGAAAATATTTAAATTTAAACAGTGCATTTTCATCCTAGTCAATTGCAGGGGGAAAAGGAATAAAAATATGATGTCTTGTAAATTCCAATGGATATCCATACTTAACTGTTCAAGCCAGTCCTTCACCAAGGGTAGAATCACAGTGAGAAGCGATGATCATAGATATCACTGAGGTCATTTTTCAACATGACATATTTCTCTTTTGGAGAGGGCATCACAAGCACATCTTCTCAATGGAACAGACAGAGCAGAAAGTGCAGTTTGACTATAGCCAGTCATGTGGCACATTAAAGAGAGAAACAGATGAAGGATCTTGGGTCTAGCAGGGTGACCCTAGCATTTTTTAATGTATTTTGTCTTTAGTTTAGTGATGTTTTGTTTTCCTATTTGTGTCTGGTATATGTTTCTGTGATTTTATCATTATGATGTGCTGTATTTTACTCTTGTTGTTCACCGCCCTGAGAGCTATTTTGCTATGGGCGGTATATAAATTGAACGAAATAAATAAATAATAAATTAGGCAAAGTTCAGTGGCCACCTCAGCCATCTGATCTGAGCAGTCATGAAATGGCAGCATACTGTCATTTTTTAAAAACAAAATCACTATGTTGTTGTTGTTGTTGTTGATGATGATGATGATGATGATGATGATGATGATGATGATGATGATGATGATGATGGTAATAATAATAATAATAATGTCTCCTAAAAACTATGTCATTCAGACAGGACTTTGCAATGTGAATTTATTTTTATCAACAGTATTTATTGATGCTTTTACTGACATTTTTGTTGTCCTTATTGTAATTTGCCATCTGCATATCACCTTTTATGAAAGTGTGGCCTATAAATATTTTATTTCATCATCATCGTCATCTATAGTGCTTAATGCACTGGCTACCAATTAATTTCTGGGCTCAATTCAAAGTCCTGGTTTTGACCTATAAAGCCTTATGTAGCTCAGGACCTCAGGACCTCAAGGACCACCTCTCCCCACATTAACTGACCAGGACACCACAATTGTCCCTGGAGGCCCTTCTTCATATACACCAACCATGGGCCGTCTGGAGGGTGGCAACACAAGAATGGGCCTTTTCAGTGGTGTCCCCGCACTTGTAGAATACTCTCCCCAGGGAGCCACTCTTGGTACCATTGTTATCTATTTTCAGGTGCCAGGCAAAGACTTTCCTCTTTTCCCTGGCTTTTGACCCTTAATTTGAAGGATTTCAGGCATTTGTGGTCTCTTTTAGTGGGGTAAGACACATCTTTTATCTGTATAGATGTGGTTTTAAGCTTTTATTGGTTGTGTTTCTTTTAACTGGTTTTAATGCATGTCGCTTTGGGTCACTTTTGTGAGGAAAGCAACTAACAAATATAATAATGATACCAAAATAGTTACATTAAAGTTACAAACATTAAAATATAAACATCCATAATACAATAAAAGAATCCCATTAAAACATTAAGATGTAAACATCCATTAAAAATCTATAATTTTAATTTGTATTTTTACTGCTAGAGAGTGGTGCTTCTGGGATTTTCTCCCCAAACAGCTGGTCTCTTCAGAGGAAGTGGACACAATTTTCAGGTTTGCCTCAGGTGCTAAAATGTCTTAGTGTAATCCTGGTACCTCACCCACTGGTAGGTATTTGGATTTTCAAGAAGGAATTATAAGAAAATAAGAAGAGCCTGCTGGATCAGGCCAGTAGCCCCTCTAGTCCAGCATCCTGTTCTCACAATGGCCAACCAGATGCCCATGGGAAGCCCACAAGCAGGACCTTAGTGCAAGAGCACTCTCCCTTCCTGCAACCACCGACAACTGGTTTTCAGAAGCAGACTGCATCTGACTATGGTGGCAGAGTACAGCCATGATGGGTAATAGCCACTGATAGCCTTATTCTCCATGAATTTGTCTAAACTTCTTTTACAGCCATCCAGGTTGGTGGTCATCACTGCCTCTTGTGGGAGCAAATTCCATGGTTTAACTATGCAGTGCTTGAAGAAGTACTTTGAGGCATACAGGTAATAGATCTAGATTCACTCAGAGATCTGCAGGATCTTTATTTCCACTGAAGAAACTGCTGGGCCACAGACTCTGAAATGGTGCTGAAAAAGTCCCAAGACATTAAAAAAAGAAAAAGAAAAGAGGGGGCACTTTAATCTGTATTATCCACCATGCATTTTTCCTCATCCATCTATTTATCTCATCCATGAAACTACATTCCATCGTTTCCCCACATGGCTGTCAGTGATGAAAGAGGATGAATGACAAATATAATTGGATGTCAAGTAAGGATGAGGGAGAAATTAATTGGTTCACATTTTAAGGCAAGCCTTCCTAATTTGTCCTTCCTGAAATGATACACAAACCAAAAAGCAACTATTATTTGAAATTCTCACTTCTATTTTTTAAAAAGGCAGTTCTCAACCCCCCCCCAAAAGAGCACGTACAAAAATGTGTATGTTAACAAGGGGTGTGCATAAAAATGCATATATTAGCAAAATAAAAAATGTAAATGTACTGCCTTCAAGTCAATTCCAACTTATGGCGACCCTACAAATAGGGTTTTCATGAGGCTGAGAGACAGTGACTGGCCCAAGGTCACCCAGTGAACTTCATGGCTATGTGGGGATTTGAACCCTGGTCTCCCAGGTCATAGTCCAACACCTTAACCACTACACCACACTGGCTCTCGTATTAGCAAAATAGCACAAAAAAAGAGGAAAAATTGCTTGCAAAAATGTCTACATTAGGTATGCAAAGATGTGTATTTTAGGGAAATTTAGAAAATGAATTTATGTGTAGGCTTTTTTTAATACTAAAAATAATAATCACAAACTGATGTGGAAAGGTGGTGAACAGAACTTAAGAGTGGAGAAATGAGGAAATGAGGAAAGGCAAACATTGACCATTTCCTCTGTGTAATAAATCCTATTACTGGAGTGGGGAAACGTTTCAGCCCAGTGGCCCAGATCTTTTTTCCTCTCCGTCCCTGCAGGCCAACTCTGACAAGTGGGCAGGATTCCTCGTGGGTTAAGCATCTCATGTTATAATGACAAACCTCATTTGCGGATGTCAAGTGACTGACGCCTGTCAAAGCACAGGGTTTTCCACAGCACTTCCCAAAAACATGGCAATCCGCTGGGCGCTTGGGAAGTACGGCACAAGGGGTTATAAATAAAATGTAAACAACTCATCTTAAAATGAAAACCATTTAAAATATAGCGATTAAAGAAGATTAAATACAAATCAGTAAAGACAGCATCCTGTTTAATAGCCCTTGCAGTTAGTTCCCAAAAGCCTGTCTGACCAGAAAAGTCATGATATTTCTGCAGACGGAAGGAGGACAGGGAAGGAGCCAGTCTAATCTCCCTAGGGAGGGAGGGCCAGGAAGCAGGAAGGAGAGGCAGATGCCAGGTTGGAAGGAGGAGAAGCAGTGAAAAGACCCAGGAGGGGCCTACTAGCCCAGCTCAGGAAGGGTAGGTATTGGGGGGAGGGGAGTTGGCAGGTAGGCAAGAGATGACCATCCGACTGCCATCCCCTTTCCCAAAGACTGCAATCCTCCTTTGGAGGAGACCTTCTTAAAATCTGATGGGATTCCTGCCTTTGGATGCAGGCTGCAGGGGTCTGCTTCACAAGCACCTTCCCGCAGCGACACCAACATGGGCACCAAAGCAGTATCCAGGGCCAGTCCAAGGTGAGGGTCCAAGCAAGCAGAGCCCACAAGAAAGGGTCAGGCAAGAGGCAAAGTCAGAGCAATCCAAGGTCAGGATCCAGTCAGTCCGTGGGTGTGGACAAAGGCAAGAGACAGGTCCATGCTCAGGTTTGGTGTCAAATAGGGTTGCCAGGTTCAATCCCTGAGACTGATCCTGTATCTTTAGGAGAAAAGAAAGTCAGCCAAGTGCAGGTGTTCTTGCAACCCTGTAATGGGAAAAACCACAAGGTGGAATTCTCCCTTCCCCCTGCACAACTTTTAAAGATACAAAAGATCTCTTGGAGGCCCTGGCAACCAATATTTTTGTATCTTTAAAAGTTGTGCAGGGGGAAGGGAGAATTCCACCTTGTGGTTTTTCCCATTACAGTGTGGCAAGAACACCTGCACTTGGCTGACTTTCTCTTCTCCTAAAGATACAGGATCAGTCTCAGGGATTGAACCTGGCAACCCTAGTGTCAAATGACAGGCAGAAGCCCTTGCTAATATATAGACATTGTCCCAGCAGCTCTTCCAGCCTAGCACTGTGTTGTGATTGGTTTTTTTCTTTTTTGAGCTGGAGCTGCTGGAACCACATCTCAACCTCAGCTGACTCCCCTCAACTCCCTTCAGCCAGAGGAACTCCCTTCTCCTCTAGAGGAAGGTTTTACTCCTGAGGAGACCTTAATCCCAAGGAGTCCTTCCCTCTTGGTGGACATTTCTCCAGATGGGCTGGGTTCCCATCTGGTGTTCGAGGTGATGTCCCTCCCTTGGGCTTGGGACCCATTTGGCTTGGATGTCAAAAGCTGCATTCACCCTGGATGCAGACAGTCCTTCTTTGGCCTCATTGCAGGATCCTGGCTCCTTGACCACAAAGAAGACTGGGGGACACAGACTGCACCCTTCTGAACATGAGATAGGAAAAAGGCATGTTTCTTGGAAACTGTGCATACTGACTGGAGAATGTGCATATTGCCCAGAGAATGTACTAAATGCAGTCACAATATGTACATTCCCCAAGGTCTGTTTGACATTATGCATATTGGCCAGAGAATGTACCAAATTCAGCTGAGATATTCACATTCCCCAAAGCCTGTTGGAGATTATGCATAATGACTTGAGAAAGTACAAAAATCAGTCATATATGCACATTTCACAACACCTGTTGGAGGTTATGTATATTGACTAGGAAATGTGCACAGTTCCCTCTTCATGGATGGATGATGTGCACATTCTCCATGAGACCTGGTGAATGTGCACAACAGCCTGTTGTTATGCACATTAACCACTCAATTTACATTCCCCTTAACACCCTGTCTCTCTCTCTTTCTCTCTGCTCTTAAGACAATTGAAATTGATAAGAAAACTTAGGTTGCCTGTCCAACCCCACTTACCTGGGAAAAATCCCCATTGAATTCATTAGGACTTACCTCTGTGTAGAAATGGTTTAGGATTACATCCTTAGTTGCAACATTGGTTTCAGTGGGATTTACCCAGCACTGTCATTGGTTGGACACACATATCCTGATGTTTAAAACAAATTTATATTTTAATCAAATTTTTCTTCTTTAATTGTTTTGAAATAGATTACGTGCTTATGGTTTATATTTTTTTCCTGCATTTTTTTGCGGCATGTTATTGTTCTCAGTCGGGCAGCTATGCCATACAAGTCTAGAAAATAAATTTGGTAATAAAAGCAAAACAAGAGAGCTTGGCTTAGTTATTTATTTTTAAATGAGACTTCTGGAAATTACTTCCAGCAGCACAAGGAAAAAGAAACAAGAACCATTTCTCTTCTTGGGCCCAGAAGCACAGAATGGGAAAAAATATTCAATTTTATGTGAAAAGGCGGGGAGGGAGGGAGAACACCTTTTGAATCAGATATATGTTAATGTAAAATGGGGGAGACTTCCACTCTGCCCAGTGTTTTCCTCTCCCCCCCCCCTTGCTGGTACAGTCCTTGTTCAAAAGGCAAATGGGTTTACCAGATGCTGGGAATCACAGGTGGGGAGAATGCTGTTGCACTCTGGTCTTGCTTGTGGACTCCCTGCATGCATCTGCTTGTGAGATCGGGATGCTAGACTAGACGGGCCACTGGTCTGATCCAGCAGGGCTCTTCAGAGGTGCCTGTCCATGCACTTAGAGAATCTTGGGCAGCCACCAAGAAGGACTCGGGGCCATCCAATGAAGCTGAATGTTGGATGATTAAAAAAGTACTTCTTAACACAGTGCATAGTTAAACTATGGAATTTGCTCCCACAAGATGGCCACCAACATGAATGGCTTTAAAGGGGATTACACAAATTCATGGAGAATAATGCTACTAGCCACAAAGCCTATGTTCTCCAGCTGCTGTCAGAAGTGGTATGCATCTGAACACCAGTTGCTGAGAAAAGGCCTGGTGCCAGCAGGTGGCAAGGTTGGACCCTGGCTTAGGACCCCTGTGGCCCAGAAGGGCCCCTGAAATGCCCCTCCTTAGCCTGGGAGGGTGGAGCTCCACTCCACAATCCCCACCAGAGTTGGGTTGCAGGACCCAGTGACCCAATGCTGCTGTGGATTGCAGAGAGGGAGCTCCCAGGCAATACACACACCCCCGATACAGGCAGTGCAGGCTTAAATAGGCCTGCCTGCCCTACCTACCTCCCACGTCACTGCATCAGCATGCTAGCTTGCTGTGCACACATGCTTGCCATCACCCAAGATGGTGGTGGAGGCACCCCAAAAGGATTGACATCCCCACCACCATCTTGGGTGATGGCAGGCATTCCAGCCATTTAGGCATATATCCAATTTCTTTTACCTGTTTTTTTTCTTTGCCTGATGAAAATGGTACCGGTATTCTGGCGTAGGCACGGACAGGGGTGTAGTTGTCCAGAGACTCAGGGGGTCTTAGTCCGTTTTCTTTTTGGAGAGCAAGGTCCCAGCAGGTTTCCTATGTCTCCAGCATCCTGCAAGCCAATGAGCATGAAAGGAAGAGTCTTCTAACATGCTTCGTTATCATTTCCTGCTGATTGGAGCCAGTAAGATTGAAAGGAGGCAAGTCAGTCCCTGAGAAGGCTTTTTCAGTAGCTACCACACCTCCCTTTCATGCTTATTGGCTCCTAGGGATGTCTGTTGTGGTGGGAGAAGGCATGAACAAGGATCTCATTCTCAACCCAGCAGCAAAAAATGGAGAGGGGACATGGCTGTGACTAACATGAAGGGACCCTGCACTTCTGAATTTGCCACTACGCTACTGGGTGAAGGTGGCAGCTTCCCCTTCTTTATTTATTTTATTTTTATTTTATTTATTAAATTTATATACCGCCCGACTAGCAATAGCTCTCTGGGCCCTTTCCCACCCCCTCCGTGTAACTCACACAGTGAATTATGGGGAAAACTACAGTGCACATGGTTATAATGGGTGAGGGACAAAAACAAGACATAGTTCTTTGCAGCAGTGTGAAAGACATTTGTGCAAAATGCCAGTATATCAGCCGAAGAAGCCACGGTTCCTAAACACAAGTTGTACTGCAGTGTGAAAGGAATGCTAGAAATTGGGACAGAAGCACTATCATTTAAATCTGCAATAAGCCCCGTGTGTGAAAGCAGCCCTCTGTGATGAAGTGAATGATCTGAGCAGCACAATCCTGACCCCGCCATGTGTTATGGTAATTCATCCTCCAAGTGAGAGTTAGGCCCACTTCTCACAAATAGAAGATGAGGAATTGAACCTCCTTCCATTTGATTGAATCTCACCCCTACCCTCCCCCTGCCCCCAAATCCATGAAATACTAAGTTGGTATGTGTAGCCACTTCCTCCCTCCCCCATGGAGAAGGAAAAAATCACACAAATCCCTACCTTCAATCAGAAATGCTACCATCAAGACATTCCCTGGCCAAATGAAAGTTTTCATTTCCCTGTACAAATATATGGCCTCAGTTGCATACTCCGTAAACCCATTCAACTCACTCAGAGTTTGCAGCAAATAGCAGTTTCATCTCCACATTTCACTGGGGGTTGGAGGTTTTCCCTCAGTTTGCTCATTCCAGCTTCCCTCTTCAGTTTCAGTATTTGCTAATTCCTCACCATCCATTTCCGCTTCTCTCTTTCTTTGTCTCTATAATTTTCAACATTATCTTTCCATCTCTTCCTGCTCATTTCCCTTCTTGTTGCTCTCTTGTTTGGCTTACAGTATATCTTATTTTGATTGCTTTTATCCATCAGCCTTTTTGCTGGTCCCCTCCTTTCTTTTTTCCCCTGGTCAAATTCCCATGACTCTCCAAAGCAAGTATCGAATTGAATGCTATTTTTACAAATGGATAATGAACTGAAATGATGTATTCATTAATGGTATTATTGGAGGGAGAATCTTTATTACTCAGAGCCGTAGGCTACCATAATTCAGTACATACAAAATACAAAAAAAAAAAACCCTATAAAAATACAGGTTAATTTAACATATTTCATCAAGCATATTTCATCAGACAACATTCATCAAACATACAAAAAGTAACAACAGCAACAAAGTTAAAATAAAACTTCCTCTCTGGGAGAAAGTCATATTAATGGAATTATGGGATTATTAATTTTCTTGTAAACTTCTTAGCCGTGGTGGTGGTTAGTGGCTGGAGGTAAGGCTGGAGGAGAAATTTATGTGGTTTATATATTTGTGGGAAGCTACCTAATTTTCACAATCCAAACTATTTTTTTTATTAAATTTATATCCTGCTCTTCCTCCCAGAAGGAGCCCAGGGCGGCAAACAAAATTATTATTATTATTGTCTTTATTTAGACAATTTAGACAAAAGCACTCAAAGCACTTTAAAACATCTTAAAAACAAAAGACTTTAAAATATAATAAAACAAAACATCTTTTAAATTTATAAAAACATTTTTTAAAACATCTTGAAAAACAAAAAGCGGTGTCACCGATACCCATCTCACCAAGTCGGTTCAGAAGATACCATGGTCAATGGCATCAAAAGCTGCTGAGAGATCAAGTAAGAATAACAGGGTCGCAATCCCCCTGTCCTTCTCCTGGTAAAGGACATCCATCAGGGTGACCAAGGCCAATTCAGTCCCATAACCAGGCCTGAACCCAGACTGAAATGGGTCAAGATAATCTGTTTCATCCAAGAGTAGTTGCAATTGCTGTGCCACAACCCTCTCAATCACCTTCCCTAAAAAAGGAGTATTGGCGATCAGGCAGTAGTTGTCACAAATCAAGAGGAACACAGTGTAATTTATGCCAGGGTAAATTATGTCAGGGTAATTTACCTCTTATTACAAAGTCTAATCAGCAGTGAGGCTTCTTCCATCTGAGCCAGCCCAAGCTCGACAGAAGGAAACCAGCCTTTAAAATAGAGTTTGACTTACACCACCATTTTTGCCAATGTAATTTCCACTGGTTTGCTAGGTCATGTGACTGAGCTGAATGGAGTTTCGAATAGGGCTAAGTCTCCCCCTGCCCCACCCCTGCCACTCCCCTACCACTCTCCCAGAATGCCCTGGAAGGGAGGACTCAGGCTGGCATATCTATGTCTGAGCCTGGATGAGGGACTTCAGCTGGTACAGTACCGGCTGAGCCAAGATCTGCCTATTCCAAATTCTGCTCATCCTTGTGGATCTTGTGTTTAGATTGCTCCCTAATGCGCAAACTGAAATGTAGCTATCTGTTTAAATTCACACTTCTCTGAATTTTGCAATGCACCTCTGATCCCAAAATGCATACCAAAATGTGTATATTAGCAAAAATAATGCACTAAAAATGCATGACTTTTGGGGGGAAATTGCTTGCAAAACTGAGTGCTTTAGGTTATATTGCACTACAATGCATATATTGGGGGACCATGCAAAAAGTTGCATACTGATTTTTATGCTGCCTTTCTAAGAAGGGAAATGCAAACTGATGTCAGAAATGGGGCAGACCGAACTTAGGACTGAGAAACTGAGGGGGGAAATGTATTTGACCTATTTGTCCATCCTTAGGAGCAGGAAAGCAACTGATAGAGCAATGACAGCATGTTCTACATAAGAAAAGCATTTGATGAAAACACATCTAGTGTGGCAAAGGGAAGGTCATCAAATCCTTGTGTGATGGAGTGAGCACATGTGTGTCTGAAGTCACATGGTGGCTGGAGGGCATGGCATCTCTCTTAAGAATTAATAATAGATACAGAAATCAGCCACTAATTGGAACGAGAACACCCGGGCCTAGTTCAACTCTTGTGGAAGAAAATGTGTGGTTCCTATATGCTTACAAGAGAGAGATTACTCACTAAAAGGGGAAACGTCAATCACAGGGATGAAAAGAAATCAGATGGGCCTCTTGCAAAATTGTTCTTAACACATGTTAATTCCTAATGGGTGTTACTTAATTAGTTAAATAATTAATTTGTTGGCCGCTTTTCTGCACACATATGCACACTCAAAGTGATTTACAGTTAATAAAAAAAGAAAAGAGAAAAGAAAAGTACAAGATGAAAATATATATAAAAAGTTAGAAACAAAACAGTACATAAGATGGCGGAGCAACCTTTCTTCAAGAGAAGCCCTCCAAAAGCCTTTCAAAGTTATTAGTCAAAATCTTGGAATTTCTAAGAGGACCAGAAATGCTTTTAAGTTGGACTTAATGACCCTGGTACTAGGGGCTCCTTCTGAGAGGAGGGGTGGGATATAAATTCAATCAATAAAATAAATAATATTAAATAATAATAAATAACAGACATGTACCAGGACTGATCTACACTTGAACCCAGACAAGACCTCCTCAGAGTAGCAGCCTTGGCGCATATTTGTTGCAGACTGTTGATGAGGACAGACTACCACCAGGAGATGGCACGGTGCTTAAAAGCTTGCACTGGCTGCCCAAATGTTACTGGGCCAGGTTGGCCCTTAACAACTTGGGACCAGGATATCTGAAGGACAACCTGATCTCTGCCCAATCCCTCAGATATTTGGGGAAGTCTCTGTTGGTTGTCCCCCATGGCGCAGATGCACAGCTTGTAACTACTAGAAGCCAAAGCATTGTTGTAGGCCTGAGCCTATGGAACTGAGATTAGCCAGATACCCTCCTTGCTGAAGTTCAGGAACATGACAAATACTTTCTCATTTCAGCAGGCATCTTAAGATAATGTTTAGTTTTAGGATGAATTTCTATTATTCTTATTCTTGTATGGCTTGTTCTTTATTTTTTTATATTTTATGTAGGCTGGTTAGAAATGTTAATGATTAAGTGGTAAATGAATAACTTATATAAAATAAAATGCATATTTGAACCAAAGGGAGTTGGCATATCCTGATTGCCAACTGGAGGTTGCACCCCGGGAAACAAACCACCTGGGCAGTCTTTAGACTCAAGGGATCCAAGGCACCCATATTGGACACACATCCCATCTCCAGATTCTCCAAGGATTCAAAAATTGGCTGTGCCCAAGAGCATCCCTGGGGGAAAAAAGCATTCTTACTGAAACTTACTTAGGATTAATACAGTGGGTGTATTCAATGCTAGCCTACTCAGAGCAAACACATTGAAGTTAATAGACATGACTAAATTAGGTCCGTTAATTCCAATGGGTCTATTCTGAGTAGGACTTAGCTGACTATTGCCCGGTATATTTTTGTGCACCTGGAACCTTTTCCCTACTTGATGCCTTCCAGCTTTTTCTTTTCTCGCCTGTCTCTGAGCCCTTTTTTGGAGGAAGCAAGAAATGTCATGTGCTTGGATTGGGACCCCAGCAATGCTCCAAGAATGGGAGGAGGCAACAAGGGCAGCTGTAATAGTGCTCAGTTTATGCCCTGCTGTTGCTGCTGCAAAATGGTCTGCTCCCCACCTCCTTGTGTGTCTGTTGGACTTCTTCACTGCACAGCTCCCCTGATGCTTCAGCATATCTTGCTTTGGACCTGTTTTCACTTTGCTAGACAGTTCCCCAGCCTCATCACTCAGGGCTGCTGGAAATGGGGCCCTGATATATGGAACTGGAGCTAAAACAAAATGTTAGGCAAAATGTGGCCAATAAATAAATAAATAAATAAATAAATAAATAATCCAACTCAGATTTTGGAATGTTGACCATTTTTTTTTCAAATGATGCTTTTAAAATGTGGTGTACATTTAAACCTTATACCTTGCTGATTAATGTTTAGGCAATGGGTCGAAGCCTGAAGCAGGCCACATCCACACCAGACCTTTATTCCACTTTAACACTGCAGAGCTTGGAAAAGTTACTTTTTTGAACTACAACTCCCATCAGCCCAATCCAGTGGCCATGCTGGCTGGGGCTGATGGGAGTTGTAGTTCAAAAAAGTAACTTTTCCAAGCTCTGTCATGGTTTCCCCGAAAGAATCTTGGGAAGGGTAGTTTGTGAAGGGTGCAGAGAGATGCTAGGAGACAATTATTCCCCCCAAAGAGCTCCAATAACCAGAATTCTCTGGGAAGAGGGGCTGACTGTTAAACCTCTCTGGCTATTGGAGCTCTGCCAGGGGAACAGGAGTCTCCTAAATACCTTTCAGCCACACACAACCCAGTATGAGCCAGGGGGTGGCAATACACAGGGTCATGACTAAGGGTGGAAGGATCTGCCCATATTGGTCCTCTCAGTTTCTCATTTTTCTAATCTTAAATTCAGTTCTCCACATTTCTGCAGCAATTTGTTTTTAAAAAAATCCTCATGAAAATTCTTCAGCATTGTAGTGTGAATTTCTCCTAATACATATATATTTTGTATAGAATCATAGAATAGTAGAGTTGGAAGGGGCCTAAAAGGCCATCAAGTTCAACCCCCGGCACAATGCAGGAATCCAAATCAAAGCATTCCCGACAGATGGCTGTCCAGCTGCCTCTTGAATGCCTCCAGTGTCGGAGAGCCCACTACCTCTCTAGGTAATTGGTTTCATTGTCGTATGGCTCTAACAGTTAGGAAGTTTTTCCTGATGTCCAGTCAAAATCTGGCTTCCTGCAACTTGAGCCCATTATTCTGTGTCCTGCACTCTGGGACGATCGAGAAGAGATCCTGGCCCTCCTCTATGTGACAACCTTTCATGTACTTAAAGAGTATTATCATATCTCCCCTCAGTCTTCTCTTCTCCAGGCTAAACATGCCCAGTTTTTTCAGTCTCTCCTCATAGGGCTTGGTTTCTAGTCCCCTGATCATCCTTGTTGCGCTCCTCTGAACCTGTTCCAGTTTGTCTGCATCCTTCTTGAAGTGCGGAGACCAGAACTGGTTGCAGTATTCAAGATGAGGCCTAACCAGTGCTGAATAGAGGGGAACTAATACTTCATGCGATTTGGAAACTATACTTCCGTTAATGCAGCCTAATATAGCATTTGCCTTTTTTGCAGCCACATCACGCTGTTGGCTCATATTCAGCTTGTGATCAACGACAAATCCTTCTCACATGTCGTATTACTGAGCCAAGTATCCCCCATCTTATAACTGTACATTTGGTTTCTTTTTCCTAAGTGTAGAACTTGGCATTTATTCCTGTTGAATTTCATTCTGTTGTTTTCAGCCCAATGCTCCAGCCTATCAAGGTCCCTTTGAATTTTGTTTCTGTCTTCCATGGTATTAGCTATTCCCCTCAATTTTATATCATCTGCAAATTTGATAAGCATGCTCTGTACCTCCTCATCCAAGTTGTTAATAAAAATGTTGAAGAGCACTGGGCCCAGGACTGAGCCCTGTGGCACCCCACTCGTTACTTCCGCCCAGTTTGAGAAGGAACCATTGATAAGCACTTTTTGAGTACGATTCTGGAGACAACTGTGGATCCACCTGATAGTTGTTCCATCCAGCCCACATTTAGCTAGCTTGCTAATCAGAATATCATGGGGCACTTTGTCAAAAGCTTTGCTGAAGTTGAGGTATATTATGTCTACAGCATTCCCACAGTCTACAGTGTACGGAGTTTTGACTAATGTACACATTTTTGCAAGCAATTTATTCTAATGTATTTTTGTATGTTATTTTCACCCGTATATTCATTGTTATGCACACATTCCCCTAATAGATGCATTTTTGTAAACTGTGCTTGGTTGCAGACCTGCATCGCAAAATTCGGTTAAGTGCAAATTTGAAAGGATGGCTGTTTCAGTTCTTATATTGTTTTGGAGTTGAAATTTGATAAATTCAGCTGTAAATGTGAATTGAATCAAATTTCTTCTCCATCCCTAGTTATGACATAAGGTGGCTTTAGCTTTATTTCTTGAGTGGGCTTGAAATGTGTCACAAAGCAATGTTGAATGTGGATTCCCTCCCTTCTCCTAAGTGATTATTAGAAGGGAAGACTGCCTTCACATTTCACCAGGACTCTAAAAAGCTAGTAACATCTGTTACATAAAAATAAGTATGCACCAATTTTCAGGAATCCAAGTTCTGCAATAAATGAGGCAGGATTCCCCCCCTCCCGCACACATTGATTTGCAGAATATGAGCAGCCCCAGTGATACATTTCCTGGGTGTGTATGAGTGGGATTTTTGTTAAAAAAAAAAATCAGACATGCATGGGCAGAAAGTGTCTGTGTTCAACATCGTTGCAGATCTTTTTTTAAAAAAAAAAAACCCCAACCCACATTGTCAGCTTACAGTAAACCATGACACACAATTCTGTATTTTTGTTCTGTCACCATAGTAACAACAAAGTAAAGAGCAAAGAAGCATGCAAAGAGCAGGAGGGGTTCTTGTTGGGTTTCTCCACTGCTGAAGCCTAACACACACACCCAATGCTCCCAACTCGGCTGAGTTAACGTGCTGTTTTCCCAGTGCAATTGGACAATCTGAAAATCAGAGCATCACCAGGGTGGAATTTTTAGCCTTCCAACCTTAGCCAGTATCAATCCAGCAGAGATGGATCTCTCCCCCTCCACCCCCCACAACTGTGAATCATGACATGATTGATCTTTTGCATATTGGGAACACTGGGGGCCTCCCCACTCTCGATATTTCTGATCCAGCCGAGAGAATTGTGCCCCTGCTGTGAATCACATCATGATTGGACAATGATCCTTGGCACTTTGGGAACACTCTGGGGCAGAGGGGAGTGATCTTCTGTACATTGCCTGCACCAAAATTTGCTCATTCGGTCTTTCTCTTGCTTTCAGATATTCCCTCTCCAAGTCAGTCAGCATCCCATGCCTACAGAACATGCTCAATCCACAGTGGATTGTTTTAGGGGTGTTTTAGGCCTCATCTGGAATACTGCGTTCAGTTCTGGGCGCCTCATTTTAAGAAAGATATAGACAAGTTAGAGCGGGTTCAGAAGAGGGCGACGAGGATGATAGCCGGTATGGAGAACAAGTCTTATGAGGAAAAGTTGAAGGAACTTGGCATGTTCAGTCTGGTGAAGAGAAGGCTGAGGGGTGACATGATTGCACTCTTTAAGTACCTGAAGGGCTGTCACATAGAGGAGGGTACAGATTTGTTCTCTGCTGCCCCAGAGGGTAGGACTAGGTCTAATGGTTTTAAGTTGCAGGAGCGTAGATTCAGAATGGACATTAGAAGGAACTTCTTGACAGTAAGGGCAGTTCGGCAATGGCACCGACTGCCTAGGGAGGTGGTGGGATCCCCTTTGCTGGATGTCTTCAGGCAGAGGCTGAACAGCTATCTGCGGGAGATGCTCTAGCTGTGGATTTCCTGCTGTGAGCAGGGGGTTGGACTCGATGGCCTACAAGGCCCCTTCCAACTCTATGATTCTATGATTCCCCCTTAATTTCCCCCCTCAATAATTTTCTGTACTTCTGCAAACATCAGGGTTCCACCCATATTTGCTGATACCTCCCTCTTTTGTGTGAATGGTGTTATCTTGGCTACATAAGCAACGTCCCTCAAAGCCTGAACACCGAAAAGAGAGAGAATGATTATGAAGAGAGTTGCTTTATGCAGCAGAGTTCGTTGGAGATATCAAAGAATATGAAATGAGTTTATTTTGTTTATGATAAACACTACTCTCTTTCATATTCTTTTATATACGTGGATAGGAAAGCCTGATCATCCACACTAGCTGAATTTGAAAAGGTAGGGAGAGAAAGAATTGTGGGAAGTAGAAGGAGAAACTGGAAGTGATGACAGCCCTGAGAATATCAGTCTAATCAATCAGAGGCATGGTTAAACTTGAGGAAAGTAACAAGGAGAGAATTCAAGCAGGGGCCCTTTCAACTGACTAACTATATCTCTTTATCTCTTGCCCCTAATGGTCAATAGATTCAGAGCACACAGCGAGACAATGCATTGATTGAAGTGAAACTTCCAACAGATTATATCCAATGCCAAATCACTGCAGCCCTTGCTGTAACAAAGGATGGACAGATTAATCTATTTTTGCTATGTTTCAGTTTTACATCTCAGGGACGGGGGAGAAATTTATTCAGTTTGCATTTTATGAAATGTGAACCTCTCCAGTTTGCACCACTGGAACCAATATGTGAACCATGAGGCAACTATCCTTTGAAATGTACACTTCTCTGAATTTTGTGATGTAGTTCTCCCAACAACAACAACAAATGTGTACAAAAATATATATGTTAGTGAAAATGTAACATACAAAACTGTGTTAGATTAAGGGAAATTTCTTGCAAAAATGTGTATATTAAGCAGCATTGTGTACAAAAATGTGTCAGTTAGGTGAAATGCAGAAGGAAAGGCATATAAATTTTCATGCAGACTTGTAAGAAAATGATTGCAAACTGATGTTTGCAAACTTAAGGTCACACGCACATCATACATTTAAAGCACATTTATAGCACTTTAATAGTCATGGCTTCCCCCAAAGAATCATGGGAACTGTAGTTTACCCCACACAGAGCTACAATTCCCAGCACCCTTAACAAACTACAGGTCCCAGGATTCTTTGGGTGAAGCCATATGCTTTAAATGGACAGCATGGTTGGGATCCAAGACCGGAAAAGCTAGAAACTGAGAAAATGCAGTTTACATCTTCACCATATCTAGTTCATTTATAAATTCATTCCATCCTATTTTTAATCAATCTGTGTTTTAAAAACACACACACAAAAATTTCCATTATTTTTGTGCATTATTTTTACACATTCTACATGATTTCATGCATTTCAGTTGTTGAGCAAAATTCAGTCTGTATAATTGTCCAGAAATTACTGATCTTTTTGGTTGGCTTAAAAATGCAGGCCAAATAAAATCCTCAAGGATCCCTAGCTAAAACCCATATAGGTTTGTATCCAACTAGATTTTACCCAGAGGAGTCCCACTGAAATGAATGGGCCTAAGTTAGTCATGTTCATTAATTTCAATGGACCTGGTTTGAGTATGATGAATATTGGATACAATCCACAGTGGCTGATGGCAAACACAAATGTGAGTGGTGAAGGCTGATAGATGGGCTGTCACTACCAACTACGCACACAAGTTTCTGTTCTGCTGTGGGCTGTTCCCAACCAGAACTTCAGATTTTCACCAAAGTCCAGGCCAGACTGACCTCTCTCCCCCCCACAAAAAAACCACTATTTCCTCCATTCATAGAATGTAGGCCAAGACTGATTCAACAGTTGTGTGCATGAGCATTGCAGACACCTGTTTGGAAGCATTCGTGACATCACTGGACTAAAGGACCATTCCCTTCCCCACCTTTAGAACATCTTTGCAACTGTTTCAACCTTATTTTCTCTTTAGCAAGATGAAATGGATATGCGCCGCTCTAAAAATATGATTTAAAAACAGTGCAAGGCTTAAAGCAGTTTTGCAACCTTTATTCTTTAGCACGATAAAATGGATATATGAATCTCTAAAAATGTGATTTAAAAATAGCGTAAGGCTACCCACTCATGCTCTCAGTGTTGCCCCATCATTGAAAGAGAAGTTGCTTCATATTTTTTTTGCAATTGATTCCCACTGCACAGAACATGTTACCATTTCCCCATCCAAGCACTAGAACTATGTGAACTGGAGAAGTGGAGGAAAAGAAAAATGAAAGATAACCTTGAGGTTGGATGCTTGAGGGGTAAGGGAAATAATGTAAAGATCTAGTGAAGGGGGAAAAGGAGGCAAGGGGGAAGAAGTATAATTTTAGCAGAGTTCATTTTTACGATATGAGAAATCTTCCCAGTGAAAATCAGAAAGCATCAAAAGTAGGGAATGTGGGACTTCCGGGAAGGGTGACTTCGCTTGTGCCTGCTTTTGAGACGGGCTCCCGCCTCAAAAGAAGCTTATTCAGATATAAATCAGTCAGAACTTTTTTTTTTTTTTTGACTGATGAAATTTCTCCCGGGCAGGGAGAAACGTAGAGATCAACCTCAAAAGCCTGTTTTTGTTGGGAGGACTGGATTTCATTAATTTATGAGAAAAGGTCCAGCCAGCAATGCCGGATGGACTTCCGAACAAGCTCTATCTGATTAATGCGATACGTTTATCTTTTCTTCAAAGAGAAAACGGACTAACAGGCAAGCACCCTTCTTTCTATTATTTTTTTTACTTGGTTTAAATTGTTGCAGCAAAAAGAGATTTGTCAAATGAATCAGCTTTAAAGAACTTCTGGGTGAGCTATAACTCTTCTCTGTTATTCACGAAATTAACAGCTTATCTCTGTTTCTATTGCAAAAAGCTGTCCTGGAAGTGCATTCTAAAAATATAAACAGAAGAGGGATTTCTATTCCGAGGAACATTATATTGTCTGGGACTATTCTCTTTTTGGTCTATTTTATTTTGACGAATCTGCTTCTTCACGACGCCACTAACTGTTTTGATTCTGGGAACTAAATTTGTTTTGTATTCTTGAACATAGAGAGATAAGGCAGGCTGCTCTGTTTATACTGTGATGTCATCAAGCCTGGAATATTAACCCAATTGTTGCTGAAATAAGAAGTGGTTCTTGTTTAGTTTTGTTTTGTTTTGTTTTCGTGGTTTTAAAAATGGCAATCAAGAAAGTGGCTGAGAATCTGGAAGTAATTATGTTTCAGAAAATAATGGATGAGATTGAGATAATGAAACAAACCCTGCGACAGGGCAGTAAGGAGCTGAAAATTGAACTGAGCAAAATGACGCAGAAATAGGGGATCCTGTGAGAGAAGAGAATGAGATCAGAGATGAGAAAAGAAAAAATAAAGGGAAGATACAAGCCCTGGAGATTGGAACAAATGTGGAATTGGAAAAAGATCTGGAGTTTATGGATATTAGAAATAAAATCTACTGTTTGGAATTTAACGTTATCTCTGAAGAAATTAATGAAGATATTAGAGATAAAGTTATCAATGGCTTGGATAATCTTCTGGACTGGAATGACGTGATGGAGCTTGATATAGAGAAAATATATGGAATTAACTGCAGCCATGTGACAATGGAAAAACTCTCAAGAGATGAGCCAGTGCATTTTGTAAAAAAGAAGAACAGAGATATGACTTTACAACAATATTTCAGCAACTTATTCAGAATTGATGGCAAGAAAATATTTGGGATAGAGGAAATTCCCATCAGACTCTTATTATATGACTATGGCTATGACAGCAAGATTATTATGGAATACTGATAATGGAAGATTGGACACTGAAATTACTGGACTTAACAGGACTATTGAAGATGGAAGATGGAATTAATATGGATAATGGAATAATGGCTATTGAAATTATTGGACCTAACAGATTTTGATGAGATGGATTAATCGATATGTTTATTTGGACTATGGTTATGACAATAAGATTATTATTATTATTAACGAGATGGATTAATCGACATGTTTATTTGGAGAAAAATTGATAGATATATTTCTTAAAGAATTGAAACCTCTCTTTGACTTTTTGTGGAAAGAATAAAGTAATGTTTATGAGATTTGATGGTTAATTAAGATAACTACTGGAGGAAAGTGATTTTATAATATAATTTAAGAGACAGGATTGTTATATATTGTAGACCTATAACTGATTTGATCTGCGACAAATGGGAAGTCAACATTTTATTTTTTTGTTTAATCATTTTTGTTTTGTTTTGTTTTTTGTCTTTGAATGTTTTATGATTTTGTTTTGTATGCTTTATGAAAATTTGAATAAAAATTATTGTAAAAAATAAAAGTAGGGAATGTGGCTGGTTTATTTGTAGGAGCTTCCATGTGCCATTGTGGGGTAATGGGGAGGAGGATGGATTTTGCAACCATCATGAGGTGATGATGGAAGAAGGAGGCACCCCTGACAGCACTGTGAAAATGCACAGTTGCTAATTGGCTAGTTGCCCTTGCTGACATCAGCACTGTGCCAGTGAGTGCTGCAGATTGGCTAATTGCCATCTCTGATATCATCAATCTGCACCTAAGCACCTGCAGCAGCTAACCCAGAAGTGGGGACCCTTTTTCAGACTGAGGACCACATTCTCATCTGGGCAACTTTCTCAGGGGCCCTCTCTATCCTCCATCTAGGCAAGCAAAGGGCATTAGAGTTCAAGGACACATTTCAGCTGAGGAAAAACACTCAAAGAGAGCTGATGAGGAGTGTGGCTGAGAGGGGTGTGTGCCCTGGGGGACGTCCCAAGGGCCATATAGAGAGGCCTGGAGTGTCACATTTGGTCCCTGGGCCTGAGGTTCTCCATCCATGAGCTAACCAACGCTTAAATGAGCTCTCGCCTGGTTCTGACTGCGGCACCCTTTGTCTCTATCATGACTGTCTCATCATGACAGTTACTGATAAAGGCAGGACTTCGCATTCCCTTGAATGCTCTGCAACAGCAGCAGATGGTTCCCACTGGTGAAGCACTTCACTGGGCATCACTGATGAGAAATTTTACATGAGGGCAGATGAAAGAATGGGAGATGCAAAGTGCAGTGGAGGTGAACACCACAGACACAAATTTAGTATCGGAGATAGAATGAATGGCTTACGGAATTGAGAATACATAAAGGGGAGCAAAAAATTAGACTCAGGATAGAAAACCAACAGGGGACCACCAGCTAGTGCTGTGACAAAACCGTTCCCCAATTTCTCTCCATGAAAAATACTTCTGAATTTCTGCCTCATTCGTAGGTCATTTCAGAATATATATATGGTGCACTTTATTATTGTGAAGTGGTTTGGTGCAAGTGTTTTTCTTTTCCTGGCTGCCCATACTTCCTGGTCTGGAAAAAAAAAGCCCAATGGGAGGAGCGTCCTTACTACGTCTTCTTCTTTAACTGAAGCATGCGAAGCTGGGGAGGATGGCGACTGAGCACTTGAGATGGGTGCACTGAAATCCTTCATTTCACCTTTTTAAAAAAGAAAGCATCTGCACTGATTTCTTTACAAGCAAAAGCACTTCACTCATACAGCCTCTCTGGCTTCCAGAGCTTACATGAAAGCTCTGCTGAGGACATCAAGGGGTTTTCAAGAAGCACGGGCACTGCCTCACATAAGTGAGCAACAAAGGATAGTGGAGTTATTTCCATCTTTCAACTGTCCCAGTATAGTAGGAAGTAAAAACGAAAGGGTAAGTCCTGCAGGAGCTATCTGGATGCATGTGACAAGAGTATGGTAATACCTCAATTAAGGAATCCTCCAGGAACCAAGCTCCTTTTAAGGAAGGCTTTTTAAAAATTGAAACTGACAGGCTTTGCTTTGCTATGGATAAACTTTCAAGCCTGTGCCTTTGCTTTAAGGTGAAACTGACCAGCCTGTGCCTTTGCTTTGCTATCAATAAACTGATAAGCCTGTACCTTTGCCTTGCTAGGGTGAAAATGGCAAGCTTTGTTTTGCATTAAAGAGATCTCTTGCTTTCTCCCAGGGCTGGGGAGGGAAGGATCCAGTACAATTCAGAGGAGGAGTGGGAGTGGGTGGATACCGTATAGGCACCCATTAAAGCCCCTCTTGAAGCTGCCCCCACCATCTATGAATAGGAGTAGGAACCTATTCCTATTCTTTCCATGTTATTCCTACCACTGGTACCAAAGTTTCTGTTAAAGAAGTCATGTCCAGGAACACATCTACTTTGTTAACTGAGGTATTGGTGTATATAGACGAGACACCAAGTGTTTCGGACCATGGATAGTTTTCTGTGCAAGATCAGCATCCTAGTCACTCATGTTCCTCCTCCCACAGGATTATTGTCATGCAAGGGGGAGAGCAGGAGTGAGAGCCTCTTGGCCTCACAACCTTCTGCATGTCCCCATTGCAGCTCCTTATTCAAATACTGAAGGCTGAATGCCTGCTGCAGGAAACTTGCTCTATTCACATAGGTTCCCCACAAAATTAAGAACTCCTGGGTATGAACTCTTGGGCACTGAAGTGTTGGTACCCAGGAAGGCTGCAGAGTGCAGACCACTGATGAGATGATCTGCAGAGTGAAAGAAGGAGCACTCACCAAGCTCCTCAACTGTCTAGAAAGTAAGGTATGCAGAATGAAAATGCTGCATCCCACCCATTAGAATTTTGCCAAAATTTACTCTCCCCATTGATAATTTTTAGAATGCAATTTATCTTTTGTCTTTAATGGATGGGGAGTGATTCGAAACATAGAAGAAACTTTCAGCACAGCACTAACTCCAGCAGATAATGGAAAAGAAGAGGAGAGAAAGAGTGACAGAGATGTTAACTGAAACCTTGAGGGTCAACGTGAAAGATACCATGGGAGTCAGAGAAATCTAGAGGAGAAAAGAGAGACGCAAATGATCAAAGGTGTCAAAAGCCAAAGATAAATTCAGGAGGCGGAAGAGAGACCGAGCTTGATATTTAGCACCAAGAAGATAATCAGAAATTGAGATAAGAGCTGTTTCAGCTGAGTAAGCCGATGAAAATCCAAACTGACAGGGATCAAGGAGAGAATTATCAGACAGAAACTGAAGGACTTGAGGGAGCACCACCAGTTTGAGAACTAGAGACAGAAAGGAAGCAAAGAGATAAGAAGATATTAGTTAAAAGAAAAAAAGGAGGTCAACAAATCAGAGACAAAGGCAGGCATCCAACAGGAAGGCAAAGGGCCAGGATGCTAAGCAAAGATTAAAGATCCTTCATGGAGGATAGCTGGAGTGATAGATTTCAGGAAAGAAGACAGAACAGGGTCAAGAGTGCAAGTAGTCGAATGACAGGAGGGTGGCTCTGAAAGAGAAATTGGGGGCAAAAAGCTGTAATATGGAATGTCCACAAGAGGAGGGGAAGAAGAGACTGAAGGTAGGGTGAGAAAGGAAGAGATGGAGCGACAATGGAAGAAATGTAGGGACACAGGATGCTGCTTTCTAGGAAGTCAGTCCATTGATCCATCTAGCTCAATATTGTCTATGCTGACTGGTAGCAGGTCTCCAGGTTTTGAGACAAGGGTCTTTTCTTTTTCAGCTCTACTTGGAGATGTTGGGGATTGTACCTGGGACCTTCTGCATGCAAAGCAAATGCTCTGCCACTGAGCTCCAGCCCTTTCCATGTAGCCAGAAAGCAACCGAGAAAAGGACTGGAGAAAGAATGAGGAGGGAGCTGGAGAAACAGGACCACAAAATGGTGTAGGCATGGCCCCTTCCCTCATCAGCAGCCCTATCAATGGAGGAAAAGGCACCTACATCAGTTACCATGGCATGGTTCACTCACAGTGAGAAGCTCTTTATACCTCTTCTCTGTTTAGGATGGATGGGAGGGTCAGTATGTAATCCTGACATCTATTGCAATATGGGTATGTTCACTTTAGGAGACGCTGAGTCGGGTGCAAAGAGAAGCTGAGCAGGAAGAACAGTTTCTCATGCATTGTCGATTTTTGACAGTATATTTGCCGAGATCTTTCAGGGTCACCATAAGAGGTACTGGTGGGCCCACTGGTGCCTGTGGGTGCCACATTGGTAACACCCGGTCTAGGGGGAGAGGGCAAGTGAAAGGGCAGCGGTGAGCATGGCAAGGGCACCCTGAGAGTGTTGTGCCTAAGGGACCCCCAAAATCTGAAGCTGACATTGTGCATATCAGTGTTGGTGAGTATGATCTGACTAACAGCCTGCAGGACAGCCTTCAAATGAAGGCAAGGGTTACAATAAGGAATTACTTGCTGTTGCTGGCTCTGAATCAAGCCTCAATTTCGATGCAGCCTAGGCACCCTCATCAGTGTAATAGCACAAAAGTGAGGCCTGGTACCAGATAATGAAATGAGAACACACATCCTACAATCAGAGGGAAGCTTGAAAAGCCATCATGTACTTGAAAAGTCCCTGGCTTACAGCTGAGATGGCTGAACTGCCACATTTAGTTAATCCTGAAACATGATCCATCTTCTATATTTTGCAACCATCCATCTGTCTTAGCTCCAGAATGAATTTTTCAATTGCCCATTGAAGAGGAAATCATGGCACTCCTCTCATGCAATCTCCTCTCATTCATTCTATAAACAATCTTGCAGTTTAGGGAATCCCCGTAGGTTTGTAATGCAGCAGAAGGTGAATAGCAGGGAGACAATCAACCACGGAATATTGTCAGTGATCAACAACTTCGGATGCCTCCTTCACTGTGGACACAGCATTTCTTTATTGCTTCCAGAGACTCTGGTATTTTCAATTCCTTTGGCTCAAACAGCACTCAGAAAATCCCAGTGAACAATGGCATAGTAGTAAATTTAAAATGCTGGACCTCATCAGGACAGCCACAACAGCCATGACCCCAAGAAGAGTGCAAAAATGCTGTGTGTTGATCCATACCCATCTTATTAGGATCAACATTACTGTATCCACTTTATGCACAGTTTCCTGGGAATAAGCTCCTTGAACTCAGTGGTACTTATTTATGACCAGCTGGTGCCCAACAAGGCTGGTAGTATGGAAGGTAGAGAGCAGCAGGAGGTGAAGCCAGAGCCAATGACAAGCAGAGCCAACTAATTTTAGTTTTGCCCCCATCCTCCTCTTGACTGTGTTCTATAATGGCAACATTGAGGAGAAAGCTGACAGCCAGTTCAACACCCTGAACTGGATGTACATAAGAAGGCAAGCAGGTGGAGGCTGGTAGACTGAGGTTGGTGGGACAACACCCCATTGGCCCAATGCTGCTTCTGACGGCATACATTCAACTTGTAAAACACACTGAGCTTTAACAAACTGTCTTCAGGCCAGGGGTGTAGTTGTGGGGAGGGGTCTCAGGGGATCTTAGACCCTTTACTTTTTTGGGAGCAGGGTCCCTATGTCTCCAGCATCCTACAAGCCAATTAGCATGAAAGGATAGTGTGTTAGCCACCGAGAAGAGTCTTCTAGCATGCTTCCTTGTCCTTTCCTGCTGATTGGAGCCAACCAGAATGAAAGGAGGTGAGTCAGCCACTGAGAAGACTCTAACATTCTCCTCTTTCATGCTTATTGGTTCCTAAGCATTAACAAGGATCTTATTTTCAACCCCGCAGCAAAAAAAAAAAAAAGTGGGGAGCTTGGCTATGATATGAAGGGACCCAGCAGTTCTCAATTTGCCACTATGCTACTGCTTCAGACAGCTGAAACACGACCTTATACAGTCTTGCAAAGAAGTGCTACCATTAAAACCGCTAGTAGGAAGTAGCAGTAGGCAGCCTCTGCTGGATTGTTTTGCTTATTCTCTAACTCTGTGCAAACTTGAAAGCCTCATGATCACCTCATTCCCTTGCTCCAGCAGATGATATATATCATCATTCTGAAAAAAATAAATAAATCTGGAGCTCTGCTCCCCGTGTTCCCTCACCTTACAGTACTGCCACCGAATATGTCTGAACTTTGCCTCATGATGGTACTTAATCCTAAAAATATTTTCTGAAGGACCCCCACTGTTCCTATGACAATCCTTGAAACAAAAGGGGTATCAGTTCATCTTCTGGCTGTTTTCCTGACCGTAGCCACAGGTGAGAATCCCTTGCAAGTGGAGCGTTTACAAGATGCTTTTGGAAAGAAAATATGAATGCTACGCTTCCTTTACCATGTTTGCTGTGGGTTTACATGTCATTCAGGCTTGCATCAGGATGTTGGCATCAGCAGTCCCCCTTCTGGTTTGTCATCCCTTCAAGTCAATTGCAGCACAGTGTCTTGAAAGAGCTCCAGGCATCCTGAGCAGTTGTGTCATCAGGACGGGACTTTGGAAGCAGGATTGCAGGGCCCCTAGATGCAGCAGGGCTGGCTTTCCACACAGGATCGGCCCTACCATTAGGCAGAGTGAGGTGGTTGCTGTAACAGAGGTGGGTAAAGAGCCATTTACTCCCTTTCTTCCATGACAGCCATTCCGAGTAAATGTGTCCGAAGCTCTCCCTTGACGTTCCGTCTTGACCCAGATGGAAGTACTTTCTGAGGGTCCAAGGCAAATACTTACAAGGGAGAGCAGTGGTAACATCCAGCTTACCTGTCTCACCCTGGAGACCAAAGTAACTTGCTTTCCTCTGTCAACCTCAGTTTATACACACATGTAGCATGAACAAACGTCTCTAGGCACATGAGGAGTTGGAATAACCCTTTGAGTTTGAGTTCCAAGGGAGGAGCGGGCTTTTAAACCCTGCTTGTCCCTTCTTCCCAATGGTCAATATACCCCACCTGACCCCACTAAAACCTTCGGGAATATTCCCGAGTCTTCCAAAGAGTTGGGAGGGTGGCAAACACACCCCAGCATGAGGCGGGAACGCCATTCTTACATACAAGTACTGCAAACTTTGATAGTTACAAACTATACTGGCATACCGTCATCCTTACCATGTCTTGCACATGTACCCCCCGTCTTGTAAATCTCCTGTGTCGGAGGTAGTATGCTTCTGAACATCAGTTGATAGGAATCACAACTGAGGCGAGCACTGATACACTCATATCCTGTTTGCAGACTTCCTATAGGCTTCTGGTTAGCCCCTTGAGAACAGGATGCTTGACGAGATCAGCCATTGGCCCTAATCTAGTAGGGTTCTTCTTAGGTTTAAGTTCATCTTTTAGTCACTTTTATACTAGCAACTGTGAAAATGTTCCACACCAACATTTGGTGTTTGTTATTTAGATAATATTTTAATAGGCCTAATGCAACATCTGCTAGCAAAATAAAATAAAATAAAATAAATAGCCTGCATCCAATAATCAACTGTACATTATCGACCGCTTTCGCCCAATATGGTTGAATTTCAGCATGACACCACCAGATACATTAAACAAACAAACCACTAAACCAGCATTAATTTGCATTGCTTCTCCAGCAAGTTGTAGACAAATGGTAAAACTTATTTAATTTAGCTGGCCTATTGATTTTTTAAAATGAAGAACATGTCCTAACTCCTTAATCTCTGTGAAAAAAATGTGAATGGAACACAGGGTAAATCTTCACTTTAAAAAAAAATGCAACCCCCCCCCCCACTATTTTACGTTGAGTTACGTTGAGTTAAACCACGTGGAACGCTGTGATCATTCAAGTAAGCTACCTAAAAATTATGCAATGTTTTCCCCACTGCCAAAAAACCACATCAAATACTGTCATCGTTTATGTAAGTAGCTACATTGGTAACTACAAAATTTTGGCCACAGAAAATAAAATAAACAGTGGATCGAATCAGCCAAAAACACACACAGCAGATCAAATTAGCAAGTATGAGAGCGAGGAAGAACAAAAAAGGGCAGATCAGAATCAAACAACAGACAATCAGAATGCAAGCGGATTGGAACCATGCAGTGAACCCCATTCCAAGTGCACAGTAAAGTGAGTAGCAGCCCCAAATTCAGATCCCTGTGCACAAAGTGACAAGTCCTCAGCCCCAAGATGTAGGCCTTATTAGTGAGATCTGAAGCCTCCTTTGAAAAGTCTGAAATCTGTACATTTCAAAAGGCCTTTCCACAGCTTGGAGAAGAGGAATTGGGGGGCAGTTTGGGGAGGATCTTTTCACTGTTTGGTCCCTCAGAGATAAAAGGCAAATGTGAATAATTCTGAGTGACAGTTCCCAGACAAAAATGGAATTGGCAGTGGGGGGAAGGGGAGAGACAGAATAAGGTATGGATGGGGGGAAATAACATGGGTTGATTTCTTTAAGCTGAGCATGGCATTTGTGCAGCAAATAAAGGCTACAGAGGAATTCTAGCAATTTCTAGGTCAAAATCTGTTATGGTTTGGGCAGCAAGTCCAGTTTGGGTGGGGGCATGAATCTATTTGAGTTAAGAAGGGCTAGTTCTGCCTATTTCTGGTCCATATCAGTTTCACATGTGTCAATCCATCCCATTACTGCATCAGTCTGACTTTTTAAAAAATAACATGAACATTTGCAATGAAAATAAAATGAGTTCCAAGTATAAAATCAGAATTTAATTAAAATGCCTGCCGGAATAAAAACTTCTTCAGTAGGCGCCAGAAGTTCTACAGGGAAAGGGCCTGTCCGACCTCAACTGGAAGGGAGTTCCATAAAATTGGGCCCACAATACTGCACATTTGGCTCCTCATGGATTTGAGTCGTGCACCTGAGCCATGGGGAACAGTGACTCCCCCAAAGACCTCAGTAATCAGGTAGGGATGGAATGACCTGTCAGTTTTGGTTCTTACAGTTTCTCATTTTTATAATCTTAAATTTGGTTCTCCACATTTCTGTAGCAATTTGATGTTTTTTTAAAAAAGAAATCCTTATGAAAATTCTTCAGCATTTTAGTGCAAACTTCTAATAAAAAGATTTTTGTATGCAGCTTTGATTAATGTACACATTTTTGCAAGCAGTTTATCCCAAATTTAGGGGCTGAACCTCTGCTCACTTTGGTCGCAAACCGCACCAACCCCTACTAAACCCCACCCCCAAACCAGCCCCGGTTTCACTCACCAACCCCACTTACAAGGTCACACTGATTTTGGAGATGCAAAGAAGGAAAGTGAGGAATTGCAGAGCCTTTGCTATCCTTCTTCCCTTGTCCTTTACGCCCCCAATGTCAGCACTATTCTCCTTCGGACCTTGCTAACTCCTGCCACTATCCCATCCCAAGTGATCGGATCAGAGTTGGCTGGAATGTACTGTGTAACTGTAAGTTACAGATGTTGTATTTCCACCTTTTTGCCTCTGGCCTCACCCATGTGGTCCCTGGAGGGCTGCCCCCAAGGAAATGTGGCCCTTTCATTAAAAAAAGGTTCCCTTTGACACACTTCAGCATTGGCTTGCCAAAAACATAACATGTTTTCACTTATATCTTAACTTCACAGCTGTTTACGATATCAGAATGCCAAGGATACACATTCTGTTTGCTGGCAGCTGTGATGATGGTGATTTAAATTTATATCCCACCCGTTCTCCCAGGAGGATCCCAGGGCAACAAACAAGTGTTAAAATGCTAAAACCATCTTAAAAACAAAACATCTTTAAAAAATCACTTAAAAAAAACCCCTCTAAAAAAAATTCCAACACAGATGCCATTTCTCATGTAATCAATCCATTCTTGTATGTTATTTTCATTCATATATTCATGTTTATGCACACTTTCCTCTAACACATGCATCATTTTAAACAAAAAAAGTTTGGCTGGCGAACTGTACTGCAAAATGCGAATAAGTGCGAATTTTGGAGGATGAATGTGTTTTGGTTCTCATATTATTTTGGAATATGCAAATTTGATAGATTCGGCATGAAATATGAACTGAATCAAATTTCTTGCCCATCCCTAGTAGGCACCAAAAAGACAACAGAGGAGATACCTGTCTAAGACTTCCGGTTGAGCAGCCACCATGGTAAGACGTGTTTTAGTCTTCTCTTGATTCAGCTTTACTTTTATCGGCTTCTCCTTTTATTCTCTGCATTGCCCGAATTCCTGTTGCCCTGCTGGATATATTGCTGCCTCGCATGAATATGTTACAGACTCCCACATTTCTTGGAGGCTTATCACTAACCTTTAAGATTAGATAAGACGCTGGAGTTTCCTGCCAACTGCCAATCTGTCCGCGTCTAAATTTCCTTGAGGATCGGCGGCTACAATGTTTGCTTTTCTGAATAACAGAGTGTAATCACGCCAATAGTATCTCACTTACTTACTCTGGCTGAGCCGTCTGCTCTTTCCTTACTCCCCCCCACCTGACAATTGCATTTTGGGGGTCTAAAATGGTCTTTACAAGACAGAAATGCAGAGAAATGGGCTTACTTGGGGGGGGAGGAGAATTGCCAACAACCCATGATAACACAGTACTTTCCCCCCAAGCCAAACACTTTGGAAGGAGAGACGCTAGAGTGGTCTCTAGATAACCAACTCCCAAAACAGCTGGTGAGTGAACTTTCCCACTCTCAAAACCTAGCAGAGGAGCTTTTGGATGCAGGCTTCAATTGCTCTCCTATCTTGCCAGGGGGTGATATTCCCACTGATTTGTTAACCCTTGACTCACTACATGAATTGCAGGAACTTTCAACCCCATCTTTGATTACACAATCCATACATGGGACGCCTTCTTCACAGAATGCTGCAGACCTACAACCCCCCCTGCCGGCCAGAGATGACTTAATGCTGGAGGAATTGTCTTTGATTAAAGTGTACATTGCTGAAACTAACAGCCTACTGACAACACTCGTCCAGGCTATGGGTCTACTTTTAAGCAATAAGTCCAGCGACTCAGGCCAGCCAGTTAGTTCGATTACTTGTTCAAGCTCCACCAAGCCAGCCCCCAGGAGGGCCCCCAAGGCTTCTAGACCTCGCAAGCTGATCTCCACAAGAGCCAAAAAACCCAAGAATATTAAGAATCCCAAATTTAACCCAGGCAAGAAAATGAATTTCAAGCCCTTATTCAACCTTCTGGACTCTTCCTCTAACCCCCCTTCGACAATCCTGCACCATCATGGTATTGCCTACAAGAAAACCCTCTCTCAGCAGACCTCTCCCAAGGAAAACAGCCGGTCTGACCATCATTCTCTAAGCCCTCGGGCTGCTTGTGTGGTGAAGGACTCAGCCACGGCGTATAACCCCACAAGACATCCTCCTAAGCCTGATCCGACTAGGACGAGTTTCTCTCAGCCGATAAAGAACCAACCGCCCCTACATCACATCTACACCAGGCAGGCGGAAACTCTTTCCACCCTTCGGACAAGGCCGAAATCCATCCTTTCTACAACATCCCGAGCACCTCTCTGGGGTGCCTCTTCCTGGAATTTAGTCTTACAACCTCGTAAACTTCTTGCCATATGTCATCAAAAGGATCCTGACACCCGGCCCTCCTTCCCGAGCATCTCCTTCCTGGACACCTGTTTCAGTCGGGTCCTCCTTGCTAAACAACAAATAAGCTACATTGACCACATGGTTAATCTTTCCACTTATTCACGTTCTTGGAGACTTATTGTTACTTTCCACTCAGCGATTACTGCAAACCGGATTTACAACGTAAGAGAGAAGCTACAAAAGTCTGGCATCCTGTTACATCATTACTTTCTAAATATTTCTCCCCCCAGGCCGTTAATAGTCTTCCAGCCCAACACCTTAGGAGCTGCTAGAACTACTCTCCCCAGTCCTAAGTCAATCTCCCTCCGCCATGACCGACCTACTTCTGGTTTGTGGCAAGGCAGAAGGGATAGTAATCAGTCATTTCCAAATGATCGGACACTGATAGGATTCCAGTCTGCATTTGGCCCTTCTTCCCCACCCCCAATACAGTTGAGCCACGTGGTCGGCACTCCAGATACTACCCCCTCCACCAATACCCCCAAGGGCTTCCCTAATGGAGATGAGCTTATGGTGTCCCGTACTTTTGCCACATTACTCCCCCAGGCCCAATTAGATGTTTTGCTGAGACTTGAACGCTTTAAGGACCATCTACTCAGTATCTTTAGAGAGGGAAAACCAACGGAGGATCTGCACACATCTGAGGCTGATGCCACTCCCAATCGTTTCCCCAAGGCCAGAGGGTTAACCCAGGTTCCGATTTCCCAGCCACCTTTCCAATCCTTTCCTGGCCTTTTGAACACCACATGGACTCCAGGGGCGCCTCTAGTTATATCCGCCTCACCCACGTCTGATGACCTGGGTAACCCGAATTGCCCCTTTCCCTCCATATGGCTTTCCAGTCACTCTTGCTTCACTCCTCGCCCCCTCCACCTGAGGCGCTCCACCGACAACCTTTAGCTCGTTTTCCTGATTCACTTTCCCTTTGCCCTCCCCCCCAGCCCCCTTTGTCCAACTTTGACAGCCCTAACGCCCTGCTCAATCTTCTATCGTGGAACATAGCTGGCTGGGCTTCTAAACGCAACTCGCCAGATTTGCTATCTTTTTTGACTAATTTTGACGTGATTTTTTTGCAAGAAACCTGGGCAATCGATACAATCACCCTTGAAGGCTTTTCTTCCATTGACCTCCCAGCCGCTTCTCCCAGGGGTAAAGGTAGACCCAGGGCGGGGCTGGCTATCCTTTATGCAACCTCCTTGGCTGTTTCACTCTCCAAACTCCCCACTTGCGGCAATATGGCTATGGCCGCTTTGTTAGAATCTAGCGACCTATCTCTTCTTTTGATCAATGTTTATATCCCCCCCCTTTTCGACCAGGAGGGACGTTTCTGTGGCTTGGGAGACCCTGAGACCTATATCCTTGACATCGAATCGTGCCACCCTTATACACCCCTTATCATCATGGGCAACTTCAATGCTAGGATAGGACCTAACAACATCAGCCTATTCTCTTCCAACCTTTGGGAAGCCACAGACCTCACTGATTTATTGTCCTCCCATGAATGGTCATCTAAAGATCAAAAGATGAACTATGGTGGCACCCACCTGCTGCTCTTGGCGGGTTGTTTTAACCTGTCAATTCTGAATGGCCACCACAAGTTCGATGACTGTGCCGAATTCACTTTCATTTCAGGCCGGGGCAGTAGCGTGGTCGACTATGTGTTGGTTTCCTCCTCCTTATTCAATGCCATAGCCTACTTCACAGTGGGTATTAGATTGGACAGTGATCACCTCCCATTAATGTTCTCACTTTCATCCGGGGAACCGGTCCATTTAAAACCCAACCCTATCTATAATCATAACTCCTTTTCTCTCAGACATAGGAGGATCAAATGGTCTTCGGACTCTTCTGCCAGGATAGCCAGATTTCTAGAATCTTCCCCGGCTCTGGAGCTCAAAGAATGCATTAGGAATGCTACAGATCCTCAACTCAAATTAGCTGCCTATTCCAACTTGGTCCTTGCCCTGGACCCTTTTTTAAAACACCCCCCCATCATTTAAAGTCTCACGGCTCCTTTCACTCCACCCGCTGGTTCGACAATGAATGTGTTGCTGCTAAGAAAAACCTGAGGAGGATTTACGTCACCTATAGGAACAGTAATTCCAATCATCTCCCGACGGAATACTATGCCGCCAAACGATACTATAAATCCCTTTTGGTTTCTAAAAAGAGGCAAGCCACTCTTGCTGGGTGGAAGGCACTAATCAATGCCTCCAAACTTAACAATTCCAAGATCTTTTGGGCTCTGGTTACGGATGCCCTGTCCTCTTCGAACCCAGTTGCCTGCCATATTCCCCCCTATGTCTGGGAAAAACACTTTTCTGACTTGTTCAAGGAGCCTACATCTTTGTCACCTAATAAGTTAAATTGCCTCGACTGCCTGGACCTCCCTCCCTGGCCCCCTGTCTTGCAGAATGAGATCATCTCACTCATCAAAGGCTTGAAGACTGGTAAAGCTCCTGGTCCCGATGCTATCCCTTCTGACCTATTGAAGTCACAATCAGCATGGTGGGCCCCCCTTTTTTCTAATCTCTTTACATGGATAAACTTCTCTGGTCTTATCCCCGCTGCTTGGCTGGATGCTATTGTGATCCCCATCTATAAAAAGGGACCCCAGGATAACCCCCAGAACTTTAGACCTATTACCTTGCTCTCTACCATTGGGAAACTCAATGCTAGATATCTTAACGGTAGACTGACTTCCTGGATTGAGGAGGAGACCATTTTAGGTCCTGAACAGGCCGGTTTTAGAAAATTTAGATCCACTCTCGACCACTGTGCCCTGCTAAATCATCTTGCGGAAAAATACACCAGCCCCTTAGGGAACAGTCTCCATGTGGCCTTTATCGATCTCAATTTGGCCTTCGACTCAATCCCCAGAGATAGGCTTTGGGTGAAGCTTCTCCAAACAACTATTGATAAAAGACTTCTATTTCTTATTTTCCAATTTTACCAACCTTCCACCCTTCGGGTTCGGTGTGGAACTGACGGCTCCCTTACCAACCCTATCCCAGTCACCAGAGGGGTGAGACAGGGCTGCATATTGGCCCCTACCCTTTTTAACCTTTATTTAAATGACCTTAGCCTGTATTGCTATTCCGCCACTTTTCACCCTCCTAAAATAGCAGATCATGCCTGCCCCCTATTACTCTATGCTGACGATACGGCTCTTTTGTCTTTATCCAGAATAGGCCTTAGAAGGCTTTTTCGTGCCTATATGGCCTATAGTGATAAAAAAAAATAACCATTAATTTTTCAAAAACAAAAATTTTGATTTTTTCCTCTCGGCTTTTTACCCCAGTCTGGCGAATTAACGGACAGAGGGTCTCCCAAGTCAGGGAATATAAGTACTTGGGGATCACGTTCCATTCTTCACTCTCCTGGACCCCTCATATTCGCTCCTCCGTTTCTTCGGCCAAGATTCTGGCTAAAGCGCTACTCCACTATTTTTTCTCTAAAGGCGGGCAATTTATACCTGCCGCTACTAGAGTCTTCGCTGCTAAGATTGTCCCCCAGCTCCTCTATGGTAGTCCAATATGGATTGTGAATTTCTGCTCTAAAATTTAGGCCATTCTCTCTAATTTTCTCCGTTCCATCTTTGGCGTCCCCCGCTGTGTCCCCAACGCAGTCCTAAGACTCGAGGCTGGGTTTTCTTCCCTAGAATGCCTTTCTTGGTCCTGAACATTGTGTTTCTGGTCCAAGATGGCTTCCACCAATCCTGCACTGGGATTCCTTACTGCCATGCAGTCCGATTGCTTTAGCAGCTCTTGGGCCAAAGTGGTGCAGCATAAATTCTCTTCCCTTGGCCTACCAATGGAGTCTCTAACCACACTTGACTCAAGTTCAGTTAAAATGACCATCAATAGGCGACTAAAGGATATAGACCTCCAGCGAGACATAGCCAATGCCGCTACAACCTGTTCCCCCCTCCATTCAGGACTGAGGTTTTCTTCCCCCTCTCCTGCCCCGTACCTTGAATTATTAGACCTCCCGTGCTATAGATTAGCCTTCACTAGGGCCAGGTTTAATTGCTTAATGTCAGCCCTTCTCGAAGGTCACTTCCGGGGCATCCCGCAAGCCAACCGTTTTTGCCCCTGCCAACTGAATGAAATCGAATCCTTGTCTCATGTGCTCTTTACTTGTCCTCTCTATTCTACTGCACGTGCCAAGCTCCTAAACCCTTTGATTGTAAACCTGCCTGGAGGCACAACTCCGGACAAACTGCAGTTCCTCTTATGCGGCACTGATAAATTAATTTCGCTTGGGGTTGCTAAATTCCTCCACATGGCCCAATCCTCACGTAGCAAACACATCTCTAACATCCTGGGTTGATAGATGTACCGGCTGTATATTTTTTATCTTTTATTTTACTTTGTTTGTTTTAATCTTTTATATGTATAATGGGTCTATGACCGCACAATAAATTTGATTGATTGATACCTGTCTAATATTTAATTGCGTTCAGAGGTACCAGCAGCTCTCACCCAGAAGAGGACACAGACATAGCACTGGTGGTGGTTTGTGGCTTCCTATCAGTGGGGCAGTGAAATCCACTCTGGGTTAAACCCAGAAGGAATTCACCTGCCCCACTGACTTGGAGCCACCGCCCGCTACTGCATAGCACACAGCATCTACCTTTTTCCAGCATGGCCATTCTACTCTGTGCATTCACTTATCATACCTGCCATATGTTGGCATTGTGCAGCCCTGATTAAGGCCCACCTCTGCTTTGTGCCTTTGCATCTTCTTTGGATTTCCAGGGCTTAGTTTTGGAGCTTTTATGGGGGAAATATGTACTGAATGTACCAATTGGGCAGAAATGGAGAGACTGACTCTTTGCAGAGACTGACTCTTCTCTGCATTCTTTTTGCTAAACACAATTTACAGTAGCTGGAGCTGTTTTTCTCTCCCCCACGCCCCCCATGTATGTGTGAAGGTAATGGAGGAGAGAAAAGAGTGGGAGAGTGAGGGAGCGAAACACCTCCTGTGCAGCCCTTTGGCAATTGCATTCATTCTAGGACACATATTAATAGTTTACAGGAAGCATCAGCTGTTTACATCTGTTCTCTCATTACAAGCACATCAATGATTCATAGACCCATCCTGATTTGTTTAAATTTTTACCTTAAGAGACTAATTAGAAATTGTTCAAGTCTCTTGCAGCCACCCCACTTTTTGAAGGAAGGGGGAGGAGAGGTTTGGGGAAGGCAGGGGAGTTGACCTTTTTTTTTTTTTTTTTGGAGGAGCGTTTGATAAAAATTAAATTGCAAGGACAAAGCCCAGTTTTGTAGCAACACTCCTTGTGATTTCACAGCATTTCTTTTCTTTTAGTAGAATATGGGGGGGGGAGGCTACTCTGTGCATGATCAGTTGTAATATTCCTGAAGTGGATCAAACTAAAATGTAGATCAGGGATGAGGAACCTCAGACTTGGGGACCAAATGTGACCTCCCCTCAGGCTTCTCTATCTGACCCTTGGAGCTCTCCCCAGGCTACAACCCTTGCTGGCTCTTATTATTAATAATAATATCATCAAAACAGGATTTTGACTATGGATGTGGGCTGTTTGACAGCTGTACACACTGTTCAAAAGGTGGTGGACTGTCCTTCATCAGAGGCTTTTAAGCAGAGGCTGGATAGCCACCAATCAGAGATGCTGTAGCCACAGATTCATTAACAGGAGGCTAGACTAGAGGAACGTTCAGGTCCCTTTCAATTCTGAATTTTGTGCAAGTGGCAAAAAAGAAAAGACAAATCAACGGCATTTCTTCCCTTCCTTTCTTTTGTTTTGCACTATGCAGCAGAAACCTGGCTACTTACAGTGTGGATGGGGAAATGGCAAAGGGGAAAGCAATGAAACCGAGAGTCAAGGAGGCTTGTGGGAAGGTACAGCAGCAACATTCCTTTGCATGCCTTACAAGTAGCAGCCTGAATTGCCAGCAGTTGTTCATTAAGACAAGGTAATGGAAAAATTAGTTGGAAGAAATGCAGTTGGAGAGCACCAGAGGATAGGGTATGCATTAAAGCCCAGAGAACCCTCATTAGCATTCTCAAGGGGGGATACATATCCATTCTGATGTGATGTATTACAAAACAAAAATAATTGCACTGATATTCTGAGTAGATTTCAGGTTGCCGCGTGAGAGCGCTGGAGGTGGGAAGAGTGAGTGTATGAGATCTAATAGGCTCATCTGTCTTGGCTGCAGCACAAGTGGGCATAAATATATAGGCACCCCCACACATTGCCCAAATCCTCATTTGGCATAAACCTATAGGGTTCCGCTCTCCCCCTGCGATGTACACTGGTTGATGAGCTGACAGTCCCTACTTCATTGCTATTCCATCCAGTGCTGTTCCGGGTGAACTGCAAGCATTAATAAAAGGAAATGCTTGGCTCTCGTTTGATTTGGAAGTGATTTATTATGGTCTGGCGGTGTCCATCAGTGACCTTTTTCTTCTGCTTCCCCATCAGCCTCTACATGCTCATTGGTGATAATTTGCTAATCCATGAGGTTAAGTTATCTGCAGTCTTCCCAGTGCTGTATCATTCTTGACAAATGTCAGCTTCAAATCCCTGCTCTCCTGACTTATGTTTCTTCATCTTTAAAACAGATTTGGACCAAACAGCCCTTCAAAGAGAGAGCTGTCTTCTAGGACATAGGACACATGGCCACCTTTTCCCTATGTATAAGAACATAAGAAGAGCCTGTTGGATCAGGCCAGTGACTAGGGATAGAAAGATCGGTCAGTTGCAGTCCTCTCAGTTTCTCATGTTTCCAGTCTTAAATTCAGCTCTCCATATTCCTGCAGCAATTTGAATTTTTTTTCTTAAAAAAAAATCCTCATGAAAATTCTACACCATTTTAGTGCGAATTTCTCCTAATAAACACATTTTGGTAGGCAGCTTTGATAATGCACACACTTTTGCAAGCCATTTCTCATCATAACATGCATTTTTGTCTGTTCTTTTCTCTCAAATATTCACTTTTATACACACTTTCCCCTAACATATGCACTTTTGTAAACATTGTTTGGTTGGCGAACTGCATTGCAAAATTTGATTTAGTGTGAAATTTGAAGGATGGCTGTGTTTCGGTTCTCCCATTGTTTTGGAAAGTGTGAAATCGAAAGATTTAGCTTGAAATGTGAACTAGATTGAATTTCTCCCCATTCCTACCAGTGACCCACCTAGTCTAGCATCCTGTTCTCATGCAACCAACCAGATGGCTATGGAAAGCTCACAAGAAGGATCTGAGTAGAACAGCATGCTCATCATTTTCCTGTCTAAATGCTCCCCCCCAATCTTTGATGGTACAACCTTCATTGGGAGAAAGGATACATATATCTGTATCACCACCACCACCACCCTGGCAGCTTGACCTATACTGGCACAGTACTCCTGAATAAAGCCCAGCTTTCAGTTAGGACTGCCCAACCTTCTGCATCTCTCCTCCCTCACTTGTCTTGTCCCAGGAGATATCCTGCTACAGGCTGATATTAGAAACCCTGCCAGGGATGCTGATGAATCAACCTGTTATTTTACCAATGCTTGGGTAGAGTAATGAGTAATCAAGGTTCCAGACAACAGTTGTAGCAGCTTGAGGGAGGATTTAAATGGGGAAAGGAAAAGTGCACAGGGGAAAGTGTTAAACAGCGCCTCCCTCAGCTCCACTGCACAGATAAAAAATTAGAGAACCCATGTCATAGCTGCTTAAAAGCAATTCCACTCCACTCCCCCTCCCCCAAAAAAATCAAACTTGGGAGATTATAATGCCTGCATAGTTCATGAGGGTCCATCCCCAGAACTGATTAAAGAATCATCGAGTTGGAAGAGCCATATTCAAAAGTCATCTGGTTCAAGCTCCTGCCGATGCAAGAAAACTACTTTACAGCATCCCTGACAGGGAACCATTTAGCCTCTAGGGAAGGAGAGTCTACCACCTTCCAGTGTAGTCTTTCCCACTATTGAATAGGGATGGAAGAGAAATTCATTCATATTTGCTGAAACAACGTGCAAAGCAAAAGGCAGCCATCCTTCAAAATTTGCACTTCTCTGAATTTTGATATGCCATTCTCTAGACAAGTAAGGTGGACAAAAAGGCATATACAAGGGTAAAGTGTAGATAAAATGCATATATTAGTGAAAATAACATACTGAAGTGCATTATATTAGGGAAAATTGCCTGCAAAAACATCTATTAGGCAAAATTGCATACAAAAATGTTTATATTAGGAAAAAATTGCACTAAAGCGCTGATGGATTTTCATGAGCTCTAGGCTGGCACAACAATCTGCCTTGTCTTCCCCGCCATCCACTCTGGCCAGGATGAGCTGTGGGGCTGCTCTCTGACACTCCATCACACCATGCCACTGCCCAGCCTCGGATTGGATTGCCCTAACTGTTGTTAGTTTTCCTAGCTATTCTCCCTTTGATTGCTCCATCCCAACACCCCTCCTGCTTGTTTAGGTGGTGTGTATATCAAGTCCAATTATGACAGGTGACGTTTTATGTCTCAGTTTGACTTTTATGAGTGTCATAAACAGCCCAGCTGGCAGTTGACTAGGAGGAGTTACTAGTGAGAAGATACAGGGAGATAAGTTGTGCTTGGAACAAAACTTCCCTGCCCTAAAAACACACCTTCATGCACAGAGATGTTGTTGCTGCTGCTGTTGTTTTAGCGGGCACAATCCAGTCAAGATTAAGGACATAGTGTTTTGTGGGAGAGATGCACAGACCAATCCTCTGCACATTTACCCATAGAGTTGTATCCAACTCTTAGTCCTACTCAGAGCTGACCCATTGCAATGAATGAACCTAACGTAATCATGCTCATTAACTTCAGTGGGGTACAGCCTATTAGCCCCACTGTATTCAAAGGGGCTTCCTTCCCAATAAGCACACATGGGATTTTCAGTGTAACTACTAATACATTTAACTCTGCCTGCATCATACCTTTTCTTTACAACATATACTTCTACCCACCCCGCACACACACAAAGATTTGTAATGATAGCAGGGATTGTTTTGAGCCAGGCTTTCAAACTATTTGGTTTACCAAATCTCAGCTCTAATAAGCACTACAACAAATAAAAAGAATACAGTGCCTCTGAGCATGTCCAGTGTATTTCTCCAACAAGATGTAGTGATCTAGAATAATGTACTCAATCAGGCCATGTAATCATGTGGATGATCATCTAGATCGGGGTAGGGAATCTGTGGTCCTCCAGATGTTGTTGGACTTCAGCTCCCATCCACCCTGACCATTGTCCATGCTGGCTGGAGCTGATGGGAGCTGGGTGTCCAACAACATCTGAAGAGTAAGAGGTTCTCTATCCCTGATCTAGTTAGTAAAGGTTTGGCTCAAAATTTGGAAATTCTCTCTGGAAATTATCACAGAGGAAGCTGTGATGAGGTCTATCAGTCTATAAAATAAGGATGGGGAACCTGTGGACCTTCAGGTGTTGGGCTCCTATCACCCCTGATGATTGTCCATGCTGGATGACCTGGAAGTCTGAATGTTCTCTATCCCTCTAAATGAAAGGGAAAGAAAAGGAGAATGAATATATCATACTCCTGTGCATTAATATGTTTGCATGTGTGAAGAAAGATATATCTATGGGCCACCAACTGCAACCACTTTAAAAGGGGATTAGAGACAAATTCATGGAGGATAAGTCTATCGATGGATACTTGTCATGATATATGCTACCACCAGAAACATAGGCAGCACCTCTCTGAATACTAGTTGCTTGGGGACAATAACCGGAGAGAGCTATTGCACTCATGCCCTGCTTGGCTGCTTCCCAGAGGCATCTGCTTGGCCACTGTGAGAAAACGTTGCTGGACTAGATAGGCCTTATCCAGCAGGGCTCTTTTTACGTTCTTATTCTCTGTAGCCCCTCAAGTAAACTGAGTGGGACAGGAAGGAAGGAAAATGTTTTACTTCTTCACACAGTGCATAGGAATTTCCTTCTACAAGAGGCAATGCTAACCACCAAGGTGGACGGCTTTAAAAGAGGATTAGACATTCGTGGAGGATACGGCTACTAGCTATGATGGCTATGCTCTACCTCCACAATCAGAGGCAGTATGCTTCTTAATACCTGTTATTAGAAACCATAGGAGGCAAGAGCACTATTGTGCTCAGGTCCTGCTTGTGGGCTTCCCATAGGCATCTGGTTGGCCAACATTTACCTATTTCTGTTGGTTAAATGAAGCAATTAAGTTACAATATCCTAAATTCTGTTGCAAATCATTAGAAAATCCCTGCTGGATCAGACCAAAGGCCCATCTAGTTCAGCATCTTTTTCTCACAGTGGCCAACCAGATCCCTTTGGGGTGCCCACAATGTCAACAGCACTCTCCTCACTTCTGATTCCCAGTATACTGCCTCTGACAATGGAGGGATAATATAACCTTCATGGCTAGCGGCCATTGATAACCTTATCCCCCATGGATTTGCTTTATTCCCTTTAAAACTGTGAAGCTACTGATCACCAAGTCTAAGAACAGAGAAAGGGCCCTACTGGATCAGGCCAAAGGTCAGTCTAATTCAGTATCCTACTCTCACAGTAGAGAGCCAGTGTGGTATAGTGGTTAGAGTGTCAGACTACAACCTGGGAGACCAGGGTTCAAATCCCCATGGATCCGTGAAGCTCACTTGGTGACCTTGGGCCAGTCACAGCCTCTCAGCCTCAGAGGAAGGCAATGGTAAACCCCCTCTGAATACCGCTTACCATGAAAACCCTGTTCATGGGGCACCATTAAGTTGGGATTGACTTGAAGGCAGTCCATTTCCATTTTCCACTCTCACAGTGGCCAACAAGGTACCTCTGGGAACCCCACATATAGGACCTGACCTATAACAGCACTCTTCCCACTTGTGATTCCCAGCAACTGGTATTCTGAAGCATACAGCCTTCAACAGTGGAGGCACAACACAGCTGTAGTGGTTATCTATTAGAAATTGTCAAATACTTAAAACTGCTGGCTGTTGTCTATTGCTTCTGCATGCCCACTGTGTGGCACTGTCAAATGTTGATTACTACTCATTAGATTTCATCATATACTAACTGCTGCTGACTGCTAGTTGTCAGATACTGCCATATCATGCGAAATCTTCAGATATCAAACGTGGGCATGGAAGGCCAATTATTCACTGATTATTCAGGAAAAAAAAACCCTGCAGATCATCTTTACAATCTACACAGGAGAATCTTGGTGATGGTGGTGGGAAGAGCTTAGTTCATTTGAGCTCTAATTTCAACCGATACATTCTGAAAATCCAGATATTCTGATGTCAGAGATGATGCAATATGAGAAGGTCATCCCACATCACTTACAAACACCTTACCTTATTAGTCTAACAGGCAAACTATACGTAGAGAAAGTGGATAGAGATCATTTCTCTCTTTCATAATATTAGAACCTAGAGTCATCCAATGAAGCTGAATGGTGAGAGATTCAGGACAGACAAAAGGAAGGACTTGTTCATATAGTGCATTGTTAAACTGTGGAATTTGCCACCACTAAAGGCAATTTGAATGGCTTTAAAAGGGGAGTTAGACAAATTTGGGAAAGATAAAATTATCAATGCTTACTCATTGGGTAACACAACTGGTGCCAGACCAGTCCTCAGAGGATGAACCAGACACCCTACAAGTTAAGGATCTTGAGGAGCAGGCAAGACCCCCCCTAAATCCAATGCTGATGATCCCCTTGAGGGGTCTCTGGGTTGATACCTGATGAAGAACCCATGGAACTGTCACAGAAGGACATGGAACTGTCCCCCACTCCCTGAGAGCACCAGCACCAAGAGCTTCAGGTCCAGGCCAAAGAGCACCAACACAGTATATGACTACAGAGTTGGTAGTCCCAGAGTTGGTAGTCTATTTATGAGTAACAGTCTACTTATGACTAAGTGGTTTACTTGTAAGTAAGCAATTCCTGATACTCCTTTACTGCCAGCAGCTGTGGTTAAGGGAAGGGGAGGTTAGGAGGTCAGTGTATATAAGGCCCCCCTCTGGAGCCTTTCAATTCCTAGAATCAGTACAGATTACTGGTTTTGTATTTTGTCTGCTTGTGGCCCTTCCTTGCTGACCGTCCTGTGATATTGATCCAGGATTGTTTCCTGGCTTTTCTTCTGGCTCATGTTTTCAATCTAGACTGGCTTTTTGTGCTTGATGTAGGCTTGTTGAGACTATGCTGCACTTTGAGCCCTGCTCTCTTGGGGGAGGGTTTGGTAAAAAGCTTTACCCTCCTTGGACTGAGACCCTAGTCCCAGAGGACACTCTCTCTAGACTATGCCAGTAAGCAGTGAGAGTCCTCTTGCTCTTATGACCTGCTTGTTGGCTTCCCATAGTTGTCTAGTTGGCATTGTGAGAATGGAAAAATCCTGTTGGGCTCTTACGTTCTTAAATTCTTTTATGTTCTTATGAGACACCATCAGCAGTTTAAATATGTGGCTTTCTAAAACCAAATTATCAGTGCAGGGACCAACTCAGATCAAGATCCAAGAATGAGAGGTAGAAGGCTTTGAACGTTGGTCCTCCCCTGTGGTCCCAAAGTGTCTCAGGAGTCTTGGCTAGTATCCAAGTGTAGTGCCAAGTAATCAGCCGATCAGTGCAATGAGTTATGCTTGTATGACAGGACTTTCCCCCTCTCCTTTCCCTGCATGATCCCTGTGCCCTCTCTGAATCTGCTCCAGAGGGTTGGTGGAAATCCCAGAACTGATTGAGAAGGCACTCCAGGGTAGGAGAAGGAACAAAGTCCCATTGTGTGAGTGGAAGTAGTTGTGCTGCTGGGACTAAATTGCATACAAGCCCTAGTTTACTCTTTGCATTGGGGAAAAAAGCTCCCTTTTTGTTGGGATCACAGTGCAGGGCAAAGGGTTAAAGGCCCCCTTCCCTATGCTGGACTCCCTGTGCTGGCAAATTGCAATTGTGAATGGTGTTGTGTCTAATTTGGTCCAAAGGAATCACAGCAGCCAAAGATGGTGCATCAAACCATGCATGGCTATAATTTTAGAAGCAACTGTTGGGGCAATTGCTCTGCAACTTGCAAAGTGATATCTACATCATGCTGCAGAGAAGAGAAGCTGGACTGCTTCATAGCCTCTGCTGGAAGATCAGATGTCTGTGCCCTTATCTAGTGTCAGCCATTCCATCAGGCTTTCTAAATTGTTTCCAGCCCAGCTGGTCATTCTTAAAAAGCTGCAAACTAAGAACCGATGGCTGAGCTTGCTTTCTTCTCCTTCCCTCCCCATCTCTCTTTCCTTGTGTGCCATGTCTTTTAGATTGCAGCGCCTGTCTTACTACTGATCTCATAGCTACACTGGAAGCCTTTTTGTTGAAAATGAGATAAAAATAGTTACAATAAATAATTAGTCTAGATAGCTTCCAGGTACTAGAGAGATGCATCCCTGCTCAGGAATGCTGGAGATGGTTACATCTCCATCATTCTTTTGTGCTTAGTAAAAAGCTCCCTGACCTCAACTGTACTAAAGAGAAAAAAAACAGCACTTTCTCTTGAAGGATCCAAGGTGCAGCTAGAAGGAAAGAAGGCCCCTGGGAGACAGATACTTCAAGAGAAATGCCCGGGGGGGGGGGAACTGTTGCTGCAAATGATGAGTGGCTTTTCCAGCTGCATGTGCTCTTATAGTGGAATTCTATGTAAGGCTGGATGCAGGGCTTGCTGACTACCTGGCCCACGATGCATCAAGGCTCACTAAGTGTCATAGCCTGGCCCTTTAGTTCCCAGAGCTATAGTGAAAGTATACAGACCATTATGGACAAGTTATTTAAGTCCATTGATTTCAATAGGTCAAGCTTGGAGTATCACCAATGTTGGGTATTGTTCACTGTATCTATGTAGACCCCAAAGATGCAAGAACTACCTGCTCATTCCAGCTAAGGTTTCCTAATAGATCAAGTGGGGGGAGCCTTTGCCCCTCCAGATGTTGCTGAACTACAATTCTCATGAGCCCCAGCCAGCATGATTGGTGATCAGAGATGATGGGAGTTGTCGTTCAGCAACATCTGGAGGGCCAAAGGTTCCCCACCCCCATAATAGACTATACAAGTGGAACCTGCAAAATAATGTTGCAGTGTATTCCTTCCTGTCACCCTAACTCTTCCAAGAGGAGTTTTGCTGTTCAGGGTTTTAGATAGCTCGGGACAAAAGACTTGTAGCTGAGGGGCCATGAGGGGAAATTTCAGAAGGGAGGGATAAAGGACACCACAGGGCCTCTGTGCCGTCAACCCTCTATAAGCTCCCTGGCACTTCGTTGGGTGAGGCGGGTTAAAATAATCGTTTTCCTTTTAATATACAAACCTCTGTACATCAAGGGCAGGAGTGGGGAGCCTTTTTTTACCTTGGGGGTCACATGCCCTTCTGGGCAATCTTCTGGGGACTGCATGCCAGTGGTTGATGGGATGAGGAGCAAAAGTTAATTTACTCACACACTCCTATCTATCCTCTATCTAGGCAAGCAAGAAGCATTATCGGAGTCAAAAAATAATTATAGGCAGGCAACAGCACTCACGGAGGATGCAAAGCAAGGAGAGGTGTGGCTTGGGAATAAAGGCAAAGAGTCCCAAGGGCCTGACAGAGGCCTGGAGGAGCACTTTTGATCCCCAGAGATACAGACAACATTGAGGTGCAGGGTGGTTTAAGTCAGTCCCTCTTCCCAGAGAACTTTGGGAGCAGTAGCTCTGTGAGAAGAAAAAGGGTCTCCTAACAACTCTCGGCCTTGTAAACAGATGACAGTTCCCAGGATGCTTTGGGGGAAGCCATGACTGTTAAAGTGGAAACATAGTGCTCTAAATGTGTAGTGTGGATGTGGCTAATGAGTAGGTATTTGAAGACAGATTATTAGGTTAAGCACATCTAAGACTGTATTACTGTTGCACAACAAAAGTGAAAAACTTGTATCTTTTCCATACCAGTCCTTTTTCAAATGCAAAGCTTCAGTGGGTGATGAATTTACAGCAGTGTTCTTCACATGATCTTGATGATTAAAACAAAAATACTCTGTGGCTTAAAACAAATGAGCCCTTAACTGGGTTCATTTCTTTCATCAGTGTCCCTGTATAAAGGCTGGAGAACAGATGTAAGTCTTGAAGATTCTCCTCTGTTTGTACAACTTCGTTGATTTGCAGAGAACTGCTTAGCTTGCCAGTAAAACTGCTAAAGTGTTGCCAGTGAGGCCTGCTCTTACCCCACAATTTAAATAGATCAATGCTTATCCGAAAGAACTTGTACAGAAATGGTCTTGCAAAGGGCACTGAGAGGTTCAGGTTGCACAAAGCTTATTTAGATTGTTAATTGCACTGTTTAAAGGTAAAGGTGTCCCCGCACTTGTAGTGCGAGTCATTTCCGACTCTTAGGGTGACTCTTGCGACGTTTACTAGGCAGACTGTTTATATGGGGTGGGATTGCCAGTTCCTTCCCTGGCCTTTCTTTACCCCCCAGCATATGCCGGGTACTCATTTTACCGACCACGGATGGATGGAAGACTGAGTGGACCTCGACCCCTTTTACCGGAGATTCGACTTCCTCCTTCCATTGGAATCAAACTCCGGCTGTGAGCAGAGCTTTGGCTGCGTTACCGCCGCTTACCACTCTGCGCCACAGAGGATCTCTTGCACTGTTTAGGATACTACATTTTGTAGTGCTCCAGGGGGTATTTTGGGAAGGCAGAAGGGATAAGACTCCTCACCACCGCCATACTCCTGCTGTGCTATTGAGCAGATTTCTCTCTGGCATCAGATTTACAGTTTGTAAATCCTGTAAGCTCACTGTCTTTTCCAAGCAACTTTTGGTGGCTAATGTGTTTTTGATTTGATGTGCAAACTCTACTTACCTAGGGAATTTCCTGAGTACATCGGAGTCACAAGCTTATTTTGGGGTGGCCCATTCTTCTTCCAAAATGATAGGCACTCAGCCACCTGAGTTCACTACTAAGGGTGTACAAGGTTCTTTTGTTTGTTTCCTAATTCCATTAGTTTTCAAAGAAGGGTGGGATTGCCTGAGCAAGGTTGATAGGAGGAAACTGTCAAGATTGGGGGAAATCCCAGAACAGAGTTGGGTAGGGAAGTTCCATTGCATGCATGAAAGTTTATTATTATTGTTATTATTATTGTTGCTACTATTTAGGTTGCTTTCCTCACAAAAGTGACACAGAGTGATTTACATTAAAACCAATTAAAACAACCAATAAAAACCTAAAAACACATCTATACAGATAAAGGACTGAAGTTACAGATCACACCCCACTAAATGTTGGTACTGCTGGGATGCAACTCAATTTGCGGATGGGTTTGCATATAGACAGAGTGGGAAACTTCTGTGCTTCCTAGACTGTTTTTCCTGACTTAACCTGTGCTGACCTTTCTTCAGGTGCTACATGGATACTCATAGGGTTGCTGACCTCATTTTCTGCTCCTCCCCTTCTCTTCCTCTTTGCTAGTCCCTTGGAGAGGAGACTTTTTGGATCTCTCTCCTACAGAGATGAAAGCAAACATGGCTCTTTGCATCACCAACTTTAGTTTGCTAGAACCAGGAATGTTTCCTGTTGAACATGTATTTCCTTTACTAAATGCAAGCTTATTGTATTCTCAAAGCCAGAGTCTCAGTGTGATTGTATCCAGGCTAAAGTGTGCTCCTCCTGTTACAGTTCAGGGATTCTGTAACAGTTCAGCTCCTCCCAGCATTCAGCTCCAATGGCCAGGGGTGCGGAGGGTGCAGACTGCACCCGGGTGACACCCTGAGGGGGGTGACACCCAGAGCCGCCCTGCCCCATGCCGTTGCCCGGCAAAGGAGCCAAGAAGCACTCCGGGTCGGCGCAGCCAACTCCTCCTCGGAGGCGGGCTGGCGAGACCGAAAGCAGGCACCCGCTCGCTGGTGGTGAAGTCGGGACAGGCCTCCCACCGCCAGCCTGGAGTGCGTGGTGAGTGCGTGTGTGCGCGTGCATGCAAGACCAGCCACCCCCATCCATGCACCTGGGAGGGTACGCGCCAGTGGTCCGCACCCCCCGCACTCCTGCTAGTGATGCCGCTGCCAATGGCAACACTGAAAGAGGCCCGAAATACCAGAAACCTTTCAAGTTAAGGGGCAAAAGCCTGCGTAAAGAGGAAAGTCTTAGTCTGGTGCCTAAAACTAGATGAACCTGGTGCTAGGTGTGCCTCCTTGGAATGACTTTCCAGGATACAGCTCTTTGCTTTCACCTTAGGGGTAGGATCCTCACTGTGCACATATGGAGTGAGAAAGCTACATTGGTTGCAAATTTTAAAATTTAAGCATTAACACGGTGGCCCATTTCCAATCCCTATAAATCAGGGGCCACACACAAGTAATAAGATGTCTAACTGACCAAATGTCAACAGGTGAAGCTTCCCCATAATTGTATTTCCATTCTGTGTGTGTAGTAGGGTTGGATGAGAAATTCAATTCAGTTTACATTTCAAGCTGAATCTATCAACTCTGCACTTTCAAAACAATATGACAACAAAAACATAGCCTTCCTTCAAAATTCACACTTATTTGCATTATGAGAGACAGTTCGCCAGCAAACAATGTTTACAAAATGCATATGTTAGGGGAACGTGGGCATAAAAGTGAATATATGAGAGAAAATAACATCCACCAGCTTGGATGGCTTTAAAAGAAGATTAGACAAATTCATGGAGGGCAGGGCTATCAATGGCTACTAGCCATGATGGCTGTGCTGTGCCACCCTAGTCAGAGGCAGCATGCTTCTGAAAACCAGTTGCCGGAAGCCTCAGGAGGGGAGAGTGTTCTTGCACTCGGGTCCTGCTTGCGGGCTTCCCCCAGACACCTGGTTGGCCACTGTGAGAACAGGATGCTGGACTAGATGGGCCACTGGCCTGATCCAGCAGGCTCTTCTTATGTTCTTATGTTCTTATGTACAATGCATTATATGACAAGAAATTGCTTGCTAAAATGTGTGTGTTAGTTGAATTGCCTGCAAAAATGTATTTATTAGGAGAAAATAGTACTAAAATGCTGGAGAATGTTCATGTGGATTTTTTTTTATAAAAAAGAAAATTGCTGCGAGAAATGTGGATAACAATTGAAAACTGGAAAAATCGGAAATGGAGAGAATCAAAATTGGCATATTCTTCCATCCTAGTGCAGAAACAGCAATAATCCACAATTTTCAGCCCCATCAAAAACTCCTTAAAAAGTGAAGGTCATGGTTTCAACCACTTTCATCCCATTAAAGCCAATGGGGCCTATGCTGGAATGCTTGAGGAATTCAATCTGTGCAAATTCTGATACAAACAGACCCTGATTTTCATCTCCTGGACTACTGTGCAGAGCAGAATTGAGTTCTTCACTCACGTTTTCACTTTCTGAATGTTCTGATGGAGTTTTGGGCTGAAGAATTGTATCAGAATGCATTTACAGTAGAATATGTGTTTTGAGAGAGGATGCGTTTTGAAAAGCATATTTTGAGAAGAAAATAGGTATTTAAGTATCAGTTTTCTGGAGTTTTTTGTTTTTTTTAAATGCAGATTATGGCAAACCCAGAATGGAATAGCCTTGGAGGTCAACAGATGTGAAATTGACATGGACCTGAAATAGGTTTTCACTCATCCCTAGACCTAAGCAGTTTAAACTGAAATGAGATCAGAGAGAGGGAGAGCTCTGACACTATTAGGGCCGGGACCATAAGAGTTTCCACCATGGTAGGGAGGTAACCATGTGAGGAAATTTCAATTCAGTTGCCATTTAAAGGAGAACCTACCTAATTTGCACTCTTCAAAACAATACACAAACCAAAGTAGAGTTGTCTTTCAAAATCTGCATTTTGCCAAAATTTAAGATGTAGTACTATATAATAATAATAATATAATAATATATAGTAATATATATGGAAATGCATATACTATGGTAAGGAATGCACAAAAATGTGTACATCAGGGGAAATTGCTTTGCAAAATAGTGTGCCTGAGGGAAAACTGCATACAAAAATGTATATATTAGCAGAAATTCACACTAAAATGCTACTGATTGTTTAGGAGGACTTTTTAAAATGCAGACTGAGTCTCATCTACATGGTGGTTTACTGTGTGTTTGGTGCTATTCACATCTCCTTTAAATTTGCATGGTTCACATAATGTTACTGGCAAACGGGAGCTATCACACAGTTTCCCCCCTGTAAATCTGTACTAACCCAATCCACTGATAATAAGAAAATTGGAGGAAAAACTATCACCATTGTGCTGTGCTCCTCCTTACAGACATTTTGTTCTGATGCTTTTAGGTGGGTGTGACAATCATTCCCCTCTCCATGCCCACTATCTCCTCCCTCCTTTCATTTCATTTGTTATGGGCTGATAAGCAACTTCCGGCTGATCATCTCCATTCTGCTGACCTTTTTTATGTTGCTGCAATCTGTGCCATTATTTTTCTTTTCCCCCTAACTTGTGCACAAAAGTGTAACACTGCTCAAACAAAGATTTGTATTGCAGCTGTATCATACCAGTGAAAATACAAATAATCACACTTCTGGGTTGTTGTTTTTTAAATGGAACCTACTACAGCCGGTAGAACAACCTGAGCATGCTTGGTTGCCAAGCAATCAGAGGGAGTGGAAATATTAAATTAGAGGGCATGGTCATTAGGAAACTGCGTGATTGATCCTTCCCCACAGTGTGAATAGAAAACACTGTGTTTGCAGCTGCCATTGAGCCCTTACTGTGGATGGTGCAAATAGAAAATGGAGGTAAAAACAACATCTTTAGTATGAAACAATGCTCCCATGTGGATAAGCTCCTGGTGGTGGAAATATGGAGAAAAGAACTTAAGGCTGGAAAATGAGAAACCATAATGGATAGATTTGCCCATCTCTATGGGGAGAAAAGAGACATCAGATCTTCCTCTCTGACATCAGAGAGAGAGAACTCTGGCCTCAGAGGTAGATGTGATGTCATATCCCCCCACCCTATCACCGAGAAACCAAAAGGGAGTATATCAAGGACATAGGGATGGAAGTATCTGTCAATTTTGGCTCTTTCAGTTTCTCATTTTTCTAATCTTAAATTCAGTTCTCCACATTTCTGCAGCAATTTGTGTTTTTTTAAATCCTCATGAAAATTCTCCAGCATTTTAGTGTGAATTTTTCCTACTAAATACATATTTTGTAGGCAGTTTTGACTCATGTACACATTTTTGCAAGCCATTTATCCTAATATAACGCATTTTCATATGTTGTTTTCAGCCATATATTCATTTTGTGCATATTTTCTCCAAATATATGGATTTTTGTATTCTTTGGTTGGAGAACTGCATTGTGAAATGCGGCGAAGTGTGAGTTTCAAAGGCTGGCTGGATTTCGTCCTCCTATTATTTCAAAAAATGTGCATTTAATAAATTTGGCTTTAAATGTGAGCTGAACTGAATTTGTCCCCCCCCCCCATCCCTACAAGGAGGACCAGAAAAAGGCTTGGATCGGAAGGATGAAACACCCTCCTTGTTCCCTGACATACTGTACTCCTAAACCTAGGAGAACTGTCCCCCTTTTAGTTCCCTTCTGCTGGAAATAATGGGAGATAGTTGTTAAATAATAATAATAATCCAGAGAAAAGATGGGAGGAGTGCAAGAGTGCTCCTTGACCCACCCCGCCTCCCCCTCCAGCTACCTCAAGGACTGTAGTATTTAATGTGACTGTAGTGTCGAACTGGGTGGGTAAGAGCAGTTTGAACCCAAACACCTCTGCTTCCTGAGGTTGTGTTTGGTCGCTTACCTGTTTTCTCCTTCAAATGTGTTAAGAAAAAATTAATGGTTTGGAAGTGCAATGGAACACAAGCAACAAGGCAATTGATCATTCTCCCTCCCCCCCTCCTTTTTGCTGTTTTTAGCCAGTGGGAATTACACCATTCAAACACGCAGCACACCTCCACCTAAGCACACAATGAATTATGGAGTGTCTTGATAGCCGTGGCATGTGAGAAAGTGCAGCAGCTGGTGTGTGGAAGGAGGAAACCGTTTGAGTCCCCAAAGGGTTTTTGTATGATTGTTGCTTGTTTATTTATTAAAAACTTACCATGAAACCCCTATTCATAGGGTTGCCATAAGTCAGGATTGACTTGAAGGCAGTCCAAGACACACACACCTCACCCCCTACCTGTCTGGGATGCCAGCTCTTCCTGCCGCTGCTTTTGTGTGTGTGTGTGGTTTTTTAGAAAGTGACAAGTTAGTCTTTTAAAGAAGTGGCCATGAAAGGTGGCAGACGAGGAAGCAAAATTTGAATGTCAATGAGACATCTGAGAAATGCTGAGAAAGACGGTGGTGATTGGGCTGTCAATCAGAGGCCTGTTCTTTTCCTGGGGAAATCTAAGTGTCCTCCTTTGGCTCTTCCTTCCTGTCCTAATCATGCCCTGGGATTTCAATGTACGAGCAACGCATGCACCCATCTGACATTTCTGCAGTGAGTAGCATCTGGTGTTCTTCTGCGTTCAGTAAATGAAACTAGTTATACTAATCCACTGTTTTCTTAAACACAATCCCTAATCATCTGCCAGGCTTCAGATCAAGAGGGGGGCGGGAGAGAAAGAACTCCCAGGATGCATTGCATGTAGCATCCCTATTGTAAATAAACAAAGCCCCCCTAGAGCCCCCTTCAGCAGCATTTCCTTCTTCTCTGCAAAGGAGAGCAGGGGATTGCTTTGTTCTTCACATGCATTCCAAAATGATAAAGGGTAGATTGTGCCTAGGGACGGGAGAGTTACAGCACAACCCTATACAGGTCTATTCTGAAATTAAGTCCCACTGAGATTCAGTGGAGCTAACTCTCATGTAAAAGGGTATAGGATTGCAGCCTTAGTCTCTTCCCAGCTCATGCCAGTGTTGCATGTGTTCACCAGTAAGGCCCCATCTGCACTTTATATTTAAAGCAGTGTCACTTTCAAAAGTCATGGCTTCCTCCCAAGAATCCTGGGAACTGTAGCTTAAAGGTGCTGAGAGATGTTAGGAGACCTTTATTCCCTTCACAGAGCTACAGTTTCCAGAGTGTTTGAACAATCAATCTTTCTTCTCAGGGAACTCTGCCCAAAAGTCTCATAATGAAGCTAGTGTGCTCATCAAGCTGTAGGTCTTACTGCAATTCAGTCCTTGACTTCTTGCACCACCATGATCTTTTTAATTTAGCAAAAGTTTTTTTTTGGGGGGGAGAGGAGTTGCTGTTGCTGTCTCCTGTACAGCTTCAAGCACTTCTTGGTGACCCCATCAATGTTAAATACTTGGTGAAATGCACTACTATCTTTAGCATTTTCAAAGATAGAGGGTTTCTAAAATTCATTCCAGGAAGCTGTTAGCCTGAAATTACTATGCTGCTTTCTTTGTGTGTTTTTTAAGCACAGTTTTGATTATGCCATGCAGCATACAGATGTATTGATAGTTCCTAATGGATTCCCCCCCTTTTTTTGTACCATATGAGATAGCAGCACTGCCAGCAGACTACGGGGGGGGTGAGGGTGAGAGAAGAGATATTCTATTCAGTTTGCATTTAAAGAGAAACCTACCTAATTTGCACTTTCTGAAATAATACTGGAACTGAAATGCAGCTATCCTGTGAAATTCACCCTTCTCCAAATTTTGCAATGCAGTTCTCCAGCCAAGCAATGTGTACAAAAAAAGCAGAGCTTGGACAAGTTACTTTTTTGAACTACAACTCCCATCAGCCCCAGCCAGCATGGCCACTGGATTGGGCTGATGGGAGTTGTAGTTCAAAAAAGTAACTTTTCCAAGCTCTGAAAAAAAGGCATATCATCGCTTTGCAAAAAGATGTATGTTAGGCAAAGTTGCATACAAGCATGTGTATACTAGGAGAAATTCAGACTAAAATGCTGCCAAACTTTCATGAGGACTTTAAAAAAATGCACTGATATGGAAGTGTGAAGAACTGAGTTTAAGATTGGAAAAATGAGAAACAGAGAGAAACCAAAACTGACAGATCTGCCCATCCCTACAGGAGACCATCCTCCACCAAACTCTGATTCTGCACACATAGGTTTTAAGTGTTGGAGGCTGTTATACTGGGGGAGGAGGGTCCTTCCCTGACCTTTGATAGAAGCATTCTGTGACAGCCTTACGGTCCAAGGGCAGTAACTGTGACACCAAGTTGTGCAATGAGATGCTAAAAAGCAATTTGAACTCTCTAGCAAGGCATGGATGCTTTCCACGATCAAATTGCCTACCTACAGGTTAAGTCTATACAAGGGTCAGTCCTTCAAATGCAATGCAAAAGCAATTATATACCTACACCCCTCAGACAAATGGGGGTGATGGGCGGGGAAAGGAGAGGGAAAAATTTGATTCGATTTTAATGCCAGTCTACCTAACTTGCACTTCCTGAATCTGCAAACCAAAAGGCAGCTATCTTTTGTAATTCACGCTTCTCCAGGTTTTGTGATGCAGTTTTCCAACCAAAAATGTGTACAAAGATGCATATATTTGTAAAAATAGCATGCAAAAAATGCATCGCATTAGGGAAAAATCCTTGCCAAAAAAGTGTATATTAGGCAAGACTGCATATGTTAAGAGAAATGCACACAAAAATGACGACAAATCTTCATGAGGAGTTGTTAAAAATAAGAATTGCAAAGTGGTGCAGTATTTGTGGTGAACCGAATATTAGATGCGAAACTGAGATTGGCAGACCCATCAGCCCCTAGATAAGCAAGAGTTAAATTCTGAGATGGGATTGTAGCATAGCTGGATTGAGATTCTGTAAATCACTGTTCTGGCCCACCTCCATTGCCAGAGGGAGCCTAACAGGCAGGTGACAGAGTCTTAGGGCTAATCAGGAGATGGGTGCAGCCTGTTTTTAAAGGGAGCCGTTGGGCCTCCTACACGGTGCTTTCTCCAAGGCAGTGGACTCACCCACCCTCCCTTCCAGGAACTGGCAGCATGGAGTTAGCCCAGCCTCTCCCAATCTGACAGGTGGTTCTACCACACCTCTAGATCTGTACTGATTCAGCCTGGAGCCTAATTTGAAATGGGAAGGGTGATTAAAGGGCAGCTCACAATATACCAGGCATATGGATTGTATTACGATGGGGCTTATGACCAAACCTTAGGAACATAGGAAGCCGCCTTATATTGAGTCATAACATTGGTCCATCTAATTCAGAGCACACTAAGTGAGAACATGGACTGAATGTATACTGAGTAGGATTGTGGATCCACCTAGTGTCATGTTGGCTCCTCCTGCATGTCCTTATCATGCCCTGGGATTCCGGTATATGAGCAACACATGCACCAATCTGACATTTCTGCAGTGAAGAGCATCTGGTGTTCTTCTGTGGTTGCTTCATGTCAGGTATGGCAGACCTGTAGCTCTCCAGATGTTGTTGGACTAAACCTGCCATCCTCCCTGACTGTTGGCTATGGGAGTTAGAATCCAGCAGTATCTGCAGTGTCATAGGTTAGCTGCTCTTGGTCTGCAGAAAATTGACTGGCTGTGGCTATCTGGAGTTTCAGAAAGAGGTCTTATCCAGCCTTACCTAGAGATGGTGCCAGGTATTAAAGCTGGGACCTTTCTCATGCAAAGCATGTGTTTGACCATTGAGCTACAGCATTTCTCCAGATCTCAGACTCATGTATGCACCTCTTGCCATCAATTGTAAAGCATTTTCTGTGGATGTGCATGTAGATCTGTACATTTGTAGATGACCATACCTTGACTGTGTCATCAGTTCCAGTGTTCCCACACCCAAAAGGGGTGGGACATGTTGATGAATGGTGCATTCTTATATAGGAATGTTTATAGAGGCCCCACTTAATAGAAAACATTTCACATGTGCTGAGGAGGAGCACATTAAAGTCCTAAGTTTACCCTTGCACTCAGGTTGATCAGGGTCCAGTGCACAAGGCACCTGCATGTATATGGGTTACAAAGCATGTTGGTCCTACTCAGAGCAGACTCACTGAAATTTATGAGCATGAATAACGTGGGTTAATTTATTTCAATGGGTCTACTCTGAGTAGGGCTAACATTGGATGCAACCCATGTACACGTGGATGCCGTGTGCATGGGGCCCTGATCAACCTGAGTATTCCCACCAAGTCACTGAAGAAAGCCATCCCTATTTCTTAGAAATAACATATAGAAGCTTCAAGGTTGTATTGGGAGAGTACTTGTGCCAAGGCTGATTCAAGCAGGAAAAGACTATTGTGTTCATGTGCTGTTTGGGGTCTTCCCATAGGCATCTGGTTGGTTACTGTGGAGCAGAATGCTGAACTGGATGGGCCTTCAGTCTGATCTATTGGGACTATGACAGAAGTGTATAAAATTATGCTTGGCATGGAGAAAGTGGATAGATAAAAAGTTTTTCTCCCTCTCTCACAACATTAGAACTTGTGAACATCCAATGAAGCTGAATGTTGGAAGATTTGGGACAGACAAAACAAAGAACTTCTTCACACAGCACATAGTTAAACTATGGAATTTGCTCTCACAAGAGGCAGTGATGGCCACCAACTTGGATGGCTTTAAAAGACGATTAGACAAATTCATGGAGGAGAAGGCTGTCAATGGCTACTAGCCATGATTGTTATGTTCTGCCTCCATAGTTGAGGGTGGTATGCTTCTTAATACCAGCTGGTGGAAACCACGGCGGGGGGAGTGCTCTTGCACTCAGGTCCTGTTTGCGGGCTTCACATGGGCATCTGATTGGCCACTGTGTGAACAGGATGCTGGACTAGATGGGCCATTGGCCTGATCCGGCAGGCTCTTATTATATTCTTATGACTCTTATGTTCCAGGTTTAAGGGGGCTCTCAGGAAAGTACCCTGTAGAGCTTATGAGGCAGTGGGAGCAGCAATAGAACATTTGAAGAACCTGGGTGGACATGAGTCACTCCAGACTGCTGGGGCCCAAGGTTGCCAGGTACTGATATTGTGCCTGAATTGTGAACTGTGTGAGTGGGTTGTATTCAATTAAGTCCTACTCAGTATAGAACCATTGACATTAATAAACCTAAGTTAGTCATGTCTATTAACTTCAATGGGTCTATTCTCGGTAGAAATAATATTAAGTACCACCCTGTGTGTTTGGACTTCTGTATGGTGCAGGGATGAGAAGCACCAGTAATTTGTGTTTCTGGGCAACATCTGCAGTTTTCCTCATTCAGATTATAATGTAGGTGTAGCCTGAGCACCTCAGCATGGTTGGGATATAAATTTTGCCTTCCAACAGTCACCCCCCCCCCAAATAAGCACTGATAAATGAAAATTAGAGAATTACTGATTACCAAAAAAGCCAAAACAAGCAAAAGAGGACACTGTGCAATGGAACTCCATTAGCACCCCGCCCCAACCTCAACATCTGTTACCCTGAGCTGCCAGTTCCTCATGTTTATCGCAGGACAGGTCTGAGATAGGCTAGAGGTGTTAAGAGGAAGAGATGCAAAGAAAACAGTGGTAATTTATTCATCTCCTCCTGATTGCTATTCCCACAGAGTTCTCTGTAATCAGAACCATTGATTTTTAGGTCCTGCAGATAGATCAGCCGAAAATTGGTCATTTTCACCATCTTTCTAACGCTATGCATTGGCAGAGATGGAGAGCTCAGCAGAAGGCCTGCTGTTTGTTTGCTTTGCTCCCTTGCGGCGTCTGCTCCAAGGGCTCCCTCGAGACAACAACTTCAGGAGAAACTAGATATATTCAGTTCTGTGAAGCTAAAATCTAGCGGTGTCCTCCACTGTGCTCCACAACCACCTCTGCTCTCCTCCTCCTGAGTCTTGCTTGCAATCTACAGAGCAAACCGACGGCTGCTGCCGAGTTGTTTATAGCTATGCAGCTGAGCAGAATGTAAGGATGTCAAAGGATCTTGGGCTCAAGATTAGGGATGTGATTCGCTACTGTGTAATGTTCGTTCACTGATTCATTTGATCATCTGTCAGTCCTGCTCCGGAAGCTGTTCGGTTTTTGTGACTTCATGGCCATTTCAGTCCAGTAGCTGCACCTTCGGGGAACTTCATAATTGGTTTCGTATCCTGTAGTGAATGCTTCTTTATGTTCTTTGTTTATGGTGCTTAACTGCCCTCAGGCGTACAGAGAGTGTGTGTGTAATCTTCTAGCAGAAGTTGTTCTTCTCCTCACTTTGCATCTTATTGTTAGTGGCTCCATTAGCACCTCAGTAAAACAGTGTTCAAAGGAATAGACTTTAGTTCAAAGGAATTGACATTTCTGCAGCACAACAGATCTAACAAGGAACAGAGTTCTGCAGTGACATTCAAAACTGTAATTTGGTTTGTTCTTTTATCACCATAACTCCAAGCCTAATTGGCTCATAATTGTTTACAAACATGCATACAGGGCATATTTTGGTATTAAATTCAATCTTTGTGAAAATCATTTCCATCCCTTCTCAGGATTATGGATGAGTGGTTGTCCCTAGTTCTGTTATTCTTCACTGGTCCATTGTGTTTTCTTTCTCTTCATCTTTTGTTAAGGTAAATGAAATTTGCCAGCATTTAATTGTAGGATCTGCACATCTGCCCTTGCACCTTTCTTGCCATGTTTAGCCCTTTATTAAAATAAAAGGGTACGTGTAGAAGCACATCAACATTATGCAGCACAGATGACAAGGGAAGTGTCACAAGTTCCCAATTAATGTGCTGGAGCACTCCAGTGAATCAAATTCCCTCTTCCCATAAAACAGAACACTGTGCTAGAGAAAAGGAAACAGAACACGTCAGCTCTGTGCACATACTAGAAATAAGAAATGGGAAAAATGAAGGATTCTGCGATTATCAGTGTTATTCTAGAATAACAAGAACTGTCTGGTTGCAAATACCCCCTTCTTAGGGAACATGATTGAGAGGGTGGTGGTGCAGCAATTGCAAGTATTCTTGGACGAAACATTATGTTGACCTGGGTTCAGGCCTGGTTATGGGACTGAATCGGCCTTGGTTGCCCTGATGGATGTCCTTTATCTGGAGAAGGACAGGGGGAGTGTGACCCTGTTATTCTTATTTGATCTCTTGCTGGCTTTTGATACCATTGACCATGGCATCCTTCTGGGCTGACTTGGTGAGATGGGCATTGGTTCCATTGGTTACAGTGGTTCCGATCCTATCTCCAGGGTCGTTTTCAAAGAATAGCAGTGGGCGATTGTCTTTCAGCCCCCTTGCAGTTGTGTTGTGGGGTGCCATAGGGTATCATCTTGTCCCCCATGCTGTTTAACATCTATATGAAGCCCTTGGGAGTGGTCCTCGGGAGATTTGGGGTGAGGAGTCAGCAGTATGCTGAAGATACTGAGCTGTATTTCTCTGTAACATCTGAATTGGGAGAGGCCGCACAAGCCTTGGACCAGTGCCTGGACTCAGTGGTAGGCTAGATGAAGGCCAATAAACTGAGTCTGAATCCTAGCAAGACAGAGACGCTGTGGATTGGTGGTTCCCAAGTTCAGATAATTGGTCAGTTGCCTGCTTTGGATGGGGTTGCACTTCTGACAGGGAATGTTGAGGTTCACTGGACCAGGAGTCCTTGAGGAAATTGAAGACACAAGCAAAGTTAGGCCTTTATTGGTTATGTGCACATGGTTAGTCTCCCTTGAGTGGATGGAGGGCTGCAACATGGCACTCTGTTCCTGGGGTTTTTATACATTCCAGGACAAAGACATTAGCATTTCCCCAATTAGGGGGCTACACATCAGCATTACACAGGCATTACATGAGCATTACATGAGCATTACATCAGCATTACATTGGCATTACATCAGCATTACATTGGCATTACATTGGCATTATGTAGACATTGCATGAGCATTACACTGTCTACATTATGTTCTTAGCCAATTTGGTAATGTTCAGCACTTCATATACCAGTATATTTTCATTATGAGCTAAGCATTTTAGTTAATGCAATCCTTTTTACATCTTGGAGAGGACAGGGATGTTCAGTCTCTGTTCAGTGTTATTTTATCTTATAGAATTCAAGCTGTACCATACATACCAGCACAGTCAGGGAAGACAGCTCTGAAAATAAAAAGATTCTGGCTGGCTACTAAACTATTAGAATATTATAAACTTTTATAGCTTTATAAAAGAATATATATTGCTTATTGTTTATATATAAAGAATTCCCCATCACTCCCTCTGAAAAAACAGGTCTGTAGTCTGGGGTTGCTCTTCAATTCATCTTTGTCGCTAGAGGTCCAGGTGACCTCAGTGGCTAGGAGTGGCTTTTACCAGCTTCAGCTGGTAAGACAGCTGTGGCCATTTCTGGACTGGGATAGCCTGATCACTGCTGTCCATGCACTGGTAACCTCCAGGCTGGATTACTGTAATGTACTCTATGTGGGGCTGCTCTTGAGGTTGGTCCGAAAGCTGCAGCTGGTGCAAACTGCAGTGGCAAAACTGCTCACTGGGACAGGGTATCACCAACATGTCACCCCACTGCTGAAAGAATTGCACTGGCTACCTATTAGCTACTGGGCTAAGTTCAAGGTTCTAGTTTTGGTGTACAAAGCCCTATACAGCTTGGGACCAGGACACTTGAAAGACCATCTTACCCCTTATATACCCAGTCGATCACTGTGCTATGCAGGTGAGGACCTCCTGAAGATACCATCTTATCAGGAGGTCCGTTCTGCACAACATAGGAAGCAGATCTTTAGTGTTGTGGCACTGACCCCTTAGAATTCCCTCCCCTTAAATATTAGGCAGGCACCATCTCTGTTATCTTTTCTGCGCCTACTGAAGACCTTCCTCTTTCAACAAGCCTTTTAAGTTGAGACCTTATCCCAGTCTGCGTCTGTGTTGGAATTGCTTTTTGATATGTTTTTAAAGCTTTGCTTTTTTTTTTTTTTTAAAAAAGATGTTTTTAAAGATTTTTAAAAATATATTTTACAACTTTAAAAAAAAGTTTTTAAAGATGTTTTAATATATTTTAAAGTTTGTTTTTATGATGTTTTAAAGTGTTTTTATTGCTTTGGTTTGCCGCCCTGGGCTCCTACTGGGAGGAAGGGCGGAATATCAATCAATCAATCAATTTTTGTGTGTTGTTTTCACAAATATATGTCTCTTACACACACTTTCTCCTAATTGACACCTTATTGTACACACTGTTTGATCGGAGAACCACATTGCAAATTTCAGATAAGTGCAAACTTTGAAAAATAGCTGTGTCTCAGTTCACAGATCGGTTTGGGAAGTTTGCAAACCAAACTGAATTTCTCCTCCATCTCTAGCTCTGAATGTGTGTAGATAAGCCAGTGCAGCAGCAGCAACACTGTGGCGCAGCTGCACACAACAGAGGCTGAGCACAGGGTGCATCCTAGGTTTTTTTTTTTTTGCCTCTCCACTCCTATTGGTGAAGCTTTCCTGTTCTAGATGAAGGAGCAGATTGCTGTTCCTAATTGCCTCTCTCTGCTTCGAGGTGCGCTCGGAGCACTAGCTGAATAAGAGTCCCATCTAGGAAAACATTTCACTGTAACTGCCGTTCTTTGCATTTAAAGAAAAAAGAAAGAAATAATAACAAACCACAGAACAGAGAGTGCTTCCAACAATCTGCTCTTTCTGTACCCAGGGAAAATTATAACTACCCATATGGAAAAACCATCTGGCTGGTTTCCAGGTGTTTTGCATGGCAGGCAACCTACTGGGTATCTTATCTACTGGGCTTCTTTGCTGAAGTGCAACCTTATATAATTTAGCATTTCAGATTGATACATATCAGCATCTCCTCCAATCAGCAAATGTCAGGCTGAATGCCATGCACATGAGCCAATGTTATTGACGTGCTTCATTCACAAGCTGCTGCTGTTGCAGTGCTTTTTTCCACCTTCTTCCAGCTTTCTTTCCATTCCCTCTCCTTCATAAAAAATACTCTAAATTGCATATGAGGATCACAGCAAAATGTTCCTTCTGCACTGGATTTAATAAAAAAAAAAAGGTGGAGTGTAATTTAAAATTCTTGAATGCTTTTGCGGCCTTTTAAAGGCAGGAGTTGGCATTGTTCTGCTTCAGATACAGTCTAATTTGGGCTAAGGAAACTAAAATTTGCATTCAGAATTCCTACTTATGAATCTGCTTATTTTACTGAGTGTATTCTATTTGCAGAAAAAGCTTTTATGTAAGAGAGACACATAGGAAGCGGCCTTGTACTGAGTCAGGTCATTGGACAATCTGGCTTTGTAATGGCTACAGCAGTGGTTCGCAAACATTTTTTCCCCCCATGGATCAGTCAAAAATTGCTGAGGGTCTTGGCAGCCCACTTTATTTTTTGCCTGTTGCAGCAGTAGTAATGTGCTTTGCTAGATGATGTACGATTGTTAATTGTATTTTTGTTGCTTCTTTTATTTCTTATAGTACTTTATCAGATTCAGTTGAATTCAAATTGTAATACAATATAAAAAATAAAAGAAGCAACTAAAAATCAATATGAATAATTCGATGTGACAGATGTGTCATCTCCCATCAACCACCAATTCACAGACATGCCACGGACAACCTGTATGAAGCAGTGGTCTGCAGACCACAGTTTGGGAATCCCTTGTCTATACTGACATGACTCTTCATGATTTCAGACAGGGTTTTGCTCCAGTCCTATCTAGAGATGTTGAGGATTGAACCTGGGGCCTTCTGCATGCAAAACAAATGCTCTACCACTGTGCTACAACCCTCCCCAAGTGTGAGTGGGTGTCAGGAGCTACTAGAGCTTAGAACTAGGAACTCATATATGTAAGAGCTGTTTTCCTGTGTGGTGAGCCACAGAGGCTAGCACTTGGAGTGTTGCTTGGATAGTAAAAGGTTTCTGAGCTTCAGGGACACTCTGCCCTAGGGGTGGAAGGGTCTGGCAATTTCAGTTTTCTCAGCTTCCCATTTTTCCAATCTTAAATTGCCGCCCTGGGCTCCTTCTGGGAGGAAGGGCGGGATATAAATCAAATAATAAATATAAATAAATAAATAAATAATAAATTCAGTTATCCACATTTCTGCAGCAATTTGCAATTTTTTTTTAAATCCTCAGGAAAATTCTTCAGCATTTTACTGCAAGTTTCTCCTAATAAACACGTTTCTGTATATGGTTTTGACTCATGTACCTATTTCTGCAACCAATTCTTCTAATACAATGCAGTTGTGTATGTTATTCCCACTAATATATTCATTTTATGCACACTTTCCCCTAATATATATACATTTATGAAAACATTGGTTGGTTGGAGAATGGCATTGCAAAATTCAGATACGTGCAAATGTTAAAGGATGGCTGTGTTTCAGTTCTCATATTGTTCTGAAAGTGTGAACTTGATAAATTTGGCTTTAAATGTGAACTAAATCAAATTTCTCCCCCATCCCTACTCTGCACACCCAGGCTGGCCATTGGATACCCTTATCAGAAAGATAATATTCTGTAAACGCTTTCTCTTTTGCCAGAGAACCACTAAGTGAAAGGGAGGGGGAGAGATTGTGCCACACATATACAGTAAGCCTTGTAGTGTGGAATGAACTGAATAATTACATTAAACTTGGAATTAAAGAATATTCAGTAAGATTGAAATGCAGTTAATTTATTATTTGAAGTAAATTCATTGTTCTGATTCATTCCGAGAGAGAAAAAGGAAAAAAGAAGCATATGTGTTTTGGCAGATACGATTGGGGCAGAGCTTGGAAAAGTTACTTTTTTGAACTACAACTCCCATCAGCCCCCGCCAGCGTGGCCACTGGATTGGGCTGATGGGAGTTGTAGTTCAAAAAAGTAACTTTTCCAAGCTCTGGATTGGGGAAACGTACAGAATGCTGTGAAATAAGAGGAAATCATCTGGTTCTAACCTAATAAGCCTTTGCATTCTGATTTCACCTGCTCATCCTCATCTGAGAATCATAAACATTTCTTTTTGAGCATTAAAAGCCTCTCACTTCATTGTTAAAAACAAGATGGGCAATTGCACCCTCCCAGGAATGACTCCTTGCTCTTACATCTTATTGGAGGGTAATTTAAGGATCAACCTGAAGCAAGCACTTCATCATTTACTTGAAATGTGTGTGTATTCCCACCTTTTAATAAAATTATTTTCAGGACACTTTTGTAAAAAAGAAATTAAGCAAATTAAATGCCGCAAAATTAAAGACAATTTTTAAATGATAAAAGTCATAAAGCCATAAAATTTCTCAAAAGCAACAAAGTAAGCAACAGTATAGCAATAAAACCCTAAAAGCAGCCAGCTGATAAGAACAACATCACACTAATAGTGAAGTCGGGTTCCAAGTGTCGATGGCTTTGCAGCCAAAACAGGACTGCTGAGAAACAAGAGGGAGCTCTGAGGAAGATCTGCTAAGGCACAAAAGAAGTATTTGGGAAGGGGGAAGAGATATAAGTGGATAACCCAAAGCAGTTCAGTGAAGAGCTAGCTGAGCATGGTCAATGGCACAGAATGCTGAATGTCTGTAAAATGGGAAACCAAGGGCAGGACGAATGGAATGGAACATCCTGGGAAATCTTGGCTGGATGCCTGGAACCCTGAAGAGGTGTGCTGCAAGTGTTTGATGCTGGTCCCACTTAATAACATCCTAGGCAAAAAAGGTGCACTCACCCAGCATTTAAAACTTATAAGGGTTAGTGCCAGGAACACAGACTTGGCAAGGGTGATGCAAAACTCATGTGCCACTGCTGAGAGGGTTCTATCCATGGTCAGTGCCTATCCAGTCTCAGTAAGCAGAGGCATCATAAAAGAGTCTCTCCAGATGATTGGAGGGGTTAAAAAGGCAACTAAGGGGATCTTGATGGAGATTTACTAAATTATGTATAGTATGGAGAGAGAGAGGATAGGAAGATGATGTTCTCCCTCATTCATAATACCAGAATTCTGGGTCATCCAGTGAAACTGATTAGTGGGGGATTCAGGACAGACAAATGAAAGTACTTCTTCACACAAGCCTTAACCAATTTATGGACATCTCTGCCACAAAATCTGGTGGTGATGGTGAAAAAGCCATAGCTCAGTGGTGAAGCCTCTCCTGTCATGACCCTGAAGTTGGATTCTTCTTCATCTTCAGGGGACGAGGGCAAGAACTCTGAAGCAGAAGGGGAAAGTCATGCTCGGCCAGCCCCAGAAGTGCTCTCAGATGACCCTGCTGGGCCAGTGGCTCCATGGCCTGAGGATGTGACACTGCCATCCTCAGATTCAGAGGACTCCACTGCAGAAGTTCCAGGGAGACCCAAGGCTCCCCCACTCAGTCACAGTAACAGACTACTGGAGAAGGCTGGGCCCTTTAAACAGAGCAGCGTCCTGCAGCTCTGGTGGTGCTAACCATTATGGTGCAGCAGCGGCTACTACTACTACTTGTACTATTACTATATAAAGGCTCAGTTTCCGCTTGCTCCTTGCTGGAGCAACGTCAGAACTTCGTATCCTCCAGAGCACAGCCTGAACCTTGCCTTGCACTCCGGTTGGGCCTTGCTGTACCACAGAGCACAACACTGCCTTGGATACAGAAGGTCCCAGGTTTGATCTCTGGTGTCTCCAGATAGGGCTAGGAATATTCCCTGCCCCAAACCCTGGGCAGTCCCTGCCAGTCAATGTAGATAATACTGAGTCAGATGGATTAATGGGCTGTTTTGGTATAAGGTAGCTTCCTGTGTTCCTATTGCCACTTACTTAGACAGATTAAAAAGAAGATTGGACCAACTTATGGACGAAAATGCTTCCTCAAATATTCCTGGCCATAGAAAGCAATGGAGACTAGTGGCTCCAATGTCAGTGGGGCAGTGAATCTGCTCTGACAAGATCAGCCACACAGGGCCTTCTCTCAATCCTGCCAACAAAAACAGCCAGATTGGCGGGTACAAGAGAGAGGGCATTCTCAGTGGCGGCCCCCACTCTTTGGAACTCCCTCCCACAAGATCTCCGGCATGCCTCTTCCCTAAATGTATTTCGGAAAGCCTTAAAGACCTGGCTTTTTCAGCAGGCCTTCGGGGTATCTGGGGAGGGTTAATCGATATAATTGTAATGCCTCCTACCCAGTTTTAATATTGTTGTTGCAGATCTATTGTTTTTATTGTATTACTGTATTTTATTAATTGTATTTTAATAATTTTGTAAGTCGCCTAGAGTGGCCATTGGCCAGATAGGCGACGAAGAAATTAAATTTATTATTATTATTATAGGCTGAACTTGCAAGGAGCTGTCCATGGTGCTGAGCACTTGGCAAGCTGTTTGAAAGTAACAGGTAACCCATGGAGGAGTTATTTTTAACACTGTTTTAATACTGAGGCCAGATCCCCAGATGCAAGCTATCCCGCTGTGTTTTGGTCCAGCTGTTGTTTCTGAAATTACAGAAAACATGATTCTGAACTGTATTAAAATGAATTATAATAGTCAAGTCAATAATTATTAGGGTATGCAAGATGGCTGTGATGTCCTTCCTTCTCTGGAAAGGGAAGACATGGTGCTGCAGCACAAGAAGCTGGTAAACAAACTGACTAACTGCTGGCCACAGCACCCACTTGGGAATCCAGGAGCAAGCCCAAATCCAGGAATGCTCTCAGACTGTGGAACTGTTCCTTTAGAGGGGAGCATGTGCCATCCAGGACAGGTGTGCATGTTATACACTACTTTCCTAGCCAGTGAACTACCCAACAACATAAGAAGAGCCTGCTGAATCAGGCCAGTGGCCCATCTAGTCCATCATCCTGTTCTCACAGTAGCCAACCAGATGCCCATGGGAAGCCCACAAGCATGACCTGAGTGCAAGACCACTCTCCCCTCCTGTGGCTACTGGCAACTGGTTTTCAGAAGCATATTGCATCTGACTATGGTGGCAGAGCACAGCCATGATAGCTAGTAGCCAGCACAATAACACTGATCTTTTCTGGATTGAGCTTCAGACTATGCACACCTTTTTCAAATCTTTGATTTTGGGGACCCCAACAACTTCACCTGGCTCTAATGAAAAAGATAAAGAGCAGTGTCATCAATAAGCAATATGATGATTAATCATGGTATCCTTCTGTTTTGATTGCACAGTTTGGGTGTCAGTGTACTGTTAAGGAAGCTGCTTAATACAGAATGAAACCATTGATCCATCTATGTCAGCAACTAGCCGAGGTTGAAACATCTGAGCTGGGGGAACAGACTCTTTTCTTGTATTCCCCCATTTTGCTCCTGGAACTTCTGCCCTGCTGAGGACTAGTGGCACTTTAAGTACAATGGCATTTTTCTGGCTGCTCAAGAGTGCAGGTGAAGAGAGACAATGCTAACCCTGATTTACAGACCAGCAACTCCTGAGCTAGTTCTGGGCACTCCCTTGGGGGCTTCTGGCTGGTGTTTGAGACAGGGATAAGAGGAGACACCACTGTGAACCCTTTCCTAGCAGCAACAATGAAAGCAACTAGCAGAGCTTGTTAGATTGATTGTGAATTGATGTGTTTTAACTGATAGGTTTGTTTTACCATGACTTTAAATATTATAAAGTTCATGTGATCAAATTGAGCAATATATTGGATTGTTATGTTTTGAAATGATTTAGTATTTGATTGTCATTAATGTAGCGATTTTTGTTCTGTTGTGAGCTGCTTGAGCGTATTTATATGGAAAAAAGGCATACAAATTAAATAATAATAATGATTTACACTGACTGCTAATGGTTCTCCAGAGGTTCCCATGGGGTCTTTCTAAGCCAGCATTTCCCAACTAGTGGGCCACCAGATGTTGTTGGACCACAACTCCCATCAGCCTCAGCCAGCATTGCCAATGGTCAGGAAAGGTGGGAATTGTGGTCCAACAACATCTGGTGGCCCACTAGTTGGGAAATGCTGTTCTAAGCCCTATGTGGAGATGCCAGGGATCAAACCTGGGACCTTCTATATGCACAGCATGTGCTCTGCCACTGAACTGTGGTCATTCTTTTGTGGCCTCTCACCTGAAGGAGTTTGTGCATTAGAGATTTTCCTCGTGGTAGTTACCTTGTGGGATGCCTCAGCCAGCATAGCCAATGGTTATGGATGATGGGAGTTATAGTTCAACAGCATCTGTAGATCAACATGTTGGCTATTTCTGATTAGGAATGAGCAGATCAGTCTGTTTCCATTGCATGTTAGTTGCAGTCATAGTTTCATTCCATCCCATTTTTTTTGCAGATTTTTTTTCCAGGAATGAAAAATCACATTTAAATTATAGGTATTTTCCCCTTGACTATGCATATTTATTTAATTTGTATGCTTTCTTCCCCTAAAATATGCATTTTCATTTCACTGTTGTCTCCCCTGAAAATACTCATTTTTGAATTATTTTCCCATAAAGTATGCATTTAAAAAAAACAATAAAAACTTCATTGAAAAATCCAGAGAAGGGCAAAATCTGATTGATGGTTGCATCCCAATGTGCATATAAATTTGGAAGCACCAAATTGGGTCACTTTGCTTTAAAAGGCAGGCTGAAGCATCCTTTCCCCCATTCCTAACATGTATGCATACTATGGTAAGTGACCAGCTTGGCACATTTTGCCAGCGAATTCAGATGCTCTCTCATCTGATTGTCTCCTCTCTATTCCAAGGACGTCTTCTCCCACTACTTTGTTGTTCTGCTGTAAGAAACCTTCCATTCTCTCTCCTCCCTGCCCAGCCCTGCCCCACCTCCTCCAGTTCTTCAACTTTTCCTTCTCTTGCTCCAGGCCATTGCTCGCCTCCCCCGCCATCTCCCGCCACTCTTAGTAATTTCTTTCCTTCAAGTTTGCTGTTCCCCTGAAGGCATTTCCAAGTGCAGGCTTTGATCACGTCTCCTCCAGTCTTCTCTTCTTTTTAGCCTCTCTAGATTCAGCTCCCTGAGTCTGCTCTTCTCGGGTGGATGATAATCCACTTGTGAACATGTCATACTGGATACATTTGCCCCTAATTTCTTTTCCTCCTCCTCTTAATTAGTTAGTTAGTACATTTATATACCGCCCTGTAGCCCAAGCTCTCTTGGGGGTTCACAGGAGAAGAGAAAGGATGGGCTGGGGGAGGAGAGAGAGACAGTTTGTGCTATGAGTTTTAGCAGTGGCATAATTAAGTGGGTTCCCAAGGGTCTGAACCCTGAGTCTTTTGTGACAGTCCCCAGGCTTCCTGTTCCTTCTCGCTCTCTCTTAAAAAAAAACATTTTCCCCCTGTGCTTACAGAGCAGCTGGTCACACTGAAAAATGCAGTGTGGTGAGACCCCAGCCATCTGCCATCTTAATTTGCTTAGGGCTCAAAAAGCAAAACACCACCCCTCTGTTCAAAGAGTTTGTTTGATTGTTTGTTTGTATGTCAGATTTATATCTCACCCTTCCTCCCAGTAGGTGGAGGTTTAATCAGTGGGCCAAGAGGGCCTATGCCCATTTTCCTTGAAACTAAAGATTACTTTACTATAGGTTTTCTCACCTATATGGTGTCCTCTGTTGAATAATATTGAGACTTCACCAACCATTCATCGCACAAAAATTGATTTGAGGGAAATCCTCCTAAATCTGTCTGCAGGGATTCCTGTTACTGAGGTACAGATGATAAACCAAATGGTCTCTAGTATTTGTCAGGCGACGCAGGACATTAATGAAGTTAATAGGGAAGCACAACTGCTTGTGGTCAGAATACTAAAAGAGGCCAGTGAAGCTCTAAAAAGGCTCAGGGACAAGGATCTGGGGTCTAAGAAAGCAGAGCTCCTTGGCAATGGTATATTTACTGGTTTATCTAATGTGTTGAGAGCTTCTCTCTTGAACCATGGGGATATCAATGTAAATGCAATTAAAGAAATCCTTTTTGTGACAGGAATATTAGCAGACCTAGTCTTACAAGGTAAAGTCCCTGGGGAACATGAAATGAACATGGAAGCTAAAAACTGGGCCATTCGCTTAAGGAAAGCTGAAAAGTGGAATGTTTCCAGGGCGGCAAAGAGTTACAATCCATTTTGAGTTGGACTAAATCAGAGATGGGGAGCCTCCAGCCCAAGGTCCTCATTAAGTCTAGCAAGGGGTACCAGTTTGGTCCCATGAAGCTGTTTACCCCAAACCATACCCATCTGCTCCACACTGGCTAAATTGTATGGCAGTCTTCCCAAGCTGGTGCCCTACAGATGTTGTTGAACTACAACTCCCATCAGCCTCAGTGTGGCCAAAGTAGGGATGGGATCCATTGGCCAGTGATGGTTCAAAAGCATTCTGTCATCAGGGAGGTTCCATTCCAAGTTTGTTCATTGTCCACTAGCCACTGCTTTTACTGATCCGTTTTCCCCCTCAAACCAAAATATTGATATTAACATTGACATTTTGAAAGGAAATATCAATAAATGAAAGGAAATATCTATAAAATTATCATTCTTAATGTCTATATTTTAGAGTCAGTTTAAAAAAAACAGTTTTCAAAAATAGCTGCAGAAAATTGCTACATAAAAATTTGATCCACAACAATAGAAAATAAGTGAATTAATGGAAAATTCAGTATCAGATCCAAATTAGGCAGACTTCTAGCACATCCCTTGGCCAGGGATGATGGGAGTTGTATTCCAGCACTAAAGGAAGGCACTAAATTGAGAAAGACTGTTTTATGAGATTGTGTATTAGAATTAGACATCTATTTTCCACAGTTAATAAATATGAGTTCTAGCTAAGAGGCATGTCTCACCTTCACACAAAGCAAACATCCAACTTCCCACTTTTCACAGATCTCCCACCTTTAAAGTAGCTGCAGTTTCCTTACTCATTTATGTGAACAATATCTCCCAGAGGGGGCCAGATTAAGATAAAAGGATCTTTCCCCTGGAAGAGTCCCTACCGAGCTGAGCAATATGAAAGCCTGTTCAATTTCCTTCCACTGTTGCAGTTTGATTAAAAATTCTCTGCATGGCCAAGCATCAAGACAATCCATTGTTTTAATATTGGGCCTCCCTCTGGTAAGATTTTCCTGAAAGGCAGATCTCAACCTGCCCGTGGAGTCTTCAGCTGAGATGAAGACTGTACCCACAGGTAAGCCAGACCCTCAAGCTTGGGCTGAATCTATCATAGATCTCAATCCTGGAACATAGATAATGAAATATAGAACATCTGGAATTCAAGTTAAGTATACCCCCTAGGGCTGTGTACCAGATTTGGCCAAAGCCTGAGTCCCGAGGCCAATTTGGGCAGATCCAGACATTAACCTTGGACTGATTTGCTATGTTTGGTCTTGCTTTTGTTTGGACTCTGCTGTACCTGAAACCCTGCTCTTGTTGGTGACTGTTTTGCTAAGAGGCTCCTGAAATTGGGACCCTAGCCTCTGAGGGCACCCATTGGAGTATGACACTGAAAGGTCTTATAGCCTACAGGTCTATGATAGGCCTTGCCATAGGGCTTAACAACCTTTGAATGTCCATTGACACATTTTGGATTGTTCAGCAAGTCTGTTGGTGCTATTCCTTTTAGTATTTTTTTCTCCTCCAGATCAGCTACCATCACTCCTGAGACAAAGCATATGCATATACTTTATTTTTCCAAGGGATTAATTAATCCAAGTAGAATTAGTCTTGAAAACCTCATAGAGCTGAATGAGGACGCAGAAAAGAGCTTCTCACTTCCTCCTTTAGTTTTATGCATTTTCAAGAGAGAAAAAGTTCCCTTTAAAAAAAAAACAACTTGGGCAAAGCTTTTAACATGTTTTAAAAAATCTATTGCCGTGCTCTAACAAAAAGCACAATTCAGAGCTCTTCAAGCAACATTTTGGACAGCTTCGCCTTTTGCAAAGCCCATGGACCTAGGGAAATATAAAGATATATAGGAAATATGGTACAGATGCAGAGGGCCCAGAGGCATTGTGAGGGTCCCAAATCAACTCGGGGAGTTATTGACATAATACTTTAACTTGGGAGGGAGTAATCCCCTGAATCAGCCTGATTCACCTTATTATTTGGCCCACACAGAGAGTCAGTGCACACCACTAGTAAATAATAGGGCTGTGCACGAGATTCAGCAGAGGCCTGAACCGAAGGCCTATATAGTCCATAATTCTGATCTCATAGTGGCCAGCCAGATGCCTATAGGAAGCCTGTAAACAGAACATTGAGCACAACAGCACTCTCTCCCTCCCCAGTTGTGCTTCCCATCAGCTGATATTCAGAGGCACACTGCCTCCGACAGGGGAGGTAAAACATGATCACTGTGGCTAGTAGTTGCAGATAGCCTTTTCCTCCATGAATTTGTCTAATCCTCTCTTGAAGCCATTCCAAGTTGGTGGCCATCACTACCTCTTGTGGGAGTGAATTCCATAGTTTAACTACATACTGTGTGAAGAAGTACTTTCTTTTTGTGTCTCCTGAATCTTCCACCATTCAGTTTTGTTGCATGTTCACAACTTCTAGTATTTTGAGAGGGGGAGAAAAACATCTCCCTGTCCACTTTCTCTACACCGTGCATAATTGTATCATGTCCCCCAGCTCACTCGCCTTTTCCATGCTGAAAAGCCCTAAATAGCATTCATCTCCCAATATTCAAAATATTTCTAGGCCGCTTTTCCAGGCAATGCCCATCCAAGGCAGCTTACAGCAATAAAAAGTACACATATCAACTATTTACTTATTTATTAAATGTATATCCTGCCCTTCTTCCCGGAAGGAGCCCAGGGCGGCAAACAAAAACACTAAAAGCATTTTAAAGCACCTTAAAAACAAAAGACTTTAAAACAAAATGTCTTTAAAAACATATTAAAATAATACATCTCAAAAACAGCTTTTTAAAAAAAATCTTAAAAAGCACTTCCAGCACGGACACAGACTGTGATAAGGTCTCTACTTAAAAGGCTTGTTGAAAGAGGAAGGTCTTCAGTAGGCACCAAAAAGATAACACAGATGGCACCTGTCTAATATTTAAGGGGTTGGTGCAACAACACGAAAGGTTCAAAAAATGAAAACCATCAATCCACACTCCCCCATGAAAGCCAATAACATATATAGCCATCTTGGCCTATATCCCTTTTGCCATCCTATGAAAGAAGCCAAGGGCTTGATGGATGGTAGACAAGCATCCCAGAAGTTGGCACGGCTGAGCCTTTTCCCAGACCTGGCTGTGACTGCACAGGCTCTCACCAAAGCACCCCTGAATGAGAATCCATTCAGTAGCGTGACTGGAATATCCATAGAACAAGCTGCTGATTAGCTACAGCACTGTCAGGCCCAATTATGACTTTACTTAGTTTGACAGGGCCTTTTGTGATGCTTGTCCTCCATGCTGCCTCTGCCTTCCAGCTTCCCTCCCTTTTCCCCCTTCTCTCAACTATGCAATGCACATTCTTTGGGCTTATTGCTCCAGGCGGCTGATATCTCTGTCTGAACAAATGACAAAACCAAAACACAACGGCTCCACTTCTATGTGTTTGATAGCCTCTTGTGGTAGGAGTTGGAGGGAAGGATGCTCTGGTGGGTTCCTTCGTCGTTGTTTCCCAGGAAGCATCTGCTGCAGCTACAGTCAGGAGGACACAGCTAGGTACTGCTCAAGTGTTGCTTCTTTGGACCTGCTACAGGCTCGCAACACTGTGGAAAATCACAGCATGCTATTATTGACTGGGGAGAGTCCCTGATTTCTGATTCCTGTCCTGCTTTTTAGAAACAAAAGCCACTGCCTCAATTTTGTTCCTATTCATGCCCGGTGCTAGGGGTCGGTCAGGTCAAGCACAGGCCAAGAGGTCTTAGTGGCTCAGAAGGTTCCCTTACCAGCCCGTCCTTGCTGTTCTACCTTTCCACCCTCCTCATCAGGCCCCTGGGCAGCTGTTTCAGCATCAGACAGGTGGCAGTGCCGCTTTTCAACAGGAGCCAAGTTTCGATCCACAGTGACTAGTTGTCATTTTAATCTACCCCAAATGCAATGCCCTTGCCCCAAATTCTATGAAACCTAATGTCCCAGACTAAAGTTACGTAAAATCTAAATGGCAGGCAGCCACCACAGAAGGAAGCCAAGCTTGGCTTCCATCCAAGTGTAGCCCTGACACTTACCCAGTGCTAAAATGCCTCACAGGGGGTTGGCAAAAAGGGCACTTAGGGAATTTCTGCTGCAGCTGTGGCAACAGCAGCAGGGGGAGAAGAAAGTGCAGCTGCTGTTGCTGTTGCTTTTTAACTGTTTTCTGATGTAATAAACCAAGATTTGAGTGATAGCCAGTTGCCTCGGCTGTAACGATGACTTACTAGTTATGTGCAAATCCCGGTGTAGCAAAGTGAAGGGAAATATGAATTTCTTTATATTAGGAAACTTGGACATTAATTTGAGGTGGTGTTTGAGACTTTTTTAAAGAAAAGTCAACTGAAGCCAAATTGGGCAGTATTACTTAGTGGTTGCAGCTGGTATAGCACAGTGGGGAGGAGAGCCTGGCTGGGAGTCCAGAGTCTGTGAGTTCAAATCCCCGCTCCTGTGTCCTGGGTGTAAAGGACCAGCTAAAGATCACCCCCACAGTGAGTGGCTCAGGGGTTATGTGCCCTGCCACCTGTGTAGCCGTGGGCAAGCTGCATAGTCCCAAGAAACCCAGTTGCCCCCCAGCTGGCAGTTGTGGACAAGGAAGGGGCTGACTTGTGCAGCTGTGGCAAGCTGAGCAGGCCCTATCCAGCTGGGGAGGACTAGCCTCAGAGGGAGGCAATGGTAAATCCCCTCTGAATACCGCTTACCATGAAATCCCTATTCATAGGGTAGCCATAAGTCGGGATCAACTTGAAGGCAGTCCAGAGAGAGAACTTAGTGGATGGAAGGTAATTCTAACCCTCCAAAAGCAAAGTCTCTCTTCAGCTGATAGAAAAGCATCTTCCTCTGGTAATAGTTCAGCTATGGGGAATGAGAGGCCCTCCAGGTGTTGTTGGACTGCAACCCCCATCATCCCTGACCAATGGCCATGGTGATTGGGGCTGATGGGAGTTGGAGTCCAACAGCATGTGGAAGGCCACAGGTTCCCTATCCCTGCTGTAGATCCTGCTCCATCTGCATGGCTCAGTCTCACCCAATTTGTCTACATCTGGAAGAGTGAAAGTAATGAGGTCAAAATGCATCCAGCAGATTGAAATGTTAGCTCAGTGTTTTGGACCGTGATTCTATGCACACTTGCCAGAGAATGTCATTGAACCTGTTGGGATTTAATTCTGAGTAGACACGCTTAGAACTGTGGTGATACTATATCCATTCCATTTTGAGCACTGTATGTGTTTGCAAATGATATATCTGTGGATTGGTTTTGAAATTCTCTGTGAATATATCACAACTTGATACATTTTTGCATGTGTTATCTATAGAGCATATTAAATGTTTTACACCTTGACTTTTACACAGATAATTTACTGATAGCTGGATAGGGATTGTATCCCCCTCTTCTCACCTCCTTTGGTTTGTGTGGCTTCCCCACTCCCAGAACTTACGTTATTAAATAAACTCAGCTGAGCAGGGAGCATATGGTGGGAACGATTGCAAACAAGCAATAGGGACTGCGTAAATAGCATCAGGTCTTGTGACTGAGAACAATCAGAGACAGCAATAGAAAGATTAAAGGAGGAAAGGCAAGGAACAGCATGGAGAACATGGCCCTTCTGATCAATTTTGTCAAATGTTCATATTTCGTCAAAGCAAGCCAGAGGTTGAAATCATTTGGGGGGGGCATAGCTCAGTAGTAGAGCACATGCTTTACGTGCAGAAGATCCCGGTTTGTGGGTGGTGGTGGGTAAGCTCCTCCTTACTGGGGTTGGAAGGATCTGTCCATTTTGGTTCTCTCAGTTTCTCAGTTTTCCCAATCTGAAATTCAGTTACTGAATTCAGTTTCTGCAGAAATGTGCAATTTTTTTTAAAAAAAATCCACATGAAAATTCTTCAGCATTTTAGTGCAAGTTTCTCCTAATGTACACATTTTTGCATGCAATTTTGACTCATGTACACATTTTTGCAAGCCATTTCTCCTAATAGAATGCCTATTTGTATGTTATTTTCACAAATATATTTGTTTTTATGCACACTTTCCCTCAATATATGCATTTTTGTAAACATTGGTGGGTTGGAGAACTACATCACAAAATTCAGAAAAATGCAAATTTTAAAGCATCACTATGTTTTGGTTCTCATGTTGTTCTGGAAAGTGCCATTTTGATAGATTCGGCTTGGAATTCAAATGAAATTAACCCCCCCATCCCTACTCCTTTACCCTTCTTGAGTCCCTTACAGCAGGGTTGGGGGACCTTTGGCCCGCCAGATGCTGCTGGGCCACAACTCCCATCAGCCCTGCCACGATGATGGGAGTCACAGCCAGCAACATTGGTAGGGCTGAAGGTTCCCTATCCTTGCCTTCATCCCTATTCTCAAGAGAATATCCCTATTCTCCTCTACTGGAATATGAAACAGTGGTGCAGAGATGGGCCCAAGTTCATGGTATTAATATTAGTATATTTTTAATTATTTTATTAATTTCAAAATGATGCAATGCATACATATGACATCAACATTTTCAATTACTCAGAGATTCAGCCCCCCTCACTTATGGGACTAACAGTACACTGAAAAACTATTTTGATCTTAATCTCACCTTAACCCTTTCTCTTTCCGTCAAAATTCAAATTTCTATCAAATTTCAAATTTCATGTATAAAGCCCTTAACCTCTTTGGACCAGTTTACTTGAGGGATGACCTTGCTCCATACATGCCTACTAGACCACTTCGATCTGTGGAACTTGCACTTTTAGAAGTTCCATATAATGTTTGTGTGATGTCCTTATATGTTAAAACCTGTAAATATGGTAAGTGCGGGTTTATTAAGGGATATATGGTAAGTGAATTGAATGAGAGGGGGGAGAGCATGGGTTGGAAGGCTGGAGAATGCTGGAAGATGATTGGCTCAGTGTTTGAATGGCTGAAGGTATAAATGAGAGGATGACAGTTGAGAGGGGGTCGGTTGGTGAGAGTTGTTGGAGAGTCGTTAGTGGAGAGTTATTTGGATGGGTTGGTTGGCAGAGTTCTGAGGGAGGGTTGGATTATATTTGGCTGATATTTAGACAGTATATATATGACTAGAAACATAAGAGTGACACTATATGAAACCATATGCTTGTTAAACATTCCTAAAGTAATCTTGTTATTTCCTGGTGTTATCAAATAAATACTTTTATTGGTTTACCAAAAGCCTGACCCTTGGCTGGGGATATACAGACCAGAAGGGAGGGCAGGGTAATTACCAAGGCTGAAGGGAAACTGTATCTAATGGTGGCAGCGGTGAAGGAAGAAATTGTAACATCGGCAAGTATCCAAAGCAAGCCAGGATTGTATGCTTTATAGACAAAGATACAGGGGGGTTGTGGACAGCAAGGGCACCCAGACACAAAGTAACAAGCCATAGGGAGACTAAGGCGAAGTCTCTAGCGGTATTGTTTACAGGGAGTGGCTGGTCATGCTGCCTAGCAGTGGGATCTTGAGAGATCTGTGCTAGAGCAGAGTGAGAAAAATAAAAATGACGATCCTGACTGGTGGTGTCCTGAGGTGGTGCCTAGTGAAAGGCGGTAGCCACAAGCAGGTGGGAACCTGACAGGTGTAGCCAAAGGTGGGATTGTCACAGTTTGCTCCTCATCTGTGAGGAGTAACTCTTTCAGTGTAGCAACAGCTATGCTTTGGAACTCCCTGGCTGTTAGGTAGGGATGGAAAGATCCATCAATTTTGGTTCTCTCAGTTTCTCATTTTTCCAGACTTATATTTAATTCTCCACATTTCTGCAGCAATTTGCTGGTTTTTAATTTTAAAATCCTCATAAGAATTCTTCAGTATTTTAGTGTAAATTTCTCCTAAGAAACACATTTTTGCATGCAGATTTTACTCATGTATTTTTGCAAGCAATTTCTCCTAATATAATGCATATTTTATGTTATTTTCACGAATACGTTCATAATTATGCACACTTTCCCCTAATATTTGCATTTTTGGCAAATATTATTTGGTTGGAGAACTACACTACAAAATTTGGATAAGTGCAGATTTTGAAAGATGGCTGTGCTTTGGTTGTCATATTGTTTCAAAAAGTGCAAATTTGATAAATTCAGCTTTAAATGAACGGAACCAAATTTCTCCCCCGTGCCTACTGTTAGCTAGGCATCCTCATTATACCATTTTAGACACCTGCTAACCCCTTTTTAGTTTAACAAACTTAGCACTTCTGTCCATGATGTGTTCCTAAAATTATTTGGTGAAATTTATTTATTTATTTATTGCATTTGTATACCGCCCCATAGCCAAAGTTCTCTGGGTGGTTTACAACAATTAAAAACATTAAAAACAAATATACACATTTAAAAACACATTTTTTAAAAAGCAATTTAAAACACATGCTAAAATGCCTGGGAGAAGAGGAAAGTCTTAACCTGGTGCCGAAAAGATAACAGTGTTGGCGCCAGACGCACCTCGTCACAAAGATCATTCCATAATTTGGGGGCCACCACTGAGAAGGCCCTCTCCCTTGTTGCCATCCTCCGAGCTTCCCTTGGAGTAAGCACCCAGAGGAGGGCCTTTGATGTTGAGCATAGTGTACGGGTGGGTTCATGTCAGGAGAGGCGTTCCATCAGGTATTAAAGCAGTATCATACCACAAACAGTCATGGCTTCCCCCAAAGAATCCTGGCAACTGTAGTTGGTGAAGAGTGCTGAGAGTTGTTAGGAGACCCATGTTCTCCTCAAGAGCAACAATTCCTGGAGTGGTTTAACAATCAACCCCTCTTCCCAGGAACTCAGGGAATCATAACTCTGTTAGGGGAACAAGGATCTCCTAACAATGCCAAGCACCTTTTACAGCTACAATTCCCAGAATTCTCTGGGGGAAGCCATGACTGTTCAAAGTGGCATAATGCTGCTTTTAAAGTATAGTGCAGATGACGCTGCCTGTCCTTTTTGTGCTGTCAGGGATTTCTGGTATTTGAGGCCACAATGAACACCTGAGGACAGGTGTCATAACAAGTTCTTCACTGATATCTCAGCCTAGCTTAACACCTTGCTCTTCACGTATGAAACCAGCATGTCAATTGTCATATCAACCTTCATTCTTGCCCTTCTTGCCTGCCTGAAAGGTTGCAGCATGGTGGGCTACTGGGGGGGGGTGTTCTATAGCCAGGACACCATCACCGAGAAGGCCCTGCCCAAAGCACCACATGAACTCATTCTGAAAATACACATTATGTTGGCAAAGCCATGCTCTGTCCTAACTTGCAGGGGATGTAGCTGAAAGCTTGTCCCTATAAAAGTCGCACCACTTTGCTCTAACCCAGTGAGCTGGCTACTTGTATTCTCCTGTCTTCACTCCCCTGAGTCTGTATGGTTGCAGCAGATTCAGATTTCTTTATTTGTTTCTAGCCCTTAGACCATTACAAAACAAAGCTTGACAATATAAGACAAGGCAGCAGAAATAAAAATGTACTTGGACACAAATAAACTACAACAAACTTAGAATGCTGAATTTCCTTAGCAAATCACACCTTGCCCCTTGTATGATTGCAGTGAGGATCACAGTGTTTGTTTTACTTGGTTGATTAGTGGTGCTTTAAATATTGGGCTCATCTAATCATGTTTGCAGTGCATTTATTATAATGTACGATCATTAGGCACCTAGAGGCTGTGGAACAGGTGGGATAGACATGTTTTACGCAAACAAAACTATGTATTTTAATTGTATCCAACTTTTTAGGCCAAACAAATTTATCTCTCAAAGCTGCTCATGGCAATTAAAAACAAATGTGCCATGCTGCTGGTTGGTGCTATACATAAACGAAAAAATAATGGCACAGGCCTTGCCCTTAGGCTTACAAAATGAAAAGCCAAGCGAGACGTAAAAAGAGGAGGAAGAGAAGAGGAAAGAGTTCAGTGGTATTTATTTTTTTACAAGGCAGAGCTAAGAGGTGAGTTGTTGTTAATAGGCACTTATATAAAGCTGGGAGCTGGCTAAAGGCCAATACAGAGATTGCAATAAACTGCAAACTTCAAACTGGACATTTTTACTTTAGAAGAAATAGCACAACCAGAGGACCCCAATTTAGAACATGCTCCCAAAGTTGCAAACAGCGCCATCTGGGGCAAATAGCAACCCCAGTCTGGGAAGGGGGAGATGGCCTTATAGGCCCCTTCCAACTCTACAATTCTATGATCCAGACTGGGAGTGCATTCTGGATAGGGATAGTGTGGATGAATCTGTAAATTGCAGTTTCTCTCAATTTCTTGTTTTTCCAGTCTTAAATTAGATTTGTCCCGAAATTAAAGTCTGCAAGAAATCCATATGCATCCTTTTGCAACCTGTAAGGTTGTAAGAAGGCATTGATTTCCATTATGACCCATAGTCATTGTATGCAGCATGGTTTCTGTTCCACTGCAGTTTCACTTCTGACCAAAACTACATTATTCCTCTCACTGTTGAGTGTGGCTGAATTTTATGTAATTCATTGGGTTATCATTACATTATTCCACACCAGTGATTTCAGTGCAAAGGCAATATAAATGGGAGGGCAGTCATCAATTATATATTGTTTGTAGATGGAAAACAACAATACTGAATACAGATAGTATTTGATGGGTTAATTTATGTTCTGGGCATGGGATGAATAAGAGAACACTAGCAATTTTTGCTCCCGTTTCTATTTTCTTCCTAATGTATATATTTTGTACACAGTTGTTGCCAAGTATAAGCATTTTTTGCAAACCATTTCCTCCCTAATGGATGCATTTTTTATACATACTGCATTGCAAAATTTAAAGAAGTGCAAATTTCACAGAGAAGAGCCTAGTTTTAATTTGCCAGTAGGTTTGGGAAGTGTAAATTTGGAATGTTCACATTAAAATACGTTCTAAATAAATTTCTCTCTCATCCCTAGACAGGAGTCTAGGGGTGCAATCTGGTTCCATCTACTGTTGGATTCCCTGCCTTCCGCAATATCAGTCCCCAATAGGCACCAGCCCAGTCCTATAGCAAGAAGTGGGGAAAATAGGGGCACCGTCCCTAGAACTATGCTCCCCCCAATATTTTGGGGGGAAATTGTCTTTTTTTAATTTGTGACATGATAGACAATGGCAACCTCCATTTAAAGAATGATAGCTGTTTTAAGAACAGGAGCAATTTAAGGAAAATTCAGTGAATAAGGCAGGGTGAGTGCACAACAAAAGCCTCATCTGGAAAAGCCCCCAAAAGTCTGCATACTCAAGACTTTCCTGGATGGTACCTGGCTGGCAACCTAGTGTGTAACTCAGGTCTAATTTCTGTTTTTCCTAATATGTGTAGCTCAGCATGAAGCCTTTTCAGGGTTTCTGGTCAGACAAATCAACCCAGCCAGCAGTTTTAAAAAGTCCAATTGCATTCCATAATTAGTCTTCTATATAGCAGGCAGTTAAAAAGTTTTCTCTTGATTGTCCAACAAGAGAAAAATCTGAAGATTAGGAACAAGACTAGAAGAAGGGACACTCAAAGAGGAGTTAATAAGCACACCTTAAAGTATTTATTTTCTCTTTGTCCTTCCCTATACTTGTAGTATGGTCAAGTTTGCTTTTCAGCTGGAAATCTAAAACTGAGCTACCTAATGCAGCATCAAAGCCAAGCTCAGGAGCTCACTGTCATTACTAAAGTAGTTCAGTTCATGAAGAATCAGAGCACAGTGACAGACCTCAGGTGAAAGAGGACGGTAGCTATAGGCAAAGTCAAGCATTTGGGTCTGGCATTCCTGAGGAATCTCTCAAAAAAAGGGTGAGACAATTCAACAGATTAAACTTTATTCATGTAAGTTAACACACTCTCTGGATGGAGAAGTGAGGGGGAAGGGGAAGGGGAAGGAAGGACTCTGGCCTGGTCCTTACATCGTCTCCACCAGTGAGGGTGGGTTGGCTGGGGCTGTGCATCTCTTCCCCCAAAAAATGCCCCAGCTAAGAATGTGGCTGCCCCACCAACAAGGAAGGCTGGCTACAGGGTTGCACCAGCTGCCAGTGGATATAAATGAAATAAATAAGCAAGCAAACATCTGGAGGGCACCACACCGGCTATCCCTGATGTACCATTTATGCCTCTTGCCAGTTCTAAATCTAATTGCAGCCTTTTCTCCAGAAAAATAATAACATGACTCCTGCATCTTTAAGAGACCTTCTTCTGCCACTGGAGATGCTATTCAGGCCTATTTATATTTAGTGCCAATGCAGCTGCTGCACCTGACGGTGCTGTTAAACCTCAAACAAAACATGTTTTCTAATAAGCCAGCATTTAATTAGCCACCTGTGCAATAAAGGGCCCTTATTAAACTGATGCCAGCAGAAGAGAGAGACAATGGGTTATAGGACATATGGGGCAGGGAGTAGGAATGGCCGCTCGGCACCCCTCATTTGCTGGTTGGGATCTCTCTGTATCTCGGAGAATAGCTGGAAGGCTTCCTGCATCTGGTAGGCCTATTTCAGCCAATCTTCCCAGCAGGGCTGGCTTATTTTTTTTCATGAGTAAACCTGCTTAAAGATCCACATGCTCCAATTTGGGTTGGACAAATCTGTGAGTTTGGGGTTCTCCCCTTTTCTCATTTTTTTCTAATTTAAAATTCAGTTCTCCACATTTCTGCAGTGATTTGTGATTTTCTAAAGAAAAAAGAAAGAAAAAAGAAAAAATGGTCATGAACATTTGTCAGCATTTTAGTGTGCATTTCTAATACACACATTTTTGGCAAGCAATTTCCCCTAACATAATGCGTTTTTGCATGCTACTTTCACTTATATATGCCTTTTTAATGTTACGGATATATGCAGAGTAACTCAGCGTCTGAGCTGCATGTGCTGGTGTGTGTATTTGCCTAAGTAGCAGGGTTTTACCCTGCATTTAGATCACTGAGACTTTCTTATTTTACTAAGAAAAGCTACTTCATTTACTGAAATCCATAGTAGATAGGAAAGGCATGCCTAGTGCCCAGAGTTGGGTATCGCCCTCATGGTTCAGGAGAGAGAACAAAGACAGAGATATCTCCTCTCTGCTCAGACAGTTGAAGAAGAAGAACACAAAGGAAGGAGGGGCAGGTCAGCTTCCCTGAGCATATCAGTCTACAATGGAAGGAAGTTAGGTAGAGAAGAGCACGGGTAAAGGTAGGCAAGCCTACCCAGCTGGAGGACCCTAACTCTATCTTCCTTCTGGAATACAAACAAAAGAATGCAAGCAGGAGTTGCTCTTCCCCCACTTCCAACATTTTAATGCACAGTTCCCTTTAATATATCATTTTTATACACATTGGTTGGTTGAGGAACAGCATCACAAAATTTGGAGAAGTGTGAATTTTGGAGGATGGCTGTGTTTCAGTTTTGGTATTGCTTTGAGAAGTGCTAAATTAGGTAATTCCTCATTAAAATACAAACCAAATTATATCTCTCCCCCTAACCCTAACTTCCATCAACAGATCCATATATTGCTGCTGCTGTTGTCATTACCTACCATCACTGAAAAATCACTGTCCCTATTTTTGTGTGTGTGTGTTGTTAACGTTTTGTTAATGTCATTTGCAGAACCAGCCTGAGATTATGTTGTCCATCTCTCCCCATTTCATGTATAAGTGGCAGCTGTACTTTATTTAAAGCCCATAATAGGTCTGGGCACCAAATTTGGCCAAGTCCTGAACAGAATTGAGCTGATTCAAAGGGATCTGGGTGTCACTCGAGTCAGGTTGAGACAGTTCCAGTTTGGGGCTGGTTGGGCCAAAGTGATCCAGGGCTATCAGGGATGGGACATTAGACAGGAAGGAGAAGCAGGCATTGGGTGGAAAGAAGGAGAAACCATGAAAAACACTGGAAGGATGTACATGACTGGCGGTGTTTTCCTAGAAGAAGGTAGGATGCCTTTGGATACAGGAAAGAGAGTCCCCCAAAACTCTCTTTCCTACCTGGCCTCTCCTTCTTCCCACACAATGTCCCGCCCCCCTGAAGCAGCACTGCGCATGATGTTGTCCTCTGGTTACTAGCTGGTAAGAAGAGGGTGGCATCCTGCAGGATGCAGGGTTCTCCTCCTTTGCAAGGGCCATCCCTGCAGGGAATGTGCTCATGAAGGAGCAGCAGGATGCAGGATGGAGTTCAGCATGTTGCTCATTCTCAAGGGCTTTCCAGCTCTATGAATTCATCAAAGCTGTGAACTGTGAATTAGACAAATTCTAAAACATTCTCTGCTGGAGAATGGGGCTTGGTGGTCAGGACTGTGTGGAGAGAGGAGAAAGGGCGGGTACTTTGCATGTAGAAGGGCCCAGGTTTGATTTGTGGCAGGGGTGGGGAACCGGATCTGGGAACCAAACACAGAAGGCTCTCCAAACCTCTCTGTCTAGCCCTTGGGACTTTCCTCTCCCCTCCCCTCCCCTCCACACCACCTCTCCCCAGACCACGCCCCTGTCAGACTCTGCTTTTGCTTGGCTGGGATGCATCCTTGATCTCTGATAATGCCTCTTTCTTCTCTAGATGGAGGATGAAGAGAGATGGGTGAATATGTGTAGAAACTAGCCTACTGCACAAAGGGAAAATGTATATTTGTTGCCCTGTCTCCTTCTGCCTCTGGTCACACCCACTTTTGGCATGTGGCCCCCAGAAGATTGTCCAGGAGGGAATATGGCCCTTGGGCTGAAAAAGGTTTGCCATGCCTGATCTATGGTATCACCAGTTGTTCTGGTTGTTGTTTTTATTAAATAAGGTAGCAGGTAATGGGAAAGATAATCTGCATGAGACCCTGAAAAGGCAGTGCCAGACAGCCTAGATGTAATGAACAACTAATCTGACCTGGTATAAGGCAGCTTCCTATGCAGTGTCAGTGGGGAAATGAATCCACTCCACGTTTTAGCCCAAACTTCCAAAGAGCTGTCCAAGGTCTGAAACTTATTCCCAAAATAGGTTCAGCATGTTGGACAGTTCCTTGAAAGTTTGGACTAAAACCTGGAGTGGATTCACTGCCCCACTGACATCAGAGCCACCAGCCTCCACTGTTCCTATTTTGCAAGTTAGCTGCATTCATTCAAGTGAGGCGTGATAGAATCATTGCTATGATTGCTTCTGAAGCGCTCTGGAGAAATGCAGAGTTTTTGGAATATCCTCAAGCAAATACACACATTTGTAGTTTGTCAACATATTAAAATAATTTCTACGTTAAATATATGTATGGTTGAAGTTTGTTATCATGCACTGTATTTCCCCAGTTATTATATTATTTGAAGAAACAATTCAAAAAGTTGTGAACTGTGTTTTTGCAAAAGTTGCAAACATTACAAACTGCTGTTCTCCCACTTCATTCAAGTGAGCAAGGCTTTCTCCCCTCCTTTTTTCTTATTTTTGTTTCTTTGCACAACTGAGCATAGCCAATTAGTCACTGGAACAGACAGCCACATCTCCAATGAGCATGCTGGTCTTGCTGCATGGATGCTCAGGATATGCACATCCCTCCTCATGTTAAGGCTCAAACTCACCAGCAAAATGTACAAAGAACACCCTCCCTTGAGGCTGGCAGCTAATATGACTCTTGGTAAATTCACACAGTGAAGGAACAAAAGAACAGTGTAGAATTTAATAATGCAAGCTATTTTCTAACAAAAATTGGTGAGCAATGTCTGCATTAGAGCTGTTGTTAGGTATTATACAACCTCTTGTTGTTTAGTTTACCTGCCAGTTTAGTTTGCCCACTTCCTTTCTCCTGTGCTCTGGCTGCTTGGCTTAATATTTCTTCAATAATTTAGTTCAGTTTTGTTTAGTTTATAGTTTATTTATATACCACTTTTTGGCCAAAAGGCCCCCAAAGTGGTGAACAACATATTAAAACGTATTACAAAAAAAGAAAAGACAGAAATTACATAAGAAATAACCAGTAAAAAATATACAGTAAAAATGCAATGCAACAAGAACAACGTGAATAAATTGCAACAAAAACCATGCTTTCTTTGTTTTCAAATGATGCACACAGTTACCACAGCAGACGTGGTCTTAGGAGAGACATTCCTTCTTTTCTCAGAAGAGCATAATGTCATCAGCCAAGTAGTCCCTCTCCACCTCCATGCGGCCCTTGTTGTGGGTGAGCTAGCCAACCTGCCTGGGCTGTGGAGAGGATGTCTGACTCCCCAGGTGGTGCGCTGCTCCCTCACACCTGGCATGGACCCATAGAGGATGGCGTGGAGCTCCTGGGCAGTGAAGTGGTAGCTGGGCGGGTGCTGCTCGCAGACCTGAGCTCCGTTGGGGCTTCTCTTCTTGGGCAAGGCTTCCTGGGGGTTGTGTTTTGGATTGCAGCTTAAGCCTTGGTCCCAGGCAATGGTCTGCAGGGACATGAAGCCACCAACTTGCTGAAGCAAAGCAGGTCTGGGTCTGGTCAGTGCCTGGATGGAAGACCACCTGGGAACCACATGTATGCCCCCTTGAGTTCTTTCGTTTCATTTCTCTGGAGATGACTCAAAACCACAGCTCAGAACAGACAGCTGCAAGTAATTCACAAGCAACAATGAAACAGAGGCCTCGAGGCCTATTGGTGGAGCCGGAACCATAATTTTGCAAGCAAGAAGCAGAAAAAAAGGTTTATGAGCAAGACAAAAGCAGAATTGAGGAAATAAGCAACCACATCTCCACACTGTTGATTTTTGCCACAATATTATTATTATATTTGTTAGTCATATTCCCTCACAGAAGTGACCCAAAGTGATTTACATCACAACCAATTTAAACAAATGCAACCAATAAAAACCTAAAAACACATCTCTACAAACAAAGAACATATCTATAGATCCCACCACACTAAAAGAGGCCACAGATACCTGAAACCCTTCACATTAAGGGCCAAAAGCCAGAGTAAAGGGGAAGATCTTTGCCTGGTATCCAAAAATAAAGATGGTGCCCCTCCCTGGGGAGAGCATTGTATAAGTGGGGGTCTACCACTGAAAAGGCTCGTTGTCATGTTACCAGCCTCCAGAGCTCCCATGCAGGTGGCACACAAAGAAGGGCCTCAGATGATGATTGTGGGATGTGGGTCTGTTCAGAGAGATGGTCCTTGAGGTATTGGGGTCCTGAGCCACATAAGGCTTTATACGTCAAAACCAGCACTTTTTCCAAAGGAGCCCAAAGTTGTAGTGAACAGTTGCCACTAACTAGGGTTGGGCAGTTCAGAACTATTTCTATTCCATATCACTTTTGCATGTGTTCCGTCATAGGTCTGTTCTGTCCCAGATTTTTTTTAAAAAAAACATTTGCATTTGAACTGTATGCTTTGCCCTAAAATATGCATTTTGTATGCATTCTTCACCTAAAATGTACATTTATGTATGTTTTTCTTCAATGCATTTTCCTTAAAATATGCATATGCGAGATATACATTTTTGTGTGCTTTTCAAAACTGCATCACAGAATTTGGAGAAGTATATAACCTGGTTGACAGTTATGTTCCTATCTGCATATAAGGCCAGGCCTGGTAAATAGATCAGTTCCCTTTTAAAATACAGACCAAATGAATGTTTCCTCTATCCATACAAGGGACAGAGGAGAATTAGATATGTTTGCTTTTTAATTCACAATTTCTGAAGCAATATGTGAACTGAAATATGTTTATTTGTTTAAATCTGTGCATCTCTCCAAATTTTGCCATGCAGTTCTCCAACCAAAAAATATATATACCCCGACCCCCAACCACATGGCACATGCATATTAGGGGAAAGTACACAGAAAAACGGATATATGAGTGAAAATGTACAAATTTGTATTAAATTAGGGAATATTGCTTATAAAAGTATACATTAAGCACAACTGAAGTCCAAAGTGTGTGTAGTAAAAAATATTTTTATTGCAAACAGATGCAGAAAAGGGCAAACTGAGACTGAGGGGAAAAGGTTTCTACCAGCAGCTTAGAAAGTTTTTCAAAGGGTTTTAGGCAGACACCTAGAGGGCACCAGGTTTGTTTAACTTGCATGAAAACCTTGGTTTCATTTGATCATGTGTTTGTTTCAAAACAGGATGTGGTCGTTTTATAGCATTTGTGATGATTCACAATTTTCTTTTGTATTCATTTTTCCTTTTGCATCATTCTGATGAACTGAGTAAAATAAAATAAGAAGTTTAAACATATCATTAAACACACTGGCTCTCCATCTCCCATTTCCCCTAGCCAGCATGACCAAACCTCAGGGATAGGGATGGAAGGTTCTCAATTTTGGTTATCTCCGTTTCTCAGTTTTTTCCAATCTGAAATTTAGCTTTCCTCATTTCTGCAAATGTTTGCCATTTTTTTTAAAAAAAATCTCCACAAAAATTCTTCAGCATTATAATGCAAATTTCTTCTAATGAACACATTTTTGTAGGCAGTTTTGACCAAGGTATGCATTTTTGCAAGCAATTTCTCCTAACACAATGCATTTTTGTATGTTATTTTCATTAATATATGCATTTCTCTATGCATTTCTCCCTATATCTATATTATACATATGCATTTTTGTAACCATTGACTGGAAAATGGCATTGTGAGATTTGGATACTTGTGAATTTCAAAGAATGGCTGTATTTCCATTCTCATATTGTTTCTGAAATTGAGAATTTGATAGATTTGGCTTAAATGTGAATGGAATCGAATTTATCCTCCATCTCTAGTTAGGTATAATGGGAGCTATAGTCCAACAACTTCTGGAAGACACCAGGTTCCCCATCCTTGGTAGAGTGCAATCCCCTCTCCCAAATTTGCCATTCCTCCCAATCTTGCAGCTAATTGACTTTGTTTCAGTTAATTTATCTTTTGCTTATACTGGGGCTAGGAAAACTGATGAAGGGAAAAGAGGAAATCATGGAACACTGGATAAACCAATGCAATGCGTCTCCAGTAATTTGCTTTCTATAATATGGCACATCATATACAGTGTAACAAACTGCATTTTTCCCCTCTTCATTTGACATGTAGAAATCAAGCGTTCCATCAGTGAAACTGAGCTGCTGAAAACAATTTGCTTTAAACTTTTTTAAGATGCCATTTGGGAGTTAACAGCCTGGAATGTGTAATTCACTCTCATTTTAATAGATGATGTCCTTAGAAATTCAGTAGCAGCAACAACAAAATTGCAATTTTTGAAATTGTGGTGGATGTGGGGTTGTCGGGTGTGTGTGTGATGAAACTAATGAGGAAATGGCTCCTTAGGAAAACTAGGGACTATCTGACTGTGTATGGCCAAGAATCAGGAAGATGCCTTGACACTGCTTTGTTTAACCATGATTGATGGTACTCATAGGGATCAATGGTACTGGCAGGTTTGAGGGGATCCAGGCAGTGGAGCATGGTGGTTCTGATGTCAGTGGGGCAGTGAATCCACTCAGGGTTTTAGTCCAAACTTTTAAGGAGTTGTCCAAGGTTGGTCGGCTCCTTGAAAGTTCAGAGTAAAACCCAGAGCAGATTCACTGTCCCACTGACATCAGAGCCACACAGCTCCACTGGATTCAGGATGAGATGTCCCCCTTTTCTCCTTCCTCCACTGCCCTGGTCACTCAGTCCTCTCCCCCTCCCCACTTACCAGGCAGTGGGAAAGGAATGGCTTTGGGTTTTTTGGGGGGAGGGGCTATTCATTTGTTTCCTGCCATATAGTAAATGGGGGAGGAAGTAGATAATAGCTTTGCTTTTTCTGGAAAAAAACACAGAATGCCTGTACAAATCTCTGGTCCAAGGCAACCAACCAGCCAACTAATACCACCATTTTACAGATGAGGCACACTGAGGCAGGTGTCCCCAAGCAAAAATGAATGCTCAATAAACAGGGTGTTTGAAAGCGACCCATGTCAGTTTCACATGTTCTATCAAAAATCCATCTGGTCCCAGTTTCTGTGGATTACAAAATGTGCAAACATTGCATTTAAATTGTATGTTCCTAAAATATACATTTTTGTACACACTTTCCCTAAAATATGCATTTCTCCCTTAAAAATATACATTTCCCCAACAAAATAGGCAATTTTGTACCATTTCCCCCATAGAATAGTCAGTTTTGTATGCATTTTTGAAACCAAAATTGAACCACAGAATTCAAAGGAGTGGCTGGTAATGGCATCCTGATTGATATATTCATCTGGGAACCATGAATTAAAAATGTGATCCAAACATGCTGTCCCCACCACCAAGTATGCAGAAGTTCCTGGACTTCAAGATGAGAATGAAAGTGTTAATGTAACTGCACGGATGAAAAGGTTTCTGTTTCTCTTGAAAATGGGCTTGGTTGCCCCCGTGGCACCTTTGCTGAAATGGTCTTTGATATTTACAACCATCAGTGGATCACAGTAAAAACCCACCGGCAGTTGGTTTGCCTGTGCTAGCTGAACTGTGACCTTCCCTTTCTAAGAGAGGCAGGAGGCTGATAAGAAGAAGCTGAAGAAGAGGAAAAGGATTTTATGACAATGTGCAAAATATGATCCTCTAAAATTGCTGCAGGCAAGATGGAACTGGGTTTAAGGGACAGTGAGAAAGCTATCAGGAGGGACAGAAAGATCTGTCAGTGTCAGTTCTCTCAGTTTCTCATTTTCCCAATCTTAAATTCAGTTCTCCACATTTCTGCAGCAATGTGCGATTGTTTTAAAGGGGAAAAAATCCTCATGGAAATTCGTCAACATTTTTGTGTGGATGTTCTCTAACACCAGTGGTAGCTGGTGCCCACTAGACCTGGTAGGGCTGTTATAGGGGTGTGGCCAATGAGGTCATGGGGGAGTGGCCAAATTTTTCTCCCCATCCTCTTCCCTTGCAAACATACTGTGGCTACTTAAGCATTCCAGTTTTGCATGTAGCATGACCTAACTAAACTGTAAAGTGTCTTACTTTAGTTCAGAAGGAATTCCGGCTGCTGTCACAGTTGCTTCTCAGATGGGGTAAAGCTGGGTGGCCTCTCCCTGTTCTGGATCTTTTCCTACACTCCTCCTTTGCAAAGAAACAGTGAATACTTAAACAATGCATTTTTAGTAATACTTAGTACCTAACAGAGCTGCAGTCCTGTGCTTGCTCTCATGAATGTACCCACAGTTAAGTCATACCTCCTCAGCAGTGAACAGAAAACTAGATCTCTGTTCATTCAGTAATACTGGTGGTTTTCTTTTTAAAACTGCACACTACATGAGTTGCTGGAAACTCATGTTTAGGGGGCACTAGCTCCAGAGAATACAGTGATATTACTTACTGCTGAAAAAGATGAAGAGGATTGTGTTAGTAACCAGCAGTGCTTGGAAAATTCAGTTTTTAAAGGAATAAAATAGTTCACATTCATGCAAATACACATCTGCTTCATAATAATTTCTGCTTGCCACACAACTGTTAAAGGCACAAGAGTGCTGCTCTCCCCCAGTGCCAACCCAAATCCATACAAACTGTAGTGAAGAGTAAAAAGAAAAGAAAACACACATTTGGGCAACTTGATAATACATTTCTAAATGAAAGCTTGTTTAAAATGAGCATCTTCAGATCTTCAGGTGAGGCCCTTCTTGTGCTCCCCACACCTTCGCAAGTACATATGCTGGGGACATGAGATAGGGCCTTTTCGGTGGCCGCCCCTAGGCTATGGAACTCCCTTCCGAGTGAGGTGCGATTAGCTCCCTTCTTGCCGTCTTTCCGGCGACAAGTAAAGGCTGTTTTATTTCAACAGGCATTTGGGATAGAGAACGACCAGGATTAAGTGTCATAGGATTGGTGACTACATTATATGATCTTATTATTTTAAATTGTCTGCTGTTTTTAACGTATGTTTTATGGTTTTAATTTTTCTCATAGTTTAATTCTAGTTTTAATTGTATACTTTTGTATGTTTTAATGGTGTTGTTTTTTAGTTGTAAGCTGCTCTGAGTCCTATTGGAAAAAAGGGCGGGGTAGAAATAAAGTTTATTATTATTATTATTATTATTATTATTATTATTATTATTATTAATCTGTAATTGTATAAAGGTCATGGTTAGGATGTTGGACTAGGACCTGGAAAACCAGGGTTCTATTCTATCTACACCCACTTAAATGAACACAATGGGGCTTACTTCCAAGTAAAAATAATAGGATTATTACGTTACCACAGCTAAATCATACCTCCTCCCTGGTGTAGTGAACCATGAAGTATGTGAGACTATGTGTCACTTCTGTGGAGAAAACAGCAAATACTATGTTCAGGATTATGTTTTATTTAAGCTATGCCTGGCTTATTCCCTGGTACACAGAAGGAACCTCCCTGACTTGGAGCAGTATATTTCAGTATCATGGATAATAGTTATTGCCTAGAGTTACTTTTAAAAAAGAAAACCAATCCTATAAACTGTAAGTTCCTATCGCTCAGAGAAAAAGATATGGCAGGTGGGGAAAAAACAAGAAACCAAAATGTTAGAAAAAGGAATCTTTCACACCATATAATGAGTTCTGAATACTGCAGCAGGATGTTCCATAAGTTCTTCCAATATTCCACTGGTGTGGGGACTCAGACATTCACAGAAAGTATGTTTAAGTCTCTTGGTTTTTATAAAAACAGGGATTTGCTTAACTCAAAATTCCTTCTCCTTTTGATCAATCACATTTACACATGTTCCACCTCTGCATGCAAAGTGAAATTGGGGCTGGAAGTGTGCAACAACTCCATACATGCCCTGCTAATTGGATTACCAATGCCAGGACATCTGTGCTATCAAGTACTCTCCTGGTCCTTTCTCCCCTAGCCCCCAACAAGAAAGATGCAGTCCTGGGTTCGGAAACAAAATAAACATCTTCTTCAAAGTACTCCTAAGCATTTTGTTTTGATTAAAATAATCATAATAAGTTCTTGCTCTTATCCCTACGGGGGTTAATCATCTTGCATAAACCCATATCAAGTTTCAGATACTTTAAATAAATAAAAATAAATAAAAAAGGACCAGTCCAGACCAGTCCATTCTTGGGGCAATTTGCCACCAAGAATCTCTTCCCTCTCCCTGGCAATAAAAAGGCCAGTCCAGCCCATGAAGAAGCCAGATTCTCCCCCTCCCCACACACACACACCACCTTATGATGCCAGCCAAGCATTTTGGGGGTGGTTTGCCACCAAAAAAGAATCTCCCCTCCCTTCCTAACCCCGTACAATAAATAGCACCTTGTCCAACCTATGGAAAAACCAGACCTGCTTTTAGAGTAGTTCACCACGACTCTTCTCACTGATATGTCTATATACATCTGAGCAAGCTCAGAACCAACGTGTGATTCTGACATAGGCTAAGACTACCAAGTGGACTGCTCTTGAAGCAGCCTAGTCTCCTCCCTGATTTGCTATACTGGCTGTGTTAGAGAGACCTCTTAACAACAGATGGAGTAGAAGCCTTCCGTGAGGGCTGACAAGCAGGCAGACCAAGGGGAGGGCCTTCTTTGTCATAGCTGCAGTTTTGGATTAGGATTGGTTGAGTGGTACAGAGAGCTGATTGGCCAGAGAACAGTAGATTGACATAAATGTTTGCAGAGCTTCTCTGAGTTCAACTGGAAGTATAAAATGTGTGTGGAACAAGAAAGAGTGTGTGGCTTTGAGATTATGAAGGGGGAGGAATGAAAAACTGCTTGACATTATCATTGGGAGAGTTGTGCCACAGCAGCCCCGATGGACTAACTGAATATCCACTGTCTAACACACACATTTTTGTATGCAGTTTTGACTAAGGTGCACATTATTGCAAGCAATTTCTCGTAACAGAATGCATTTCTCTGTGTTATTTTCATTAATATATTCATTTTCATGCACACATTCCCACAATTAATGCATTTTTGTAAACATTGGTTGGTCGGAGAACTGCATCACAAAATTTGGATGTGCGAATTTTGAAGGGTTGCTGTGGTTTAGTTCTTATATTGCTTTGGAAACAGTGTATTTAATAGATCCAGCATTAACTGTGATCAGAATTAAATTTCTCCCCATCCCTAGCTACTGGGGGGTGGTATTTTATTTGTTTATTTATTTTAGTGTTTGTGTACATGTACCTCTTTCTTGGGTCCTATGGGGCTCGTTGAAACGAATACTGCAAACACAATTACAATGTTTGTTTATATATATATATATATATATATATATATATATATATATATATATATATATATATTTAAACAATAACTGAAAGGAACATAACACCATGTATGCCAACAAAATATATCATATATCTTCTTAACATAATAATTCCCAAAGTCCAATGCATTCAGCAAGACATAAATGAAGAAGTTGCTTGCAGAAAGTCCAGTAGAGAAAATTCAGAATTTTCCAATTGCAAACTTCAAAGCCCTAAATAAAATATAATTTAAACTCAAATACATAAAGCCACAAAAGAATTAATTTACTCTTCCCTCCCCTTTACACACATAATTGTAAAACCCCATTACCTAATTCAAGGTGACAAGGGCCTAGTCCTTACTCCTGGCATTAACAGCTCCTTTTCTCTTCAGCTTCCTCACGGTTTGTACTCAGCTCCTTAATACAATCCTTCCATAAGGTTTCTCCACCCACTGGACCAAACCAATAACTCCTTAATACAATCCTTCCATAAGGTTTCTCCACCCACTGGACCAAACCAATATAACCCATAGGGGTTACATACACACACACACACATACTAGCAGCCTAATTTTTAGGGTTGCTCAGGAATTCTAAGAAACCAATATATCAGTACAATTTTGAAATTGAGGGTTGAAATGAGAGCAGGATGGAAAGGTTCGGTCTGCCATCTTGATACAAAATGGTGTCTAGTTGTATCCAAACATACCACTTGCTCCTTGATCTCAGAGACCATCATGAAAAAATGGATTACTTAAGAGGTTTCCAAATGCATAGTGAATACCAAACAACTTTCCAAAATTAGAATAGTTACATATATTATTTATTAAACAGGATTTATATACCACTTAATCATCCATAACATTTATGCAGTCTACACAAAATATTAAATATTCATTAAAAGTACTGTTAATATCAAACGTTAAAAACAAGTTAACCTAAAATCTATCAAAATATAAGTAAAAGCAGCGATTAAAATATACAGAAGAAAATTAAATTACATGTATGGGTTGGCTTACCTAAACTAAAAAAATATTTAGCGGGTACTGAAAGCAATACAGTGAAGGTCCCTGCCTATCATCAATGGGCAGGGAGTTGCAAAGAGTAGGTCCTGCAACAATGAAGTACTGATTCCTTGCAAGTGCAGAACAAATGGCATTCTGTGGCACTTGTAAAATATACACTTTACTTCCAAGAATCCAAACAGGAGACATAAAAACTTACAGTTAAAGATTACAATCAGCTGTAAGCATAAGTAAAAACAATTAGCCAAAATTAAAGCAGCATCAAGGGTGGGTGTCATGACCCCTGAATCCAGCATCTGTCCAGACAGTGTCAGAGGCTACAGAGGCACCAGCTAAAGAGCCAGTTGGATAGGACCCCCCAGAAGAATCTTCTAGACCACCAGGGCCAGTAGTGCAGACCCTCATGGATGCCTTTCCCTGAGGGATGAGATGCCTCTCACTGCATACCATTGGTCCAGAGGCACTGGGAGCACCCCAGGAGGGAGGCTATGGAACAGAGGAAGGGTGCCTGTCTTCAGGCTAGAGGGCTAGTCCTTTAGGGTTCTGATGTTCTATACAATGGGGTGGAGCCTGGAGAAGGTAGCCTGGAGACCTCCATCTGTTTCCACCTTTTGTTGGATCAAGTTGCTCACTCAGAGCTATCCATGGTCCTGCAAATCCTAACCACTCTTGCTGCTTTTCCTATGGGATCTGGCATCCAACCAGAACATAACAGAGGGCAGCAGTTGCTGCAGCTTCTGGGAGCACAAAAGAGCACTGGACAAAGTAGGCAGGTGGGATAAATTGGAGAAAAAAATCACCACCTATACTCCACCCACACAGACCCTTGAGCTAAAAGTTTCATTAAGCCAAGGGTGGGCGATCTCCAGCTATTTCACTTGGCCTAATCTGATGTGGCCCTGGGCCTAATTTCAACACCCCTTTGCAAGCGATCAGTTCAGACCAATGGAGAACGTGGCCTGTCTTTTTCCCTGGCAGCCTGCTGAACGGGAGAAGGGGGGGGTTGAGAGTGAGAAAAGAGAGTGAGTAGCTTTACCCATGTTTGACTTTGGCACCCAACTATTAGGTCTGTACATAGGCCACTGATCTGATTTGGGGCCCAATCTGGGGCTAGAACCCTGATTAAACATTCATTGAATGGGGGAGAGAAGGAGACATGTAGGCAGCCTCTGTGCATCTCTTCTCCACCAGATTGCCCCCCTTTTGACAGTCTCAAATCACTCCGGGTCAACTCAATCCAACCTGGGGCTGCTTCAACCTGATCCGGTCATGTCAACTTGAATCAGCCCAACTCAATTCACGATCCAGGATTTAGCCAGATCCAGCACACAGCCCTACCAACTGTTACCTCTGAGGAAACACAATCCTTGACAGGGGGAAAAAAGTCCACAACCAACCCCTGTCTTAAACCTCCCTCAACAGACATACTCCATAGCTACCTCCTAGCTCATTTAGGGTGCAAAACACTAAAAGCTACTGAAGAGGATGGAATCAGCAGCAGTAGGGAATCTCTGGACCTTGAACCTAATTTGGCTCCAAAGGTCTCCCTAAATGGCCCCTGCAGTTCTCTGCTGCTAGTATATGGTGATATCACTGTACTCCTGAAATCGTACTAAAATCGTACTGGTACTCAAATGAAGCATAAGTGGGAAGAAGAAGGAAGTGTTCAAAGAACAGCCAAGAGTAAGGTGCTAGGTCAGGGGTGGCTAACTTGTGGTCCCTTGGATGTTGCTGAATGAAAGTGCCCATTATCCCTGGCTGGGGCTGATGGGAGTTGCAGTTTAGCCAGATCTGAGGAACACAGGTGAGCCACCCCGTGTTAGGTCCCTATTGGAAGTATTATGGGACTTGGTCACAGGTGGGCAACCTGAGTCCTTCGCTTAATTCTACATAAGTGGCATGGAGGGGGAAAGGGGGGTGGCATAAAGAGAGAGAAAAGGGAGCAAGCTCTTCCACCTTTGATTCTGGTCCACCCACTTTCATGACCACATTTTGACCACTGGCATGTGGCTCCCAATACATGGTCAGAAAAAAAGTTCCTAGACTAGATGGAAGAAGGAGACCTGTTGGCTGCTTGTGACCCCTGACCCCAGCTTAGCTGGTAGCTGCAGTACCACCCTCTGGCCATAACAATGGTGGTGCTCAACAGCAGCAAGAAGGAGGCCAACTGCTCTCTTATCTTTTCCAGTGTCCCAGAAGAAGATGACATGCTGGAAAAATTCACTGGGGAAATGGAATCTCCCACCCCCACACATTTTTCCAATCTTCTTAACACTTAGCTTCCTCCTTTATTTTATTTTCTTGTTTAAAGCTGCCATGCAAGGTGTTAGGGATCATCTGACAGAGTTCCTAGTTTGGGATCTCTAACGATGCCTTAAAGTTTGAAGACAAGTCCTTCCACAATTTTTCTTAAAAATAAAAATCTTTATTTAAAGAGCAAAACTTTCTCATTTTGACACATGCAGCTTCATCTGATGCAAGCTACAGAAGCCTTTTCACCTTAAAAATTAACATGAAATACAGTTTCACAAAGCCAGAAAATACACACACACACAGTGAGTGAGAGAGACGCCTTCAAAGGGCCTTGAAGATCGGCTTGTGGAGAACTGATAGAATAACAGTCTCCTGAATTCTCTTTTTGCTTTTTTGTAAATGCTTAGTAAATTCTAGCATTGCAATGGGGTGGGGTGGAGGTGTGGCTGGGGGAATGGTCTGGGAGATACTGGACACAATCTGAAGTGGCTCACAAAAGGTATGACTTCAGTGGAAATTCCTCATTATTCTTAAGAGCTAAGGAGGCCTTTTTATCCTGTTGTTGACTTCCATCAGCCCACAGGACCATTTGCCAGGGGGTTGGAATCCAAAGCTGCTGGAGGAGACTAGATTGGGGAAGGCTGAGCTATAGGGTTCAGACTATGGATGGAAAGATCTGTCAGTTTCTGTTGTCTCGGTTTCCCATTTTTCCAATCTTAAATTCAGTCCTCCACATCTCTGCACCGGAGAGCCAGTGTGGTGTACTGGTTAAGGTGCTGGACTACAACCTGGGAGACCAGGGTTCAAATCCCCACACAGCCATGAAGCTCACTGGGTGACCTTGGGCCAGTCACTGCCTCTCAGCCTCAGAGGAAGCCAATGGTAAACCCCCTTTGAATACCGCTTACCGTGAAAACCCTATTCATAGGGTCGCCATAAGTCGGGATCGACTCGAAGGCAGTACAACCAACCAACCAACATCTCTGCAGCAATTTGCAAAGTTTTTTTTAATCCTCATGGAAATTCTCCAGCATTTTAGTGTGAACTTCTCCCAATAAACACGTTTGTTGGCAGTTTTGAGTAAGGTGCACATTTTCGCAAGCCCTTTCTCATAATATCATGCAGTTTTGCATGCTATTTTCACTCATATATTCATTTTATGCACAGTTTCCTCTAATATATACATTTTTGTAAACATAGGTTGGTTGGCAAACTGCATTGCAAAATTTGATTAAGTGTGAATTTTGAAGGGTGGCTGTGGTTTGATTCTCATATTGTTTTGGAAAGTGTGAATTTGATAGATTTGGCTTGAAATATGAACTGGGTCTCCCCAGACCTAGTCCAGCACCCTAACCACTACACCACAATGTCCTCAGACCACTTCCAATGGATTCTTTGCATATTTACCATGCATCCTTTTGCAGAAACAACTTCTATTGTGGTTTTTCCTTTCAGTGAAGGGAACGGCAAATGTTAAGAGCCCCCTACCTGTGCCTCTAACTCCCCCATGTCTTAATGGAAGGCCACTGGTGTTTTCTGGGGGCCCAAGATACTCAGCTCTGTTTATCGGCTGGTATTTGGGTGTTCAATTTTTGTTCTAGGAGATGCTCCTTTCCCTCTATTTTCTTACCTGGGTGGGGTACCTCATCCCTTAATCCTGCTGTTAGAGCTGCAGAGGTTAGTTTCCCAGTGAATCTTTGTCTCCAGGATCACGAGGAAAGGTGTAGCTGTGGGGGAAAACATTTATTTAAAAAATGTGAACTGAATTGAAATTCTCACCTATCTTCTCCAGACACATTTCTGTCAATGAAAACTTATATTTTATGCAATCAATATTTTTTTAAAAAATGACCTGATCTTGATGGTTATTTCCTTAATAGCAAGTGGAACCTGCAACAAAATGCCACATCATGGAGTGCTTTAGGATCACAGCCACTCTATTTCTCTCCTCCCCCTCTATCGCCCTTTGTTACAGTTCAGAGGCATCTGATTGGTCAATGTGAGAAACAGGATGCTAGACTAGCTACAATATTGCTCTGACTAGCAGGGCTTTCTGATGATGTTTTTACACCCCCCTCTATCCACACAATGTTTAGGATCATTGCAACAACATTCTAGCCCTATTCAAGTGTTGTGCTTGATGCAATTAAGTTCACATGGAGTGGGAAAGTTTGAGCACTCTTCTGGCCTCAACCCTACTGTCATGCCCCATGCCACCTCCAGCCCCAGTGTCTAAGCATTGGGGTTGATGTGCTTATGCCCTTCTCTTTCCACAACACATGGACAATGGTGGCAACCTCTTTAGCCATGTTGGCTTTGCTCTTCCTCCACTGTTGGAGGCAGTATGCTTTTGAATACCAGTTTCTGGAAAACGCAAGAGGAGAGGTTTGCAGTCTTGCACTCCTGTACTCATGTCCTGCTTGTGGGCTTCCAACTGGGCAACTGGTTGGCCACTGTGAGTATAGGATGCTGGACTAGATGGGCCACTGGCCTGATCCAGCAAGGTTGTTATTATATTTGGAGATCTAAGACTCAGGGGACCTTCTAAAAAAGAATATTCAAGAGCTGGAAAACATGCAGAAAAGGGCAACCAAAGAACCATGGGGATGCAGCAACTCCCCTATGAGGAAATGTTACAACATCTGGGGCTTTTTAGGTTTAAAAAAAGGCATGATGTCTGGGGGGTTTGATAGAGGTGTTTAAGATTATGCATGGTGTGGAGAAAGGAGATTTTTCTTACTCTCTCCAAGTATTAGAATCAGGAGTCATCCAACAAAGCTGAATGCCGGGAGATTCAGGACAGACAAAAGGAAGTTCTTATTCACACAGGCTGTACTTAAACTATGAAATTTGCGACCACAAGATGCAGTGATGGCCACCAACATGGATGGCTTTAAAGGGGGTTAGACATTTTTATGGAGGACAAGGCTATCAATGGCTTCTAGTCATCATGGCTGGGTACTGTTGGAAGTGGTATGCCTCTGAAGACCAGTTGCTGAGAATCACATGCGAGGAGAGTGCTAGTGCACCTGTGTCTTCCTTGTGGGTTTCCTGGGGCATCTGGTTGACCACTGTGAGAACAGGATGTTGGATGAGATGGGCCTTTTGTCAGATCCGGCAAGGCCCTCTTGATGTTCTCTATGATCATCAGAATGCCGACAACATGACAGCAACAATATGTTTCCAGTTCATCTATCGCCCAGACTATTTGGGGGCAAATTTCATCACTCTCATTCTGTCCTTATGAGATCAAGAAAAAATGACACCACTGGGGACCTCATTGCAAGAATTCATCCATTTTCCTAAGTCATTTCCTTTATTTGGCTGCTTGTTTTCCTGGGGTTTCCAAAAATACAATTCATTTGAGCTGACAACAAGCTCCAGTCTTGCACACAAAACAGGGCCAATGCTAGATTTATTTGACCAGTTTTGAATTTGGAAAAAGCTGGGGATTCCAAGCATTTCAGAGGGATCTTAAATGTGCCATCCACCTGTTCTTGCACTGCTTTCCTACAGAGAAGGAAGGCACAGATTGATGGCTGACTTTTCCAGTTTTTCTTCTATTAACAGAGATGAGATATGTATTTAACACCCAGAGTTCAGTCATGAGATTCTTACCCTCAGCACCAAATCCAGGCATTCAGTCCTTCAGAAGAAGTCATCCAGTGCCCTCAGTAGTAAGGTTGTGCAACTGCTCTGGCGATCCTGAGCTGAACTGGGCTGATACTGGCCAATCTGAGATTTGGCCAAAGTGTGTTCAGGCAGTCCCAGATTGCTCTGGGCAATGGTGGCTGGTAGCTCCATGTCAGTGGGGCAGTGGAAACCACTCTAGGCTTTAGTCAAAATTTTCAAACCTTGGACAGCTCCTGGAAAGTTCAGACTAAAACCCAGAGCGTATTCCACTGCCCCACTGACATAGAGCCACCAGCAGCCACTGGCTCTGGGTCAGGTCCACCCAGATAGATCTGGGACTGCCAAAAGGGAGGAAGGATTGATTGTTAAACCACTCTGGTAATTGTTGCTCTGTGAGGGATACAGGGCTTTCCTATCAATTGTCAGCATTCTTAACAAATGACAGTTCCCAAGATTCTTTGGGAATAGCCAGGACTATTTAAAGTAGTAGAATAGTGTTTCAATGTATGGTGCAGATGTGGCTTACATCTGGTCGATTTGAGCATTTGTTCTGATTTTTTCCAGGGAGATTATAAAACAGTGAGCATTCATTCTGAATTCATCCTGATTTGCTTGTAGGCTGTTTATATGTCTTTCCATTTATCATTCATTCATCCCCATTCTTTTCAGTGCATGTCCCCATCAGCTTTCCTAACTGCTGTTGTTTTTAAGTCAATTTGTTGTGCAAGGGGCAACAGAGTGCTCCAGTCCACTTTTATGGTATGCCCTTGAATGCTGCAAAATCCTGGCAATCTGGAGGCAACTCACATTTGTGTTTTACCCACTTTTGATTAGCTTTTCCTCTCACCACAATCCTACTGAACATCAGGCGCATTCCAAAATGATCTGAAGATAAATTAATACCCCATTTTAATCAGCACCTTTACTTTAGAGCATTGGGGTTTGGCTGAGCTATTGAGTGATGATGAAAATCCCTGCATTTGTGTGTGTTCCCAATCCTGTGTGCTACTGTTCACCTCCTGTCTCCCCATCCAGAGCATCTTGCTGGGTTTTTTTGCATGTACCAGCTCCAGAGGCACATACTCTGGAATGGGTAATGAAGGCCCATTCATCACTGTCTCATTATGGCCATAAGATGCTCTGACAATGCACTGTATCAAAACCAAGCTTGCCAATTTAAATCCCAAGCTCTGTGCAAAGACCGAGGTTAATAGAATCAAAACAATCTTTATCCCAACATCAACAGGACTGGGGAAGAGTTGATAAGGTTTGGTGAAACAGCCGGAGTTCTGCTTTGTCATAGGTCCCAGAGGGCAGGCATGGTAATTTGCTAGCCTTTGATTTAGAATGTGGGGATTGGATTAAATGACCTTCAATCCCCTTCCAGTTGCAGAATGATAAACTATTGCCAAATTCATTTTTGACGTGGACAATTCACTACAATGTGACTTTTTAAAAATGGTGTAAATGGGGCTGGCTAAGGAAAGGCTATATTGACCGTTTCCCACTCTTTCCCATGTTTTTCCTTATTCTGTTTGGTTTGGGCATTAATCTGTGTGTTGTTTTTTAAAAATCCACTGAAAATGCATTTTTTCTCAAAATGCATATTTGCATGTATCTTTTAATATATTTAAGTTTCTGAAAACCAGGCCACAACATTTTGAGAAATGCAAAATCAGGTGGATGGAAGGGATGATGGAGAAATTCAATTCAGTTCACATTTAAAGCTGAACATACCTAATTAATTCGCACTTTCAAAAAAAAAAACATAAACCTCAACACAGCAATTTAGTTCAAAGTTCTAATATACACATTTTTTATATGCAGCTTGGCTTACTATGAACATGTTTGCAAACCTTTTCCCTTAGTATAATGCATTTGTTCATGTTAGTTTTACAAATGTATGCATTTTTATGCACACTTTCCCCTATTATACACATTTTTGTACACATTGATTGGTGGGAGATCTGCATCACCAAATTTGGGGGAAGTGTGAATTTCAACTTTAGGCAGCAGTTATGGAACCTGTGGGTTAAGTGGAGCTGAAGGAAAGGTTTTTTAATTCCTAGGAGTCAGTGGCATCCCATATTTTTGTGGCTCTGAGTGTCCAGATGCCTAGGATTTGTTTTATCCCTGTTCAGAACATCTTTATGACATAGCTTATTTCCCTGGAGACTCAAGTCTCACAGCATCACAAGCTGCATTATAATTGAGGAATATATGAAGTGTTTTTAATGATCTCAGCATAAAAAAAACAAAGTAGCGTTCTCCTGCGGGGTTTGAGTTTGGCTGAGAAATAGAAGAGAAGATCATGAAACTTCTAAATAACAACATTTGACAATCCCACTTTCACCCAAGAGGATCAAATGCTTCCCTGTGTTCTTAAGTAAACACCTCCCTCCCCTCCATCTCCCTCCCCCATCCTTCTGCTTCCAAAATAAGCTTCCTGCAAAAATGAATCTGCAAGCCATGAGTTTGAAAATTGCCTCCATTGCTTTAATTAAGGAACCAGAAGCATTGATTATCAAACATCTGTGAAGACTCTTAATTAGGCTGAGAAGCAAGTGCCTGGTGATTATGGGCAAGCTCCAGTCCCAGGCATTGTTGAATGATGCTCTTCACTCTGGCCTACACTGCCAAGATGGCATTCCTTCACATTTTCCTTTTGTATGTTTATTTAGTGCTGAGCAAAAATGTTCACTCTATCCCCACTTTGTGATGATTTGTCAGGAGGTAAACATACCGCGTGCAATATTGCGCTCCTCCAGGCATCTACTGTCATTTCCCCCCCAGAAGTCTTCTCCGTAGGCTGATAGTGTAGTGGAGACATTCTGTGAAAAACATGTTGTCTTCCAAGAGCAGTGTGCCTCTGCAGATCGATCGATTGATCTACTTCCAATCCATGCTTATTCATAAGCCTGTTCCATTCTGCTTTCACATCCATCTGCATTTTTTCAAAAAAGTACCAGAATCCATATTTAAATGCTATCATCATCATCATCATCATTTAAAAAATATTTTTTAAAATTCCAGTACAAATGCAGACTTGGATAATGGAATCTACTTAAAAGTCTTGTTGAAAGAGGAAGCTCTTCAGTAGGCACCGAAAAGACAAGAAAGACAGTGCCTGTCTAATATTTAAGGAGAGTGAATTCCAAAGGTGTCACAATGACACTGAAGGTCCACTTCTTATGTTATGGAGAACAGACCTCCTGATGAGATGATATCTGCAGGAGGCCCTCACCCTCAGAGCACAGTGATCGACTGGGTATATAAAGGGTGAGATGATTTTATACAATAAAATATACACAATACTTATTTAAATACATATGTTATCTCAGAGCACACATTTCTAAATGAATTTTATCTTAAAATACATTTTTGAGCGCATTTTGGTATTTTTGTTTATAGTCGAGAACTGTGCCATAAAATCTGGAGAAATGCAAAACCCAGAGGCTAGTTTCAACCCATGTCTTATTTATTTATTTATTATTAAATTTATGAGTCGCCCATCTGGCTGGTTGTCCAGCCACTCTGGGCGACTTACAAGGTAAAAACAGTACATAAAACAATTAAAACAATTAAAAGACAGTAAGAACCTAACCCGCCCCAAAAGCCTGCCTGAAAAGCCAGGTCTTCAAGGTCCGGCGGAAGCTCATCATAGACGGGGCATGGCGTAGATCATTTGGGAGAGAATTCCACAGGGTGGGGGCCACTATTGAGAAGGCCCTCTCTCTAGTCCTCACCAGTCTAGCTGTTTTAACCGGTGGGATCAAGAGAAGGTCTTCTGAGGCTGATCTTGTTGACCGGCATCCCTGCCGATGCTGGAGGCGCTCCTTCAGATAAACTGGGCCACAACCGTATAGGGTTTTAAAGGTTAAGACCAACACCTTGAATTGGGCTCGGTAAACAACCGGTAACCAGTGCAACTCCTTCAACACAGGAGTGATGTGATCTTGCCGGCGGCTGCCTTTAATCAGACGAGCCGCCGCATTCTGTACCAGTTGTAATTTCCAAACCATTTTCAAGGGTAACCCCACGTAGAGCGCATTACAGTAGTCTAGGCGAGTGGTGACCAGGGCATGTACCACCGGTGGGAGCAGATGGTTGGGAAGGTAGGGGCGCAGCCTCCGTATCAGATGAAGTTGATACAGAGCTGCCCAGCTCACCGCTGAAACTTGAGCCTCCATGGACAGCTGGGAGTCAAGAACGACCCCCAGGCTACGGACCTGGTCTTTCAGGGGCAAATGTACCCCGTTGAACACCAGGTCTGTATCCCCCAACCTTCACTTGTCTCCCACAAACAGCACTTCGGTTTTGTCAGGATTCAGCTTCAGCTTATTCCTTCCCATCCAGCCACTCACCGACTCCAGATACTTGGACAGGGTTTCCACAGCCAACCTCGGTGAAGATTTAAATGAAAGATAGAGCTGCGTGTCATCCGCATACTGATGACACTGCAGCCCAAATCTCCTGATGATTGCCCCCAGCGGCTTTATATAGATGTTAAAGAGCATTGGAGAGAGGATAGAACCCTGTGGCTCCCCACAAGTGAGAGGCCAAGGATCCGAAACCTCCTCCTCCAGTGCTACTCTTTGGTATCTCCCAGAGAGGAAGGAATGGAACCACTGCAATACAGTGCCCCCTATGCCTAACCTCTGCAGGCAGTCCAAGAGGATAGCATGGTCAACGGTATCAAAAGCCACTGAGAGATCAAGGAGGACAAGGAAGGTGCATTCGCCTCTATCGCACGCCCTCCTCATATCATCTACCAAGGCGACCAAGGCTGTTTCAGTCCCATGCCCTGGTCTGAAGCCCGACTGAAATGGATCCAGATAATCTGCTTCTTCCAAGTGTGCTTGCAACTGTTTAGCCACCACCCGCTCAATCGCCTTGCCTAAGAATGGCACATTTGAGACTGGGCGAAAGTTATTCAGATCTTGAGGGTCCAAGGAGGGCTTTTCTAAGATTGGTTTTATTATCGCCTCCTTGAGCAGTGATGGCATTACTCCCTCTTCAAGCGATGTATTTACCACCAGCTTGATCCCCTCACCCAGTCTATCTTTGCAGCTCATAATGAGCCACGAAGGGCAAGGATTGAGTAGGCAGGTGGTTGGCTTTAAGGTTGAAAGCACCTTGTCCACTTCATCAGAGGGAAGAAGCTGAAACCGATCCCACACCACCAAAGCCACTGGTCACCTCTGGCTCACTCCCTGTATCCACAGTGTACGGAATATCACTTTTAATACGATCAATTTTATCCGCAAAGTGTTTAGCAAACTCGTCACAGGAGACCTTATCATGCTCCATCGGTGCCAGAGCAACTGGACCGACCAGGCTCCGGACCACTTGGAACAGTCACTCTGCAGATGCAATAGAGGCAGCATAAAAATATTTTTTTGCTGCCCTTATTGCCACATGATAGGCTGCTGCAGCAGCTCTAACATGTGTTTGATTGTCCTCAGAGCGAGATTTCCGCCACCGGCGCTCTAGTCGTCTCAACTCCCGCCTCAGAGTTTGCAACCGTGGGGTAAACCACGGTGCCGTCTGAGTTCTGTTCAGAGGGAGAGGGCGTTTTGGAGCCACTCGGTCTAATGCCCCGGTGGTCGCGGCATTCCAGTCCTCCACCAGGGCTTCAGCCAAGTGGTTGTGTGCTTGCTCCAACGTATCCCCAAGCGCATTCAGGAATCCATCAGGATCCATCAGACGCCTGGGGCGGACCATCTTAATGGGCCCTCCAACCCCACAGAGGGTTTGTGGTAGCAAAAGGTCCATCCTCACCAGATAGTGGTCTGACCATGACAAGGGGGTGATGGATGTACCCCCAATTTTCAGATCACTCCCATCCTCTCCCGAGACAAACACAAGGTCGAGTGCATGACCGGCTACATGGGTGGGCCCCATTGAAATAAGATGCAGCTCCCAGGAAGCCATGGTTTCCAAGAAGTCCCGAGGTGCCCCAGTGAGACTGGCCTCCGAATGTACGTTAAAGTCCCCCAATACCAGAAGGTTTGGGGACTGCACCCGCACATCCGAGACCACCCCCAGCACCTCGGCCAGGGAGTCTGTCATGCAGTGGGGTGGGCGGTACACGAGCAGAATCCCTAGACTGCCCTTTGGGCCCAACCTCCAGTACATGCAGTCAGCTCCCTTGGTCCCATAGAGAGGGGGTCTGGTGAGAACCAAGGACCTTCGATAAATAACCGCCACTCCCCCTCCCCGACTACCGACCCTCAACCGCTGTGCATACGAAAACCCAGCCGGGCACATGGCAGCCAGAATAGGAGCAGAAGCTTCATCCAGCCAGGTTTCCGTAATACATGCCAGATCCGCGCCCTCATCCAATATCATATCATGGATGAGAGATGTCTTCTGGCTGACAGACCTGGCATTGCACAGCAGCAATCGAAGGCCAGAGTATGGAGTCAAGCATCCCCCAGCTATCTGTTGGTTCCGGGCAGGCCTGGAACAAGGGACAGATATTATGCATCTCTCTCTGGTTCCTCTTATCTGACCTGACCTGCCCCTAGCTCTCCCCCAGCATCTACCGCCCAGCCTTGGTATGCAATGGCCTCCCACCCTTTCCCCCTCACTCCCCTGCGAGTAGCACATGCCCCAATGTCAGCTTCCGCCGCTCAGGCAGACACCCGCCCTTAAAACAGCCCCCCCAAAAGTGGTGGAGATGGCGATGATAATCCACCAACAGCAGTAGCAGCAAGTTCCTTTTCCCTAGGCGTGTTCTCCTCTTCCTGCCGGCCCTAGGTCCTCCAGACCACCTCAGCCAACTTATGCATCCCTCCAAGCGGGACAGATGGTAAAGGTCAGACCGAGCTGGATGGGTATCTGGGGCCGGTCTCGCAAGATACTCGTGTGCCAGGCAGAGGTCCCACAGGGAAGGACGATGTCTTAGGCCAGGAGATGCAAAAGGCAGACTGAACAAAATCCTCCTCCATCCCTAGTTGCTACTGTCACCTCCACAAACCACAAGCAGCAGCGAGGAAGAAAGTTAAAAGAGGTTACGTGGTTTCAGAAACCAACCCATCCCCAAAGTTTACCCCAAAGTTGAAAAAAGTTAAAATTATTTTTCTTTTTTGGGGGGCCCGTGTAAGGCCATCCTAAAGTGGGCACAAGCCACGTGAACAAGCATAGTAGCTCATGGGATGAGGGGCTAAGATCCTAGCTCAGAGCACCTGTGGGCAGGGGTGGCTGGTGCCCATTGGAACTAGTAAGGTGGAAGGCAGAGAGATCGACAGTAGGTAGAGCCAGAGCCAATGATAGGCAGGGCCAAGTAAGTCTAGGACTATCCTCCTCCAAGCTGAGTTTCACAAGGGCAGCACTGAGCCTAAGGAAGAGGAAGCTGACAGCCAGGGCCACCCCCTGGATTGGATGCAAGTAAAAAGGCAGGCACGGTGACGGCTGGCCGAAGGCAGCCTGAGGGTGGTAAGGCAGTGCTCCATTTGCCCTAATGGACTAACCTCCAGATATTTTGGACTGCAACTCCCATGACCCCCAGCCAGCACAGACATGGGTTGCCCAGATGTGCCTGGATGGCAACCTTAGGAAACACAGTGCTGGACTAGAAGGGCCTTTGTTCTGAGCCTCCTCCATTGCCCATGTAGTACCAACGCATTGACATCCTCCAAACCCTACCTTAACATTCAGCCCCTTTAACAGTGCAATTTTAAGCATGCTCACTCAGAAATAAGACTCACTAGTCTTATGACATGCATGCAAGCCCCATCGCTGGTATCTCCATCCTTGCTGGCTGCGCATTGAACAGGAAAGTGGAAATGTTTGTGCATTCAGCTGAATGTGCTTAGAATCCTCTCTGCTATCAGAACCCCTGATGATGCACACTTCTCTGTCACAGGGAGGTTTCTAAGCATGTTCAGCTTACAATAAACCCAAAAAGATTCTTCTTCCAGACTTCCCTGCTGTGTGCATGAAGGTCACGGGTAGCACCAGCAGAGGTGGAGAGGATGAAGGCAGGGTTAGGAGCCCCACTCCCCATACTCAGAGAATGTGTAGAGCTGAGTGCCTGAGTCCAAGGGAACTTATTGCCTAATGGGGGATTTGGTCTGCAACCTAAGCCAATAAATGCTTATTCGTCCTGTTTATCCCTGCCTCTCTTTCCACCTCCTTACACTGTTGTCACCCCTGTGCCAAATTTTAAATTGTAAGTTCCTCAGGGCAGGGAAATCCCGTGCTTTGTGAAAGCATCACATACATTGGTGGTGTAATAAAGAGCAGCAGCAAGAGGACCAAGTAATATTGTTTTCTTGCATCAGTGCTAGGACTCGACCACAGAAGCAGTACAAGCTGCAGTCGGTGCTCTTTGAAGAGCTTCTGCCCAGCTCCCTTGCTGAGTTTTGCTTTGGCAAAAACAGCGGCATTGCTCATTCAGGGTTGCGGTCCTCCTTTGAATTCTCTGTGAGCCTGCCTGATTCATAATTGTCAGAGCAAGATGAGCACTCACCTATTAAAGTGAATAAAAATGGACCAGAGAGTTTGATGCAGTGCATTGTGGTCAGATCATCTTATGGCTCAAAGAAAACTATGGAACATACCATGCGCCATATTTACATGACTTGCAAAACATAAGGGGAGGGCTCCCCTATGAGTCCATGCATTAGTAACCTCAAGACAAGGTATTGGGACCTGTGTTTTTTAACTTGTTCAGAAACTATCTAGAGTTAGGGGTGAGCAGTGAGGTGACCAAGTTTGCTGAACAAAAAGGGATTGCAAAGACCTCTAAAAGGACCTCTCCAAACTGGAGAATTGGCGATACAATGGCAAATGAAATTTGATGTACACAAGTATCAAGTCATACATATTGGATCAAATAATCTTAATTTCACATATACACTCATGGGGTCTGAACTGGCAGTGACTGACCAGGAACAAGACCTTGGGGTTGTAGTGGATAGCTCGATGAAGATGTTGACCCAGTGTTTGGCAGCTGTGAGACAGGGAAATTCCATGCTATGGATCGTTAGGAAAGGACTTGAAAATAAAACTGCTGATATTATAATGCCATTGTATACATCTATGGTGTAGCTGCATTTGGAATACTGTGTACAGTTCCAATTGCTTCACCTCAAAAAGTATATTGTAGAGTTGGAAAAGGTTCAGAAAAGGGCAACCAGAATGATCAAAGGGATGGAGCGACTCCCTTATGAGTAAAGGTTACAACTTTTGGGACTTTTAATTTAGAGAAAAGGTGAGTCAGAGGCAACATAAATGTATAAAATTATGCATAGCATGGAAAAACTGGGTAGAGAATTTTTTTTCTCCCTCTCATAACACTAGAATTTGTGGACATTCAATGAAGCTGAATGTTGGAAGATTCAGGGCAGACAAAAGAAAGTACTTCTTCATGCAGTACATAGTTAAACTGTGGAGTTTGATCCCACAGAAGACAGTGATGGCTACCAACATGGATGGCTTTAAAAGATTAGACAAATTCATGGAGGATAAGGCTGTCAATGGATACTAGCCATGATAGCTATTTTTTGCCACCATATTCAGAAGCAGTATGTTTCTGTAAACCAGTTGTTAGAAGCTGCAGAAGGGGAGAGTGCTTTTGTACTCAGGTCCTGCTTGTGGGCTTCCCATGAGCATCTGATTGGCCACTGTGAGAACAGGATGCTGGACTAGATGGACCACTGGCCTGATCCAGCAGGTTCTTCTTATGTTCTTAAGGCTGAATCACTGCAATATGCTCTATGTGGAGCTGCCTTTGGGCCTGTTCCGGAAAATCCAGCTAGCGCAGAATATGGTGGCTAGATTGTTGATGGGGACAAAGAGCTGGCAATATGTTGCACCATTGATAAAACATCTGCACTAGCTGCCCATCTACTACCAAACCAGTTTCAAGGTCCTTTTATTAATTTGCAAAGCCCTGAATAACTAAGGTCCATGGTACCCTGGAGACCACCTGAACCCTTATTTCCCTCAAGATCATCCTCAGGAGTGTTGTTGGTCGCTCCCTAAGTTGGTGAGGCTCATTTGACATGACATGAAACTGAGCCTTTAATGTCATTGGCCTATTCCTATGGAATGCTCTTCTAACAGAGATTCAAAAGGCACCTTCTAACTAACTTCCAAATATTTGCTGATTTTTTTTCTGAGCCACCAGGCTTATGCAGGCAATTAAGAAAACCTTCTCCCATAGCTGGTAATCTGTTCTAAATTTTGTGGGTTTTTTAATGGTATCATAATTGTTGCCAATTGTTTGGATAGTATTTCTTAAATTGCAGTATACAAATATTTTTATAAATAAATAAACAGTATCTCTGATTCCCTGCTTTGTTTTGTAACAGCCTCTTTTTCCAAGGGAATCTTGCGTTCCTTCAATGAGGAAGAGACCAATGTCTCTGAAAGGAGCTTAGGTGAACTCTAAGAGTGGCTAAACTGTCCTATTTGGAATCATGATGCACTTCAAGACACTGTCATCTTCTAACAAGGAAGCTGTGTGGGAGGGAAATGAACCCCAAGAAGATGCAGTGCTTGCAGATCACCTTAAACAGCAACTAGAAATGGAGTTTGATGCTGATTAGAAAACCTTGAGGCTGATCACAACTCCAGGTGGATCAATAACAATGCTCTGTCTGTTGAGCAGCCCTTTCAATATGTAATGTTCTGATCTCAGCAGGCCATCCTCAAAGGGAGGGAGGGTAATCAAAGCTTAAAGAAGACACTCAAAAGTTGTCGGACATCCGGGGCCCTGGAAAAATAAAATCCTGAGGCTACGTGCCTGGTAGCTGACTGGTCTTATTTGTTTTCTTGAAACTGCCATCCAGGCATTTTCTTGTTTTTGTTTTAATCCTTGTGAAAGAGTGTGGAATTGGCAGCCCTGGAGCAAGAAGAATCCAAATGACAGGTGTACATCACACATGCTCTGTGTAACCTAGCCTCAAACCACTCTCTTGTCATTACAGTCACTGGGCCAGTATAGCGCATGAATGGGAAACTGTGGTCCTCAAAATGTTGTTGGACTCCAACTCCCATCAGTACCAACTAGCATGGCCAAAGGTCAAGGATGATGGCTCTTGTAATGCAGCAACATCTGGAGAGCCATAAATTTTCTGCCCATGATTTACCATTATGTGAATGAGACTGCTGGAGGCTTGTGCTCGCATGCTCCCACATCTTCATCCTTACCTGGCATGGACATGAGGATAAGTTCTGCAGAATCCGTTTATGTTTTAAACAGAGTTCCTCATCATGTCCAAGCTCAAGGGAACTCTGATTATTTTAAAATGTGGTTAGTACACATTAGGATTAGGAATGGGGAAGAAATTCAATTCAGTTTGCTTTTCAAGGTGAATCTACCTAACTTGCATCTTCTGAAAATATGTGAACCAAATGACAATCATCCTTTGAAATTCACACTTCTCTAAATTTGCAGTGCAGTTCTCCAGCCAAGCAATGTGTACAAAAATGTGTATATTAGGTACAGTGTGCATAAAATGCACATATTAGTGAAAACAACATATAAAAATGCATTGTATGTCAGGGGAAATTGTTTGCAAAAATGTGTATATTAGGAGAAAGTCACACTAAAACGCAGATAAATTTTCATGAGGACTTTAAAAAGAAAAGAATTTGCAAACTGATATGGAAATGTCAAGAAATGAACTTAAGGTTGGAAAAAAGAGAAGTTGAAACCAACAGATTCACCCATCCCTGGTCAGAATTATAAGCTAGAATTATAAGATACAGTTGAAGTAACCATTGTGTATTCTGGCATAGCTCAGGACCAAATTGTGAGGAGGACACTGGCCATTCACTGACCCATAGAAATCTGCCTCCAGACGCAGAAGAAGGTGCACCATTTACTAAGAGCTCTATCCAAAACAGGTGGCAGATTCCTTACCTCACCAAAAAAAATCCACACCCATATGAAAATTAGGGTGCATTAGGATGGCCATGCATGTCATTTTACAGAGGAAAGTCTGTAAAAGTCTGCTCTCAGAAGATAATACTCTATTTGAGTGTGCCCTTTATTTGAAGGGCTTCCCAGTACTGGCCTGACTGCAGTGGCTGCCCCATTGTTTCTCAATTCAATGTGCTGGATTTGTATATTTAATTTATATCCCGCCCTTCTTCCCAGGAGGAGCCTAGAGCGTGTAGGGCAGGTGGGCATGTATAGGGATGGAAGGATCTATACATTTCGGTTCATTTGGTTTCTCATTTTTCCAATCTTAAATTTGGTTCCCCATATTTCTGCAGCAATTTGTGAATTGTTCTTTTAAAAATCCTCCCAAAAATTCTTCAGCATTTTAGTGCAAACATCTCCTAACACACACATTTTTGTATGCTGTTTTGACAAATGTACACATTTTTCAAACAGTTTCTCATAACTTAAAGCATTTGTCATGTTATTTTCACTAATATATTCATTTTCATGCACAATTTGCCCTAATATGTGCATTTTTGCAAACACTGGTTGGAGAACTACAGTGCAAAATTTGGAGACATGCACATTTTGAAGGCTGTTTCTGTTTTCATATTGTTTTGAAAAGTGCAGATATGATAAATTCATCTTTAAATGCAAACTGAATCGAATTTCTCTGGCAATCTAGGCATGGATTCCCAAAAATGGCCTTGTGGGCCAAATGGGGAGGACTGGAGGACCCCGTCTGGCCCATCCGTTCTCCACCCCTGATTGAAGTAGATACTCAGTCCATCTCACCCTAGTGTGGAGGAAGACTGTGACTAATGGGCCTGTTTGTTCATGATGCTCATCCATGTGCTAACTCTTGATGACAAACTTCAAGGCCCCTGTTCCCCCTTTTTAGGGTTCTCTCATCTTGAAACCAGAATTCTTCTCTGGCAGCCCTTCACAGTGAGGACTGACCTCTGCAAAATGAAGACATGGCCATCATAAGTTAGGGTGAATTGCACGCATACTAATAGAGCAAAAGCCCCGTGACATTTACTGGCTGGCATTATTTCTCGCAAAAGCATAGGGCAAGGCAGACACTGTGGTATGGAAGAAGTGCAATAAATAATTGGCCTGTCCACAGATATGGTGTCCCCTCCTTTTCCTCTGCCTCTCCCTCCCTCTCCATAGTGAGTCTGGTTTTTATTAAAAGCAATATTTCATTTTTACCTGTCTGCATAAAAAAAAAACACAGCAGAGCAAACAATGCAAGGAAAGAGGGGATGGGGAGAAGGTACTGGAGGCTGGGGAGTGCAGAGGCCAGGCACACACTGAGGAGTGATGCTTGCCAAAGCTTCCCTGGCTGCATCAATGCAAGGTCAGAGCAGTCTTGTTTACACCCCTCATAAAGGATCTCAGGATGCTCAAGGCCTCAGCATCACATTACAGCACTGATGGCCAACACAGTGCCCTTAAAATGGTGTTGAATTGAGGTTCTCTACACTACTCCCTCAAAGGAGGCCTCCCCCAGGGTCTTGGTTGAAGGGGATTCTGATAGGAGAGTTCCAGGATCTGGCTTCCCTATCTCAGATGGCCATGCTGATGTTTAGATGGTGGGCTGTCCAGCTCTAGACAGGATCTTCAGCTATCAGAGTGTTCCTTGGTGGTAGCACCAGCATGGGCAAAGGCAAAAAACAGTGTCCAAGGCCGGTCCAGGGCTACATAACATAACATAGCAAAACAAGGGGTCAGGCTAAAGGCAAGGTCAAAGCAGTCCAAGGTCATGATCATGATATTCAAATGAGGGTGCAGGCAACAGGGAAGGTCAAGGCAGTCCAAGCTCATGTTCAGTCAGCCCAACTGAAGTCAAAGCACAGAGCTGGTATACAGACATTGCTCCAGCAGTTCTTCCAACCTGGCACTGGGTTTTTGGGGCTGGAACGGCTAGAACCACACTTTAACTTCAGCTGATTCCCATCAACTGTCTTTCTCCAGAGAGAGACACTGACTCCTGAAGGGTCTTTGCCTGCAGTCAGTCACTTCTCTGAATGGGGCTGGTTTCTGCCTGGCATTTGATAAGCTGTTGCTTCTGTGAACTCAGGGCTTGATCAGCCTTGCTGTCAGAAGCTGAACTCCTCCCACAGTGCAGACAGCCCCTCTTTGGCCTTATGCAAGGATCCAAGGCTCCTCATACTTGATTGAGCCTGATCTGAGGCTTGGTGCAATGCCAGGGCCTCCAAGTCAGCCTCTGATGCAGAATCCTCAGGCTGAGACTTGATGCAGGCACAGAGCTAGGATGGCAGATGGCATTGCGCATCATGGAGGTGGGGTCAGAGGCATGGTCACACGCTTCTTTTCTAACCATGTTGCCCCTTCATCCAAGAAATATGTGAAAGTGTCCTGCTCCAGCAGGTGTTTTCAGTGTCTAGGATCCTAGTCCAAGGAGGTCTAAGGATCCTGCCCAAGATACTCCTCAATGATGATGCAGTAGTGTCCAAAACAAACCAAGGTTGAGCACAAAGAATCAGTCAAGGTCCAAAATGTAATGCAAAGACAAGGTCAAGCAACAGTCCAAGGTCTTTCTCATTGTTATTGTGGGCTGTGGGCAGCAGTCTCAGGAGAGTCAGGAACCATGAGACAGATCAGTACCAATGAATAATCAGGAACAAAAGTCAAACCAGGATTGGTATAACAAGCCATGACTCAGGCTCAAAGGGCAAGACAAGCTACATGAGAGCTCTGGTAGATTTTGTTGCTCAAGCAAAGCACCAGTAAGACAGGAAGCCCTCTTGTCCTCCTTCCTGCCCAGAGAAGCCAATGGTCAGCCTGGGCAGAGTCAGTCTGGAAGGTTCTTTCCAAAGAAGCTGCAGTGACACTGCTTGCCACATGGGGCAGCAGTTAGCAGTTCCTGACACTTTTACTGAGAAGTTACTGCCATATGGGGCAGTGATCAGCAGGTCCTGACCCCCATATACAGTATAAGACTTTGGGAAATAGCTCTCCCAACCTGTCAAGCATTGCTTTATACTTATTTACACTGAAATTAAGTTGCTATTTTGTTGCCCATTCACAAAGTCGAAAGAGATCCTTTCGCATCTCTTTACAGTTTCACCATCCACAGTATTGTGGAAGCATATACACACTTGGTTACCAAACTGCTTACTTCCCAGATCATTTAAGCATGTTGAATAGCACCACTAACAACTGACCACACTATTAACTCCATCCATTATGAACACTCTCATACCCTCTGCTCCTTCCTCTTTTTTTACCACTTAAAAAATCCATAGTTATCAATCCATAGGTACTTTGCTGGTTATCAATTGGGAAAATGGGTCCACTTCTCTTTTGATTCCAAGAAAAAAAGGAGGGAGAGTCACCCACATTTCTTTGTTCATTTTTTTTATTGAAACACGTGAAGCGGCTTTTGGTCACACACACTTGCTGACTACTTTGGGCAATTCACAGGTACTTGGATATATGGCTCCTTAGAGGTTAACATCTTTTAGTACAAGAGCCTGACCTTCCATAGATTGAAGTCTGCTTTATCAGATGCCAGAAACAGAGTTAATGAAGTTGGTTGAAGTCTATGAAAGCTCTTGCAGTTACAGTAAAAGAAGGTGCTACAGTAAGTGGCCCTTACATTTTTACTGTACAGCCATAGACTGTCCCATTCAGAGAGGGATCCATGAGGCTGAGATACAGGTGCAATTAACTCTTGTTTTATTAAAGTAATGGATACATCGAAACCAGTGTGCTTCATAAGAATCTCTACGCTAGCTCACTAGAATTCCCTAACTACACTCTAGATATGCTCTGCAATGTGTGAAGGAAGTTGACTCAGCAGCTTAAACTGGAAAGCTGCAGTCTTAAGTAGGGAAATTCTTTGATCGTAATCTCTGACTCCTGCACAAGTCCGACCTCTGTCCTGTCCCTTTCTCGTGGCATCATGAGCCGGGTGATGGGGGCGTGCCTCCAGCGGCTCATCCGAAAGAACCGGCTCCTTAGCAACAGGCTGTAGGTCGGGGGGCAGAGACGCATTTGGAGGCTCCCTCGAGCCACTTGGTAAAGAGGAACGCATGCTCAGAGGCAACCTCTGACGGCTCCTCTGATCTGTCTGGGGGTCGCGCTCTCTTCTTCGGATATCGCATCATCCATGGGAATTGACCTGAACTCAACCTCACTCTCCCAGCCAAGGTCTTGTTGAGACTCCACCACTCCTGCATCTTCTGCTCCTCCTGGCAGCTGGGGAGTCTGAAGCTCATGTCTTCCCTCTCCCAAGCCCTCGTGGGTGAGCAGAGGCTCAACATAGACCCACATCCTACTGTCAGTATTTCAAGTTACTGTGTTTGTTACTGTGTAACAAGCTTCCTCCTGTTGGAATCACGGATAGCCAACACAGTGCCCATCAGATGCTGTTGGACTACAACTCCTATCATCCCTGATTAGAGATGGGGGAGCTATTCAATTAAGTTCTCATTTAAAGCTGAATCTATCGAACCTGCACTTTCCAAAACAATATGAGAACTGAAACACAGCTATCCTGTGAAATTCACACTTATCCGAATTTTGCGATGCAATTCTTCAATCAACGTTTACAGAAAGACACAGGGGAAAGTGTGTACAAAAACAAATATATGAGTGAAAATAACATACAAAAGCTCATCTTTGTAAACATTGCTCGGTTGAAGAACTGCATTGCAAAATTCAGATAAGTGAGAATTTCACCAGATAGCTGTGTTTCAGTTCTCATATTATTTCAGAAAGTGCTAATTTAATAGATTTAGCTTGAAATGTGAACTGAATCAAATTTCTCCCCCAGCCCTAGTGTTGGCCATGCTTCTGTCACCTCTCATTTGGACGACCCTAATGTATTCTGTTGTAAAGAGGAATAATTACAAGTGGTCTGGATCATGAGGGAGGGAGGGGGAATGCCCTCACTTCTTAATTGGCAGATTTGCTGATATTGGAAAGGCCAAAGCTGAAAAACATTCACATTTTGAATGACTGTTTCTCCCTTCCCATTTCCCCCCACTGAAAAAAAATTGGCCAAAGTTTTTCAACTTCTGCTTGGGGCTTTTCCCAAAAGAATTAATTTATTCTCACGAATGTTTTTTTAATTGCATGCGGTGCTTGATTGGCATCCGGACATTGAGCGATGTCACGACGTCAAGCATCATTGCATAACCCCAATCTGTTTGCTTTGTAGCATTGGACCCACGTGATCTTATTTGTGGCACTTGTTTTTAGCTTGGGATACAGGAACGGCTGTGCTAAAAGGGGTGCCAGAACAGTTTAAAATCAAAACATGATTTTTAAAAATAATAATTAAAAAACGGGGCACTTTGTTTTTTGGGGGGGAGTAAATCCTACACTTCCGAGTCAGGCCCATAGCCTGGGATTTTGTAATGCAGTAACTGAAGCATAAACTGGGGATTCAGTTGCTTCCCCAATGTCTTTCTTTCCTTTGCCAGACAATCGGAAGGTGGAAGCTGGGTGCATCTTGAAGTCAGACTAGACTCCCTTTAAGAAAAGTCAGAGAGTGTGCATGACAAAACCTGGAGGATTCAAGAGGGTCAAGTCCCTACAGCTCCCCCCCCCGCAAAGGTATGGATTTGTTCTGAGAGCCCGGTTTTGTAAACGGGAACTTGTAAATCACAAAATATCAGTGCAGCTCTGATTTTGTCCCACCTCCATACTTTGACAACAGAGAAAATTACAGCTAAGGAGCAAGAAAACCAAGTTTGATGCTCAGAAACACAACCCCAGTTCTATACCAATTTCCCTACTCACAGATTCTTAAGATCTGTGTGTTTGCAATGTTCTGTGCTTCCTCTTTCTTCAAATTCCAACCCCCTCAATATTAAATCAACTAAATCCCAACAGGAACAAGCATTGCCTTTATGGTAAGGGCCATAAGGACCATATTAGTGCATTCCCCTTGCATGTAGAAGGTCCCGGTTTCAATCCCTGGTGTCTCTGGAATGGGCTTAGAAACGCTCCTGCCTGAAACCCTGAAGAGCTGCTGCCAGTCGGAGTAGACAATGCTGAGCTTGATGGATTAGTGGTTTGACACAGTATGAGGCAGCTTCCATTGTCCTTCCCTTCCCCAACGTGCCTCACTAACAGGCCACCTTAGCCATCAATACTGGGGTGGGACCCACCTGTGCGTATTTTGCCCTGGCAGGTTCTCCCGTACTCTTTTTGCAGCATGGAAGCCACTCAAGCCCATTGTAACTTGTGTCTGTTCCACAAGTCAGAGCCTGCATAGCTCATCAGGAGGAAGTTATGACGTTCCAGTTTATTATGTAAAGTAACTGCAGCACAATCCATTTTAATGTAGTAACAATTCATCCTTGTTAATTATGTCACGGCACAGGAGGAAAAGAGAGAGAGTGGGGGACAGATGTAATGTTGATTAAGAAGCAGGAGCTGTAGTGCTGGTAGCTCTTGATTCGTTCAAAAGGCCATCTGATTGCTGTTTTTCCCTTCCCCCACCCTTGCATCCGGACAGAATTCCTATCATTTCAGGACATAAATGCCCCCCCTTTCCTTCCTTCCCCTCTGACAACATAACAGGCGCTAGAAATCCCACTTGTCACATTTCACTCATCTTCACTCCCCCCCTCTCCTAGCTGCTTGCCATAGCTTTCTGGTTTTCAAATATTTTGTGGAGACTCTTGCACAACAGCACATTGCACTAGAGAGAAGGATGGTGCTGGGAGGTTGCTCTGTCATTGGAAAGCTACAAATCCTGGTTAACAGTCTGTTGACCCGGGTCTCGGTTCTGTATACATAATAAAGCGAAACAAAGGGACTCCCTAAAAACGTGCTTGCCAGGTAATGGTGCAGGAGGAGGCCTGGGAGTTTTTGGAGAAGGAGCTGAACCCTTCCCCTGCCTGCCAGTTCTTCCACACAAGCCCTCCCCTGGGCATTGACCCAATAGGTTTGCTTGTTTTTGCCCTGGCAGGCTCTTACTGAAACCAGACACTCTCACCTCTGTGGAGAAGGGACATAACACAGTGGTAGAACCAGAACTTGGGAAAGTTACTTTTTTGAACTACAACTCCCATCAGCCCCAGCATGGCCACTGGATTGGGCTGATGGGAGTTGTAGTTCAAAAAAGTAACTTTTCCAAGCTCTGGGTAGAACATGCTTTGCATGCAGAAGGTCCTAAGTGCACCACCGGGACAGGGGAGATATTTGATTCAATTTGTATTTCAAGCTAAGCTGATCAAATTCGCACTTTCCAAAACAATATGAGAACCGAGACACAGTCATCCTTTGAAATTCACACGTATCCGAATTTTGCAATGCTGTTCTCTAAGCAAGCGTTATTTACCAAAATGCATATATTAGGGGAAAGTGTGCATTACAGTCAATATCTTAATGAAAATATCATACAGAAATGCATTCCCTTTGGAGCAGTTGCTTGCAAAATGCGTACATTAGTCAAAACGCTAGACAAAAAACTGTGTTTATTAGGAGAAATTCACACTAGAATGTTGAAGGGTTTTCAGGAGGATTTTTTAGAATAAAATTTGGCAATTGCTGCAGGCATGTGGATTACTGAATTTAAGAATGGAAAGATGAGAAACTGAGAGAACCAAAATGGACAGATCTTGCCATCAGGGAAGAAATCCCTGTCTGAAACCCTGGAGAACTGCTACCAGTCAGTGCAGACAATGCTGATTAACGTGGGCCAATGATCTGAAATTGTACCTCCAGATTAGGGATGGTGAAGAAGTTTGGTTCAGTTCGCATTTAAAGGTGAACCTATCTAATTTGTGCTTTCTGAAACAATAAGTGAACTGAAACCCAGACAACCTTCAAAATTCACACTTCTCCCAATTTTGCAATGTAATTCTCCAGCCATCATCAGTACAAAAAATGGGTATACTAGGCTAAAGTGTGCACAAAATGCCTATATTAGGGGAAAGAACATACAAAAATGCATTATAGTGGGGGAAATTGCTTGCAAAAATGGGTTATATTAGGATAAACTCACTAAAATGCTGATGACTTCTTCTTAGAAAAAAACTGGTATGGAAACGTGGAGGACTGAACTTAAGAATGGGAAAATTAAACAATACTGACAGATTCGCCCATCTGTATTCCATTTGTCCCTGGACTTCAACTCCCATCATCCTGACCACTGGCTATGCTGGCTGGGGCGGGGGGGGAGTCAGAGTCCTACAGCATTTGGACAGCCACTGCTTCCCCACTAGTGCACTGCACAGCAGCTTCCAGTGTTCCATGTTCCTAGGTGAAGGTGGCCTGAGCCAAGCTAGAGCCAGACAGAAGAGGTTACTGTCAGTTCACAGCTGATCTCCTCACTCTCCTACAAATGCTCCCACCTCTGCATTCAAACTCATGTGACAAACTTGGGGTTCAGATATAGATGAGTATACTCCCCCAGCTCAGTTTGGGATGGATTTCTCCTGAGCTTCAGGGGGTGGGATTCTAGGGGGGCTTTGCTGAAATCCTGGAAAGGCCTGGTGGATCCCAAAGGCTTCTGCGCCAACTCTGATTTCACCCCCACCTTTTTTTGCTGCTTCTGGTCCCTAGCGAGGCCCTTCCCCTCAGAATGTGCCTTCTGGTGGCAGCAATTGAGTGGGCAAAGGGGAAGGCTGCTTTGTTAGTCTTCATTAGCTCTGAGACTCTAACCCAACTTCAGTCTGGTGCTCTCCAGACAGTGGTGGCTGGTGCCCATTGGGACTGGTGGGGTGGGAGGCAGAGAGCCCAAGCATAGGTGGTGCCAGGGCTAATGATGGGCAGAGTCAACCAATTCTCATTTTAAGAACATAAGAGCAGCCTGCTGGATCAGGCCAAAGGACCATCTAGTCCAGCATCCCCTTCTCACAGTGGCCAACCTGCTCTCACTGTGGCCAAACAGATGCCTTTGGGAAGCCCGCAAGCAGGACCTGCACAACAGCACCTCTCCCTTGTTCCCTACTGAGTTCTGTAATGGTAACAATGACACTAAGGAGGAGGAAGCAGGAAGGCAGGGCCACCCCCTCCACTGGGTGAAAATAAGAAGGCAGGATTGGTGGGGGTTGGCTATGGGCAGACTGAGGCTGGTGGGACAGTGCCCCATTTGCCCTAATAGACTGTCCTCCAGATATTCTGGACTGCAACTCCCATGAGCCCCAACCAGCACAGACATGGGTTGCCCAGAAGTGCCTGGATGGCAACCTTTGGAAACACAATGCTGGACTAGAAGGGCCTTTGTTCTGATCCAGCAGTGATCTTCTTATGTCATGTTCTTAATTTGGCAGCATAATATCGGCATGTCCTACTGCTAAACTGATCTGGATTCCACTGGCAATCAATCTCCCAAGCCAGTAAATCCTTTCTCCATGCTTAATCCCATGGGCGGAGGCGGGGGGCGCGTGCGCAAGGCTTCAATTTCAAAATTTAGTTCCTCTCTCTCTCCCTCCCTCTCTTTCTCATGGTTGGGTATTCCAGCTTCAGGTTATGATTTAAAAACCTTCTCCAATTCAATTTAAGGAAGTTATCTTAAACTTTGCTGCTGTAGAGAAGGAAGAGGTGATGAAATGTTTATCTGTGTATTGATCTGTAAAGCTGTTACCATCCATCTCCCGCCTTGTTTTAGGGTTGCATTTCTTTGTTCGTTTGAAAAAACTATTGAGGATGTGAGATAGAGGGCAAAACAATGGGAGCTGGCTTCTAAAGCCTTCCCAAAGAACATAGGCAAAAGTGGTAGAAGCTTACCATAAAAAAGCCCTTTCCACCCACTTGGCATTTGTAAGCAGCTAACTCAGTGACATCTGGTGGCTCCATGTCAGTGGGGCAGAGAAGTCTGTTCTGAATTTTCAAGGAGTTGAAAGTTTGCACTTGAAAGTTTAGACTAAAACCCGGAGCAGATTCCACTGCCCCACTGACATGGTGCCACAAGCCGCCACTAAGGGAGACTGTGGAAGCTGATGCTTCATTCAGAGATGGTGAGGAGGCAGAATATTTCCCAGGCTTGTTACTGTGTTGTGGGAAGAGCAGAAACAATGTGATGGTTTAACTAGGAACTATTATTTCTTATTGAGCCCGTCAGCAAGCTTCTTACTCAATTTAGCAGGCTATGGAGTGCCATTTTGGCAACTGGAGACAGGGATGAGGGAGAAATTTGATTCAGATCTCATTTAAAGGCGAACTTGCCTAATTCGCACTTTCAGAAACAAATAGGTCAACCAAAGCACAAACCATCCTTCAAAATTTGCATTTCTCTGAATTTTGCAATGTAGTTCTCAGGCCAAATAATGTCTGCTAGGGTAAACTGTGCATAAACATTACAGATTAGTGAAAACAATATTCACAGATACTTAGGGAAATTGCTTTGCAAAAATTTATTTATTTATTTATTTTTAAAACTTATATACCGCCCGACTAGCAATAGCTCTCTGGGCGTTGAACATAAATACAATAAAATGTCTACATTCGGCAACCTTTCATACAAAAATGTATATTGTAGGAGAAAGTCACACTAAAATGTTGATGAATGTTCATGAGGATTTTTTTAAAAAAAATAAATCACAAACTGATGTGGGAGTGCAGAGAAATGAACATTACTTGTAACTTATTTTTTTAGAAAATTCAAAGCTTAAAACAGCCTTTCTAGCTGTGGTGGTTCAGGCACTCTCATGGCCACCTTGCCCAGAAGGCTTTGAAGGATCCCTTTGGCCCTTTCTTAGAGAAAAGCAAGGCAGGGAGGAAGTAGAGGGAGCATCAAAGAGCCTTGGTTTGCTGGGTGGCCCGGCTTGGCCACTCAGTCCAGGTAGTAATGAGGCAAGCTGGAGCCACCTATTTACTGCCCCCTGCACCAGCCACCTGAGACAATGTTTAAGTCATTATTACATCAGCCCTGTTTTTACCCTCACTCTGTCAGCATCATTCTGAAGCCAAATCAGAATGAGGGCAGAAGTGGGAAGCAATGAGTGTCTTCTATGAATGAATGTTCCTTCTTTGAATAAAATGGCACCTAGCAACAATGGGGCGTTAACTGAACATAAGAAGTAGTCTTATATCAAGTCATCTAGATCATTATGGTCTACATACTGACTGGTAATGGCTCTCTAAAATTTCAGACAAGAATCTTTCCCTTACCTGGAGAGGCCAAGGATTGCACTTGGGACATTCTGTGTGCACAACATGTGCTCCACCACTGAGCCTCTGCAGTAGGATGGAAGGATCTGTGAATTTTGGTTAAAATGCATACTGAATCGAATCTCTCCCCCATCCCTACAATGCAGTATCAGAAGCAAAAAAACATGAGTAGCAGCAGCATGGTTTTGGGAAATCTCTCTCTCTCACACACACACATACATACACACACACACACTCACACACACACACACACACACACAGAGCTCTACAAATAATTATTTGAAAAATCCAAGGCAAAAACTTATTCTGTTGCAATCTGAAATAACAAAACACTCAGCTTGCCTTTAAGTTTAGCTCATGCCTGACTCCTTCAGCTGATGATGCAGCAACTCATTATAGCCTGAAAGCAGAGTATATATGAACTGAATCCCAAGTGTGGAAAAACTGCTTGAACTAAGTAAGACTGTCTTGAAGCATTCTCCCATATCTCACTTGTTGGGAAGAATGCAGTAACACGCAGCATAGATAAGCTAGACAATTTGACCCAGCAGAAAGCAGCCTGGACCTATCTGCTACCCAGCCTAGCAATCCTGTGCAGTAGCACTGTGCAAGTTCTGGGGAGTACTGCTTCATTGGCTTCAGAAGTGGCTAAGATCTGTGGACAGCTGCCTTATGTGGTGAGCCAATGAAATGTAGGTGTCCGCTTCTTAGTGAAGTTGGCCATCTTCCTGGACAGGTAGGGGTATCAGTGGGCTTCCTGTTCTAGGTGACTCTTGCTAGAGCAACAAGCCCTCTGGTATGTTCTGAACCAGATCCAGGTTCTCTTGCATGAAACCGATTTTCCCCTGGATCTATTTCAATTGGGGTTTAGGCTTTGTTTTGGTATGGAAACTACCTTGGTCATCCTGTATGATGACCTATGTTTGGAGAAAGACAGGGGGATTGTGTCCCTGTTAATTCTCCTTGATCTCTCAGCGACTTTCAGTACCATTAACCATGGTATTCTTCTGGAGCAGCTATCCGAGCTGTTTGGCTCAGTGTAACCTTTAATGGGGGATCTTGCAGAGTTTGATAATATCCCCATGCTATCTAATATCTATATGAAACCGCTGAGTGGGGTCATCAAGAGTTTTGGAGTACATTGACAGCAATATGCTGATAACACACAGCCCTATTTCTCCTTTACATCTGCAGGTTTGGAAGTGGATGTGCTAAATAAGTGTCTTACCTCAGTAATGGCCTGGATGAGAGCAAATAAACTGAAGCTTTTCCAGACAAGACTGAGACATTGTTAGTGTGTGGTTCTCTAGGTTGGATGGATAGGTTGTGGCCCACACTGGATGGCTTATGCTCCCTCTGAAGAAGTAGGTATGTAGCTTGGGGGTACTCCTGGATCCATTACTGTCGCTTGAGGCTTGGGTGGCCTCGGTGGTGCAGAGTGCCTTCCATCAACTTCAACTATTGGCCCAGCTGCACCCCTATCTGGACAGGGATAGCCTAACTTTGGTTGTTTATGCTCTGGTAACTTCTTATTAGACTACTACAATGCATTATACGTGGGGGTATCTTTGAAAATGGTTCAGAAACTCCAGCTAGTGCAGAATTTGGCAGCCAGATTGCTGACCCAGGTAAGTCGCTCAGTACATATAAAACCAATTTTGGCATGGCTGCACTGGCTACCAAATAGTTTCCAGTCTCAATTCAAAGTGCTGGTTTTGACCTATAAAGCCTTATATGGCTCAGGACCTCAATATCTCAAGGACTGCCTGTCACTGAATAAACCAACCCAAACTTTGCACTTGTCATCTGAGGCCCTTCTTCATGTGCCCCCTTCATGGGAGGTTTGGAAGGTGGCAACACAAGAACGGGCCTTTTCAGTGGTGTCCCCCCAGCTGTGAAATGGTCTCCCAAGGGAGGCACGCCTGGTGCCTTCTTTATCCATCTTTAAGCACCAGGCAAAGATCTTCCTTTTCACTCAGGCCTTTGGCCCTTGACGTGTGCTATCTTAGTTAGTTTCTTTCATTTGCGGTTTTAAGTTTTTATATTGTATGTTTTTACATTTGTGTTATATTGTATATTTTTAAATCTGTTGTAAGTCGCCTAGAGACTGTTGGGTATGAGGCAACCAACACATGAAAATCACCCCCCCACCACCACCTTTGGTCCTAACTTTGCCTTGCTCTCTAATTCCAATATATTATTAGGTCCTGACTACTGATGTGTCCCACAATTCCTGGCTCACCTCAGCCCTGCAATACAGGTCACATGAGACTGGCATAGAGCACAGGACTTCCCAACACCACTGGCTATGCAGTATCAAATTCCCTCTCACTAGAATTTAGATCAACAAAATGGGTGAATTTGGTATGTTACTATGGTTGTATATGACATTAGTCATACTCAGAGTAGATCCATTAAAATTATTAAATATGACAAGCTTAGGTCCATTAATTTTAATGTGTCTACTCCGAGCAGAACTCAGTGGATACAACCCTATGTTTTTGCTTCAGTTTCCATTCTACAATATTTTTTGTTCGTTTATGTATTTATTTATTGGTTAGATTTATATCCCACCCTTCCTCCCTCTTAGTAGGAGCCTAATATGAGGACATTGTGAGGGAGAATATGAAATTATATTCCAGCACATGGCACCCTGAAGGTGGCCCTCTTCTGCCTAACAATGGGTAGGAAGGGATCAATGAGTCTTAATTGCTCTTATGCTTCCTTATCATGGACCTAGAGATGATGGGTACTATGCATCATCTATAAAGAGAAATTAGAGCCGCCCAAATCCAAGACAAATTTCATTTTCTCTGGCAATGTGATGCAAAGTGCAGAGTCCAAAACCCAGAGGCCAAGGATTCAATTGGTTTTTCCCAAAGAGGCTGTTCTTCTCTCTTGAGGAACAACAGCAATTAAATTAACAAGAGAGTGACTGTTTGCCTTATCTATATTTTATGGCTTTGTTAGTCTGGTGGTGGAGAACTTCAGAGTGGGTTGTTGTTGTTTTTTAATGAGACAGGGCATCCAGCATTCACTACCCGTTTTGCTAATTGGAGCCAGCATTTCTATGCCCTTTAGCTTTTGAAGTATTTTGCTTTTCAGTTTTCCCTACTGTATTAGGTAACTATTGTCTCCTCACAGGAAGTGGCCTTCTATAGAATCAGATCATGGGTCTACCTAGCTCAGTATTGTATACACACCTTTCTTCAACCTTGGGTCCCCAGATGTTGTTGGACTACAACTCCCATCATTCCCAGACAGCATGGTCAATGGTCAGCTGTGATGGGAGTTGTAGTCCATCAACATCTGGGGACCCAAGGTTGAAGAAAGGTGATCTACACTGACTAGCAGCTGCTCTCCAGGGTTTCAGGCAGGGAACTCTCCCAGCCCTGCCTGGAGATTGAACCTGGGACTTCTGCATACAATGCAGATGCCCTACCCCTGAGCTGTGGTGCTTCCCAGCCCCTCTTGGTTCATACCCTTATTAATGTTACCCCTCTTGACTCTTATTAGCTGTTCCTGTCCTCTCACAGAATCACCTCTTTGCCCATTTCCATTCTTCCTAGTTCAGTTCAGCTCCTGATTCAGAGAAGGGGAGCCATTTTCATCCTGAGGGCCGCATTCAATTCTGGAAACCTTCCAAAGGCCGAATGCCAGTGGTGGGTGGCGCCAAGGGCAAATGTGGGGAGAGCAATCCATGTGCCTTTCACTTTTGTACAGTAGGCCAGTTTCTATGGACACTTACACATCCCTCTCTGTCCTCCATCCAGGCAAGCCAAAAGCATTATCAGAGCTCACAGGCATATTCCAGACAGGCAAAAACACTCAAGGAAAGTGCAAAGCAAGACCAAGGAGGGGTGAGGCCTTGGGAGAGACTTGATGGCCAGATAGAGAGGCCTGAAGGGCTGCATTTGGCCCCTAGGTCTGAAGTTCCCCACCCCTAATGTAATGCATCCTTTGGGAAACCTCCCCGCTTACATTTTGACATACTATAGCTTTTAAAAGAGCATGTTAAGAAAGTTTTTCCTCTGCCTCTCCTTTTCTCATCCCACACAGGAGGGTCACGGAACAAAGTAAGGCTGCATACAAAGATAAATAGCTTGAGCAACGAGTCTTCTGTGCATCACTCGTTTTAGGAGAGACAATTTGGCCAGAACCAAATGGCTGTTCCCGCTTCCAGGGAAAGTGGGCTATGCAGAATGCTGATAGCCTGTCCCATGTGGCCATCACAGAGCCCCTCCATGCTCCTCCCCCTTAGCCAGCTGTGCATGCTGCTTATTGGATGGCTCCTCTGACAATCATGAAGCTTCCCCACCCCACCTAGAGCAATATTTGAATGTTCTTTTTTTAAATTTAAGACACCTGCTTTGTTTTTCTACCCAAAGCGAAAAACTTGCCTGGAGAGATAAACTCTGGCTCCAGAGCCAGGTAGTTGAGTGATTAGAGGGGTAGAAACAAGAGAAAGTAGAAAAAGAATCTGGGTCCTGTGTGCATCATGATGATCTTTGGGTTGGGTTCAAATTCCTGCTCACTTGAATTCAGAATTTGTATTTTTATATAAAAATATCTCACAAAGCATTTTCTTCACTGACATCAGAGATACAGTTTAATTAGCGGTAGGTGAAACTGACTGATTGCTATTCACAATGAGGCACAATTTACAAGCCCAGCTAAATGAAAACTCTGAAAAAACTCTCCTATATTCTAAACTTTCAAACCTTAGTTGAATTTCAGTGCATGGCCATTTCTGAAGGGCACTTTCATTTAGTGAGGATTTAGGCACTTCCAGTGCAATGTTCTTTTCCTGCCCCAGTGAATCTCAATGTCAAGCATCATTATATCTTACGGACCAGCTAATTACAAATGTTGGTGGCACCTCTAGCTTTAATTCTGTTTTGAAATGGTCCCAAGTTCATTAAGGAGGTAACTTTACACTAATCTCCTTACACCAGCCTTTTCTAATCAGGTGCCCTCTAGACATTTTGGGCTACAACTCCCATCATTCCTGGCCATTGGCTTTGCTGGCTGGGGCTGATGGAAGGTGGGGTTCAAAGCACCTGAAGAGCATCTGGAGGTTAAGGTTGTGTTAATACCATCATGCCGACCCTTCTCTTTGGGGAAGGACCGTAGCACAGTGTTAGAGCATCTGTTTTGCACGCAGACGCTCTGGGGTTCAATCCCCAGCATCTCCAGGTGTGGCTGAGAATGTTCCTGGCCTGAAATCCTGGAGGACTGCTGCCAGTCAGTGCAGACATTACTGAACTAGAGGGACCAATGGTCTGACACAGTATAAAGTGGCTTCCTCTGCTCCTGTTTATAACTGAAGATGAAGGAGTTTGCCTATGATCAAGCAAGAATCCTGTAGCAGAGACAAGACTTTGATGTATAATTGGTCTGTGCCTAGTTCCTGATTTCCTCCTTCCTCACAGTTCAACTTCTTCTCTAACCAAGGGTTGAATGCGCAAAGGAACACTCCACTATTGGTGCGAGTGGTTCTTCTGTTAAAAACGACAATGAAGTTGCTAGGCTGGGTTTCCCATTTTAAAAGCAGAGAGGAAATCCCTACAAAGGCTGAAGTTCCAGATGGCTTCTCCTGTATGATAATAACGATTTGAAGCAGATACAGTTTCAAGCCTTTAGGCTACATGCCCCTTTGCCACTGCTCACTCATTTAAAGATTCACCTTTTAAGAAAGAAGTATGCTTCATGCAACCCAAACATTGCAAATTACTCATAGATGTTAGTGGATGTTGATAGGTGGATTTACTCCAAAACTGCCATAACAAGCCCAAATAAACCATCCCCATCTTAAAAAGAGAATGCCTCTATTACTATGCTCCTTAGCATTTTAAAACCACTCCTCTGTTGGGAATAATAATAACAACAACAATAATAACAATAATAATAGTATCTAATATTACTATTATTATTTTTCAATCGTGACTTTAGGTCTCCACATTTCCATATGACTGCTTCTCCTAGTTCCTCTCCCTGCTCACCTATTAAGGAAGCGGGCAGTGAGGAGAAATGACAACAGGACCAGAAGGCTCCAAGGATCAGTTATGGGCTCCCTCTAGCAATACCTGAAAAGATCATCTTACCTCTTATATATCCAGTTGATCACCGCTATGCAGGTGAGGGCTTCCTGCAGATACCATCTTAACAGGAAGTCCGATCTGCACAACATAGGAAGCAGAACCTTGGTGTTGTGGCACCTACCCTTTGGAATTCCCTCCCCTTAAATATCAGACAGGCGCCATCTCTGTTATGTTTTTGGCACCTACTGAAGACCTTCCTCTTTCAACAAGCCTTTTAAGTAGAGACCTTATCCCAGTCTACATCTGTGATGGAATTGCTTTTGGACACAGCAATCCAAATCATGGGAACCCAGTGGGGGGGCATCCAAGGAGGAGCCAATAGGAAGCTCCATGGTATCCACTCCCCATGCGGGAGCCACTGGACCAGCTGAACACCAGCTCAGTTGGGAGCCACATGCAGGGGCTGGAAAAGCAAATGTCAGCTCCCGCAAGTAACCTTACCACGGAGTAAGCACTCCCCATTGACTGGCATTGAAATTATTTTACTCCACCGGCCTATTGCCCGGCGGAAATTTTGCAGGACCTGGGATTGGGACCTGAGGGAGCACCCCAAACACAAGGAGGAGGATAGAATGTCTAAGTCCCCCCTTGGTTTCTCCTCCTTCATGCCTACAGAATGTCCCATTTGGGGGCCTTCTGCCGGCCTCCATCATTCCAACCAGGCTGAGCTTCCCTGGCAGACCCCCAGCTGAGCTGGGACAAGGAGCGTCTGCTGGCAGAGCCCTTCAGTGCTGGGAGCCTGCCAGCTCAGCTGGGGGTTCACCACATCCACGTCCCACCAGCCCGGCACAAATACTAGTTGGATTGCACCCTAAGATGTTTTTAAAGTTGTTTTTAAACGATGTTTTTAAGATTGTTTGTTTTAATATGTTTTTAAATATTTTGTTTTTAAGAAGCTTTAAAGTGCATTTAGTGTTTTTGTTAGCCGTCCAGGGCTCCTTCTGGGAGGAAGGGTGGGATATAAATAAATAAAGTAAATAGCAGTGTGGGTTTTAGCAGGTGCCTGGCAATGCCAACCCTTGCTGTTGATCTTGAGTGGAAAGGGCTATATCTAGGAATGGGTGAATCTGTCAGTTTCGGTTTCTCTGTTTCTCACTTTCCCCCATTCTTTCTTGTCTAGTTCAGTTCCCCATATTTCTTTATCAGTTTGCTATTTTTTAAACAAAATCCTTATGAAAATTTACCAACATCTTAGTGTCACTGTCTTCTGATTTACCTATATTATATTTTCGTAAGCGTTCACAAGTAGTGTGACAGGTGAGGCAATGAGTGAGTTTAGAGCAGCAGTGGCGAGCTTGCGATGGTGAGGCCCAGTGCGGCAGATGCGTGGTGGGTGAGGTCCAGGGTGGCTGCAGTGGCAGGTGAGGCCCCAAGCAGCAGTGGCAGTGGGTGAGGCCCTCAATGGCTATGGCAGCAGAGGGCCTGCAGCAGCAGCGAGGCCCAGAGCAGAGGCTCAGAGCAGTGATGGCAGCCCTGCAGCAGCAGCAAGGCCTGCAACAGCTGTGAGGTGCAGAGCTTGGCCTCATCAGGTGGGTGGGAGGCTGGCCAGGGGAGGGGAAGTCTGGCGACCCCTGGGGTAGTGGGGGGAGAAGGGGGAGGGGAGTTCTGGCAGCCCCTGGGTGGGGGTGGGGAAGAAGTGGGATGGGAGTTCTGGTGGCTCTAGGGCGGGGTGAGGGAGAAGGGGGAGGGGAGTTCTGGCAACACCTGAGGGGAACAGGGGAGAGCTTCAGTGAACCATGGGGGGAGGGGAGCTTTGGTGACCTGGGGAAAGGGGGGTTGGCAGCAATGGGCAGGACTGCTGAGCGAAGCAAGTGAGGTGGATCCCCTAGCATACACATGTTTGTATGTAACTTTGCCTAATATATACCTGTTTGCAAATCAATTTCCCCTACTAAAATGCATTTTTATTCCAGTTGTGCTTATATATGCATTTCTATGCATCCTCTACCCACTACTACTACTACTACTACTACTACTACTACTACTACTACTACTAATAATAATAATAATAATAATAATAATAATAATATCACACTCTACCTCCCTAAGAGAGTCCAGGGAGGCAAACTGATGCTAAAGCACTAAAAAGATCTTACGAACAAAACATCTTTAAAACAATCTTTAAAAAATATTTTAAAAACATCTTAAATATACATTTTGCTCCTTGGCTGGAGATCTACATTGCAAATTTGGAGAAGTATGAATTTTAAAGGATGACTATGTTTCGATTTTTGTATTGTTTCAGAAAGTGCAAATTTGAGAGGTTCGCCTTTAAAGATGAATCAGATTACTCCCCCATCTCTAACTGGTGGCACTATAAACAAACAAGAAATTGCCTCTGTCCTGAATCTGCTCGCAATCAATTTCATTGGAGGACCCTGAGCTCTGGTATTATGCTGTTACCCCTCTGTGAAGCTTTTGCCTATCTGCCCCTCCCCAAAATGGGGGTGCTCCCTTTGATTTGCTGCCAAAGTAGGTAATCACTGCAGCCGGATGCAAACAAATAGCCCATTCAGGGCCATCTCTGCCTGATGAATGGTATTTCATGGGGGAACAATAGCACAGCTTGTGCACTCATCAAGGGCAACAAAGGATATCGTTGAATGCTTAATATATGCTCCCGATCTCAGGAATTGACAAGGGAAGAGGCTGAGCAGGCTTGCGTGCTCAAATTATTTTTTCCTCTGCTGAAAGCAATCCCCCTTTTTATTTTTTTTAATTCTTTTGGCCTCTGTTTGTTGCTATATTCCAGATCTGCCAGAATTTGTTACTTTAAATTCCAAGGTGGAGTCCTGATGGATATCCTGCCCCATATTCCAATGCAGTGTGGTTTACACTTATATCCCATCACTCATGCAAGGAGCTCAAGTGTCCCACATAGTCCCCCCTTCTGTCCTCACAACAACACAATGAGGCAGGTTAGTCCATCAGATACTGGCTGGCCCAAGGTGTGTTCATGTCTGAGCTTTGAACTGTGGTCTCTGCCCCTCACCCCATCCAACATGCTAGCCATTGCACCACATTAGTAGAGTAAGCTTAGTAATAAACTGTCAGACAAGGTTAACACTGAATCGTCATAAAAAATAAACACCCTACTATGACTGCAATAGAAGATTCCCTTTAGAGCACTTCACAGCTTTAAACTTCTATTCCAGATTAGCTCCTGCAACAAAATGTTGCTGTGTAGAGGGCTCCTGTTCTGGGTTCCAGACACCCATGCTCTCTTCCAGGATACTCCATTCCATCCCCCATCCCCCAGCTTTTTGCTTCCCCTCCGCTTGTCAGTCAGTCAGCAGTCTGTGGCCACTGAGCATGCTCAGTTCTCATTAAGCTCTTTTGGATGTTTTTCCTAAAGATCTTTTTGTAGTTCTACAATCCATGAGCTTTTTCCAAGCTTCTTTGCCATTTTGGCCACAATAAAGAATTCACACTCATGGAATGAATCCATTATTAGTATATCGGATATGATAAGGACATTAGATTTCTTTGCAGAGCACACAGGATATGATCTGAAGGAGGGCCATAGCTCAGTGGTAGAGCATCTGCCTTGCATGCAGAAGCTCCCATGTTCAATCCCCATCTCCAGGTAGGCTGGGAGAGACTCCTGCCTGAAACCCTGGAAAGCTTCTGCCAGTCAACGTAGACAATCCTGAGAAAGATGGGCCGATGGTTTGACTCAGTATAAGGCAGCTTCCTGTGTTCCCATGTCTGCAGCACTTAAAACAACCATCATGAGGAAGCTAAGGAGATCTGGGTATGGTCAATTCCTGAATGGGTGACCACATCACAACCACATGAATGCTGCCTTGGGCTCCCTGATAGAAGAAAAGTGGGGTACAAATATAAGCAAATAATTAAATACACCAAGATGACCAAGGGGATGGAGTGACCCCTGTGAGGAATGGTTGCACCATTTGGGGCTTTTTAGTTTAGAGAAAAGGTGAGTAAGAAGTGACATGAAAGAAGTATATAAAATTACACATGGTGTGGAGAAAGTGGTTTGATGGATGTTTCTGCCCTTGCATAGCACTTGAACTCAGGGACATACAATGAAGCTGAATGTTGGAAGATTCAGGACAGACAAAAGGAAGTACTTCTTCATGCAGTGCACAGTTAAACTATGGAATTCGCTCCCACAGGAGGCAGTGATGGCCACTAGTCATGTTGGCTATGATCTGTCTCCACAGTTGGAGGCAGTATGTTCCTGAATATGAGTTGCTGGGAATAACAGAAGGGGAGAGTACTGTTGTACTTGGATTCTTGCGGGCCTCCTATAGGCATGTGGCTCGCCACTGTGAGAAAAGGATGCTGAACTAGATGGGTAATTGGCCTGATCTAGCAGGGCTCTTTGTAGGTTCTTACATAAACACAAAAAGTTTTTTTTTCTCTCCTTCATCAGGAGGAAAGGATATTCCTACATGTTCCTGAGTTCTGAGTTGTGAGGTGTTCCAAGCTTTATTATTGTTGTTGTTGTTGTTGTTGTTGTTGTTGTTGACTATGATGATGACGATGATGATAACAATAACAATAATAATAATAATAGTTATCATCATCAAAGTTATATCCCACCCTTCCTCTTAAAGGGAGTCCAATTTCCTTTCAAGGACAGAATACCGTTTCCAGGGATTGAAACAATGGGTTGTACCCAATGTAGCGCAAAGTTAAAGTCCCTTAGCGATATATTTTTTCTTTTGGTGAAATGTTTTGTACATTATGCAAGAGAAATGCACAAACAGGTTGCTGTTAACTTTGTTGCACAGCTGCTTGTGCCATCTGTTGCATGGGTTTCCACTAGTGCCACTGTTCTCCATCTTGCACTAGCAGAGAACATTGGATACATCCCAATATCATTCACATTTACAAAGTTGACCTCGCTTACACTCTCAGCAATATCTTCAGGTCTTTTCTTCAACATTTAAACCCTTATTACAGCAGTTAGTTGCAAATATGACTTCCAGTTCTTCTTTTTGGGATAAATATCCTCTCACATTATGACAACTTAAACAAGCAGAGCTTCTAGGAAACATATTCCAAACATATTTTTTCAGCAGTTGGCAGACCCTCAGAAAGCCCCTCTTATGAACTCCCAGCTTAGTTTAGATACAATCTCTCTCCCTTTGTCGATTCAAACCAATTTTTCCCTTTTCTCTGCTCAGTCCCCTTAGCTGCATCACCTTCTTCAAGATCTGATGGGTATCTCATTGTAGATGGCTGGAGAGGCGATACCCAGCTATCAGGAGATCACTTCCTGTCATTAGCTCCCATTGACAAAACATCAACTGGACCATCCTGGATGATTAGCCAGCAATCAGCTTGAAAAAGCCGGTCTGTCAGCAGCCATGAAGTATATATTTATGGAATAAGTGGTTCAGCTGATTGCTTACAGGCATAAGAAAATGGCAGGCATTTCAAGAGGATAAAAGCAGCAATGAAAAAAAAAAGACTAAGCTACGCAATTTGGGTGCCATAAATGTGTCCAAGCTATGGAGACCAAAGATGAAAAATCCCATGCGTGGTACAATCAGGGAATACTTGGCTTGTGTTAGAAATGAGATGCAATTACTTATACAGATTGTGCACTTATTAGAAGCCACATGGAAAGAGACGGGGGAGAAATTCAGTTTCGTTCCCATTTTAATGCAAACATCTCTAATTCACACTTCTCAAAATGGTATGCCAACCAAAATGCAATTATCCTTTGAAATTGGCACTTCTCGGCATTGTTTGCAATGCAGTTCTTCCAACAGAATATGTGTATGGAGGTACATACGTTATGGTAAAGTGTTCATATATAAGTGAACATAGCATACAAACATACATTATGCTCCACGAGCTAGCGTCAAGGCCCCAGCTGACAAAGCGTCAAGGCGAGTTAAGCAGCAGAGCGAGTTCGGCAGCAGGGCAAGGAGGCCAGGGCCCCCCACTCTGCCCGTCTGTTCCCTAACCTCAACTAAACCACAGTCTCCAACCCATTGACGTAATAAACCTTAAACAAAACTATGCAGGTAAGAACCCAGCAGGGGTGTGGGGGCTTTCCAGTGTTTTGCACCGCCTGCAGCACGTACGACTATCTGCCTGTTGGACAGAAGTCATGGGTGTGCTCTCGGTGCATTGAGCTCCTGGCTCTCCGGAAACAACTTCATTCCCTTGAGGCCAAGGTAGCGGACCTGGAAAAGCGGAGAGAGGCAGAGAGGTGTGTGGAGGAGGCCTTCGGGGATGTTATAGCTGTGTCCCACTCCAACGATGATAGCTCTCCTGCTATCATGGAGAACAATGGTTTCGGGGTAGGAGAGCATCCAGCTGAGGAAGAGGGAAACGATCCCTTAGAAGGGACCCATTCCTTGGGGGATGAGCAGCTATCCTCTCGTGCCGAGGATATATCTCCAGGGGGTGGAGGGTTCCTTGTAGTGGGTGATTCGATCATTAGGAACATAGGCAGTGGGGTGTGTGATGGGCGTGTAGACCGCAAGGTGTTTTGCCTGCCTGGTGCGAAGGTTGCGGATATCGCCCGTCATTTAGATAGTTTGGTAGACAGTGCTGGGAAGGAGTCAGTGGTCGTGGTGCACGTTGGCACCAACGACATGGGGAAATGCAGCCGTGAGGTCCTGGAAGCAAAAGTTAGGTTGCTAGGAAGGATACTGAAAGCCAGGACCTCTAAGGTAGCTTTCCCTGAAATGCTACCGGTTCCACGCGCAGGACCAGCCAGCCAGGCCCAGCTCTGCAGTCTCAATGCGTGGATGAGACGATGGTGTCGGGTGGAAGGGTTTGGATTTGTTAGGCACTGGGGAACATTTTGGGACAAGCCGGGCTTGTACGAAAGGGACGGGCTCCACTTGAACCAGAATGGAACCAGACTGCTGGCACTATAAGGCAGTATAAGGCAGATTCCTATGTTTTTATATAAACACTACAGCACTAGACCTCAATCACAAGAGCCCTGTTTAGCTGTTATCCTCCATGTGATCTTAATCATGAGGAATAGAGCAGAGCTGCATGCACTGGCTCCACCCCTGCCAGCCATACCCACTGCTATCCATGCATTGAGGGAAGGTTTGAAGAGGACCCCCTACTCTCTGTGCATAGGCTCCCTCTGTACTTTAAAATCTTGCATGATCAGAGTCAGGGGCGGCTGGTGGCTCCATGTCAGTGGGGCAGTAGGATCCACTCTGGGTTTTACCCTGAACTTTCAAGGAGCTGTCCAAGGTACTTCAGCACCAGCCGCCACTGATCAGAGTTCTAACCACACACCCCTGCAGCTACAGATGGCCTTTTAAGCAGCACCTCCCCAGGCAAGCCATCTATAGCCTCAGCTGGAAGTTCTTTGCCATAGGCTATAGCCACACAATGAATCTTACATCAACATTAGCCAAACTACAGAACTGGGTGATGTATAACTTCATCTTGTTCTTAAGCATATAATTGAGAATATCACATACAGACCATGATTTGGCTTCCTGGTACACAGAATGCATATTTGTTGCGGGAACAGGGAGTTGAAAATAAGGAGTCAGTATGCACTTTTTACCTAGAAACATTATTCCAAAATGGTGATGTGGGATCTTAATTTTGGTTAGAGTTCTGGTTGGAGAGAGCTGAACAAATCTAAGACGTGTAAATATTAGATCAGTGGTGTTAAAGGTCTTTGCATTTGCCTTGCATCTTCAAGATGGAACTCAAAGTGGAGTAGCTTCCTGTGAAACATCTATTTTGGGCCAATGTGACTGACTGCAAGAAAAGACCTGACTGGTTGTAATGGACGGTGCAATTGCTGCAAAAGAGTTCCTAGCACAATCCTTACTTTTCTGGGGGCAGATCCTATCAAACTTAACAAAGCTGACCTGACTATGTGTAACAAAAGCCAAGCAGGTTCCCTAGGTGTGGGAGGCTGGTTGAACTGTCCCATGAACATACCCTCACCATAATTGTACTTGGGATGGTGGAGGCTGAAACAAATGAACATCCCAATTCACGTAAGACAGAAAAGGAGACCAGACTATGTCAAATTTGCCCCTTTTGGATATTCCATATATTATTCTATTCTGATAAACTAAGCATTCCAACAGAGCCATATCCCAAATCTTACCCAGCCAGCCTTTCACTGAAAATCCCATGGTTTTCCAATGACAAGGAAGCCCAGAAACTGGCATCCAGTGACCTACTGCCATTTGAAGAGCCTATCCTTGGAGACTACTACCTCCGGTATTGGAGACTGTGTGCTTCTGATGACCTGTTGATGGGGGACATGAGTGGGAAGAGTTCTGTTGTTCTGATGTCCTGCTGGTGGACTTCCCAGAAGCATCTGCTTGGCCCATGGGAGAACAGGATGCTAGACTAGATGGGCCTTTGACCTTATCCATCAGAGCCCTTCTGATGTCCTTGGAGGGGAGGACCTGCTTCTAGTTCCGCAAATTCTTCATAGATCCTTCCACTCCTGACTTCAGAAGACCACAGCAGGCAGAAGTGTTCCAGGGAGACATGCCATGTGGAAATATAATCTTGCCACATACTCTACCTGTCAGGAAATGGATGCATCTTTTCAGTTCATCTGTGTCTCTCTTGGTTCTGTTGTTCGTTAGCTAGTTTACTCCGAGAAATCTAATACTCTTTTCAGAGCTAATCTCTCTAACAAATCCTTTATCTGCTAGTTTATTAATATTAGTGCTTCTTGAGCAGAAGTGAATAAAACTTTTATTTCACATTTATTCCTTGCTTTCTCCTCGTTGTTGTTAATAGGCACAATTCAATTAAGGAAGGAACGTCTGCCTAATTTTTTTTAAGAGGTGTCCCTCCCCGCCACCCCTGCTGTTCACTCTAGAACTAATCATGTTCAGTTGTTGAAATTAACTCTGTTTCCCTTGATCACACAGAATAACCAGAACTTCACAGCATGGGACAACAGCTAACATGACTGGCCTGACAATTGAGCTTGTTTGGTGAATGATCTTCAGGGTAGCAAAGCTCACATGCAATTATACACGCCCACATATATCGCAGCAGTACAAGTTACCACATTCAAACATGGGAAGTGTTTGCATATGGTTTTTGTTTGTTTGTTTTTGCAGGTAACCTGTGTGTAGATTGTAATGTGGTGTTGGCAGTAGGTCTGAGCCAAAAAGGGAGATTATTTCCCAACATATTTATCAGCATTGAAAGGTGCCCTGCTTTTGCCAATTTTTCAGACAAAATGTGTTCTCCTATTATTGCCCTGAATAGGCTTCAATAAGATCATCACGTGCTTTCCATGATTCCTGATTGGCTAAGATAGGTCCATATGACCAACACATGAATCACTGCCCTTATTCAGAATTGGCTTTGCCTACAGTGACATAGCCACATAGCCTGATCATGTCATATTCTGGCATATCAGATTCGCTATAGGCATGTTTGGGTATTTGCCTGAACACACAAATATTCAAAGTGTGGATATCAACAGGCATACATACAGATCTTGCCCCGCACATCCTTAACCTTCTCCTTGTTAAATGGGGAAGGTCTGCAGGGGTCTGCTGCTTGAATTTCTTGAACCAAGTATATGTTGGAAGTGGGGCAAGAGCAACTCCTGTTTTGTTCTTTTGTTTATGTTCCAGAAGGGAGATAGAGTTAGGGTCCTCCAGATGGCTAGGCTTGACTACCTTTACCTGTGATGTTCTCACTGACTTCCTTCCGTCGTTAGACTGATATGTCTTAGGGAAGCTTATCTGCCCTCCTCCTTCTGCCCTTTGCTCTCTTCTTTTCTTTGACTGTCCGAGAGAGAGGAGACACCTTTCTCTGTGCTGTCTCTCTCCTGAGCCATGAGGGCACCTCCCAAACCTGGCCTTGCACCTCCAACTTAGTTAGTTAGTTAGAACTAGGTATGCCTTTCTATCTACTGTGTATTTCTATTAATAAAGTAGCTTTTCTTATTTTACTAATGTTATGTCTCAGTGATCTCAATGCAGGGCAAAAGCCTGCTTTCCTAGGTAAATGCGCACACGCATTTCAAACCGCTGATGTTCTCTGCTAATATCTATAGGAATTTACATGACAGTATATTCCCCTTTGCTTTATCAGGGTCCCTAATTACATGAAGGGCTTTTACTCATGTTCAAGCAAACATGAGTAGAAACCCTTTGTAGACTTTCCTCATGCAACACAGTGAAAGTTGGGAATCAAGAGGGGGCATGATAGTTGCAAGGATATTGGGTTTGGGGTTTACGTGGGCACCCCTGCGCCCAATCTAGGGACAGAAAGATCTGTCAGTTTCAGTTGTTCCAGTTTCTCATTTTTCCAGTCTGAAATTCAGTTCTCCATATTTCTACAGCAATTTGTGATCTCCAGGATTTTAATGAGAATTTCTCCTAATAAACATAGAAGTTTGCAGGCAGCTTTGACTAATGTGCACATTTTTTGCAAGCAATACCTCCTAATATAATGCATTATTGTATGTTATTTTCACCAATATATTCATTTTGTGAACACTTTGCCCTAATATATGCAACTACATCACAAAATTCGGATAAGTGCAAATTTAGGATGGCGGTGTTTTAATTCTCATATTGTTTTGAAATTTGAATTTGATGAATTTGGCTTTAAATATGAACTGAATTGAATTCAGTTCTCCCATGCTATTTAACATCTATATGAAGCCGCTGGGGGCAATCATCAGGAGATTTGGGCTGCAGTGTCATCAATATGCGGATGACACTCAGCTCTATCTCTCGTTTAAATCTTCACCAGAGTTGGCTGTGGAGACCTTGTCCAAGTGCCTGGAATCCGTGAGTGGATGGATGGGAAGGAACAAGCTGAAGTTGAACCCTGATAAGACCGAGGTACTACTTGTGGGGGACAAGAGAAGGTTGGGCGACATTGACCTGAAGTTCAACGGGGTGAGTCTACCCCTAAAGGACCAGGTCCGCAGCCTTGGGGTTGTGCTTGATTCCAGGCTGTCCATGGAGGCTCAGATTTCGGCAGTGAGCCGGGCAGCCTGGTACCAACTACACCTCATATGAAGGCTGCAACCCTACCTTCCTGTTCACCAGCTCCCACTAGTGGTACACGCCCTGGTCACCTCTCGTTTGGACTACTGTAATGCACTCTACGTGGGGTTACCCTTGAAAACGGTCCGGAAATTACAACTGATACAAAATGCGGCGGCTCGACTACTTACGAATAGTCGCCGCCGAGATCACATCACATCAGTGTTGTTCGACCTACACTGGCTACCAGTTGTTTTCCGAGCCCAATTCAAGGTGTTGGTATTGACCTTTAAATCGCTACACGGTTCCGGCCCAGTTTATCTCACGGAGCACCTTCAACGCCACCAATTATGCCGCCCGACAAGATCGGCCACACAGGGCCTTCTCTCAATCCCGCCAACAAAAACAGCCAGATTGGCGGGTACTAGAGAGAGGGCATTCTCAGTGGCGGCCCCCACTCTTTGGAACTCCCTCCCACAAGATCTCCAGCACGCCTCTTCCCTAAATGTGTTTCGGAAAGCCTTAAAGACCTGGCTCTTTCAGCAGGCCTTCGGGGTATCCGGGGAGGGTTAATTGTTATAATTGTAATGCCTCCTGCCCAGTTTTAATATTGTTGCTGCAGATGTATTGTTTTTATATTGTATTATTGTATTTTATCTTTTTTTTTTTCAATAATTTTTATTCAAATTTTCATAAAACATACAAGACGAAATCATAAAACATTCAAAGACAAAAAACAAAATCAAAAATAGTTAAACAAAAAAAAAACAAAAATAAAAATAAAAATAAAAAATAAAGAGTAAAATATTGACTTCCCATTTGTCAAAGATCAGATCAGTTATAAGTCTATAATATATAACAATCCTGTCTCTTAAGTCATATTATAAAATCACTTTCCTCCAATAGTTATCTTACTTAATCATCAAATCTCATAAACATTACTTTATTCTTTCCACAAAAAGTCAAAGAGAGGTTTCAATTCTTTAAGAAATATATCTATCAATTTTTTTTTTCCAGATAAGCATATCGATTAATCCATCTCATTACTAATTATGATAATCTTATTGTCATAACCATAGTCAAAATAAACATTTCAATTAATCCATCACATCAGAATCTGTTAGGTTCAGTAATTTCAGTAGCCATTGTTCTATTATCCCTATTAGTTCCATTTTCCATCTTCCATCTTCAGTAGTCTTGTTAAGTCCAGTAATTTCAGTATCCAATCTTCCATTATCAGTATTCCATAATAATCTTGCTGTCAAAGCCATAGTCATATAGTAAGAGTCTGATGGGAATTACCTCTATCCCAAATATTTTCTTGCCATCCATTCTGAATAGGTTGCTGAAATACTGCTGTAAAATCATATCTCTGTTCTTTTTTTCAAAATACACTGGGTCATCTCTTGAAAGTTTTTCCATTGTCACATGGCTGCAGTTAATTCCATAGATTTTCTCTATATTGGGCTCCATCACATCATTCCAGTCCAGAAGATTATCCATGCCATTGATAACTTTATCTCTAGAATCTTCATTAATTTCTTCAGAGATAACATTGAGTTCCAAACAATAGATTTTATTTCTAAAGTCCATAGACTCCAAATCTTTTTCCTGTTCCACGTTTGTTCCAATCTCCGGGGTCTCCTCTCTCACAGGGACCCCTGTTCCAGTCTCCAGGGTCTCCTCTCTCACAGGGACCCCTGTTCCAGTCTCCAGGGTCTCCTCTCTCACAAGGACCCCTATGTCTTTAATCTCCTGTGTCTCCAAACAATAGATTTTATTTCTAAAGTCCATAGACTCCAAATCTTTTTCCTGTTCCACGTTTGTTCCAATCTCCGGGGTCTCCTCTCTCACAGGGACCCCTTCCAGGGTCACCTCTCTCACAGGGACCCCTATATCTTTAATCTCCTGCGTCATTTTACTCAATTCAATTTTCAACTCCTTACAACCCTGTCGCAGGTTTTGTTTCGTTATCTCAATCTCATCCATTATTTTCTGAAACATAGTTATTTCCAGATTCTCAGCCACTTTCTTAATTGCCATTTTAAAAGAAAAATATAGGAAAACCACTTCTTATTTCAGCAACAATTGGGTTAATACTCCAAACTTGGTGACATCACAGTATAAACAGAGCAGACAGCCTTATCTCTCCATAGTTAAGTAAACAAAATGCAGTTCCCAGGATCGAAACAATTAATGGCAGTCGTCAGAAAACAGATTCGTCAAAATAAAATAGACCAAAAAGAGAGTAGTCTCAGACAATATAATATTCTTCAAAATAAAAATCTGGAATAGAAATCCCTCTTCTGTGTATATCTTTAGAATGCAAATCCAGGACAGCTTTTTGCAACAAAAACAGAGATAAGCTATTAATTAGTGCGTAGCAGAGAGAAGTTATGGCTCCCCAGTGAGATGTCAAAAACCGATCAATCTGGCAAATCTCTTTTAAACAGCAACAATTTAAGTCAAGTAAAAGAAAAATATAGAAAGAAGGGTGCTTGCCTGTTAGTGCGTTCTCTCTTAGAAGATAGGATGAACGTTCGCTTTAACAGATAGAGCTTGCTGTTGAAAATCCGTCCCACCTTCGTCGGCTGGACCTCGTCCCATAAATTAATGAGATCTGGTCGTCCCAACAAAAATAGGCTTTGAGGTTAATCTCTTCGTTTCTCCCTACCCGGGAGAAGTTTAATCAGTCAAAAAAAAAGAAAAAACTGACTGATATATCTGAATAAGCTTCTTTTGAGGCAGGAGCCCGTCTCAAAAGCAGGCACAGGCTAAGTCACCCTTCCCGGAAGTCCGTATTATTGTATTTTATCAATTGTATTTTAACAATTTTGTAAGTCGCCTAGAGTGGCCATCGGCCAGATAGGCGACGAAGAAATTAAATTTATTTATTTATTTTATTTATTTATTTTATTTATTCCACCATATAGGTAAAGCACATACAATTTTTGCATGTTATATTCACTCACATATTCATTTTTATGAACACTTTCCCCTAAAATAATGCACTTTGGTAAACATTTTTTGGTTGGACAACTGCACTGCAAAATTTGGATAACTGCAGATTTCAAAAGATAGCTGTGTTTCAGTTCTCATATTGTTTTGGAAAGTGAGAATTTGACAAATTCAGCTTGAAATGTGAACTGAATCAAAATTATCACCCATACCTTGCCCAATACATACTTGGAACATTCACCTGTTTAGGCAAATACCTGAACACACCTAATGTGATCCCTGACTGCATTTTTTGTGCAGGTCGCTACTGTCTTTTCTGCACTTACTGAAGACCTTCCTCTTCCAACAAGCCTTTTAAGTGGAGAGCTGTATCCCAGTCTGCATCTGTATTGGAACTTTTTAAACTGGTTTTTTATATATATGGAATTGTTTTATGTTGTTTTATATATGGAACTGTTTTTAATTATTTTTTATACTTTTCTTATATATTGGTTGTAACTGTGTTATTTGTTTTCCAATGGTATATTTTATTTTATTTTATTTTATGTATCCTGAGACCTTATGGTAAAAGGTGGACAAGAAATCCCATAAGTAAATGTTCAGAGCACTGCTCAATAGATGGAGGGAAAGGTAGGGGGGCTCTTATGAAATCTACAAGCTCCACATTATGACCCTCCCAATTTCAGTGAAATCACCCACCCACAGAGATTTTTAAACACAGTATCTAAGGGAGGCAAAAGAACCTGGCTCCTCTAGCCTTCCAGTAATCCGGTGCAGAGGTAGTTTGCCACTGAGTATCAGTTCCTCGGGAGCAACAGCAGAGGATAGCTATTATTATTATTATTTATTATTTATTAAACTTATATACCGCCCGACTAGCAATAGCTCTCTGGGCGGTGAACATAAAACAGCATAAAAATACAATAAATAACAAAACAATACTAAAATACAAGCAACAATCCAACACAATAAACATTTTTAAAATTAAATCAGTGTAACTTAAAATGCTTCAGAGAATAGGAAGGTTTTGACCTGGCGCCGGAAGGAGAGCAGAGTCGGCGCCAGGCGTACTTCCTCAGGGAGACTGTTCCATAGTTCGGGGGCCACCACTGAGAAGGCCCTAGATCTTGTCATCACCTTCCGGGCCTCCCTGTGAGTTGGAACCCGGAGGAGGGCCTTCGTAGCAGAACGTAGTGCACGGGCCGGTTCATATCGGAAGAGGCGTTCCGCAAGGTATCGTGGTCCCGCACCGTATAAGGCTTTATAGGTTAATACCAACACTTTGAATCTAGCCCGGAAACATATTGGCAACCATTGCAAGCTGGCCAGAACAGGTGTTATATGCTCGGACCGCTTGGTCCTTGTCAGCAATCTGGCCGCCGCATTTTGCACTAGTTGTAGCTTCCGAACTGTCTTCAAAGGTAGCCCTACGTAAAGCGCATTACAGTAATCCAAACGTGAGGTTACCAGAGCATGTACCACTGATGTAAGGTCCTCTTTACTCAAATAGGGACGTAGCTGGGCTACCAACTGAAGTTGGTAAAACGCATTCCTAACCACCGAGGCTACTTGAGCCTCAAGTGAGAGGGAAGAGTCTAAAAAGACTCCCAGACTACGAACCCGGTCCTTTAGGGGGAGTGTAACCCCGTCCAGGACAGGGTATATATCCACCATCCGATCAGAGAACCCGTCCACCAACAGCATCTCAGTCTTGTCTTACCTTTAGTTTAAGCCCTACTTGTAGACTTCCCACAGGCATCTAGTTGGCTACTTTGAAAAACAGGATGCTGGACTAGAGATGGGCTCATCTTATGTTTCTTCTCCTTTTGATATTTTTAGGGAGGGTTTTGAATGTTCATACTGCGGACACACCATACATTTAAAGCACATTCCCACCCACCCCAAGAATCCTGGGAACTATAGTTTCCCCCCTCACAGAGGTACAGTTGCCAGCACCTTTAGCGAACTACAATACTCAGGATTGTTTGGGGGGAATGTGCTTTATATGTGCTTTGCCTATATGGTGTGTACTAAGAATGGGGGAGAAATTTGATTCAGTTTACATTTAATGCCAAATTTATCAAATCCGCGGTTTCCAAAACAATATGAGAACTGAAACACAGCCATCCTTCAAAATCTGCACTTATCTGAATTTTGTGATGCAGTTGCATATATTAGGGGAAAGTGTTTCCAAAATAAATATATTGGTGAAACTAACATACAAAAATGCATCATAACAGGATAAACTGCTTGCAAAAAAAGTATACATTTCTCAAAACTGCTTACAAAAATGTATTTATGAGGAAAAAATTGAAGTAAAACGCTGAAGACTTTTCATCAGGTTTTTTTTTTAAAAAAAGCAAATTGCTGCAGAAATGTGGAGAAACAAATTTAAAATTAGAAAAATGAGAAACTGAGAAAACTGAAATCGACAGATCCTTCGATCCCTAGTGTGTACACAGCTGCAGTAACTAGAAATGTGATTGAGATGTGAGAATCACTTGTGTCTGCAAAAGTGTGTTGGTTGGTGCTCCTTCCCAGCCAGTAGTATAGTGGCAAATTCAGAAGTGCAGAGTCCCTTCATGATAGTCACAGCCATGCCTTCCTCACAGCTATCCCCTCTTTCCACTTTCCCTCATCTCCCTTGTTCTCTGTGTCATCTCCAAGTCCACACTCCACTACAACAGATATCCCTAAGAGCCAATCATCAAGAAAGGGGAGGCTGTGTATTAGCTACTGGCAAGAGTCTTCTCAGTGGTTGACTCACTTCCTTTCACTCTGATTGGCTCCAATCAGCACAAAAGGACAAAGACCCTGCTCCCAAAACAGTAAGGGATCTATGATCCCCCACAACTCCAGATGACTACATCCCTGTTCCCAGTTGAAAAAGCAGCAGAAGCAAGACTTGGAGAAATGCTGCTGGTGTACTAAAAATGGTGTTTGCTTGTTTTTTAGAGAGAGGAGTGCTGATGGCAAAGCCACTGTCCTTGTGCTTCTGTCTCCTTTGAAGCTGATCTCTACCTACAGCTGGTTTGTAGAACCCTGAGGGATAGAAAACAGAAGGGAAGGAGTGGAGCTTGTGTGTGCTGAGAGGAACCATACTTGGAAGATGCAATCTCTGTTAACATATAGGATGTCTACCTGCCAGGAAATACCCCTTCAAAATCATCATAAAAATGGTCACAGAAAGGAAGGAAGGAAGGAAGGAAGGAAGGAAGGAAGGAAGGAAGGAGAAGGAAAGCTGAGTCATCGCTATCTCGGCTGACACTGTAGGAATCAGAGTTCCACCACAGAGCCTCATCACTCCATGATTGTTTGGCTTTGGGTTGTGCTATGCATGTCAGCCAATGGCTCACTGTCATGCATTACGGTGACAGATTTCCCCCCTTCTCTCATAATATTAGAACTTGGGGCCATCCAATGAAGTTGAATGCTGGAAAGTTGAGGACAGACAAAAGGAAGTGCTTCTTCGCACAGTGCATAGTTAAGCTATGGAATTCGCTCCCACAAGAGGCAGTGACGGCCACCAGCTTGGATGGCTTTAAAAGAGGATTAGGCAAATTCATGCATCGTGCCTCCCTCAAAGAATGAAGGGGCACAGGAGACCTCAGACCCAGGAGAAGGGACCAGCAGAGAGGCAGCCCAAGACCCTTCATCCTTAGACAAGGAGTAGGACCCTGCTGGAGCCCTCTGGCTAGATTCAGGGAGCGACCAGGAAGCTACTCTGAACCCAGCAGAGAGGAGACACCAACAGGTGCTGGAACAATGGAGGCCATCATCCCATTGAAGAACCACAAGCTCTTGCAAGAGGGAAGGTTGATTGCTGAGCTTAACAGGCCGTGAGTGGCTTGGGCTCTTGCTGGAAACAACGTCGGACCCCCATGTCACCAGTGCTGCTCATGATCCCGTGCCTTTGACCCCACCCTGCCTGCTTGAATCTCCCGTACCTTGACTTTTGGACTGCCCAAGGACTCACCTGTTAATAGCACTGTTTTGGCTCTTGCAACCTGTTTTGGCTCTTGCAACCTCCTTCAGTGCTTGCTGTGCTTGCTGGCCGCTCCTGCTCGACTCAAGCCTGACAGGGACTCCTGCTTTTGGACTTCCCATCAGCATCTGGTTGGCCACTGTGGGGACAGAATGCTGGATTCAATGAACCATTGGCTTGATCCAGCAGGGCTCTTCTGATGGTTTTAGGTATAGTACATGATGCTCCTGTGATCCAGAGGGAAAGTCTCCCTAACACACAGGGACGGACAACTGTCATGTTCAGTTTCACTCTCCCCCCCCAATCTTAAATTCAGCTCATCACATTTTTGCATCAGTTTGCAATTTGTTTAGTTCTCTTGGAAATAAATCAGCATTTTAGTGTTTGTTTTTCCTAATATGCACATTTTCCAAGCAATTTCCCCAAAGATAATGCATTTTGTATGTTTCTCCCCCCAAGATATATATATATATATATATATTTCCCCTAATTATTAACCCCCCTGTCTCTAACATACACACACACACACACATTTGCAAAATTGCGCCTCATAAATGCATTTTGTACACTGTTTTTTGGTTGGAGAACTGCAACTTGGAGAAGTGTGGATTTGAAGGATAGCTGCATTTCAGCTCACGTATTCTTTCACAAAGTGTGAATTAGATACGTTCACCATTGGCTTCAAAAGGATTGACAGCCATAGAATTGAGATCTGGCCCTACAGATATAGTTGGATTCCAGTCCGCATCAGCCCCAGCCTGCATAGCCAATAGTCAGGGATAGTAGGAGTTGGAGTCCAACCACAACTGGATGGCCACAGGTTCCTCACTCTTTGTATACATGAGGCTCCTGGGCAGAAACACCATTTTCTGCTCAGGACAAAACTGCACTGCATGTGGAATTATTTGAATTTTGAAATATCAAACCCTGAATATTCAGGGTCTGATTTCCTTGCCAGAATCCTGCTCCCAGTTTTGTGGGTGGTATTTCATTAGTGCCTTATGATTTATGACATTCTTTTATTGGGCACAATGAGCATTGAGATAAAAGCCGTGGTGGCGAGAATGCTAGACTCAGGAGCAAACACACCGCACACTGATGCACGTAATAAAGCCTTGATATTATTATTTTTTAAAGGACAATGAAACATAGGCTCTGGAGGCTATGGTTTCTAGCAGTGCAATGGAAAAAAGTGCTTAATACATTTCCCTGTAAGCTATTCTGCTGTTTTCCCTCTCAAGATTACATACAGTCAGCTGTTTATACACACACACACACACACACAGAGAGAGAGAGAGAGAGAGAGATTCACATGCATTTTTAGAAGGGCAATTGTGCATCTAAAATCCTGTAGGGAAGGATGCATTTGGGGTGAATCTGAGTAGGAAAATGGAAGAAGGGTTAAGCAACCCTTTCCCCATTGCTGCTCCTCCCCTCAGAATCACAAGGCTGTTTTTCATTCTTAACAAAGGACTGTGTTGCACATTTTTGCATGTGAAGTGGACCTTGACTCTTAGATGTGGGAAGCACAGGTTCAAATCTCTGCACAGTTTTGAAACCACTCAGACCAATCACTTTTGCTTAGCCCTGGCCTACATTGCACGGCTGCTGTGAGGCTAAAATCCCTGCACCTTGGAAAAAGGGTGAGGTGCAAATGTCACAAATAAATGTGTGCATTCCATTTGCCCTACCATCTTTAGAATGGAGGCTTGAAGAAATCAGTTTGCCCCAGATTGCATAAATACTCCATGACGATCTGCTTGTCAGCCTTCCAGGGAAGTGAAAATATTGAGTGCATGTTTTCTGCTTCTGTTTCCCTCAAACCCAAAACCAAGACTGATTGTTTTGTAGCCCCTGCTCACGGAGTTGCCTTGTCACCTCAATTCCATCTAAAGAGACTGCAGATTCTCCAGCTGTCACAAGATATTTGTTTCTTGTGCTGTGCTATGCTTTCCACCTTGGTTGGGGATACGAGGCCTCCAACTTTCCCTGGTGCCTAAGACAAGCTCAGCAATGGTGCCTGGCAGTAGTTTTCAGTTTCCTGCCCATCACTCGTCTTCATCAACTCTGCTTCTAAGACCAGGAGAAGCTGAGGTGGCATTTGCTTATCTTCCAATGTACGGAGAAAAATCAATAATTCAAATGCTAACGCCAATGCTGCTGAAGCATATTGTGCCTCAGAAGCAAGGCAGAGGCTCACTGCAAAATTTCAGTGATGTCCAGTTGAGTGATCCTGATTGGTGAGGTAGATAAGGCCGGACAGAAAACTACAGAAAGAGAGAGAGAGAGAGAGAGAGAGAGAGAGAGAGAGAAGATAGGCAGTGACAGACCCACAATGATACAAATTCCTCCAGAACTCAGAATAACATAACATTATGAAGGCCAATCAGACTGATTTACATTTTTATGGAATAAATACTGGCGACCGAAGGACAAGGCATGAATTGCTACCTTTTACATTTGCAGGCTGAAGGGAATGAATCTAAGTCTAGGGAAGACTATGATATGAAGGTACAAATTCAAACAAATGTCTTGGTGAAGGGATGCACAAGCGTTTCGGTTCCTTTGGAGAGATTGGGGAAGAAAAAAACTTCTCCAAAGTCAAAATGTGAGTGAGACTTTGGAGACTTATTTCACAGTGCCGAAACATGGCTGAGGATGACTCTTCTGGTTTTCATAGCATCTTCATTTATGGGCCATACTCAGGGCCCAGCAGCGCAGAGGCAAATCGCATGGTCCAGGGCAGTTACAGGTGGGGATCGATGGATCTGTCCATTCTGGTCTCTTTCAGCATCTCATTTTTTTCTGTCTTAACTTCAGTTCACCCCATTTCTTCACCAGTTGGTATTTAAAAAATAAAGTCCACATGAAAACTTGTGTGCATTTTCAGGTTTGTTTCTCCAAATATAATATTTTTGTAGGCTTTTTTCTAAGCAGTATACAGAAATACAATAAAACTGTATAAAAACAGAGACGTTATATAAAAACTGGTAAAAACATATGATAAAAAAAGGAAATCAGTAATAACAGAATCCAATCTTATGGGTCAGGAAAAGCCTGGGCAAAAAGATACATCTTTCCAAGATGCCTGAAGTAAGAACATAAGAACATAAGAAGAGCCAGCTGGATCAGGCCAGTGGCCCATCTAGTCCAGCATCCTGTCTTCACAGTGGCCAACCAGGTGCCTAGGGGAAGCCTGAAAGCAGGACCTGAGCGCAAGAACACTCTCCCCTCCTGAGGCTTCCGGCAGCTGGTTTTCAGAAACATACTGCCTCTGACTAGGGTGGCAGCCATCACAGCTAGTAGCCATTGACAGCCCTGTCCTCCATGAATTTGTCTAATCTTCTTTTAAAGCCATCCAAGCTGGTGGCCATTACTGTGTCTTGTGGGAGCAAATTCCATAGTTTAACTATGTGCTGAGTAAAGAAGTACTTCCTTTTGTCTGTCCTGAATCTTCCAACACTCAGCTTCTTTGAATGTCCACGAGTTAAGTAAGATTCCTGAGGAATGATTTTGCCTAAATATTAAAGGTATGCACACAAAATTTGGAGCAGCGTGAATTTCAAAGGATAGCTACATTTCAGTTAATGTGTTGGTTCAGGAAGTGCAAATTAGGCAGGTTCATATTATTTATTTATTTATTAAATTTATATCCCGCCCCTCCCAGAAGGAGGCCAGGGAGGCAAACAAAACACTAAAAACACTCTAAAACATCTTAAAACAAAATACTTTAAAATATATTAAAACAAAACATCTTTAAAAACATCTTAAAAAGTAATTCCAACACAGATGCAGACTGGGATAATGTCTCTGCTAAAAAGGCTTGTTGAAAGAGGAAGGTCTCCAACAGGCGCCGAAAAGATAACAGAGATGGTGCCTGTCTAATATTTAAGAGGAGGGAATTCCAAGGGGTAGGTGCCACCACACTAAAGGTCCGTTTCCTATGTTGTGCAGAATGAACCTCCTGATAAGATGGTATCTGCAGGAGGCCCTCATGTGCAGAACACAGTGGTCGACTGGGTATATAAGGGGTAAGATGATATTTCATATATTAAAATGCAAATGGAGTTATTTTCTTCCTCCATGTTTTGTTTTCGTAGCATCTTCATCTGTGTGTTAGATGCAGGGCCCATTTTAGGCATGGTCCAAGGCAGTTACAAATCAAATCTGAAAGCAGCAATCTTAAGTCCAAGGGGGCAATCTGCATGGTCCAAAACAAGCCAATGATCAAGTTCTTGGGTAGGAAAACAAATATCAGAGTGGCCAGAGCCATGTGATGTGGTCCAAAGCAGGTGGAGAGTGATATTTAACTATGTTTTTCTTTGAGATTAATGGGTTTATGTTAGCCATATTCACTGATTTCAACGGGTCTACTCTGAGTAGGACTAGCACTGGCGACAACCCAGAGAGTTGAATTAAAGAAGGGAAGGCAATACAGCAGCGGAGCTGAACTTCAGGCCTGAAAGCCAAATGCGGCCCTCCAGGCCTTTGAGGTTCTCCCAGGTCATGCCCTTTCTCATGCTGTAACCCCTCACCCCCTCACACCTCTCCTTCTGTGCTGTTGCCTGGCTAAAATGCGTTCATGAACTGTGATAATGCCTCTTACCTACATGGACGGAGAGGTGTGTGTAGAAACCTCGGAATTGTGCATGGCTTGAATGCAGGCTATTCTACAAAGGCAAGAATCATATCTGTTGCTCTGCCCATTTTTTCTCTTCTCTGAGCAGAGCATTCCACAAGCAGGGAGCTACCACTGAAAAGGCCTGCTCTCATGTTGTTACCACCTTCTGCTCCTCCATTGGAGAGGACACATGGAGAAAGGCCCCAGAAAATGGGTACAGTGTAAATGCATTCCTGGCAAATCAGGAGAGCTCTCTATCATGGCAAACTCTAATCCAGACCAAGAAGTTCTGGAGCAGCTGTCACTCACCTAACTGGTGTTCTGGTGTTCTCCATTCCCTGCTAAAAGGAAGGGTCATGTGGGAAATGCCAGAATCACTATATTATTTTACCCTTTTTCTTCCTGACATCAGCCAGACATTTAAATCCAATGGCACAGGCTGTACCTATAGCATCCAGCATTGGAATATGGGAAATCCTATCGGTGGATACTGGCAGGTGCTGCATAACTACAGTCCTATTGGTTCCAGTTCTTGGATCTGTCCAACATAAATATTGAAAGAAGTTCCAACTACAATCCAGGGACCTGGGGGTAGCTTCTCACAGCAGGGAACCAACTTCTAGCCCAGAGGGATTACACTAGAATAGGGGACATGTCTACAAAATAAATTGCCCTCTTTTATTTCAGAAGAAACAATACTGGCTACCACCATATAGCTCTTTTCACAATCACAAAAGTAGATTAGAGAAATAAGGTTGTCAACACACTTCTCTAAAAGTGGGAGTTGGCTCAGAATGTGTCATTCGGTTAAAACAGAAGAGTGTTCTGTAACAGCAGCCAGCCAGCGTATAGAAATGTTCCATTTCCCATCCAATCTGTTGCACATTCATTCATTCATTCAAGGTGGGGTTTGTTTTTTGGGTTCATGTCATCATATGGTTCCTCCAGGCAACCTGTTTATATGGCATTCAATCTGATTTACTTACACAAAGATTACGCAGTGGTTAGACTATGGGCTGTATCTAGCATCCTCTGTATGCTAGCACAAGAGCCCTTGCAATAGCTGACGGCAGAGTCTGCAGGCTGCGCAACAAAGGAATCCAATGCAACAGTTACACAAGTGGAAGATGGTTGTGAAACAACTAATTCTTGTTGTGAACTAGCTGGTTCTCTTTGTGCAATTCATTGCACAACAACCTTTGGTAATGTACTAGTGTTTTTCCTTGTGAAACAGCTGATTCTTGTGTGCAATCTGTTGTGCAACAATCTTTGGCAATGTACTTGTGCTTTCCCTTGCACAACAGCATTCTGCCAGCATAACAACAATTATACTGCTAAGTGACTTTAACTTAGCTCTAAATGGGATATAACCCAAGGTCCAGTCTTCACTGAGCACTCATTCTGATATGCTTGCAAGGTCCTTATAGGACAATGAACATTCATCCTGCATTTATCCTGATGTGCTTGTGGGGTGTTTATATATCTTCCCATTAATCATTTGTTGATCCCACACACTTGCCAATACATTTTCCTGTCACTTTCCAAACTACAAAATGTCCAGGATTTTTAAAAGTAGTTTTATTGGACTAGGGCAACAGACCACTTTCATTTGTGCTTCAAATGCACAAACCTAACATGCGTGCTTGGATCCTTCCCACAAAAGAGTGATAGACTGGAGGCACCTACTATTCCAGCAGTAAGGCTGAGCCAAAATACCCCCCCTCTCTCTCCATCAAGGGGAAGAAGAGCTGTGTAAAGGTCTTGTCCATTTTTCAGTGGGGTCATTCCTGTTCATGCAGACAGCAAAGGCTGGTCCATTAAGGGAAATGGGACACTGCTCCATCAGACTCTGTCTGCCTTCAGCTAGCCCCCTCTCTGCCTGCTTTCTTACATACTTACTACCTGCCCAGGAGGTGACACTGCCTGTCAGCCCCCTCCTCCTCGTAGACCTCAACAGTGTGGAGGATTGGGGCAAAGGTAGAATTAGTAGGCTCCACCTGTCATTGGCCTTGGCTCCATGTGCTGTAGGGCACCCTGTCTTCCACCTTATCAGTCCCAAAGAGCACCAGCCACTACAGCATGCAGGACACCATTTTCTTAACCCACAGTTCACCAGAGCAACGGTAGGAAGCATTGCCCTCACTTTGCTTTGGCTTCAGATGTCATCATGTATTCAAATTTCATTGGCAAACTGTTAGCACAACGTCATCAGGAGGCTTAATTGGAGTGAGGGTAGGGAGGACCAGTGAAGGAGCTTCTCACTTATCCCTTGTTGTTGTTATGTGCCTTCAAGTCGATTTTGACTTATGGCGACTATATGAATCAGTGACCTCCAAGAGCATCTGTCATGAACCACCCTGTTCAGATCTTGTAAGTTCAGGTCTGTGGCTTCCTTTATGGGATCAATCCATCTCTTGTTTGGTCTTCCTCTTGTTCTACTCCCTTCTGTTTTTCCCAGCATTATTGTCTTTTCTAGTGAATCAGGTCTTCTCATTATGTGTCCAAAGGATGATAACCTCAGTTTCATCATTTTAGCTTCCAGTGATAGTTCTGGTTTAATTTGTTCTAACACCCAATTATTTGTCTTTTCCACAGTCCACGGTATCCACAAAACTCTCCTCCAACACCACATTTCAAATGAGTTGATTTTTCTCTTATCCGCTTTGTTCACTGTCCAACTTTCACATCCAGAGAGATCGGAAATACCATGGTCTGAATGATCCTGACTTTAGTGTTCAGTGATACATCTTTGCATTTGAGGACCTTTTCTAGTTCTCTCACAGCTGCCCTCCCCAGTCCTAGCCTTCTTCTGATTTCTTGACTATGGTCTCCATTTTGGTTAATGACTGTGCCGAGGTATTGATAATCCTTGACAAGTTCAATGACTCATTGTCAACTTTAAAGTTACATAAATCTTCTGTTGTCATTACTTTAGTCTTTTTGACATTCAGCTGTAGACCTGCTTGTCCTCTTTAACTTTCATCAGCATTCGTTTCAAATCATTACTGGTTTCTGCTAGTAGTATGGTATCGTCTGCATATCTTAAATTATTGATATTTCTCCCTCCAGTTTTCACACCTCCTTCATCTTGGTCCAATCCCGCTTTCCATATGATGTGTTGTGCATATAGATTAAACAAGTGGGGTGATAAAATACACCCCTGTCTCACACCCTTTCCAATTGGGAACCAATCCATATTCTGTCCTTACAATAGCCTCTTGTCTAGAGTATTGGTTGTGCATCAGGACAATCAGATGCTGTGACACCTCCATCTCTATTTTAAAGCATTCCATAGATTTTCATGATCTACCCAATCAAAGGTTTTGCTGTAATCTATAAAGCACAGGGTGATTTCCTTCTGAAATTCCTTAAGAACATAAGAACATAAGAAGAGCCTGCTGGATCAGGCCAGTGGCCCATCTAGTCCAGCATCCTGTTCTCACAGTGGCCAACCAGGTGCCTGGGGGAAGCCCGCAAGCAGGACCCGAGTGCAAGAACACCCTCTCCTCCTGAGGCCTCTGGCAACTGGTTTTCAGAAGCATGCTGCCTCTGACTAGGGTGGCACAGCACAGCCATCATGGCTAGTAGCCATTGATAGCCCTGTCCTCCATGAATTTGTCTAATCTTCTTTTAAAGCCATCCAAGCTGGTGGCCATTACTGCATCTTGTGGGAGCAAATTCCATAGTTTAACTATGCGCTGAGTAAAGAAGTACTTCCTTTTGTCTGTCCTGAATCTTCCAACATTCAGCTTCTTTGAATGTCCACGAGTTCTAGTATTATGAGAGAGGGAGAAGAACTTTTCTCTATCCACTTTCTCAATGCCATGCATAATTTTATACACTTCTATCATGTCTCCTCTGACCCGCCTTTTCTCTAAACTAAAAAGCCCCAAATGCTGCAACCTTTCCTCGTAAGGGAGTCACTCCATCCCCTTGATCATTCTGGTTGCCCTCTTCTGAACCTTTTCCAACTCTATAATATCCTTTTTGAGATGAGGCGACCAGAACTGTACACAGTATTCCAAATGCGGTCGCACCATAGATTTATACAACGGCATTATGATATCGGCTGTTTTATTTTCAATACCTTTCCTAATTATTGCTAGCATGGAATTTGCCTTTTTCACAGCTGCCGCACACTGGGTCAACATTTTCATCGTGCTGTCCACCACAACCCCGAGGTCTCTCTCCTGGTCGGTCACCGCCAGTTCAGACCCCATGAGCGTATATGTGAAATTCAGATTTTTTGCTCCAATATGCATAATTTTACACTTGTTTATATTGAATTGCATTTGCCATTTTTCCGCCCATTCACTCAGTTTGGAGAGGTCTTTTGGGAGCTCTTCGCAATCCTTCTTTGTTTTAACAACCCTGAACAATTTAGTGTCGTCAGCAAACTTGGCCACTTCGCTGCTCACTCCTAATTCTAGGTCATTAGTGAACAAGTTGAAAAGTACAGGTCCCAATACCGATCCTTGAGGGACTCCACTTTCTACAGCCCTCCATTGGGAGAACTGTCCGTTGATTCCTACTCTCTGCTTTCTGCTTCTTAACCAATTCCTTATCCACAAGAGGACCTCTCCTCTTATTCCATGACTGCTAAGCTTCCTCAGAAGCCTTTGGTGAGGTACCTTGTCAAACGCTTTTTGAAAGTCTAAGTACACTATGTCCACTGGATCACCTCTATCTATATGCTTGTTGACACTCTCAAAGAATTCTAATAGGTTACTGAGACAGGACTTTCCCTTGCAGAAGCCATGCTGGCTCTGCTTCAGCAAGGCTTGTTCTTCTATGTGCTTAGTTAATCTAGCTTTAATAATACTTTCTACCAGTTTTCCAGGGACAGAAGTTAAGCTAACTGGCCTGTAATTTCCCGTTACATTATCCAATGTATGTTTGCGATACGATCTCTGGTGTCTCTTCCCTTTCTAAATCCAGCTTGGATGTCTGGTATTTCTCGCTCCATATATGGTAAGAGTGTTTGTTGTAGAATATTGAACATTACTTTATTTTCATGGGATATTAAGACAATAGTTCGATAATTACTACATTCCCTGGGATCCCCTTTCTTTGGAATTGGGATATATATTGAATGCTTCCAGTCTGTGAGCTATTGTTTAGTTTTCCATATTCCTTGACACTTTTTTGTCAGAATTTGGACAGATTCAGTCTCAGTAGCTTGTAGCAACTCTATTGGTATGCCATCTGTTCCTGGGGATTTATTTCTTCCAAGTATTTTAAGAGCAGTTTTCATTTCACATTCTAAAATTTCTGGTTCTTCATCATACGGTTCCTCCATGAATGAATCTGTCATCCTGGCATCTCTTTTATAGAGTTCTTCAGTGTATTGCTTCCATCTTCCTTTTATTTCATCTTGGTCAGTCAGTGTGTCCCCTGTTGATTATTCAACATCCCTACTCTTGGTTTAAATTTCCCTTTAATTTCTCTAATCTTTTTGAATAGGGCTCTTGCTCTACCCTTTTTGTTGTCCTCTTCTGTTTCTATATAACTGTTGTAATAGTTCTCTTTGTCCCTACATACTAGTCGCTGTATTGTTGCATTTAGGGTTCTTATTTGATCTTTGTATTCTTCTGGGATGTTATTTAAATTGTAGCTTGGCATTATGACTGCTAGGACAAATAAAGGCACAGACCCTGGCAAACACTCTTGCCCCCTTTTGAGCTCCCACAGAAGAACCATTGGAGACATAATTCCTTTTTGCAGTGTGCAAACCAGGCTGTGAGATCAGGTGCCTTTTCAGTTCAATCCTAAGTAAAAGCAGGCTCCCCTGGTTTGCTAGGGTCTGTGCCAGCTCTCCCTGGCCTCGTGCTCATCAGATATCATTGAACTACAACTCTCATCATCCCTGAATGTTGGCCACGCTGGCTGGTGTTGGTGCGAATTGGAGTCCAACAGGAACTATGGCTCAGGTCCAGGCTATCTGAAGGACTGTATCTTCCCATATGATCCTGTCCAAGCTCTGAGATCACCAGGGGAGGCCCTTCTCTTGGTCCTGCCACCCTCACAGGCACATCTGGTGGGAACACGGGAAAGAGCCTTCTTGGTGGCTGCCACCAGGTTCTGGAACTCCCTTCCTTGGGAGGTTGGACTGGTTCCCTCCCTGCTGTCCTTCTGTCGGCAGGTGAAGACTTTTCAGTTCTGATAGGCTTTTGGGAATTGACTGCAAGGGCTATTATTTTTTTTACTTTTTACTTACTTGTATTTTGTTTTTTAATTGCTATGTTTTCAATGGTTTTAATTTTATAGTTAGTTTAATTACATTTTAATAACTTTTGTATGTTTTGTTTATATGTTTTTAACTGTATTTGTTTTAATTTTTGTAAGCCACCTTGAGTCCCAGGTGGGATATAAATGAATAAAATAATAATAATAGAATAACTAGAGGGCCAAAGACTCCTCACCTCTGCTGTTCTTTGCAAGTTCAGAAATTTGTATTTTGCAAGTTCAGAAATCTAGCCCCATGCTGATCTCATTCAGCATTTCCCATGCCTGTATGTCACCAGATCACCTGGTTTTCCCTACTTACTTTTTCCTGGTATCACCTTGTCAGTGCTGCAGTTGGACCACTCTTTAGGATCTGTAGCATGAAACTGATGTCATATGAGCAACAGACAATGGACTTTGCTATGCAACAGATAAAAGGATGGTCTTGGGGGGGATGATTTTTGCTTTCCTTTGTGTTTTTTTTAAGGGAGAGTGATGTGTGAAAGAATAATCTCAGTGTCCTCTAGAAGAACCTCATAAAGCAACATAACACACATAACACTGCATTAGCATGACAGTGTACACTCATTGTGCCATTAGGCTCTAATGTAATACACTTGCAGCATTGCAGCATAACACGGATCACTCAGCACTTTATGGCATTAGCAGAAAGGATTGCTGAAGGCATAATAGCCATGCCTTAATAGCATCAGGCATAAAGGCATGAGCCATCTTTTACAAAAGAAGAAGAAGAAAAGAAACAAAAACTGTACAGGATATGTCTTTCATCTGTTGGTGATATTCCTTGAATGGAGAGAAGCATGCTGTCAATGCTCCCCCTCCTTTTGAAAACATTGTCTACATTTCATAAGAAGAGCCCTGCTGGATCGGGCCAAGGCCCATCAAGTCCAGCATCCTGTTCTCACAGTGGCCAACCAGGAGCCCATGCTAAGCCTGCAAGCAGGGCCTCAGTGCAACAGTGCACTCCTGCTTGTGATTCCCATTAGCAGGTATTTAACAGTGAGGTAGAGGACATAGCCATCATAGCTAGTAGCCACTGATGGCCCTATACGCCATGAATATGTCTCATTCTCTTTTAAAGCAATCCAAGTTGGTGGACACTGCTATCTCTTGCAGGAACAAATTTAACTATGCACTGTGTGAAGATGTACTTTCTTTTGTTTGTCCTGAATCTTCCAACTCTCAGTCCTATCTTGCCCCAAGTAGTTTAAAAACCCACACATGTAAAACAGCCAATATGTTCAGACAAAATAAAAATGTACATAAACCTTCCCACCTCTTAAAATCTTATGTGTGATCACCAGTCCACTAGCACAGGTAAAAGTTCCTTGGAGCTCTTCAGAATTACTTGTTCTTGGTCTGTGGATTCAGCAGAATGAAGTAAGAGCTGAGTGTGTGTAGTGGTTAGAGTGTCAAGACTAGAATCTGAGAGACCAGGGTTGAAAATCCCCACTCAGCCACTGGGTGACCTTGAGCTAGTCACTATCTCTAAGCTTAACCTACCTTGCAGGGTTGTAGTGAGGATAAAATGGGGAGGAAGAGACCTATGTATGATACCTTGAGCTCCTTGGATAAAAGGTGGGATATAAATTTAATAATAAACCAATATTGCAGTGACGCCTATGTCAAGGGTGGATCTGGATTTGAGGATTTCTCTTGTTCCATTCATTCAAAAGGTTTTCAGTGGTTATTAATGCATGAATGTGTACATATATATACTGTTTGGCACCCATTAGTACAAAAATATTAGTGCTCATAATGGGTGTTCATGACAAACAACATATGTATGTACACAATCATACATTAATAACCACTGAAGAGGACCTTTTGGTCGAAACATTCTTTGATTTATAATACTATCAACGAGGGAGCATTGAGGATACATTTTAGGTTAAGTTTGTTTTGTCTGAACATATTTCCAGTTGCGCTATAAATCCTGGTTACCGAATCATATCATATCACTTTAATTTTTCCCCAATCCCAAATTGTTTATCACTATTGTGAATTAGGTGTGAATTAGGTAGGTTTGCATGGGAATTGTGAAGCAAACAAATTTCTCCCCATTCCTCTTCAGAAGTTAGAGGAGGTAACTGGAATTCCAAAAATCCAGAAAAATTGAGGTGAGAATTTCAGAGTCACCCCTAACCTCAGAAATAAAAGAGCATTAAGAGTATTCTCACCAGATAGGTTTCCTGAAGCTCTAGAGTACACTTTTCATGTACGCAGCGCATGATCCAAGTGCAATATCTGCAAGAAAAGTTGTATGAGCATCAAAAGAAAGTGAGTTCTGTTCAATTTATTAAAGTGTCATTCATGGGCTTGAAGGTAGCTTAGCACAAGAGAAGCATTAGAGAAGTAAATGCCCCATTTGTATTCAAAAGAGTTTCTCTCTTTTTTCATTTAAAGTCATTGATGTAAAAAGTGGTGCTTTAAATGGCTTATAAAAGGAAGAGTGCATCTTTGCTATGAGACAGAAGGCTGTGTTTATGTGGAATGGTAAAGGGAAGCAAATAGCCCATTAAGGAAATATATTTCTTCTGTATGTCCTCATTAGTAGCAGTCACAGGGGCCTCTGTATGTGCTTGGCAGCTCTGGGAAGACGGAGCCCCCCTGACAGTCCAGAGCTACTGCAAGTGGGGAGATGCATGTCGTCCTTGAATCCTTCAGAAAATGCTCTTTTCAGCTTCCTTCCAAGGATCACAAGTGCTTTCCTGCTGAGTGTTGGGGCCTTGTGTTGTTTGGTATCACCCTTCACTGCACCTTTACTGTTGCATCATCAATATATACACACATGTATGTTGGAGAAATGAGTGGCCTGGAAAGAGTAGTGGTTGAAAAAATAAAGAAACTTCCAATTTATTTCTCCTGGGCAATAAAGCTATTGGCTACTGGCATACATGTGGCCATCATCACTCTAACAAACAAGAGAAAGGAAAGCCTGAGAAAAGCAATCTACATATCAGCAAGTGGTCTACTAAAGAAGAAATCTGTGAGGGTGGAATAGGATGCCTTTCTTTCTGTCACTCTCCTCTGGTTCATAGAATCATAGAATAGTAGAGTTGGAAGGGGCCTAAAAGGCCATTGAGTCCAACCCCCTGCGCAATGCAGGAATCCAAATCAAAGCATTCCCGACAGATGGCTGTCCAGCTGCCTCTTGAATGCCTCCATTGCTGCAGAGCCCACCACCACCTTAGGTAATTGGTTCCATTGTCATGTGGCTCTAACAGTTAGGAAGTTTTTCCTGATGTCCAGTCGAAATCTGGCTTCCTGCAACTTGAGCCCATTATTCCGTGTCCTGCACTCTGGGATGATCGAGAAGAGATCCCGGCCCTCCTCTATGTGACAACCTTTCATGAAGAGTGCTATCATATCTCCCCTCAGTCTTCTCTTCTCTAGGCTAAACATGCCCAGTTCTTTCAGTCTCTCATCATAACATTCACGTTACTTGCTACAAGAATTGGTGCTTTACTTCCAACCATCCTACACAAAGATTAAACATTTCTCAGCAGATTTTTTGCCCTGTGAAATTATCTGAGGATTTTCTTTCTGTTTTTCAGCCCCTCCCTAAAATCAGGGCTTTTTTGTCTAATAGTCACAGGATTTTGTTGTTGTTATGTGCCTCCAAGTCGACTACGACTTATGGCGACCCCATGAATCAGCGACCTCCATTTTTTAAAATGTGTTGATTGATTGATTGATTCTTTGTATGAATTACTTGTTGTAAAATGTCTCAACGCAATTTTGTAGTAAACAAACCCAACAACAATAAACAATCCTATATATACAAACAATTAAAAATAATTTCATCTGTAAAAACAATTTCAAATCCAAGACAGATACAGACTGGTGTAAAGTTTTCCACTTAGAAGACTTGCTGAAAAAGGAAGACCTTCAATAGTCCCAAAAAGGCAATAGAGACAGTGCCTGTCTGACCTGTTCTAAAGACCTTTATTAGCGCCATTAAAGACCTAATTCCTATACTGTATGGAGCAAATGTCTTGATAAGATGGTATCTGCAGGAGGCAAGCTGTACAGGGCCTTGTACACCAGATCCAATGCCTTGAATTTCGCTCAATAGCTAATTTTCAGCTACTGCAATTCTTTTAACAGTTGGCTACAGTTTGCTTCTACATTGTCCTGCAAGGGCAGTACGCCTGGGGAATTGTATGTATGGATGGGGGACAAAATAGCACTATTCCACCAAGGCTTGGGTTTCCCTCAAACTTGCTGATACCTCCCTCCTGGATGTGGATGGTTCTGTTTTGGATGTTCATTTTTAGTACATAGGATAAAAGGTAAGTCTTACCAGCAGTAGGAATGGGAGAAAAATCATTCAGGTCACATTTTAATGCAAACCTACCTTGTTTACACTTTCCAAACCAATACACAACTCTCCTTTGAAACTTACAACTCTCCTTTGAAATGTGCACCTCTTAGAATTTTGTGATCCATTTCTCCAATCAAAAATGCATACAGAAATGTGTATATTAGGTGAAAGCATACAAACACAAAATGCAGACATGAATTTTATTTGGGGAAATTGCTGCAAAAATGTGTGTAAATATATACACACACATGTAACTGTGATTAACAAAACAGAGGTTTTTTTTATTGCTCTATCAAAACGTTTCAGCTTCCGCCTTCATCAGCTGCACCATACAAAAATGCTGTTAGCAAGGTGGCAGTTATAGAGCTTTGAGGATGGAATGCTCAGAGGGGCTTCATTTGCAGAAGCTAAGTAGTGGTGGTACTGTCCTCCAGGTTCAGGCCATGTGGTGCCAATGTGTCCAGAGAATAAATCCAAAAGTTCTCCCTTTTGGTCAATGCTGCTGGATCTGCTGGCATCTCTATCGCTGTAATGGAAAAGTCCATGGGAGTATATCCAAAAGTTCTTCCTCGTAACCTTAAGCTCTTAACCTTAAGCCTCCTTAACAAGGAACTGTCCAAGGTGCTTCAGTACCTTAAACAGTTCCTTGAACGTTTAGACAAAAGCATGGAGCTGATTCCACTGCCCCGTTGACATGAAGCCACCAGACACCCCTGTTTTTGAATGCACATTTTTTTTTAAAAAAAAAACCTTCACAAACTTATGTTGAAATGGGGCAAATTGAACTTAAGCCTAGAAGAATAAGAAACCAAAACTGGACAGATCTCCCCCCTCCCCGCCGCCACCAAAAAAAGCAGCAGAGATAGATTCTTTTATTATTCATTTTAGAGACTGAGGCACTGGGCTATTAAGTGGCATATTGATCACTAAATTGGGCAGGGAAGTGGTGGCTGGTGCCCATTGGGACTGGTGGGGTGGAAAGAAGGGAGGCCAACAGTAGAGCAGCATTCTACTTTTTGTCCCCATTTTTGAGTTCTACAACGGCAAAACTGAGTCTAAGGAGGAGAAAGCCGACAGCCGGGGCCATCCCCAGGCAGTTTGTCAGTAAGAAGACAGGTAAGCTTGGAGGAACCAAGACTGGGGTTGGTGGGGCAGTGCTCCATTTCCCCTAATGGATCACACAACCCTGGGTCTGGGATCTAATCTTCATGCAGAAATTCAGAAAACCACTACCTTGTTGACATCTGCCTCTGACAAGAGGCTTCCTTGTGCTGTTCCACTGACGACGCTGCCTTGATATTCTTCTCTGGCTTGATATTCATGCCTTATCTGGACTCTTTCTCCCCATTCTGTCTTTGGTGTCGCTCTGTCACTGTTTATTTCTCCAACAGCGGATTGTCATGTTACATAAAAGGAAGACAACAATAGAGAGGAAACAGATAAGCATGCACAGCTTGACAAACAGAAGGAAGCAAGTCCCTCTATGAAGATGGAACTAGAGAGGGAGGGAGTGTGCGGTGTGTTTCCATTTGCTGGTGCTCCTATAAATAAACTTGGGCTGAATGCAGACCTGTCAATCATTCTCTAATGATATCTTGAACTGCTTGAGATGCTGGACAATTTTCAGCCTGGCAGTAGATCCTCTTCATATGTTGGTGCAATGTATTTGCTCACTGGAAGGTCATTGCTTATGATTCAGTGGCCAGCTGCGATGCCCCAAGGTGGTATGGGTGGAGAGCTGTCATGCCCAGGAATGCACTCATCATCAGCAATGTTAAGTTTAAATTGTCATTGAACTGAAATTGTGAGGGGTGAGGGAGTGAGGTTCATACACACAAATTGCACCCTGTGAAATGTATTGTCCTGGCCAAGGCCATTGGAATCAGTCTCAGAATCCCTGGTGTATTTTTCCCCATCATGTTGAATGAGAAACTTCTGTCTAGAATGCTTAATGGGTCAGCTTACAGGTCCCACAAGATTCTGCATCTCTATACAGCATAAACAGGCATTACTACTTAAAGCAATTAGACACCCCCTTACAACCCTTAAGTAGGTGTGGATGGGCTCTTTCTACTTGAGTGAGGAAGGTGTCACAGAACGGGAATGTGCGTGCATGCAAGTACTCCTCCGAAGTAGAAAGGTGGGGGGCAGCTGAGTCTGCCAGTGCAGTTGCCTCCATGTCTGGGGTGAGGGGGGCCATGGCACTTCATCGAAATCCTCTTCCCCCCCTAGAGGAGGTGCGCATGGCAGCAGTCACTTGGGAGGAGAAGGAAGGCTCCTGATCAGCCGGTGTTCCTCTTGCAATTGGAGCTAAGGGGGAGGAGCTGTCACTGTCAAAATTCTGAAGCTTCCTGACTCAGCATTTCCTGTTTGCAACTGACTAGGTCCCTCTCCAGAGTCCCATGTTGTCATCTTCTTCATCAACACTCCAGGACCGCTCCGCAGGGCTCATGACACATATCTTCCAATGAAATCGTTCACCCATACAGGGGGAAGCATTGTACTTACTCAGATTTGGCTTTGTTATGGCAAAGCGGTTAGAGTGCTGGACTAAGACCTGGGAGGCCAGGGTTCAAATCTCCACTTGGGTGACCTTGGGCTAGCCGCTGCCTCTCAGCCTAACCTAACCTCACAGGCTTGTTGTGAACATAAAATTGAAAACCAATCTGAGTGTCACTATGAAGTAGATATTAACCCCAAAATGAAGCAACTGGGTGATAGCCAGTGTTAGTCATACGTGGGGTAATAAACCCATTGAAATCAATGGACTTAAGTAACTTGCCCATTGATTTCAATGGGTCTACTGACTTAGCTGACTATCACCCACTGCAATGGAAAGGACCAAAAGAAATGTGCAGTTGCAGATTCAGGGTTGCCTCTGTGCAAAGCAGCAAGAGGCTCACTTAATGTGCAGTGGAGAAGAGACAGAAAGGATGCCCTTGCTTGAGCCATCCTTCCCCTACCCACTCTTTTCCCTCTGCACCCCTTGCCATCAGCTGCACATGCATATCCTGAACCACAGCTGGAGAAGAAAGGGTAATATCTGGGGGGGGGGAGGTTGCAGTGTGGGATTACTGGCAACAATAAATAAATAATAATAATAATATAGGAAGCTGCCTTATAGTGAGTTATTTATTTATTTATTTATTTAATTAAGCTTATATACCGCCCGACTAGCAACAGCTCTCTGGGCGGTGAACATTAAAAATACAATAAAAATAACACAAGACTGTACACAAAACTGTACAGTCTAAAATCAAAATATAATAATTTACAATTAACAGGAATTAAAATGCCTCAGAGAAGAGAAAGGTTTTAACCTGGCGCCGAAAAGATGATAGTGTCGGCGCCAGGCGCACCTCCTCGGGGAGACCATTCCATAGTTCGGGGGCCACCACTGAGAAGGCCCTAGATCTTGTCACCACTTTCCGGGCTTCCCTATGAGTCGGAACCCGGAGGAGGGCCTTCGTAGTAGACCGTAGTGTACGGGCCGGTTCATATCGGGAGAGGCATTCCGACAGATATCGTGGTCCCGCGCCGTATAAGGCTTTATAGGTAAGTACCAACACTTTGAATCTGGCCCGGAAGCATATTGGAAGCCAGTGCAAACGGGCTAGCACAGGTGTTATATGCTCAGACCGCTTAGTTCTTGTTAGCAGTCTGGCTGCCGCATTTTGCACTAGCTGTAGCTTCCGAATCGTCTTCAAAGGTAGCCCTACGTAAAGCGCATTGCAGTAGTCCAGACGCGAGGTTACCATAGCATGTACCACTGATGAGAGGTCCTCCTTACTCATATAGGGACGTAGCTGGGCTACCAACCGAAGTTGGTAGAATGCATTCCGGGCCACCGAGGCTACATGAGCCTCAAGTGTGAGGGAAGAGTCTAAGATGACTCCCAGACTACGCACCTGTTCCTTTAGGGGGAGTGTAACCCCATCCAGGACAGGGTATATATCCACCATCCGATCAGAGAAACCCTCCACCAACAGCATCTCAGTCTTGTCAGGATTGAGTCTCAGTTTGTTAGTTCTCATCCAGTCCATTGTCGCAGCCAGGCAACGGTTCAGCACGTCGACTGCCTCACCTGAAGAAGATGTAAAGGAGAAGTAGAGCTGCGTGTCATCAGCATACTGATGACAACGCACTCCAAAACTCCTGATGACCGCCCCCAGCGGCTTCATATAAATGTTAAAAAGCATGGGAGACAGAACCGAACCCTGCGGGACCCCACATTGGAGAACCCACGGTGTCGAGCAATGTTCCCCAAGCACTATCTTCTGGAGACGACCCGCTAAGTAGGAGCGGAACCACTGCCAAGCAGTGCCTCCAACTCCCAATTCCGCAAGCCTCTCCAGAAGGATACCATGGTCAATGGTATCAAAAGCCGCTGAGAGGTCAAGGAGAATCAACAGAGTTACACTCCCTCTGTCTCTCTCCCGACATAGGTCATCAAACAGGGCGACCAAGGCAGTCTCAGTGCCAAAACCAGGCCTGAACCCCGATTGAAATGGATCTAGATAATCGGTTTCATCCAATAGCGCCTGGAGCTGGTCAGCAACCACACGTTCCAGGATCTTGCCCAGGAACGGAACATTGGCTACTGGTCTGTAGCTGCTGACATCCTCTGGGTCCAAGGAAGGTTTTTTCAGGAGTGGTCTCACTGCCGCCTCTTTCAGACAGCCGGGGACCACTCCCTCTCGTAAAGAGGCATTAATCACTTCCTTGGCCCAGCCAACTGTTCCTTTCTTGCTAGTTTTAATTAGCCAAGAGGGGCAAGGATCCAGTACCGAAGTGGTCGCACGAACCTGTCCAAGCACCTTGTCCACGTCCTCGAGCTGAACCGACTGAAACTCATCCAACAAAACATGACAAGACTGTGCTCTGGACACCTCAGTAGGATTAACTGCTATTAAATAGGAGTCTAAGTCCCGGCGAATGCATGAGATCTTATGCTGGAAGTGTTCAGCAAATTTATTACATCGAGCTACCGATGTATCTGCCGTATCTTGTAGGCCTGGATGAAGTAGGCCACGAACCACTTTAAAAAGCTTCCGTGGGCGTGAGAGAGATGACTGAATAGTGGCGGCGAAATGTTGTTTTTTTGCCGCCCTCACCGCTTCTACATAGAGCTTAGTAGAAGCACGAACCAGCTCATAATTGCATTCGTCGGGAGTTCGTCTCCATCTCCGCTCAAGCCGCCTCCTGTCTTGTTTCATCGCTCTCAGCTCCAGAGTATACCAAGGAGCTGTATGAGCTCTACATAGGAGAGGGCGCGCAGGAGCGATCGTGTCAACAGCCCGGGTCATCTCTGTATTCCACAGATCGACCAGGGCTTCGACAGGAGCGCCAGTCTTATCAGCCGGAAAAACCCCCAGAGCCTTTTGAAAACCTTCAGAATTCATTAGTCTCCGGGGGCGGACCAATTTAATAGGTCCCCCACCCTTGCAGAGGGAAAAGGCTACTGAAAGTCTAAACTTCAGCAAGCAATGATCTGTCCATGACAACGGGAGAGATGTAAAACTCCCCACATCCAGATCACTATCCCCATGTCCAGTAGCAAAGACCAGGTCAAGAGTATGCCCCGATGTATGTGTTGGGCCACTAACATATTGAGACAGCCCCATGGTTGTCATGGCAGCCATGAAGTCCTGAGCTGCCCCAGACAAAGTAGCCTCAGCATGAATGTTGAGATCTCCCAGTACTAATAGTCTGGGGGATCTCAACAGTATCTCCGAGACCACTTCCGTCAGCTCAGTTAGGGAAGCCATTGGGCAGCAAGGTGGGCGGTACACCAAAAGGATTCCCAGTCTGTCCCTCTGGCCCAGCACAAGGTGCAAACACTCCAGACCAGTGATTGCATGGACATGGTGCTTGGTGAGTGAGATGGAACTCTTATAGACCACAGCGACCCCCCCTCCCCGACCCTCAGATCTACCATGATGCTGAACCAGATACCCCGGTGGGCAGAGCTGGGACAGACTAACTCCTCCCTGTTCGCCCACCCAGGTCTCGGTTATACATGCCAGATCGGCCACCTCATCCACAATCAAATCATGGACGAGGGAGGTTTTATTATGTACCGATCTGGCATTAAAAAGCAGCAACTGGAGATCTGAGAGTTGGCTGATAGGACAACCAACAACCCTGCGGGTATGAGAAGGACCAGAACACGGCACAGCCACTACATGTCTGGGCTGCGTTCTCCTTACCTGGCACGTCCCTCTCATATCACCATACCTCCCTCTACCTGTCACTACGGCAATTGGGGCCCCCTCAGGTCTCCCCTCTTGATGATAAAATCCCTTCCCAAGGCACATGATAAACTATAAATACAAAAAGCTCATATACATAAAAATACACATTCACTCACAACATACACTCATATACCCATTCATCCACTTCAAACCCACACAGAAGACACAGTCCCATATTCTGTGAGCCCAAACGCCAGCTCTAAGACCGTTCTTCTTCCCATGTAAAACGCCACCTGGGGCCTGGTCCTGCAAGGTGCCCACGTGCAGAGCAGGAGCCCAAGAAGGAGAGAGCAGAGATGTTGACCAAGCAGCAGCAGCAGCAAAGCAGGCAGATGGCTCTCCCTCCCTGGGCGGTGATGGTCCTCTTCCCTTGCAGGCACTGGATCTCCCAAGCCCCCTCAGCCATCCGGCTTATCTATCCCCTCCAGAGAAGGGACAGGTGGAACAGTATCAGGCACAGCTGGCTGAGTACCTGGAGCCTGGTCCTGCAAGGTGCCCAAGTGCAGAGCACTCCAAGAAGGAGAGAGCAGAGATGTTGGCCAAGCAGCAGCAGCAGCAAAGCAGGCAGATGGCTCTCCCTCCCTGGGCGGTGATGGTCCTCTTCCCTTGCAGGCACTGGACCATTAGTTAGACCATTGGTCCATCTAGCTTAGTATTATTTACACTGGCTGGCAGTGGTTCTCCAGGATTTCAGGCAGGACCTTTTCCCACCTCTACCTGTAGATGCTGGGGACTGAACCTGGGCCTTCTGCATGCAAGGCAGATGCTTGTCACTGAGTTATCATGGCCTTTCTCCTAAAATAATGCTTGTGGTGGACTCTCCTTGGGGACTTTACCAGTCTACCAATGGCCATGATGCAACAGAAGAATCAGTGGGGTGTTGCGGCTAGAATGTCAGGCTAGGAGTGGAGAGATTCACATTCAGATATCTACTCAGCCATGAGGTTCAACGGATATCCTTGGGCTAGTAGCTATCTCTCAGCCCTACATACCTCACAAGATTGTTGTGCAGATAAATGGGAGAGGGAGATCCATTTATGCTACCTTACTCTTTGGTCAAAAGGTAAAATGATGTTGTTTTAAAAGGAGTTGTATACTCAAGCCCTGGAACCTGCACCACCCAAACTTCCCCCCCCCCAAAAAAAAAACAAAAATTCAGAAAATGGTGTGAGATGGCTGTGAATGGCATTTTTCCTAGGGTTTGTTATTTATTATTTATTTATTTATTATTTGATTTATATCCTGCCCTTCCTCCCAGCAGGAGCCCAGGATGGCAAACAGAAGCACTAAAAACACTTTAAAATGTAAAAACAGACTTTAAAATACATTAAAGCAAAACATCTTTAGAAACATTGTTTTAAAAGCTTTCAAGACATCTTTAAAAAAAGGTTAAGAACATTGCATATTTTTTTTAAAAAAGTTTAAAAACATATTAAAAAGCAATTCCAACACAGACACAGAGGTCTCAGCCTAAAAGGTTTGTTGAAAGAGGAAGGTCTTCAATATGTGCTGAAAAGATAACAGAGATGGCTCCTGTCTAATATTTAAGGGTAGGAGGTTCCACAGGGTAGGTGCCACCACACTAAATGTCCATTTCCTATGTTGTGCAAAACGGACCTCCTGATAAGATGGTATCTGCAGGAGGCCCTCACCTGCAGAGTGCAGTGATCAACTGTGTATATAAGGGGTAAGACGGTCTTTCGTGTATCCTGGTCCCAAGCTGTATAGGGTTTGTTAAAGCAATTTCCTTTGGTGCAGAAACAGCTGAGAGGATGAGCTGCTGCTTGTCCCTAGCAATGTTACTTGTGCAACCACAGTCAATGCTTGTTGACTGTTAAACTACAGACTTTTCTTCCATAAGATGTAGTGGCAACCACCAACTTGGAAGGTCATAAAAGAGGATGAGACAAAATTGTGGAGGACAAGGCTATCAATGGCTACTAGCCATGGTGAATATCTTCTGTCTCCACTGCCAGGGGCAGCCTGCCTCTGAATACCAGTTGCTGGGAAACCAAGAGACACCAAAACTGACATATTCACTATAGTGAGTAGCACTGCTTGTAGCATCAACTCAGGCTGTTTCTACTTCTAAGTCTGCAACCCTAAGCGTATTTACTTCAGAATCTATGTTGTTAGGGAGCAGGCTGTAGTTTAAGCATATGTTCCATCCATCTGAGATGCTTGGCCCTGCTACACCCTTTTGAAGCTAGATGACTTCCCAGTGAATGCAAATGCACTGTGACGAGTAGAACTTTCTTCCATATAAATACAATTAGGATCAGAGCTATCAGAAGAAACACAGGTCTGCCATCCACAATAGCAGCACCAAATTAAGTTTTCCCATTCCCATCACATGTACTACAATTCCCACACAGGTCCTGATGTCCCTGCACGGTGCATTTTCCTGTTTCCCCACCAATTGCAACCAATGTCAGGGAGACCAATGCACAGCCTAATGATGGCAGGGCATCTCTCATGGTACAAGAACTTGGGATCATCTCAGGCCAACTCCCCTAACCTGGTGCCCTCTAGATCTTTTGCACTACCACACCAATCATCCCTCTGTTCATTGGCCATGCTGGGGCTGATGGGAATTGCATTCCAAACCCTCTGCAGCACCAGTTGCTGGAAACTGCAGGGAATGGAGAGTGCTCTTGCGGTTAGGCCCTCCTTGCGGACTTGCCATAGGCAACAGGTTGGCCACTGTGAGAACAGAATGCTGGACTAGTTGGGCAATTGGCCTGATTCAGGAGGCTCTTCTTATGGTCTTATGCATTTAACTCTTGGATTGCAGCCTTTGTGTGTTTTCTATGGGTGTTTTCTCCTCGGAGAGCATCTTGCACAGAGGATCAACGAATGTGCATCGCAAAGGCACATTCCTCATAGCACAACTATAGAATTTGCTCCGATAAGTTGTAGTGATGGCCACCAACTTGAGAGAGTTTAAAAGAGGATTAGACAACTTCATGGAGAATAAGGCCATCAGTGGCTATATATATATAGATGTGTGTGTGTGTGTGTGTGTGTGTGTGTATATGAACGTAATTGTGATTAACAAAACAGAGGTTTTTATTGTATTAACAAAACGTTTCAGTTTCCGCCTTCATCAGCTGCTAACATACAAATGCTGTTAGCAAGGTGGCAGTTATAGAGCTTTGAGGATGGAATGCTCAGAGGGGCTTCATTTGCAGAAGCTAAGTAGTGGTGGTACTGTCCTCCAGGTTCAGGCCATGTGGTGCCAATGTGTCCAGAGAATAAATCCAAAAGTTCTCCCTTTTGGTCAATGCTGCTGGATCTGCTGGCATCTCTATCGCTGTAATGGAAAAGTCCAACAGGCTGTGACCCTCAATGTTAAAATGCTTTGCAACTGGTTGTATGTTAGCAGCTGATGAAGGCGGAAGCTGAAATGTTTTGTTAATTCTATAAAACCCCTGTTTTGTTAATCACAATTATGTTCATATATATATTTAGGTGATTAACGGAATCCTTGTAGGGATCCAGAGCAAGCTTGGGTGAAGTTCTGTTTGTTGCTTTCAAAACTGTCTTATATATATATATTAAAAATATGTTGTGCCTCCACTGTTGGGGGCAGTATGCTCCTGAATACCAGTTGCTCCTGGGAACCACAAGTGGGAAGAGTGCTGTTGCACTCAGGTCCTGCTTGCAGTCTTCCCATAGGCGTCTGCTTGGCCCCTGTGAGAACAGGATGCTGGACTAGATGGCTCTTTGGCCTAATCCCTTATGTTCCATTTGTTGGATATCCTTGGCCCCGCTGCACCCTTCTGAAGCTAGATGACTTTCAGGTTCCCTTCCTACTTTACAGCTCCATTAATTAACGAGATTCCCCCTTTCTTCTAATTAATGACATTTTTTTTGTGAGAAGTGAGACAGACACCCTTCGGGATTTGCTTTGGTTTTGTTTGAATCAAAATTGCTTTTGTTTAGTCTGTTGTAATATCACGTTGTGCAAGAGCATTAGTGGGAAAAGGGGAGCAGGAAGGGGGGAGGGAGAATGAAACAGAGAGTGCCTGGCATGTAAAGGAGAAGCGATGCAGGTGATAAGCGTCCACTACAGAACTAAGAGAGAATGCAAGCAGGTGTCTCAGTGGAGTCCCTTACCGTGTGTTTTGCACTGCATCTTCATTACCAAGACTTCCAGTTTCTCAGGGATTCATTAACTTCTATGTTATTTGGATGTTTTGGGGGGATGTTCAATTCCTTGCTTGAGTTTCCCTGCGAAACATCCATCATCTCCACCAGTTTTCCACTTCATTATACAGGTTAATGTGGTTTCACATACTGGGGGGGAGGGCTGAGAGGGGAGCCCATCTTTCAAGGAACAGGGATCACATGTTTGAAATACTGGAGCAAGATTGGAAGTGACTGTACTGCACTCCCAACTGTAATAATGGAAAGGGGGGGGGGTAGCTCAATGACAGAGCACACACTTTACATAAGAAAGGCCTAGTTTCAGCCCCTGGGATCCCTTAGGGCTGGTGCCAGCATCCAGCCACCCAACCTGTATCACATGTGGTGAGCAAAAGATGCTTTGAAGACACCAAACAAGTTTGCTTTCTGTTTTTCAGTGCATATACATATTTTAATAAACATTATTTGTAATTGTGTCAGATGAACTCATGCCCAAAGGACACTGTAACCAAACTGAACCACTATGGAAAATGTCGATGGTAGCACCCAGACACATAGCATTGCTTGGACTTGGAACATTGCTGTTCAGTTGAGAATTCTCCAGCATTTTAGTATGAATTTCTCATAATAAACACAGTTTTGTAGGGAGTTTTTCCTAATGTACACATTTTTGCAACCAATTTCTCATCATATAATGCATTGTTGTATGTTATTTTCACTCACATATTCATTTCTATGCACCCTTTCCCCTAACATATGCACTTTTGTAAACATTGTTTGGTTGGCAAACTGCATTGCAAAATTCGATTAAGCCCAAATTTTGAAGCATGGCTGCGTTTCGGTTCTCATATTGTTTTGGAAACTGCGGATTTGATAGATTCATTTTGAACTACAAACTGAATTCCCACTGGGAATAAGCCCTCTTGAACTCAAATGGGACTTGCAACTAAGAAGACATGTACAGGATTGTGCTGTCAATTATTAAATGGGAACAGCAACCAAGATTGTCATGCACATGACAAAGTAGCATCACAAATGATCGTTCATCTCATCCCCACCCTGATGCAGAATATGGGCCATTCCCGCAGCATTCACAGAGCCTCCCATTTCCTTTGGTTTTTAACAACCAGTTCCTAGACATTGTAGTTGCATAAGCAATCTTGAAAACACAGAAGTAACCTTCTACAAATGCCAAAATCAGAAATGGGGCATAAATGAAGCTCTTTTTATGTTCTTATAAGAGAATTAGACAAATACATTGAGGATAAGTCTGCCAATGGCTGCTGGCCATGATGGCTATGCTCTGCCTCCACAGTTGGGGGCACCATGCTTCTGAATAACAGCTGCTCAAAAATTGCAGGAAGGCAGAGTGCTCTTGTACTCAAGTCCTGATTGCGGGCTTCCCACGGGGGCATCTGGTTGGTCACTGTGAGAACAGGACACTGCACTCGATGGCCCATTGGCCTCATCCATTAGGCTCTTGTTATGTTCTTAGATATGAGTCATGCTCTCTGACATCATAGCTCCAGCACTCTATGGGGCAATGTAAGGCTCCTCCTGAAGTCCTTTTTATTGCGCATTCATGGTTATTTGTCCTCATGATGTTATTGGGGGGACAGTCACATGAGATCCCACTTTCAATACTGGTTATGCCTGGAAAGGTTTTGGGGCAGGCCCACAATTTCATTTCCAATCAGTGCATATCCTGTAACTTCCTGCTGAAATCCCATTACTTTGTGTACTACAGATGTGTTCTGGTTTATTTTTCTTCTGCTTTTGTTGCACTATAGCCCCTCTGGACAGCAACGATGCAGTAGAGTCGGGGAAGCATTATGGATCAAACAGCAGATGAAACCCACCATTAATGCAGTATTGGTGTGCCAAGAACATCTGCACAACATAGGAAATGGACCTTTAGTGTGGCGGCACCTACCCTGTGGAATTCCCTCCCCTTAAATATTAGACAGGCGCCATCTCTGCTATCTTTTTGGTGCCTATTGAAGACCTTCCTCTTTCAACAAGCCTTTTAAGTTGAGACATATCCCAGTCTGCATCTGTGTTGGAATTGCTGTGTTGGAATTGCTTTTTAATATGTTCTTAAACCTTTTTAAAAAATGTTTTTAATCTTAGACAATGTTTTGAAAGCTTTTTTAAAGAAACTTTTTTAAAGATGTTTTGTTTTAATGTGTTTTAAAGTTTGTGTTTATGATGTTTTAAAGTTTTTAGTGCTTTTCTTTGCTACCTGGGCTCCTGCTGGGAGGAAGGGTGGGATATAAATCAAATTATTATTTTATATCCTGGATGTTGTTTGGTTTCTTTATTATTTGTGTTTTGTTTTTTGATTTATTGTATTTATTGTATTTATACATTGCTTGTTTTTATCTTTTTGTACACCGCCCAGAGAGCCTTTGGGCTTAGGGCGGTATATAAATTAAATTAAATAAATAAAATAAAAAAATAATAAATAAATAAATAAAAATCTTGCAGAATATACCCCCAATTAAACACCAGTCTGGAAGGGCCTGTAGATAGTGCTGTCAGCCTTGCAGTGAGCCCTGCACAGCCAGAAACAGCCAAAGTCTCTTTCTTGACCTGCATAACCCCAAATGGAATGAGTGGGACTGAGGGAAGCATGAACAGCGGCTGTGATGTCCCCTGTACCAGTCATGCTTCTCCAGCAACCTCTGGCCAAGATGTCAGCAGCCTCTCCCCGTAGCCTGGCTCTGTCCATCCTACGCAGCCTGGGGAGGATTGCTGGCTCTTGTGGTGGCTGCTGATGTCAGTTCTCAGGCTTCACACTTCCACTGACAGCTCTTAACAGAGCTGTTGCTTTTGCCTCCTCCTCCTGAGCCTCCAGTTTTGACCTCTGGTCCCTATATAAAAGCTTGGTGTCCTCATTACGAGGAAAGGAAAAGGGACTGGGTGGTTAGCATGAAATGGGGTGCGTGGAAGGATGTTCATAGCAACAGACCTTACTTGGGCATGCAGGTCTCTCCCCCTCCCCCCTTTTTAGTAAAAAGCCAGTTTGCTTTATTTATCTGTTGTAAGAGAAGCTCAGCTTTATCTTAGGAACTTGGCAATGCTCTGAGTTGCTGCAGAGGGCGCTTTCTTCAAGACCAATCAGTCTCCACCTGCCACACCTAGCAAAGGAAACGAGCAACAAAGACGATTGAGCAGCTGGAGTGACTCCCTTATGAGGACAGGTTACAGTGTTTGGGGGTCTTAACTTTGGGGGGGAGGTGAGTAAGGAGGAACATGATGGAAGAGTATACAATTATGCATGGCATGGAGAAACTAGCTAAAGAGAAGTTTCTCTCTGTCTCTTATATAATGCTAAATCCAGTGAGGCTAGAGGGTGGCATTGTCACCCTCCTTCTTAGTCTCAGAGTTGTCTTTGTAGAATTCACCAGAAAGTGGGGGGGCAGAATTGGTAGGTTCCACCAGCCTTTTGCTGTGGTTCCCCCTACTCTTGGTTTCCCTGCCATCTGCCCTAGCAGACCTAATGAGCGCGTCCCCATTGACAAAAACCTGGGTTCTCCAATGAAGATGAATTGTGGGAGATTCAGGGAAGGCAAAAGGAAGTATTTCGTTACGCAGCACACAGTTAAAGTATGGAATTCAGGAACACACAATGTGGTCGCCAACGTGTTTTAGCAATGCTACTATTCAAAACTGCTGTCCTTTTCATAGGCTATGTGATGGGAATCATGTGATCAAACTGTCACTTTCTTACTGGCTGAGAATCAAGTTGCTATGGGAATATCTGCAATTGCACATCCAAGTGCAGTTTTTTTTTTTTTTTAGGCGGGGTAATATTCATCTGAATAGCGCTGCTTATTCATAGCATTTTCCTGCAAGAAAGCCCAGCTACTAGAGCAGAACAGACAGATGACAAATCTGGGATGGGGGAACCATACAGCTTGATGCATATTGGGGAATGCATACCTTGGTTTCAATGTAACAGCAAATCCAAAAGGACCATTCAAAATCTGCCAACCAACTGTGGAAAACCCAGAGGAGACTACTATAGGCTTTTGCTTCTAAACAGGGCCAGCCCTACCATTAGCCACTGTCTACCTCTACTGTCAGAGGCAGGATGCCTCTGAAAACCAGTTGCTGGGAATCACAGGTGGGGAGAGTGTTGCTGAGCTCAGGTCCTGCTTGTGAGCTTCCCATGGGCATCTGGTTGGCCACTATGAGGACAGGATGCTGGACAAGATGGATCACTGGTCTGATCCAGCCGGGCTTTTCTTATGTTCTTAATGACACAACTACCTCAGGTAGCAGATGGGAGCGGGGCGACAGGCCTCCTGCCCATTCCTCCTAAGACCACCAATCAGTGGAGGCACGACCACCAACCTTCCGTAGAAGGACTGAGCTGTGTCTGCATGCCATGCAGCCTGTTCTGCACCCACTAAGCTAGACTGCTGTTCTCAAGTGACTTGGGGGAGGATATCCAGTCACCAGTGTTGAACTGTTTCCAAGGCTAGTCCAGACAGCTTCTGTATGCAGAATGGGGGCAGGGCATCTTGTCCTTTGCCTCAGGCAGCAAAATGTCTTGGGCCAGCCCTACTTCTAACATTTCCATTCTATCATATCTGCCATGCCAAAACATTCTCCTTTTGGTGTTAAAAATAAGAGCCATTGACTTTTTTCTTTTAAGTCCAGAGAGTTAACCTTTTCATTCTTTCAGATTGTATCTTTATACTCCAGTTCGATCCTCTTCTGTACTAAAGGACAGGGCTGTGCACCAGCTCTGCGGCTGAATCGTGTCAATTTGAGTCAATCAGGGCTTGGCTAGAGTGGGTTGGGACAGCCCTGGGTTGGATTGGGTTCACACAGAGTGATCGGGAGCTGTCCAAAGGATGGGGACTATCTGGCAGCCAGCAGAGAAGGGAGAAGGAGCATGTGCTTCCTTCTCCCCCCCATTGCATACTTAATTAGGGTTTAAAGTTGATCTCATAACACACACCCCAGCAATAGTGAGGTAAGACATTACTTTGGGTTTCATATGGAAAACAACTGTCATTTATGACCTTTTAAAAAGACTGGTAATGTACCAGGGTGCTAGGAAGTAAAAGACTCTCCCTCCAGTTCCTGTAAATGTGGAGCACTGGGCCATTTTTCCTTGTGCCTCAAATCTTTCAGAGGTCTCAGGCAGGCCCCTGGTTTGGGGGCAGTTCACACGTTTAAGCAAAGCAAGCTAATTCCCACCTCCGGAACTAACGCATGGATTAGAACATAATTGTCCTTCTGATTTCACATTTCATGATATATTTTGGGCTCACTGAAGCTGCAAAGAGATAGTCAAATGTCTTCCCAGATTTTGGAGTTCCAAACTAGCTGGTCTTGGCTCGAATAATGTACCAGAATGCATAAAAATGCATGCTGTAGGATAAAATACATTGAGATAAAATGCAGATTTAAATACAACTTTTTAGACTTTTATACAGTTTAAAGCAAACAAAGAAAACCCCACACAGAAATAAGGCAGAAGGAGCATGTGATGTTCCTGCTTATAGTGTAAATATGGTAAGTGCTGTTTATATAGAAATATGGTAAGTGGAGTGAAAGAGGCGGGGGGAGTACATGAGCAGTAGAATGCTGGATGATTGGCTGAGCGTTTGAATGGCTGGGAGTATAAATGGAAGAATGACAGTTGAATCTGGGTGGATGTTGGGAGTGTGGAGAAAGAGGTGTTTAAGGGTGGAGGTCAGGAGTGTGGAGAAAGAGGGAGTTGGAGTTCTGATTAATAATAAGTCAAGTACAAAACAGGAATAGATGAAACCATACACTTGTGAAACATTCTAAAACTAATCTTGTTATTTCTGATATTTAATAAATACTTATTTGGTTTACCAAAGGCCTGATCCTTGGCTGGGGGATATACATACCAGAAGGGAGGGCAAGGTAATTACCAAGGCTGAACAGAAACAGTATCTAATGGTGGCAGCGGTGAAGGGAGAAATAATAACAATTCAAGTATCCAGAGCAACCCAGAGTTGTATGCGTTATCTATAAAGATACAAGGGGGTTGGGAACAGCATAAGCACGCAGTCACAAAAGTAACCAGCTAGAGAAAGACTCAGGCAAAGTCTCTGGGAGTATTGGTTATAGGATGTGACTGGTGGTGCTGCCTAGCAGGGGGATCTAGTGAGATCTGTGCTAGAGCGGAGTGAGAAACCATATAAAGGACGGTCCGGATTGGTGGTATCCCTGGTGGTGCCTAGTGAAAGGCAGTAGCCACAAGCAGTTGGGACCTGACAGGGAGAACCAGGGAAGGACGTCACAGAGCACATGTGAAATTGACATGGAAATAGACCAACCCCTCCCTCCCTAGGTAATTGATCTTCCTTGATCTGCCAAGTGAATGGGGCAGTGATGAGCCTTTCAGGTCAGCCTCTGGTCAAGATGAATACCAGCTGCAATATGCAGAACAGCACATATCGTAATATTATCCCATAAAGCCATCAAGCTGGTATCTGATTTATTTGTGAGAGCAGGATTGTCAGTTTTGCACGTTCTAAAATAATGTTTGCCAAACTGCTCTTGCAGCTATTATGAAAACAACATTGGGGTCTATAAATACACGGTTCCAGGGAGATTCCATGCTGATGGAAACAGCAAACCATTTAGCAGCCATCCAGGAGGTGTGCCGGTCCCTGTACCAATCAGGAGGGAAATGTGAAGAAACTCTGACAGCTCAGGGCAGGGAGGTCAGAAGGAAGAGAGGAGCAAGGATATTCAGAGAAAAGGCCAGACAAACTGAGTTTGTAGGAATTATTTGTCTTCATAAGGAGCGACAGGGGGAACTGGGAGGTTATTACTGCAGCTTACAACCTTCTGCATCCCCTGTAACATCCATGCATTAATGGATTGCTTTGCAATAGCAGCAGGCAGTGAAATGATCCAGTAGTAGGAAAGATGGTCCATCAGTTAGGCAGTCACATGGGAAAGGGCATTTCCACTGTTGCATGCAACTGTTGGTAGGTGGCTAGAAAGGTGAGGTGGTCCAGTCAGCAAGTGTGTGATCACTGATTGTTTACTCACCACTAGGCATGGGGTATTGCTGGAGACACCTAGCCACCATTCAGCAGTCATGCATTTCCACAGTGCCGACAGAGGCACACTGCTCCTCTAGTGCTGCAGGGACAGGAAACCAGTGGCTCTCCTGAGGCTATTGGACCCCAACTCCCATCACCCCTGACCATTGGCCATGCTGGCTGGGGTCGATGGGACTGGGATGGAGGGCCACAGGGGCTCCCTCTACTGCAATCTCTCAACAGTTATAGGTATGAATGGGAACAGTGCTTGAATTACAGGGGGCAGAAGTGAACTGACCCCCTTCCTTTTCGTTATGGCCCCCTGAGCTAATGCTTTTAGAAAGCTGTGAGGCCATTGTTTGATTAAAATTAGAGGGGCGGGGTTTGTGGATTTCATCAAGGCTTCCCTACTTTCTACTCCTTAATTTGAGCATTGGATGGGAATTTTTTTTCCCTTTTGATCACCGCACAGCAGCAGTCAGTGGCTCTTATTACCAGTGAACTGCTTCATCACTTGATGCTGCTTTAGGATATTTGGGATATACCTGCAAGGTACTGGAAGTGTAAATCAGAGTGGGGAGAGGAAGAGCGTGTTTATTTATTTATTTATTGTATTTGTATACTGCCCCATAGCCAAAGCTCTCTGGGCTAAAAACATCAAAAACAAACATACAAATTTAAAACATATCTTTTAAAAACAATTTAAAACACAATTTAAAAATTTTTAAACAATTTAAAAAATACATGCTAAAATGTCTGGGAGAAGACGAAGAAGAAGTGTTTATGGTCAGGGATGATGGAAGGTGGAATTCATCAGCATCTGGGGGGTCAAAAGTTCTCCAGCCTTTATGTTAGTCATTAGTATTAACTAGGGATGGAAAGATCTGTCTGTTTCGGTTTTCTCAGTTTATCATTTTTCCAATGTTAAATTCAGTTCTCTACATTTCTACAGCAATCTGCAATTTTTTTAAAAAAAAATCCTAATGACAATTCTCCGCCATTTAGTGCAAATTTCTCCAAAACAACACATTTTTGTAGGTAGTTTTGACAAAGGTACACATTTTTGCAAGCTATGTCTCATCATTTCATGCCTTTTTGCATTATTTTCAGTTAGGTATTCATTTTTATGCACACTTCCCCTAATATATGCAGTTTTGTAAATGTTGTTTAGTTGGCGAGCTGAATCCCAAAATTCTAATAAATGCGAATTTCAAAGGATGGCTGTGTTTCGGTTCTCATAATGTTTTGGAAATTGCGAATTTGATAAATTCTGCTTGAAATGCGAACTGAATCTACATTATCACCCATCCCTAGTGTTAACTTATCACAGGACTACAGATCACATGACGGCTTCCACAAATTCAAAACAATCATTGCACCAGCCACAAAAATAAGAATAACACATGAATTTCTGAGTAATGGAAGCCTAGAAATAGTAAGCAGAAAGCAAGAATGAAAGACAAGTTTTACCAATATACTGTTCGGTTGCTAAAACACAATAAAAGAGACCCCCAAATCAAGATACAGGGGGTAGGGAAAATAAATTGGTGGTGGTTACTGTGTCCATTGGGACTGGTAGGGAAACCAACAGTAGTTGGAGCCACAGTCAATGACAGGCAGAGCTAGTTCATGCTACTCCCATCCCCCATCCTCCTCCCTACTGAGTTCTACAAGGGCAACACTGAGACTAAGGCTGTGAACACACACATCACCTACAGCAAAGCATTTCCATTGATGACATCTGGAAGGGAAAGCAGTTGATCTGCTGATCAGTTGCGAAAACTTTTTGAAGTGACCTTTTTTAAAAAAAGACCACAAATGGACTTAAGCTGATCCCATCAATGCCCCCATTTTCAGAACAGAGAGGTGGAAAAGCATTGGAACTGGCAGAACAGTGAGAATGTCTCTACTCTAAGGTGAAGGACGCTGACACAACCAGGGCTACCCCGTGGACTGGTTGTAAGTAGGAAGGCAGGCAGGTGGGAGCTGGCTGAAGGCAGACCAAGTTTGGTGGGGCAATGCACCATTTGCCCTAACAGATCATCCTCCACTGAAAAAAAAAACATACACTGGCAAATGCTTTAGAGTGACTAAAAAGGTTATAACAAAACTAGATTTGAATCCCAGCTGAGCTATGCAAGACATCTGGGCCAAGAGGGCTTAGCTTTCTACGAAGAAATCACAAAGTAGAAAGAAATGCCAGACGGGTGAAATGGTATAATGCACTCTTACAGAAACAAATGTGGGGTATTGAAGAATAAAATGGATATAACTATGAGACACATTTATGGGGTAACAGACCACCCATAAGCAGTTTGCTTCTGTACTGGGAACAGCCATCCAACACTATTTCTGCACTAATTATACATACATTCGGGGGGGGGGACCCAGAGAATACTATGCCACTTCATATTCAGCTTGTTATAAAGGTCTCCAGAGCAGTTCTCTTAAGAATGTAGATTCAGAAATATAATAAGAACTCAGACAAAAAGGATATGAGCCTGACTTGAAAGCATTTACCCCTGCAAAGTTACCAATATCAGTCAGGAGTGTTACAGATAAGATAAAACAAACCCTCTACTGGTAGTGATGGAGAAACAATTGGAATTGGGTGTGTGGAATATGAAGTGTTCTGGTTTGGAAAGCCTCTCCCAATTTCAAGCTGAACCTAGAGCCCTTCAGAATTGGGTTCAGTTCAAAATTAAGGTTGCTTCCACTGATACTTGTATTTATTAATTAATTAATTTTATGTTGCTTTCCCAAAAGTATAAAATGCGTTACAACCCCCACCCCCACCCAAAATAAAATAACATGTAACTGATCAAGCCAAGATAGCCTCCCCACTCCCCCCAAAAACACACACCTTACCTTTGAGATGGATAAGGAAGTAACTGGGAGTAGGTAGGACAAGACTGGGGAAACTGTGGCCTTCCAGATGATGTTGGACTCTCTGGCCCTTTGCCATGCAGCCTTGGAGGACTGATGGGAGTTGGAGTCCAACAACATCTGGAGAGCTACAGGTAGGGATGGGAGACAAATTCAATTCAGTTCACATTTGAAGGCGAACCTACCAAACATGCACCCTGTGAAACAATATAACTGAAGCACAGCCATCTCTCCAATATTTGCACTTTACTGAATTTTGCAAGTAATGTATACAACAATGCACATGTAAATGCAAATGCATTATATTAGGGGAAACTGCTCTGCAAAAGAAGTTGTATATTTGCTTACAAATATGTGTACATAGGGAGAAATTTGCAACAAAATCCTGCTGAATTTACATTAGAACTTTTTTAAAAAAATTCATACTGATGTGGAAATGCAGAGAACAAGGTTGGGTTGCTCGAGAGAAAATAAGCTTGGGTGGCTTGTCTTTAGCAGCAAATGATACCTTTGCACATATTCAGGAGCAGCATTTCCTGTTTGGATTATGGAAGTGCAGTGTTTAGTTCAGAGGGATTGGTAGCCTAGGTTGGGCTAAAATCCCCTGCTCCATGGTCCCCATATTCTCCTCTTGTGGAAAAGGGGACAAATTTTCCGCTGCTTTCCTGGGGTGGGGGAAAGATATTTCTCCATAATATTGAGCAGCCATTTTCTGTTTACCCTCCTGGGTCTTGCCGGGAAGTGTGGCCACTGGGAATCTGTGGAGAGAGCCTTGTGCTGCTTTCCACCAGCCACACTTTCTAGAATTAGCTTGGGAGTGATGCAATGTGATGTGATCTTGCTCCAAAGGAACACCCAAATGGGTTCACAGAGATACTTGGATCTATTAGTATGACCACTCCATGTGACTGAGATCTGTAGAGCTTGGATATGTAAGTGTAAGAAACCATATCCCAAGTCCTCAGTAGGGATGTAAGAAGGTTTTGTCTTCTGTTTCATTCCGTATTTGTCACATGCAGCATTGTTTCTTTTCTGTTGCAGATCTTCTTCCACCAAAGCTTGTTGTTCATCTCATAGTCCGCTGTGGCAAAATTATGTAATAAATTATGTAAATTATGTTATTGTTACATTATTCCACCCCTTCATTTCAATGCAAAGAAAACACAATGCAAATGGAGGGGAGTAATCAATTAGATATCATTTGTGGACTGAAGCAGCAACAGCAGCAAATACCAATCATATTTGCTGGATTGATTTCCATTCTGGACATATGACGAATAAGCGAACATGGACAATTTCTAGTCCTGTTTCTGTTTTCACTGAAATTCTCTGACTTCCTTAACATTAGATCAATAAATACCTCTCATTTCTGTGATTCAATCCATCACCTGACTGTTTAAGTAATAAACAGCTCCTGCTGGGAGGAAGGATGGGATATAAATCAAATAATAAATACATAAATAATAGGAGATCCATTTTAAGAGAGAGAGAGAGAGAGAGAGAGAGAGAGAGAGAGAGAGAGAGAGAGAGAGAGAGAGAGAGAGAGAGAGGTGAATTTTGTATTTCCTTACTTTATCTCTAGGTGAATATGGAAGGCCTTGGGATAATTCCCTGTAGAGATCATGATTATCCTCAACCTGCAAAACAGCTGTGAATGCCGATTAATTGCATCTTGCTTTGATGTACTCTTCTCCTTCGTCCACTTTCAAGCATAATTAATGCTTTTCTGATCAAAGACCTATCAGAAGGGAAGATCCAGCAACTCTTGTTTCATTGCATGTTCTTATTAAAAGATGAAGTGTAGCAGCAATCAACCTGGAAAAGCAGCAAGAGTTTCCACCTTGGCAAGGAAACCAGTCAACCTGGCCTCAAAAAGTCAATTACAAAGACGAGGGCTCTTTGCTCTTCCAGTTTAGAATCAAGAACACAGCATGGGCTGTCCCATTTCTTTTGCTCTCTTTTCCTCAGATCTCAATAAATACATGGAAGGAATGACAGAGTCATCATCTAGTTAGATCAGGTCCATGTTTGAGGCCTCTGGAAGGTTTGTGTACTGCTAAGTTTATTTATTTATACATGTAGGCACTGCCCAATTTATTTATTTATACATGTAGATACCACCAGTTCATGCACTATAACATGGAGGTGTACAACAATATATATAATGTAATATAAAACACCATAAAAGTAAAAAAAAATCATTAAAATGACTGGCTGATCAAAATGTTGAACAGTGGCTCAGGCCTATCTATATAAAAAGGTCTTTAGGAAACACCTAAAGATCAAAAATGAGGGTGCCTGCCGAATCTCTGCTGGAAGGGCGTTCCACAGTATCGGACTGGTCACACTAAATGCCTGACTTGTAGTGGAAGCCAGCTGGCCATAGAACACAGGGGACAACATGGGGTGGTGCCTATTGACATCAGGCAGGCCCCTTTGCTGGATCCTTTCCAGCACCTGTCTGAAACATTTCTGTTTAGGCAAGCCTATCCAGACACTTTGATATGGATGAGTTTCTTTTTAGAGATTTTTTTTTACTGCTGTTTTAATGGTCTTTTAAACGTTTCAAATTTCTTTTTAATTGTTTTTATTGATACTTTTAATATTTCTTGTAAACTGTTTTCTTACTATCATATAAATTTTGTTATATAAACAAACTAGTAGTGCTCCCCAGGATAATCTCAGTGAGCTGGGAGACATAAGGGCTCCTGCAGTCCTTAAGTTATCCTGGGCCCAAGTTGTTCAGGCCTTTTTATATTAATACAAGAATCTTCAACCTGGCCTGGTAGCATATGGGCAGCAGCCAGTGCAGATGTTTTAGCCAAGGTGTGCATGCTTTAGGGAGAATAAGGATGGGATGGTTCTTCTGTGTCCTTGATAAGTGATGGTGGAGGTATCAATTCAACCAGTGCCACTTTCCCTGGTCGTGGAATGTTTTCCACAGAGAGATTTGCTTGGGACCTGTATTCTGAGCTTTTTAGCACCAGGTGAATACCTTATTTTCCTAGCCTTTTTAGTTAGTTTGTTTATTGCATTTATATCCCACTTTTTCTCTAAGAAGCTCAAGGTGGCATACATGGTTCTCCCCTTCCCTATTTAATCCCCACAACAACCCTGCGAGGTAGGTTAGGCTAAGAGGTAGTGACTGGCCCAAGGTCACTCAGAGAGCTTCATGGGTGAGTGGGGTCTTGAACCCTGGTATCCCAGGTCCTAGTCCGACACTCTAACACTACACTGGGTCTTAGTTCTTTATGCTATTGTTTTTAGATGCTGTTTTTATTCTTTTATTTTGATGCTCTCTTAACTGTTTAAGTTAAGGGTGGGCAACCTGCAGCTCTAGGGCCACATGCGGCTCTCAGTCTATTTTCATGTGGCCCTCAGCTTAATTGCAAAAGGCTTCTGCAAGCAAGCTCTTCAGACCTCTAGCAAGAGTGACTTGGCCCTTAGTGGCAGCCTGCTGGGCAAAGAAAATGGGGGCGGCAGATGGAGAGAAGAGGTGGACCCACCCACCATTGGTTTATCTGTCCTGAATGAATTCTTCCCCATCTGCCTCCTTGGTCAGGTGTCTGTAGGTGGTCTGAGACAAACTGGTGCTAAATAAAGATTGTCTATAGGTGGTAAATACAATGCTAAATATATTGGAGACTGCTACTTCAACATGAAAATTGCCACTGTCTCCTATGAGAGAAAAATGGATTTACAGAACGTCGAATGTCTCCAAATATGCCCAATTAACCAGTTTAATTGACTCTGAAATGCTGTACAGAAAATTAATAATTTTTCAGATAATCTGTTCAGTATTGGAATAATCTTCTGGCATACCAAATGAGACCAGATTGATCCTCCCCCTTAAATTACATTGAAAGAACTAATGTGATGGGCATGATCCAGTCAAAGTTTCTAGTCTCATTGATTTCAATTGGAAAGATGTAAGTGGATATTAAACAGTCTTCAGTGGGAGAATTATAGAAGCATGTCCATGATAGATTGAAAAATCAGAGTGTCATAAATCCTTGTGACAGAGTACAGCTCACCAGGTAACTGTCCAATCCATGGTTTAATAAAGCAAATTCATGGGCAGTACAAAAAAAAATCTGAAGTGCAGCAATTCCTAACCCCATCATGGAACATGGTTTTAATTAAGGACTTAGCAGTGTTAAGAGGAAATGAACTGGAGTACATTTGGATTCAGGACAATGATTTCTTGTTTTCTTCTAACTTAAGGGGAAACTTATAAAGTTATGACAGTCATAACTTTATAACAGTGCCAGGGCTGGTTCTAAAGGGCGGCCAGGTTGGGCACTGGCCTGAGGGCCCTGGAGCTACAGGAGGCCCTGAGGGGCCCCTGAGGGGCCCTCCACTCCCCTTCCACGATCCACGCCCCCCACTTACTTGTCAGCTGGCTTTTTAGCATTGCCCTTAATGAAGATGGTGGCCGCAGCTTCCCTAAGGTACTGAAGCCGCTGCCACCATCTTAGTTGATGGCAGAGATGTGCGCGCGTAGCACACATGTGTGCCATCAACAAAGATGGCGGTGGAGGCTTCATTCCCCTTAGGGAAACCGTGGCCGCCATCTTCATTAAGGGCAATGGTAAAGACTAGACAGGTAGGGGGTCGTGGGGGGCACACGGGGGCACATGGGGGGCTGCGTGTGTGTGCAGGGGGCCATGTGTGTGTGTGTACGCATGTGCACACACACACACACACACACACACACCAGGGAGCCAGGGCCCCTGCATGCCTGGAGCCGGCCCTGGACAGTGCCATTCCTTATGTACCCAATATAGTACCATCTAAGCACAAGAGAGAGGTATCAGCAGGCTAAAGGGAACTTACATTTTGCAGAAGAAAAAACAAAACTCAAGGGCGTGTGGAATGGATGGACTGGAATTTGAGCAGCAAGAAATCACACATTTTCTTTCAGGTCCAGCTTGTGGTTAGAGATGTGTGAATCTGTCCATTCTGAGGTCTTGTTTTTCCAGTCTGATATACAGTTCTCCATACTTCCACATTAGTTTGTCATTTTGTAACGTCCTCATGAAAATTCATCAGCAATGTACTGCAAGCTTAGTACTCAGTATTCAGTACAAGTATTCAGTTTTCCCTAACGTACATTTGGGCAAAGCAATTTCCTCTAATATAATACATGTTGTATGTTGATTTCACTGGTATGTGTGTTTTTATGCACACTTTACGCTGGTATATGTGTTCTTATATACATTACCTGGCTGGAGAACTGCAATGCAAAATTTGGAAAAGTATGAATTTCAAAGGATGGTTGTGTTTCAGTTGGCATATTGTTTTCGAAAGAGCCAATTAAGCAGGTTTGCTTTTAAATGTGATCCAAATCTAATTCCTCCCCCATCCCTACTTGTGGTTTATATATCTCCTTATAGATTGCTTTATTTATTTTATTTATGATTTATTATTTGATTTATATCCCGCCCTTCCTCCCAGCAGGAGCCCAGGGCAGCAAATGACAGGAACATATGATCCACACAGTTAGAAGTGTATGTACTTCCGAGAAAAAAAGGAATGTCACCGCAGCAGACGTGGTCTTAGGGGAAACTGAGTGCATCATTTGAAAACAAAGAAAACATTGTTTTTGTTGCAAAAAGAATTACTTTGTTCTTGTTGCACTGTATTTTTACTGTATATTTTTTGCTGGTTATTTCTTATGTAATTTCTTTTCTTTTCTTTTCATAATACTTTTAATATGTTGCTCACCACTTTGGGGGCCTTTTAGCCAAAAAGTGGTATATAAATAAACTAAAACTAAACTAAAAAAGATTAGTAAATTGTATCACATTGCAGATAATATTTATTTATTTATTTATTTGTTTATTTATTTATTTATTTATTTAATTATACTTGTATACCGCCCCATAGCCGAAGCTCTCTGGGAGGTTTACAGTAACTAAAAACATTAAAACAAATACAATTTAAAACAGATCTTATAAAAACAATTTAAAACACAATTTAAAAATTTAAACAGTATAAAACACATGCTAAAATGCCTGGGAGAAGAGGAAAGACTTGACCTGGCACTGAAAAGATAACAGTGTTGGCGCCAGGCACACCTTGTCACCAACATCATTCCATAATTTGGGGGCCACCACTGAGAAGGCCCTCTCCCTTGTTGCCAGACTCCCAGCTTCCCTTGGAGTAGGCACCTGGAGGAGGGCCTTTGATCTTGAACGTAGTGTACAGGTGGGTTTGTATCGGGAGAGGCATTCCATCAGGTATTGTGGCCCCAAGCCGTGTAAGGCTTTATAGGTCAAAACCAGCACCTTGAATCGAGCTCGGAAACATACAGGCAGCCAGTGCAAGCGGGCCAGAATCGGTTTTATATGTTCAGACCGTCTGGTCCCTGTTACCAATCTGGCTGCTGCATTTTGCACAAGCTGCAGTTTCTGAACCATCTTCAAAGGCAGCCCCATGTAGAATGCATTGCAGTAATCTAATTTGGAGGTTATCAGAGCATGGACAACTGAAGCCAGGTTATCCTTGTCCAGATAGGGACTTAGTTGGGCCACCAACCGAAGTTGGTAGAAGGCACTCTGTGCCACCGAGGCTACCTGAGCCTCAAGTGACAGAGATGATTCTAGGAGAACCCCCAAGCTACGGACCTGCTCCTTCAGGGACAGTGCAACCCCATCCAGGACAGGTTGGACATCCACCATCCGGTCAGAAGAACCAGCCACTAGCAGCATCTCAGTCTTGTCTGGATTGAGCCTCAGTTTCTTAGCCCTCATCCAGTCCATTGTCGCAGCCAGGCACCGGTTCAGCACATTGACAGCCTCACCTGAAGAGGATGAAAAGGAGAAATAGAGCTGCGTGTCATCAGCATACTGATGGCAAAGCACTCCAAAGCTCCGGATGACTGCACCCTATGGTTTCATGTAGATGTTGAACAGCATGGGGGACAGAACTGACCCCTGCGGAGCCCCATACTGGAGAGTCCAGGGTGCCGAGCAATGTTCCCCAAGCACCACCTTCTGGAGGCGACCTGCCAAGTAGGAGCGGAACCACTGCAATGCAGTATCTCCCACTCCCAGCTCAGCCAGTCTCCCCAGAAGGATACCATGGTTGATGGTATCGAAAGCCACTGAGAGATCAAGGAGAATCAGAAGAGTCACACTCCCCCTGTCTCTCTCCCAACAAAGGTCATCATACAGGGCGACCAAGGCTGTTTCTGTGCGAAAACCAGGCCTGAAACCCGACTGAAATGGATCCAGATAATTGGTCTCATCCAAGAGTGTCTGGAGCTGGCCCGCAATAATAATAATAATAAAATTCCAACTGTGGGGAGAAACAGTGGTCACATTAGAGGTGCAATTTACAACATAAAGTGCAATCCTATTCACATCAACTCTCAGAAGTAAGTTTCCTTTAGGTGTGGCATGATGGCTATGTACTGCTTCCACTGGTGGGTGGCCCTTTAGGGTAAATGGGGCACTGCCTACCTCATTGTGCCCTCAGCAAGCCCCCAATTGCCTGCCTTCTTACTTAAAACCAGCCCATGGGATGGCCCTGGCTGTTACCTTCTCTCAGTGTTGTCCTTATAGAGCTCAGCAGGGAAACGGATGGGGGCAAAGCGAGAATTAGTTGGCTCTGTCCAGTCACTGGCTCTGGCTCTGTCTGTCATTGGCTCTGTCTCCACCTACTGTTGGGCTCCCTACCTTCTGCCCCACTAGTTCCAATGAGTGCCAGCCACCACTGACTATTTACTGTACCAGAGGCAGGATGCTGGGGACACACATGGGACAGGCCTATTGTGCTAATATCCTTCTTGTGGGCTTCTCTTAATGTATCTTCTTAATGCCCTATGAGGAAAGACTGAAAGGCTGAAACAACTGGGCCTTGAGAAGAGAAGACTGGGGGGAGAGAGGACAGCACTCTTCAAATACTTGGAAGTTTGTCACACAGAGGTGGGTCAGGATCTCTTCTTGATCATCCCAGAGTGCAAGACACAGAATAATGGGCTCAAGTTACAGGAAACCAGATTTTGACTGAACATCAGGAAAAACTCCCTAACTATTAGACTGATACAACAATGGGACCAATGACCTAGGGAGGTGCTGGGCTCTCCAACACTGGAGGCATTCAAGAGGCATCTGTCAGGGATGCTTTAACTGGGAATCCTGCATTGAGCAGGAGGTTTTACTCAATGGCCTTATAGGCCCCTTCCAGCTCTACTATTTTATGACCTCTTTGGCCCCTGCAGGAAACAGGATATTGAATGAGATGGGCCTTTGTCAGGAGGGCTCTTGCATGTCCTTATATTCTTGATACAGGACTGCAATCTTACAATCATCTGGGTCGGGGTTTTCTTTACACAAAAGGGATAGTGTGGCCATGTAGAGAGATACTTGCATATATGATTTTGCTGGTTATATTTTATATGCTAATTACTGAAAGACAGAAAGTGTTCCCATACTCCCAGTGTAGAAGAATGGGAAACGAAGATTAATGGCATACCTATTCCTGACAAATTGACTAGTTATGTGAACCAGTTATAGAGGGAAGACAAAAATGTAACTCTCCTGCAGAAAACCAGAAACCTTTTCATTGCATGTCAGAAAAACAAAATTCACACCCTCCCCTCTATATATATTGGTTACACTTTGGAGACAAAGGAAAATGCAGGTATTTCAAGCAGTCTTACAATGGAATATAATACAGTTGCTGTTCAGCAGCTGATACCCAATAGCATCCTGAATCTAAACCTAGAGGTAACATATAGCAGGAAAGGTGAACCTTAGGCCTGGGGGCCAAATGTGGCTCTCAAAGCCTCTCTGTCTGGCCCTTAAATGCGGCCCTTAAATTATGATAATGTTGATTGCTTGCTTGGATGGATGGAGAATAGAGAGACGTGTGTGTAGAAACTAGTCTATTGTATAAAAGGTAAATTTTACATTTTTTGCTCCATCCACTTTTGACTCTGGTCATGCCCACAGCTGGCATATGGCCCCTGGAAGGTTTACCAAAAGGGAATGTGGCCCCACTCTTGCCACGTAGCCATTGCAAACTTTATCCTCTGTGAACCTCTCCAGTCCCCTTTTAAAGCCATTTAAGCTAGTGGCCATCATCACATCTTGTAGCAGTGAGTTCCATAAGTTAAGAACATAAAACAGACTGAATTCCTGGAGCAATGAAGGAAAAGAGGGAGAACCCATTCACCCCACATTTATATGACTTGCACACGAGTCATTCGTGCTTCGGCATTCCAAAAGGGAACAAAGAGGCTCATTTCTGAGCTTTTCTTGCCTGCTGGCCTGAGCTGATCTCTTTCTAGCTTCTGCCTTCTTGCAAGGCTGTCACTGACATCCCAGACATTGTGGCAAGCATGTGGCCTTTTCACTACAAATTGCCTGTGTATGTCTTCCCCTGCTGAGGTCATTGGCTTTTCTCAGATGTTCCCGCAGCTCCGCGGTTAAAATCACAGTTTGATCTATGCTTTAATTGCAGAGATCAGTCAAATATATTGGGGGGGGGAGGAGAGAAAAGATACTAGTAGGGGTGGTTTGCTCAAGACTTCAGTTGTTGGGTTGCCAAAGTGAGGAGGTGTAAGTTCTGGATAAGAGCCAGACAGTGTGTGTGTGTATATATAACAATTTAACCTTCCCCTTATGTTTTCTGGAAGCTGGGGGCCAGACAGAGTAATGATCCTTCAAGGAAATGTTCCGAGTAGAGATAGTGGGGCATAAAGAATGGCCCTTAGATCTTTGAGAGGGAAAATATCCACGCTCGACTTTGGTCTAAAGGGAAAAGCTCTCCGTTACAGAAATGTCTATGTGGGTCAGCCTGAAATAAATGTTGTTTTTTTGGAGGATGCCAGAGTGCATTTGCTTCTCACGAGCTACTATATAGAACCCATGTTTGCTCAACCTTTCCAGAGGGCATGAATGGTATCTGTTCAGGAAAATAAGGAGGAGAGCATTTCCCCCTGTTCCCTGATTGTGCCTGTGGTCCAATGTGCCCTGTGTTCCCTCTCCTGCTGATTTTTAACTAGGAGACTTTCTAAAATTAATTTTGTCGTTTGGAGCTTTGCCACATATTTCCAGTTCCTTCAGTTCACTTGCATCCCTCGCCCCTCTGCTACGTCATCGCTGCACCTGTGAGCGCTGATAAAAAGCCTGCATAAACCCTGCAAAAAAGCAATCTCAGTATGTTTGCCTGTACTGTTGGATCAAGATTATTTTTCTGCAGTGTTTTACTGATGCATACATATGCTCCTGCACACTAGTCGCTAGGGATGTTCAACTGCTTAGCCAATTTGGGATTTAGCCAGAGTAGGTTGAGGCAGCCCAGGATCACCCTGGGTTGGGCCCACCAGGAGCAATACGGGGTTGTCTAAGGGGGGAGAGCATTCAGGGGGGAGGAAGAGGAAGAAATGGAAATGCAGACAACCTGCCTCTGTCATCTTCTACCCCTCCCCACAACCACTAGGGTTGCCAGGTCCATGGCCTGAGACTGATCCTGTATCTTTAGGAGAAGAGAAAGTCAGCCAACTGCAGGTGTTCTTGCCACACTGCAATGGGAAAAACCACAAGGTGGAATTCTCCCTTCCCCCTGCACAACTTTTAAAGATACAGAAGACCTCTTGGAGGCCGAGCCTGGCAACCAAGAGGTCTTCTGTATCTTTAAAAGTTGTGCAGGGGGAAGGGAGAATTCCACCTTGTGGTTTTTCCCATTGCAGAGTTGCAAGAACACCTGCACTTGGCTGACTTTCTCTTCTCCTAAAGATACAGGATCAGGCCAAGAACCTGGCAACCCTAACAACCACATGTTTAATACCTTGATTAAACATGTTAAACGTGTGTTTGGTGTGGGAGAGAAGGAGCCACAGGCAGGTTTTAAGGCATGTGCAAAGCCCACCAATTTGGGTTTGGGCCCAGATCTGGGTTTAGTTGATTCTACTGCAGAGCACCAGATCAGGCCTCAAATCAGATTGGGGGCATGTACAACCCTAACTGAGGCTGAATCTTGAAAAGACAGAGGTGCTATGTGTCCAGAGTTCTCATGTACAGGAGGCAGGAATACAGCCTGTTCTGGATGGGGTTGCTCTTTCCTTCAAAGAGCAGGTCTGCAGCCTGGGGGTACTCCTTCATCCAACACTGTCACTGGAGGTTCAGGTGGCCTCAGTGGCTAGGAGTGCCTTTTTCCAGCTCTGGCTAGTTTGCCAGCTTCAGCCCCTTCTGGACAGAGAAGACTTGGCCACGGTGCTCCATGATCTGGTAATTTCCAGACTGGATTATTGCTATACACTTTATATGGGGCTGCCCTTGAAGATGGCTCAGGAACCTCAACTGGTCCAAAATGCAGCAGCCAGATTACTTGCAGGGCTTCCCTTTAGATCTCAGATAAATCACTGTTTTAAAACAGCTGCATTGGTTCCCAGTTTGTTTCCAGGCCCAGGTCAAGATGCCCACGTTGGTGTTTAAAGCCCTAAAAAATTTAGGTCCCAAATATCTGAAAGACCGCCTACTTCCCTAAGGACCCTTTCAGGTGTTGAGATTAGCAGAGGGGGCCCTTTTGCTAGTTCTGTCACCCTCAGAAGCTTGGGGGGATGGCCTGGGAGGGGTCATTCTCTGTGGCAGCCCCTAAGCTGTGCAACTTCCTCCCCACTGAGGTGTGTCTGACAACTTTATTGTACAACTTTCGGTGAATGCTGAAGATGCACCTCTTTACCCTGGCCTTCGACACCTGAGATGTACTGTATATTTTTAGGACCCACCCTATTTTCTGTGATATTGTTTAGGTTGTTTTTAACTATTTTAATTATGTGTTTTAAAATGGTTGTAACCTGTCCTTGGATCTCTGGGTGAAGGGTGGGTAATAAATTCTGATTCTGATTCTGATTCTGATGATGATGATGATGATGATAATAAAACCACTGTGCAATGAATCTTGGCATGACCTTAAGTTAGGGTTGCCAGGTCAGAAGTATGCCAAACCCTAAGATTTCAGAGGCAGGCCCTTGTGATGTGATTGATACATTAAGCATCAACCACAGTTGCTTGGAGCATACCACTCAAACAAACAAAAATATGTGTTTAGAAATGGAGAAAGAAATCTTAGCTAAATGAGGGTGTTTCCAGGTCCAGCTGAAGTGACAGAATCATTCCTTCTGACCTGCTTAGGGAGTCTGGGTAGGGAACATTTAATCTAGCCCACTTTCTTCTAGCAAGAAGGGCTTAAGTGCCCTCAGGCCAGGCAGTCATGAGAAGACCATTGTAGGAAAAAGGGAGCCTAGCTTTGTGGAGATGGGAGCACTCAGGAGTAAAGATGGATGCCCTTGAAGACTGCAGTTCTAAAGGGACTAAGCCCAATAGAACTCAACAGGACTTGCTTCTGAGTAGATATGGTTAGGATTGTGCTGTTGGTAAGGCTTAACTAGGGATCCTCTGCAAAAATATCCATATCCAAGCAGGCTTGGCAGCCTTCTGCCTGGAATGCACTGTCCCTGCCTTTTAACATGGCTGCTCCAAACTTCTTTACAGATTTGACCCTTCATTCCAGAGAGAGGTTTGAGAAATGAGTAAGAGTTCAGAACCCTTTCCTGACTACCTTGTGGGCTGCTATAAACTCACTTTGACATCCAATCCAATTCCAGTGAGTAATAATTGACAGAAAGAAAACACACATGGTTTGGTCTATCTTCCAAGGCAGTAGCTTGGGAACAACAGCAATTGAAGCCACACTTCCTAGTATGTGAATTCTCTTTTACCACTATTGGGCAAGAAACAAACTGTCATGCAAACAACGAGATGCATCATCAGTGGGGTGCTTCTATGGATATAAGGGAATAAGGTCAGAAGTAAATGAAATGCAAATTGAAAAAGAAAAGACAGTGATGATTTCCTAAATGCAATGCCATACTAACCACAACAAGATTCCTACAAGTAAGGCAGAATACTCAGCATCCCACAACCAGTCAGGGTTCCTTAACAAAACTAAAAAAATCCTGGCAGAAGTCAGTCAAGGTCATACAAATCCCCATGCAGCACAACCTGACCTGTGGGCTGCAGTTAGTGCAGAATGCTATGGCAAAATTGCTGACAAGAGTGATACCCTGTCAGCCAGAGCTTGGAAAAGTTACTTTTTTGTACTACAACTCCCATCAACCCAATCCAGTGGCCATGCTGGCTGGGGCTGATGGGAGTTGTAGTTCAAAAAGTAACTTTTCCAAGCTCTGCTGTCAGCACATAACACCTCTGCTTTGAAATCTGCACTGGTTATTGATTTGCTACCAGGCCAAGTTCAAGGTGTGCTTTCCATGTTACAGGTTCCACATAGTACTTGTTCTGCTCTTGTAAGAAATCAATCCTTTCTTGTGGCAGTACCTATGCTTTGGAACTCCCTGCCTAATGACAGACAGGCGCCTTCATTGTACTCATTTTGGCACCTGCTAAAAACATTTTTATTTAGGCAAGGCTACCCAGCCATGCAGAAGCTATTATGTTTATCTGTTTTGAACTCATTGTTGGTTTTATTGTTTTGAATGTTTTTAAATACCTGGCTTTAACTGTTTTTACCAATAATTGTATTGTTTTAATTCTTTCTTTAAAGGTTTTGAGGTTTTTTTACAAAAAAGTGGTATATAAATGTTGTAAGTAAAATACATAAATAAATTTCAGTCAGTGTAGCCCTTGGGTCTCTTTCCTCTTTTAGGCACAATCTGTCTTATACTGACTCAGGCCATTTGCTACCATCTAGCTCAGGATTCTAGGCAATAGTCTTTTTCAAATATTGAATTTTGGACCTTTGCATACAAAGCATGTGTGCTAACACTGAGCTACAGCCCTTCCCGTTTTAAAAAAAATGTTTTTAAAATTGTTCTTTTCTATTCACTAATCAATGCACAGCATACCAAGGACAAATCCACACCATGCATTTAAAGCACATTCAACATATATTTGAAGCACATGAATCCAACCACAGAATCATGGGAACTGTAGTTTGTTAAGGGTGGGGGGAACTATAACTGTGAGGGGGAAACTACGCTTCCCAGGATTCTTTGGAGGAAGTCATGTGCTTTAAATGAGAGGTGGATGTGCTTTAAAGGCATTATGCAGATCTGCATTACTTCATAAACTGTGCCTGCATATAAATCATTTTAATTAATTTTTAAAATGGAAATCAGATATGAAGTTTACTTGGTGACCATGGGCTACTCACCATCTCTCAGCCTAATCTGCCCCTCAGGATGAAAACAACAGAGGGGAACCATGATCACCCCAAGGAAGAAGGGCACATTTAAAATGCAGAAGAAATAATAATGTACAATCATAGTGTGAAATCATACACATATCAAGACATAGTATGAAGAAATATTTATATAAGCATGAATGTCAAAGATGTTTGTTATTCACACAACCTATAAAGAGATGTATAGTGCAATCCAATGCATGTTTCGTCAGAAGCAAGTCCCAATGTATTCAGTGGGGCTTACTCAAACAGGAAAACCTTATCTCACAGGGTTGTTGGAAAGATTCCATATTCACACACATTGGAGATGTAAAGATACATACACCCCATAAAACAGTTTGTTGTCAAAACCAGTTGGTCATTGCAGAACTTTTTTTTTTAAACCCAGTATTAGTTTCCTGCCAAATAAAAGCACTGACACCTAAGTAAGCCCTGCCTAATTGCTTTAAAAAAAGGATTGGAGGGAGGGGAGAAAGATTTACAACATAATCCTTTGCGATGTTCACTCAAAAGTTCCATTGATTTACAGCACAATCCTAACCATGTCTATTCAAAAGTAAGTCCTAATAAATTCAATGGGGTTTACTCCCAGGTATGTGGGATTAGCATTGCAGCTTTAACCCCAGAACAGTGAGTATAGGATTAAAGCTTCACACTGGGAAGGTTTTCAAAACAGACTATGAATTTGGCAAATAAACTGCCCAGGAAAATTTAAACTTGTTTGACTTCTTATAATTAGAAAAGTATAACATACTGTAATGGCATCATAAGCTGCAACAAGTACACTTTTTAAAATTTGTGTTCAAAAATTATTTGAAAGATAAAATGTATAATATGCTATTTTTGCAAGTAAAAACCTGCATGTACACATTTATTATAATCATAACTGAAATTGTTTACTGTGCATGCCTACCAAGATCCTGCTGTGATCTTCTGTTCTAGATCTGCACAGAGAAAGTACTCTTGATGCTGCTGAAAGCTATAAATTTACTGAATTCCTGATGCGCAGACAAGCAGGAAAAGGAAACTGTTGTCAGAACTTGCAATAGGTGTTAGCTATTGCCTGGAGGCCAACAAATCCCTTGTCAATCATAATCCTGACTTCACTTATTGACAAATAACCTGAAAGGGGGGGGATTAGAGTAGCTGGTACTAACAGAAGTTGTAGCTGGGCTGACATTTTGGTGTATATCTCTTGAACCAAACCACCTAGGAACTTAATTTTTTTAGATGAAAGCTAAGAGTCCGGAGATTGGGGTGATTCACCTGGAGACACAGAAAGAACCAAAACTGGAGTCTCCAGGCAAAACTGGAGACCCGGCAGCCCTACCTTAGGTACAATTTCATCAATTTTGAGTTTTGTGTGGTGATTTATTGATGCATGTAAGAAAACGTGTTCGGGGGGGAATACTGCACAACAAGAATCTTGATGCAATTATGTTTATTGCTTTTTTCCTGCTTTTTTCATATGCATGTACATTTTAACTGGTGATGACGGATTACGCTATCAATGGTTACTAGTCATCTTTGCTATATATTACCTTTGTATAATGAGCTAAAAAGTACATTGTAAAAATTACCTAGCACTGTAGAGTCTGATGTTTCATTAGCCCAGCTAAGGGCAATTCATTTATTATTTCACATTTTAAACCCACACATCCTCCCGAAAAAGTGCTCAGGGCAGCTCACAAGAATAAAATTACATTAAAAAATTAATAACAGAATAATGGTAAGTGGTATTCAGAGGAGGTTTGTCATTGCCTTCCTCTGAGGCTGAGAGGCAGTGACTGGCCCAAGGTCACCCAGTGAGCTTCATGGTTATATGGAGATTCTAACCCTGGTTTCCCAGGTCGTAGACCAACACTCTAACCACTACGCCACACTGGCTCTCTTTTTTTTTACACTGAAGACAGTGGTTAAAACCAGCAGTGTACAAATGTCATAAAACCGTTGGCCAAAAGCTGAGAGTTCAAATTTTTTATTTCCGTACCATTTGGAAGTCACATGTGGTAAATGTAGGGGCCACATAAGTGTATACCTTTTCAATATATCCAGATTCTTTTCTGCATGTGATAGTTAGTTAAACGTTCTGAGTATTTTATTGAAGTGAGCATTGAGTGAATGGAGTGATGCGATGAGTGCAAGGAGAGTGTGATTGATGAGTGATTGAGTACATGGGGGTTGTGTGTTTAGATTAGTTTTGTGTAGTGTGATGAATGTGTATGGGAATGATTTTGCTGATTGGACTATTATATGTATGTGGGTGGTAGTAGTAATTGAGATTTTCTGTACTGTAATTTCTAGCACTTGAAGCTGCATCTTGAAGTATTTTAATGTTTTGTGTATGATTTGCTTTTGTGGTTCTTATTTTTTTCTTCTGTACATTTATTTTACTTATGTACTTGTGCACATTGTTTGGAGATGTTTATTGTTGCTTAATTATGTTAATTATGTTACTTAAAATGTGGATTTTTATTAGTAGTAGTAGTAGCAGAAGCAGAATGTAGATTTTGTATTGTATTTTTGAAGGGGGGAGTGAATATGTAAACCGCTTAGAGATTTCTGTTGAAATGTGATGCCATCATATTTCCAGGCATTTCAACAGGTATTTATTGGACTGGCTTTATTGTGTCTTTTTTTTTTAAGGGACTGCCGGGATATTCATGGTGCCCTCCTTTCATTTTCCATTTTAATATACATGAATTGTTTTAGCTTAGCAAGGCCTCTTGGTTTCAAATTTAAGAAGACAGAAAGGCAGAATAGAAATTCAATAAACAGGGAAATCTCCCCAAGGCATCCACTGTGGGAAACCCAAAATGTACACCTGGTGGTTTAGTCGCAGTTTAGTCCATATAGGCAATGAGGACCAAAGCTTCTTTGTGATTTTAATATGTGTTTAAATATGTGTTTTAATATGTGTTATAAACGTTTTAAATTTAATAATTTTTAAGGAAGCCCATTTTTACTGTTTGAATTTGTTCTAAAATGTGTTTTATTGTATTTTGATATTGTTGTGAACCGCCCAGGGAGCTTCGGCTATGGGGCGGTATATAAATTTAATAAAATAAATAAATAAATTTGACTATTTGATCGGGGGGGTGCACATGTGTGTAAAATGAGGGGGGATTCAGGGAAACATTAGGGGTGCAGAGGGATTGTGCACCTTCTCCAACCTAGTGTCTTCATGGCTAGGAATGATGGGAGCTGTAGTCCAACAACATCTGGAGGTCATACATCCCCTAGCCCTAGACTACATAAAATACCAACAGAATCTTGGCTGAAAAAGAGAATTAGCTCATGGTCAGAACAGCAAACTCATTCTTGGAGTGTCAATCCTTATGTAGCCGAAAGAGCACCATCAGTGCACAAGAGGGGGAAGGGGCTATAGCAGAGAATCTGCCTTGCATGCAAAAGGTTGCCAGTTCAGTCCCCTGCATCTCCAGGTAGAGCTGGGGGCTGCAAGTCTCCTATCTGAAATACTGGAGACAATACTCAGTATAGACAATACTGAGTTAGATGGACCACTGGTCTGAGTCTGTATAAGATGGCTTCCCTATGTTACTAAGAGGAAGGCATCAGTAGTTTTGGGGGAGCCACATGGTTTGCAGAGATCACCAGGTTGTAGTAGAAAAATAAAATAAATGTACTGCCTTCAAGTCAATTCTGACTTATGGCCCGACTTACGGCAACCCTATGAATAGGGTTTTCATGAGGCTGAGAGGCAGTGACTGGCCCAAGGTCACTCAGTGAGCTTCATGGCTGTGTGGGGATTCGAACCCTGGTCTCCCAGGTCGAAGTCCAACACCTTAACCACTACGCCACACTGGCTCTCTTGTAGTAGAAAGCTGCCCTTAAAGTGTCATTATGAGGTGGTTGAGGACAGGATGTGTTCTTTCTTAAAACAATCCTTACCTAGGAAGCTGCCTCATATCAAATCAGTGTCTACACACTGTCTACAAAGCTCTCTAGAGTTTTTCAGGCAGAGGACTCCCCTGGAGATGCCGGGGATTGAACCTGGGATGTTCTGCATGCGAGGGAGAAGCTCTACCACTGAGCTATAGCCCTCAGGGCTACTGTTCTATGACCGCTTAGGACTAAGTCCCACTGAGCAAGTGAGACTTCTAAGCAAAGGTACATAGGTTTGGGCTGTGTTACACATGTTGTCTCTTGTCTCTCTTCCTCCCAGGGAAGCAGAGGTACATTCTGCCTGGATTTTCTGCAGGAAGATAATTTTGATGAAAAATAATGGGAACTGATAGCCCTTCAGCATAACGAGGATTAAACTTTTCATAGGCCCCTACAGAATGGGATCCCAGCTGCACACTACTCTGGCTGCATCCACGAGAAAACTTTCACTGCATTCTGGAGTAACTGCATCCCTGGATTGACACGACTATCAGTCATTTTAAGGCCAGGCTCCCTCAGTATTTTCATTTATTGGGTTGCAGAAGCCACCACTGACACTGGGCTATTCCACACGGATTGGGAAGAAATTCATTCAGTTTTGCATTTTAATGCATTTCATGCAGACTTTCCAAATTTGCTCTTCCCAAATCAATACGCAAACCAAAACACAGTTCTCTTTTAAACATAGAGCTTCTCTGATTTTTTCAACACGGTTCTCCAACCAAAGAATGTGTACAAAACTGTTGCCTATTCATGAAAAGGATTTTTTTTTAAATGCACTCTTTTAAGGGGAAATTGCTTGGGAAAAATGCTTTTACGAGGCAAAATAGTTTAGCAGAAATATGTGGGAAAATGCATTTGGATTTTCACGTGGACCTTTTTTTAGGGAGAGGGATTCAAAATGGAGCCAAGTGAATTTAAGATGGGAAAAACAAGTAACTGAAACTGACAGATTCATCCATCCCTGGCTCCAGTTGATGTACATTTTGGCAGACCCATTTTGCCTACATCCATTATGATTTAATAGACAGGTGCACAAAGGAATCCATTTGTCCATGGCTCTCAGCTCCCTTGATTCTTTGACAGAAGCCATGATTGTTAAAAGTGGTGTAAGAGTGTTTGAAATCTATGGTGTGGATGTGACCAGAGTTGCATAAAATTTTAAGGCTGTACACAGCGCTCCCTCCCCATGGCTCTGATCCAGGGGGGTCTTCAGTCCAACCTGCCCTGGATTGATCTCAGGACCACCACCCTTCCTTGCCTTGGATTTGCTCCCAAATAAGTTTGGAGGCAGGGGTATTGTTTAATCAGGGGTTTAAAATTCTAATTAAACTTGTAGCAAGGAGAGGGGTAGGGAAAGGAGACCTTGTATCTCCTCCTCCTCCCCACAACTGAGATGGGAGTAAATTCTTCAGGGTGCTGTGATGCCTTCCCCACACCCCCTGTGATCAATACCTCAGCAGAACATTGGGGAATAGGCATTGCCACACCTTGCACAATCGCCTCCTCCCCGAGCTGTTGATCGGCAGAGAGGGCGATCCTGGACTGGATCCTGGACCAGGGGGTACACTGGACTGAGCAGCTGGTCAGCAGAGAGGGTGATCCTGTATCCTAAAGGAAAGCCATTTGCAAAGCATCTCCCACACCAGGCAGATTCGACCCCTCCATTGAACAGTTGATCAGTGGGGGGCAATTCTGCCCTGGCGATCTGAGCAAGTGGCCTCTCTTTAGGAAAGCCCTTTGCACAGCATTCCTCTTACTATGCAGAACTGCTGAGGGATTCATCCTGCTGGGGGCAGGAAGCTAGGCCTTCCTCCTCCCAGAAGAAACAGCCTGGGATCCAAGGTAGTCCTTGCCCTTGTTTTTCTACTCTGCTTGCCTCTTCCTCCTGTCCTCCACCCCACCCCCTGACAGCAACCACTGATTCCTCTGGGTCATCCAACCTGACCCGTAGTGATCCGTGGCTGTCTCAACCTGACTCAGAAGAGGCCCAATTTCTCAGAAGAGGCCCAATTTGGCTCAGGCCTTGGGCAAACACGGAGCACAGCCCTAAAAATTTGTACAAGCTCATTTATATGTAGAGAGGCAAATTTAGGGGGGGGGGAACCTACTATAATTTAAATAGAAATGCAATGCATCTTACCTTAACAGGGAAAGCCAGGTGACCTGTGTGCCTGTTCAGTCTCCTGTCCAGGTGGTAACTATAGATGGACACCTTCAAGGCCCTCCTTAGGGTCCTTAAACTGGAAGTGAACAAGACATCCCTACAATTAGAAGACATCTTTAAATAAAGAACTTCCTCTGTAAAGTAAAACACATAGTCAGAGGACTCCCAGAGGTAGGGATGGAAAGATCTGCCCATTTTGGTTCTCTCCTTTTCTCATTTTTCCATCCTTGAATTCAGCTCTGCAGCAATTTGCATTTTTTTAAAGATTCTCATGAAATTTCTTCAGCATTTTAGTGTGAATTTATCCTACTAAACACATTCTATAAGCAGTTTTGACTAATTTATTCTCCTAATGTAATGCATTTTTGTATGTTATTTCCACTAATATATTTATTTTTATGCACATTTTCCTTTGTATTAACGGAAATAAGTTTGATTGAAGAACTGCATTGCAAAGTTCAAATAAGTACAAATTTCAAATGATGGCTGTGTTTCGGTTCTCATATTGTTTCAGAAAGTGCAAATTTGATCAATTCGGCTTTAGATGCAAACTGGATCGAATATCTCCTCAATCCCTATCCAGAGGCAAACATTGGTAAGGTCTGGGGAAATTGTTGTTCCTTTTGACAATTATAGTGAAAACTGGCAATTTACTAATGAAAACATTTCATCGCCAAAGGTACTTCTGAGCAATTTTAGTACAACTTTCACATTTGTCTAGCCTTGACACATACATGCACGTGGCCTGAGTTCCCGTGCACACATGCAAACTCACTGAACACAGTGGGATTCATTTCCATGCACAGGATTGCACTCAGAATGTCAGATCTGGGAGATTGCAACCTCTCTAACAGACTCCTAGCACACACCAGGCATGCTGTTTTCAAATGTCATCAATGCAAATACCACATCCAGTTCAACTGAATATCAAATGTACCCTTTGTGCTCAGGGCCGGCTCAAGGCATGCAGGGGCCCTTGGGCATCAGCTTGCCCTGGCCCCCCAGTGGGTGGGTGGGTGTGCACGCACACGCATACACACACTCGCGCAGCTCCCCCATGGTCCCCCTACCTGTCTAGTCTTTACCATTGCCCTTAATGAAGATGGTGGCCGCGGTTTCCCTAAGGGGAATGAAGCCTCCATCACCATCTTTGTTGATGGCACATGTGCGTGCTATGCACGCACATCTCTGCCATCAACTAAGATGGTGGCAGCGGCTTCAGTACCTTAGGGAAGCTGCGGCTGCCATCTTCATTAAGGGCAATGCTAAAAAGCTGGCTGACAGGTAAGTGGGGGGTGTGGGGGTGTGTGAATCATGGAAGGGGAGCAAAGAGCCCCTCAGGGGCCCCTCAGGGGCTCCTGTAGCTCCGAGGCCTTCGGGCCAGTGCCCAACCTGGCCGCCCTTTAGAACCGGACGTTTGTATTACTTGCTATTAAAATTAAGGCTTAATTTAGAAAGCTTGAGGGAGTTTTTCTGGTTGTCTAATGTAGAAGTGCACAGGGTAAGACATTTTGTATGAGAGAGAGAGAGACAGAGAGAGTGAGAGAGAGAGAGAGAGAGAGAGAGAGACTCTGGTGTCCTGTCCCACCCCGTTCTTGGAACCTGATAATATGCTAGTGGAGGCTGGTCTATTTAGGCAAATGGGGCACAACCCCACTAACCTCAGTCTGCTTTCAGCCACCTTCTACCTATCTGCCTGCCTTCTTACTTACACCTAGTTCAGGGGCTGGTGTTGCCTATCAGTTTCTTCCTTCTTAGTCTCAACATTGCCCTTCTAGAACACATCAGCGAGGAGGAGGAGAAAGTTAGTTGGCTCTGCCTGCCATTGGCTCTGGCTCCACCTACTGTTGGCTCCCTGCTTTCCACCCTACCAGTCCCAGTGGACACCATACACCACTATCATCTGCCTAACTTTGACTGTGCATCTGACTCTTGTCCAGCCTTCCCCATCCTGGTGGCCTCTAGATCAGAGCTTGGAAAAGTTACTTTTTTGAACTACAACTCCCATCAGCCCCAGCAAGCGTGGCGCTGGCTGGGGCTGATGGGAGTTGTAGTTCAAAAAAGTAACTTTTCCAAGCTCTGCTCTAGATGTCTTGGGATAGTATTTATTTATTTAGTGCAGTACTTTAAGCTTTGTCTCCATGAGGCGACGTGAGAGTCCGAGCAACCTCCTCTTACAAGGGGAAGCTGCTGACAGCAAAAACCCTGAAGCCCTGTATTGTACCTTTCCGTATCTCAGCAGGGAGATGGTGTAGATCAGAAAAAGTGGACCGATACAGTTGAAAGAATCAGTTTCATTTCAAATGAGAGAATGCACATCCATCTGGCTGTGGTATTTATAGCTTCCTCTGCATCATTGTACTTGTTCAAAAATAAAATCGCGGAAAGAGGGAGGGGGAGGGAGGGAAGGCTTCCAATAGCAGGGGCAGAGCTACATCCACTCAGCCAAGCAACATAACCATCACCCATCCCTAACACCTGCCCTGTCTGAGAGCAAAGCTTTGCTTTCAAATGGGGCTGGCGTTAGGGATGGGCAAATCTAACTGTTTTGGTTTCTCTCTGTATCTCATTTTTCCAATCTTAAGTTCAGCTCTCCCCATTTCCACATCAGTTCGCAATTTTTTTAAAAAAAAACTAATGAAAATGGTCAGCATTTTAATGTGCATTTCTCCTAATATGCACATTTGTGTATGTAATGTTGCCCTAAGATACTCTTTTTGTTTTGTTTTGTTTTTTGCACATTTTTGTACCCATGACTTGGCTGGAGAACTGCATTGCAAAATTCAGGGAAGTGTCAGTTTCGAAGGATGGCTGTACTTCAGTCAGCGTATTGTTAAGGAAACCACAATTTAGGCAGGCTTGCATTTAAATGAGAACTGAATTGAATTTCTCCCCCATCTTTAGCTGGTGTCAGAGGTCAGCAGGGTTGAGCATCTACTGAGGTCCACACACCAGCAGGGGGGGCACTGCTGACCCCCCAGTCTCCCCCATCAGTCTTGCTCCTCCTCCTCCTCCACTCCTCCACCCCCTGCCCAAGCTGAACTATTAGCTGTTGGAATGGGAGGCAACAAAGCTTGCAGTTTGTTACCTGAACCAGTGAAGGGTGCTAGACAGAGAAAACAATCCTGGTGTTCCCCCCACTGACTCCTGCAACTTGTTTGTTTTCTGAGCCTCTTTTCCTGCTTCTTCTCAGACCACACTTCTCCTTTGCTCTCTGCCCTTGCTATAAGGAGGTGCCATCCTGAGCTCCCACTCAGAGACGTGGCTATGTTTGCTAGATGTAAATAAACCTTAACTTTTCTTTTTCACCTTTACCGTGGTCTTAACAGCCTGATTTAACATGCAGCTGCTATGTTAACTCTGCTGACTTCCAATATTAGCAGCGTTGGAGAGCAATTTAGATCAAGAACAAGGCACTGCTAGAAAGGGTTAAGCACTCCCCTGCCCCTGAGCACCACTGCTCCAATTAAATTCAGAGTCCCATGTGGCTGCTTTAATTTAAACACACGCACACACAAAGGGCTCCAATGACAGATCTCCTGTGTCATGTCTGTTTTGGTCCTCAATGGAGGCAATCTTTGCAAGGTAGGTTGAACTGAAGCTGGTGTATTTATTTATTTATTTCACTAGCAGAGTGCTACTTTGATTATTTTTGGATTCCAGAGTGCTGATGTTGCCCTGAAATCTCACACTTCCTGTGAGCCTCTTTGGGTGTGCTTGTGATGCCTGCGCAACCAGCGCATGTGTGAATAAACAGAAAATACAAAGGTCTGTACATCTCTAGCATTCTTTCCCCCAGAGAAAGCAGACCCTGTGAAGACTGCTGAAAGGCTCCTAGCGCTGAGGGAAGCAGCATTTTTGCAGACACACACCACATGCCCCTGGCATTCTCTCCTCTGAAAACCGTCTTGAACTTCCAACTGCAGAGGGCAACGCTAAAATGTATGTAACAAACTCACAGACCCAAAATTCATCTGCTTTCACCTCTATTGATATTTACCATGGTGCCTGCTTCCTTGGCCTTGTCCCGCCGCAAAATCTGCCTATTACATCATGGCTTCTATTTCCAGTGTTCAGCGTGTGAGTGCCATTCCTTGTATTGCCGAAACTGCACTGCCTGCACTCAAGAAGGAGATATGGCAGGCTTGAGGGAACCTCAAGGTTTAAAAATAGTACCAGGGGTGGGGAGAGGATTAATAAAGTCTTAATGGACTGTGCAGCAGCCTGGGGAAAGGGGAGGATGTAAAACTGAAGGGAGGAGAGAATGGAGTGGCCAGGATCTCGAGCAGAAGCAACCCACACTACAATAATTTGTTCTCGGAGCTGCAACAAAATGTTGCAGATTGCTTCTGTTCAGGATTCTGGTCACTCCATTCCATTCCCCTCCCTTCAGTTTTACACCCCTGCCCAACTTCTCTTACATCTGGTTGTGTGGTTTAACCAAGGTCTCTTCAATGGGGTGGGGACACCTGGGAGGCACTTTCCTCTGGGACAGTGACAACACCAGCTGAATGAGGCACAAAATGAGATCTCTGAAGGGTAGTAGGAGAGAACCATAACTTAGGCCTGAGGAATGTTTCATTATTTGTTTAATGTACTGATAGATTTTCAAGAATACAATGTAGATAAAGAAACAAGAATTAAATGGGCTCAAGCTACAGGAAGTCAGATTTCGGCTGAACATCAGAAAAATCTTCCTAACTCTTAGAGCAGTATGGCAATGGAACCAATTGTCTAGGGAGGTGGTGTGCTCCCCAACTCTGGAGGCGTTCAAGAGGTAGCTGGAGAGCCACCTGTTGGGTATGTTTTAAGATGGATTCCTGCAGGGGGTTGGACTCAATGGCCTTATAGGCCCCTTCCAACTCTACCATTCTATGATTCGATATTAACAGATCCACCCATAATTGTTCATCTGTTGCCGGTGTGACGTTTGTTCTTCTGCTGTTTCAGAAGGGTTGCACAGGAGGCAATGTGGCCCTTGGACAGAAAAAAAGGTTCTCTAGCCCTGCTGTAGGGAACGACTCAGAAGGTAACTGGGGTGGGGAAAAGAGAAACAAAAATTGGCATATCTCCTGCCCAACAATCCAAACCAGGGATCTGGGGACAGAAAGAAATGAATGGGGCGCCATTTCAGGTGGCACAGCTGAACAGAGTGAGGCAGGACACCCCAGGCCCTCTCTTGATTACAGCACTGCCTGGTTATGGACATCTGGGTGGTGGTGGTGGTTTAAACAAAACCTAGACCAGAATGCCTTCTCTTTACAAGCTTTTTCTTGATGGATTTGTTGTTGTTATGTGCCTTCAAGTTGATTACAACTTATAGCGACCTTATGAATCAGTGAACTCCAATAGCATCTGGTCTGTGGCTTCCTTTATGGAATCAATCCATCTCTTGTTTGGCCTTCCTCTTTTTCTACTCCCTTCTGTTTTTCCCAGCATTATTGTCTTTTCTAGTGAATCATGTCTTCTCATTATGTGTCCAAAGTATGATAGTCTCAGTTTCATCATTTTAGCTTCTAATGATAGTTCTGGTTCCAACACCCAATTATTTGTCTTTTTCGCGGTCCATGGTATGTGCAAACCTCTCCTCCAACATCACATTTCAGATGAGTTGGTTTTTCTCTTATCCGCTTTTTTCACTGTCCAACTTTCACATCCATACGTAGAGATCGGGAGTACCATGGTCTGAATGATCCTGACTTTAATGTTCATTGATACATCTTTGCATTTGAGGACCTTTTCTAGTTCTCTCATAGCTGCCCTCCCCAGTCCTAGTTTTCTTCTGATTTCTTGACTATTGTCTCCATTTTGGTTAATGACTGTGCCAAGGTATTGATAATCCTTGACAAGTTCAACGTCCTCATTGTCAGCTTTAAAGTTACATAAATCTTCTGTTGTCACTACTTTAGTCTTCTTAACGTTCAGCTGTAGTCCTGCTTTTGTGTTTTCCTCTTTAACTTCAGGAATACTCTGAAAGTGGTGCCTCTGCTAAAAAGATAGTAAGCCCATTGTACTTTGCTGACTGATATTTAATCTGAAGTGCACCGAGCGGAAGGGGATCCCCACAGCCCCGTAAACATTGCCTTTTGTTTAGTGGGAATGCTTCAGCATGTACACAGCAATCAAAGCTTAGCATCACCGCCATAAACACAAAAGGGGCAAACCAGCAAGAGTTGGCACTCTGTGTGGCATACACCTTTTACACCTCTTTGTGTATGTTGGATTCTCTGGGGATAACACTGTATGTTTTCAGCTATGATAACTTGGCCTTAGACTGCTCACCTCCTTCCAGTTATTAGGGAGTAATCTTTGTAGGAAGGGTGTTCACATTACATTCAATTAGTATCCAATCTGTGTACCTGTGTACATAGGAGCTGAGCTGTACACTCATACAGTTATTTACATGTACCATTAAATTAGTGTGTAATCTGTGTACACAAAAATTGAGCTGTTGAAATCCTCAGGTACGCACTCTTTCACACAAACACTTAGACATGTGTAGAGAGAGCTTGTACCAGTGTTCAGTGTAGTGTATGAACAAGCCTAGGGTAGTATGGTCTCCTGAGAAATGCAAGGGCGGAGCCTAAGGAGTGGAAGGCAGATTATGGGCGGAGCCTGGTGGGTTAGGGACAATGACAAATAATGTTTGGTGAGAGTGCAGGATGGGATCTGTCCTCTTTGGGAAAGGGCCATAGCTCAGAGCATCTGCCTTGCATGCAAAAGATCACAGTTCCAATCCCTGGGACCTCCAGATAAGGTTGGGAGAGACCCCTGACTGAAACCCTGGTGAGCTGCTGCCAGTCAATGTAGACAATATTGAGTTAGATGGACCAATGGACTGATTCAGCATAAGGCAGCTTCCTATGTTCTCGTGCTCCTATGTTCTACTTGAGGAAGAACCTCACTGTGTTGGTCTCTGGCTGGGTTTCCATTTTCATATTGTTTTGGAAAGTGCGACTTATGGAGGTTCAGCTTTAAATGTGAACTGAATCACATGTATCCCCCTTTCCTATTCCCAAGAAAAGTGTGTCTCAGAATTGCAGCTTTAGCCTGGCAGTGTTATTTTTAAAAACCCTCTCATGAGCTCTTGCATCCTCTAGGTTTGGATTTTGGATCCCAATAAAACCAAAGTAAATTCAAGATCATTCTAGGACATTGTGACGGCATATGCAAAGACACAGCTTGCCTCTAAAGACTTGTGGAAATGGATCTAAAAATAGTGTCATATTTTGGAAAGAGAGGTTATTTGAAATGAATTTGATTCTCCTTTGTAAGTGAGCTAAGAGGTTTCTGACAGATGTACAGAATAATCCTCATGTCATCTTTTCCTCCTTTGGAACACAATGCTACTCTTCTGTAAGACATGAGTGATACTACAACCTTCTTTTTAATATATACTACCCCACAGTTCTTCCAAACCTTTGAAAAATCACTTATGTATCCAGGGTGCTTCCAGACTGTTGCTATTTTGGGGTGGGATTCAATCACATACCAGCAAATTCTGGTTCCACAATTAAAGTTCACTTGGAAGTCTTGCACAACAAACACATTTTCCCAAAAGATTGGACTTTTTGCAATAAGGAAAGTGATAGGAAAGTGCACTGGAAAGTGTGAGCTAACGCTTGATGCAACATCATCTAACCTACTTTTTTAAAAAAACAACCCCAGAATACATGCTCATAAGCAGGTCATCTAGAAGTGTCCTAAGTACCACTAACAACTCTGAGATTCTTAAAAGGTGTTGGTGAAATTCTTCTTATCCAAATTTCTCTCTGAATTTTGTGCATGACAATATTCCATGAACCTGAGGGCCAAACTTTATGTAATGTATACATGATTATAGAAATGGATCAGCCTCTTTCCATTCCATGTTACATTCTCATGTGCTCTATCATAAGTCCATTCTGTCCCAGGTTGTTTTGCAGACTTAAAAAAAGAATGAAAAATCCATATTTAAATTGTACCCATTTTATACACTTTCCCCCATAAAATACACATTTGTGTATGTTTCAAGGCATTTCCACCCCCCCAAATGCAAATTCCTTTGGCATCTTTAGTAAAAAAAAAAAGCAGACAAAAAGAATATGTATGTGCAAATAAGGATTTTTTTAAATTTTGTTTTCTGAATGCACCTGTACACACATTGGTAGCATAGCAGAAAGACAGGATATTTCCACAGTAAACTGTACATGCTTCAGTTCTGGAATTAAGGCTAAAAGTTCACCTTGTTACAATGGAATTCATGAAGAATGGGATGCAGGAAGGGTATCCACTGACACCTTGACAGAAAAGAGGAAATGCATCAACCAAAAAAAAGTATAAGATACAGGTCCGCATAAAATTGCATATATGTGTTTATATTTATATGTAGAGATCAGTCTTCTCCAACTTGGAATCCTGCAGGGTTTTTGACTAGAATTCCCATTATTCTTGACCACTGACCATACTGGCTGAGGTAGATGCGAGTTGGGGTCCAAAACATCTGGAAGGCACCAGGTTGGGAAAAAAGTGGTACAGAGGAAATGTAATTACGATGGGCCATATCCATTGTCCATCCTCTGCAGAATAGACCCATCTGAGTAGGACTAACATTTGATACAGACCTATAATTTAAATAGAAATACATCTCTCAATAGTGGGAAAGACCATGACCAGGTGACCCATGTGTCTGCTCAGACAGTTGTCCTCAGTGTTGATGGGCAACTTCAAGGTCTCCTGCTACTCTCTCTTCTTAAGGGTATCTTTCATCCAGACTTGGACTGGGGAGCCCTTCAAGCAGAGGGCTATTCTCTATGTAGAGGTACGTATGGTCACCCTTGATGCAGGGCAGGAGAAACCAGAGAAACAATAGAGGAAATCTTATCCCTATTCTTAATTACTGGTGGGGCGGGGGGAGACCAACTTAACACGTGCATCAAGGCCGGCCAAGGCCAATTGGCTTGAGCTCTCCCTGCTCACTGAGAAGGAACCATGCAGGTTAGGAAGGGACATCAGCATTTTCCTTATGCTGAGATTTTATGCTCTGGGTTGCTGAATTAAACAATAACAAAGAAGATGAAGAAGCAGCCCTCGTGCGTTTCAAGCAGCCTCCACCAGGTGGGCACTTGTATGCTGTAATCATGCTGCCACTTAACCTTCTCTTTGATAAGAATAAGTGACAACAGATTGGGCTTCTAGAGTCCCTTGCTGTTAGGCATACATTTCAGTTCAACAGCAATGGATGTGTATTGAGCCACAAGCAGGTGCACATGCCGCTATTTTCCTCACATTTGTCTCTTTGTTTGGAATATTTCTATCCCACCTTTCTGCCCGACAACAGGCCACCGAGGCAGCTGACAATAAGACTTTTTAAGGCAGTGGAGACTCAGGGTGGAGTGGGGAGGGATAATGATGTTAAGCAAGGATAGGGAACCTGCGGTCCTCCAGATATTGTTGGACACCAACTCTGATCAGCTGCAATTAGCATGGCCAAAGATCAGGGATGATGGGAGTTAGAGCTCAGGAGCAACTGAGTAGGGGTGGGGGATAAAGTTGATTCAGTTTGCATTTCAAGGCGAATTATCAAATTTTCACTTTCCGAAACAATATGAGAAGTGAAACACAGCCATCCTTCAAAGTTCACACTTCTCTGAATTTTGCATTGCAGTTCTCCAACCAAATCAGTGATTACAAAAATTCATATACTGGATTAGGGGGGAAATGTGCATGAAATGTTAGTGAAAAATAACAAAAATGTATAAAACCGCTTGCAAAAATGTGTAAATTAGTCAAAACTGCATACAAAAATGGATTTTATTAGGAGAAATTCACACTAATATGTGGATGAATTTTCATGAGGATTTAGAAAAACAGCAACAGCACATTGCTACAGAAATATGGAGAACTGAATTTAAGACTGGAAGAAAAATGAGAAATTGAGAGAACTGAAATTAACAGATCTTCCAATCCTTACCCATGAGGGGTCCTGACTGGTTCTACAGGTCCTGGTGCTGTGGCATTTCGTTTAGTGGGCTCTTCCCTGCCAGCCTCAAGTTCAGTGGTTCCCCAATCACCAGCATCAAGTTCAGAGCCAGGAACGCAGTCTGGGTCCTCAGTTGGAAATACTAACCTAAAAAAAAAGTGTATGAAAGAAGATAGATTTGCATAAAATTGCATATGCTAAATTATATGTATTTTTATTTATATGTACAGATCAATCTTTTCCAGGGGGGATCATGACCACATACTTGTTATGTTCACCCTCTTCCCCCAGTTAATAACACAAGATACCCACTACAAATTGCTTTGCCAGCCAAACATTGCTAGGCGGGTCACATTCTCAGCTAAGATCAATACTTGGTTCTGCAGCTTCTCCTCCGATGCCCATCTGAGTCGATGTATAAGGGAAGGCTGCAAGAGGCATTGCAGATCTTCCAGGCACCATTAAGCCCTGCTGGTTTTGTCAGTGAAGGAATTCAATCCCTCCCTGGTGTCTTTTCCACAGGAAGTTGGACTGCACGCATACCAGATTGTGCATCCTTAAACAGCTTGCAGGGCTCCAGGCTCTGCAGAGGAACTCCAGGCTTTGGTTTTTAAAATGGCAACTTCAAAAAGGGCCAGATGAGAAGCCAACAGGAACACAATGCAACCGACGCTAGTGAGTAAGTAGCTGGGATGCACCTCCTTGGCTGATGCTAAGAGCCCTACCTGTGTCCGGGCCCTATTTTCCAGGAAAGGGAAAGCCTAGATTATACAACACCCATCCACATCTCAGGGGAAGCAAGTCTTTTTGAGAGGGAAATAAGTGTTTACTGGAAGTGGGGGGCCATTTCCAAGATTTGTTCCTTGAAGCAGAGTGGGGAACCTCATGGATGGGAACTGAATGAGGTCCTCCAGGCCGCTCTTAATGGCCCTCAGAACTCTCCCTAGGCTGCACCCCTCACTAGCCCTGTTTTCCTGGCTGGAATGCGTCCTTGAATTCTGATGATGCCACTGGATACAGGTGGATGATACAGAGTGGTATGTGAGCATGTGTAGAGACTAGCCTACCGTTTAAATGTAACATTTGCATTCATTGCTTTGCTCACTTTTGTCTCTGGACCTGCCCACCATGGCCCCCAGAAGGTTGTCCAGAAAGGAATGTGGTTCTCGAGCTGAGAAAGGCTCCCCACCTCTGCATTAGAGGCTGCTGGTTTTTTGCTTCCTCTCTTCCCAAGGCTCCCCTGCATTCTCTCCCTCTCTCAATATCTGTAAAGAAAAAAGAGATTACAACAAAGAGAAGTAAACAAACAATTGAATATAATCTCGAAACATATTGTTTCAGTACCTGATAGGAAGGATCCATATATGTGTGTATACTTATATATACTTGCATATGCATATTTGATATTTGTATATACATATTTGATATAACAATACAGGCAGTAAACTGTCAGTCTTGAAGCAACTTCTTGAAAAGCCAGCCAACTTCATCAATGCTCTATCCCAAATCTTTTTGAACTATCCACATCGTTTTGGTGAGTCAGCTTTTTTATTCATGGATATTGCTCTAGACATGTATTCATAGCAATACACATCAGGCACATCGGGGGTAGCCAATATGGTGCCCTCCATATATTTTGGACTATAGCTGGAAGGGGGTGATGGCAGTTGGAGTCCAAAATATCTGGAGGGCACCACATTGGCTACCTCTGAAGAGATGTTAAAGGGACAAAATAGGACCCTGTGGGACCCCATAGCAGAAATGCTAGGAGGCAAGCAGTGGTTCCCCAGCACTAGTTACTGGAATTGGCTGTCTGGGTAAGAAAAGAGCTCCCATACCACCGTGCTTCTAGATCAGAGGTTCCCAAACTATGGTCCACAGTGCCTTAAAAGTTCAGACTGAAACCCAGAGCAGATTCCACTGCCCCACTGACATGGAGCCACCAGCAGCCACTGCCCATTGGCAATTCTAAATTAATTAACAGGTTTCAACAAGACAACGGGATAAACTGTCCCCCAGCCTCTAGCTCAGTCATTTACCTGGGAAGTAAGAAGGAATGATTGATGAATTCATTTGGTTCAAATTTTAAAGTGAACCAATCTGATTCACATTTCCCAGACTAATACACAAAATGGGCACAGTTATCCTTTGGTTTTTTTCACTTCTCCAAATTTTGCAATAGTTTTTGACTCAAAATCATACTGCAATGCATCTAAAACCCTTAAGAAAAAAACAGTGTATTGTAGTGTAATGTGCTAATGAAAATGTGTAGTTTGTGTATCTGAAAATTGACAATTAATGCAAAATTTTGTGCTTTTAAAAAAAATATTGTAGACCCATATGGAAAGTGGACAGAATGAATTTTTGAATGAACACATGCAAAATGGATGTGGATTGGAAAGACAGATCCACACATCCCAAGATATAAGGTGGGTTTACAATGAAGCACAACACTTTTGCATGATAAACAAGATATGGTGATTAGGAAGGCCTCACAGATTCCCTTCCTGTTGCCAATGGGCCCTGGGAGCTGTTGATCCTGGTAAACACGGCTTCTTAGGTAAATTACTTACACAGGGGAGTCTCATCAGCTTTCCTGTTAGAAACAGGAGCCATGAAATGAACTCTTCTTAATGGAGTACATGTGCATGTTCCCATTGATGCTTCCTGGAGATGCAGCTCTGAGAGATTAAACCAATGAGATGAAGTGAGAGGCTGAGTCTGGGTGGTTTCTTTTTCTTCCAGTTTTTTAAAAATGTTTTTGCACATAGTTGCCAGGCTCTGAGACAAAGTGCATTTTCATTTTATACAGTGCATTTTGATGTGCTAAGATATTCCCCCAGGGCTGGATGTTCCAGCAGCTGAAAAGAAAGAAAGATGCCACTTTGATAATCAGTAGTGCAGGGTCCCTTCATGACAGTCACAGCCGTACCCCCTCCACCCTTTTTGGCTTCGCATTTGAGGATGAAATCCTTGATAATGTCTTCTCTCACAACTACAGATGTCCCTAGAGGCCGATAAGCATAAAAGAGGAGTCTGTTAGCTATTGAGAAGAGTCTTCTCAGAGGCTGACTCACTGCCTTTCACTCTGTTTGGCTCCAATCAGCAGGAAAGGACAAGAAAGCATGTTAGAAAACTCTTCTCAGGCTCCTTTTTCATGCTAATTGGCTCGTAGAATGCTGGAGACATAGGGACCCTGCTAGGATCCTCCCCCCCTCAAAGTAAGGAGTCTAAGACACACACACCCAAGACCCTGGATGACTACACCCCTCTTGACAATAAAATGCAAGTTGATAAGGGCCCAAATGAATGGACCAATCTAGACAGCACAAGAGTGGCTTTTTTCTTCACGATCCTTCCTTTTGTTACCACAGAAAGAACTTTTATAAAGAAGAGAGAGATCCTTGAAGTTAGCACCTGGACAGGAGACTGAGCAGGCACACAGGCCACCTGGTCACAGGCCCCATGTGCACTAGACATTTAAAGCAATACCATATCACTTCAAACAGTTCTGGCTGCTCCCAAAGGCTCCTGGGAGCTGTGGTTTGTGAAGGGTGCTAAGAGTTCTTAGGAGATCCCTATTCCCCTCACAGAGCTACAATTCTCAGACAGATTTAACAGCCAGTCCCTCTTCCTAGGAAACCCTGGAAGTTGTAGCTCTGTGAGAAGAATAGGGGACTCTAGCAACTTTCAACACCTTTAACAAACTACAGTTCCCAGGATTCTTTGTGGGGGACAGCCGCAACTGTTTAAAGTGGTATGACACTGCTTTAAATGTATAGGACACATGGGGCCATAATCTTGTTCCCGACAATGGTGAGATTTATTGTGTTATTCGGGGGGTCAACGCACTAACACACTTTGGGTCTCCCAATCAAGATTAAAAATTGTTGTGCAGCAACCCAGTGGAACAGGGAGTAAAGCCTGACCAGTAAAACCAGTGAATATGGTTTTTATATTGATCAGTAAGTGGACCGGGGCTTCCTTCAATCCTGCATTAATTTCATGACTCAAGCAGGCGGTCCCACATAAGGCATAGACTATGAATTACCATAATCTATCTGGGAGGGGGAAGAAAGTAACTAGGACCCCTGATAATATATCAGAAGTTCTCCACACCGGGCACTTTAACACATTCTAGCACTGGCCTCCCGGTAGGTTTAGCTTTATGGCCATTTTCTGTGACTTTTATCACAATGCCAAGGACTCAACTAGTAACAACTAAAGCAGCAAAAGTTTGCACAAAGAGCCAAGCAGCTTATGCAAAAATGACACAGCCATTGACATAGTGTCATCCATCTTAATCTGTCATGGCTGGCCTACTATGCGCATTAAACTTGCCATAACTGCTGAGTGTGCAGACCCAGCAGGACCCAGATTGACATATTGCATTTCTGTTTAAATTATAGTAGTTCTTTCTAAATTCAGATCTATGCTTCAGCATAGTTAAACTATGGAATTCGCTCCCACAGGAGTCAGGAATGGCCACCACCTTGGATGTCGAGGATTGGATAAATTCATGGTGGATAATGCTATCAATGGCTAGCCACGATAGCTATGCTCTGACTCCATAACTGGAGGTAGTGTGCTTCCGAATACCAGTCACAGGAGGGGAGAGTAATCTTGTGCTCGGGTCCTGCTTGGGGGCATCTGGCTGGCCACTGTGAGAACAGGATGCTGGATTAGATGGGTCACTGGCCTGCTCCAGCAGGACTCTTCTTATGTTCTTATATGCAATGTTTTATGCATCAATGCCTCTGTCATGATCATAGGGGCAGATTCTCCTTCTACATGGTTGAGGTTGAGGACTTGGAGTCAGCAGGGGAATTATGCACAGGGTGAGCCCAAAAAGCACTTCCACAAGATGAGTCCATGTGATGGGGCCCTCCTGGCCTGAGGGTGTCCCATTGCTCCTGTCAGACTCAGAGGACTCCACGGCATGAGCTCCAGTGTATCTAAAGTCCCCCATGCCCTCTCAGAGTAAGGTAAGGGTCTTTCCAAGTCCAAGCTGCAGATCTGGGACTGATTCTGGGACTGAATCTGGGACTTCCCATGAGCAAACATATGCTCTACTATCGTTCTTTCACTGAAAGGAGGCACTGTTGGTTTTGGCTTCTCTCTGTTCCTCACTTTTCCAATCTTAAACGTAGCTCTCTACATTTCCACACCAGTTTGCTTTTTCTTTCTTTTTAAACAAGTCCTCATAAACATTCATCATCATTTTAATGCAATTTTCTCCTAATATTTCTCCTAATAAACATCTTTGTATGCGATGTTGCCTACCGCACACATTTTTGCAATGCAGTTCCTCCCAAAGTAATGCATGTTTGCATGTTATTTTAACTAATTATGCATTTTTATGGACACTTTACCCCAGCATATGCAGTTTTGTACACATTGTTTGTCTGGGGAACTGCACTGAAAACTTCAGAGGAGTGCAAATTTTGAAGGATGACTGTGTTTCAGTTCATCTGATATTTCAGAAAGTGCAGATTAGGTAGGTTCACCTTTAAATGTGAACTAAATAAAAATTCTTCCCCCCTCCCTAGGCACTGAAGGGTGCAGTATTTGAGGATGGTTAAAGACTGAGGAACATGAGTTGTCTAATAGTAGCATTTACATTTGGAGAGTAGAGTATAGAACCAAAGGAGATTTTCATCTTTTGGAAATGACGAGTGACAAGATGCCAGGACACAAAGCATGCAAACGGCTGCCCGGCAAGTCTCTTTCTGATGGTGTGTCATGTCACACTGTTCCACCATGGAAAATTCAAAGTGACATCCAGTTTCTTTTCCTTGCCAAAGACAGCAACCTGGAGCCGTTGTTCACCTCTTTGGAGAGAGGCCATTTGTTTTGACATACAGAGCGCTCTGTTTTGGACACCACAAAAAACACACTGGCCGCCTTTTCTGGAAGAAAAAAAGAGGAGACGATACAGCAGAGAGATAGCCAATGGGTGTGTGTGTGTGTGTGTGTGTGTGTGTGTGTGTGTTAGCAGCTGATGAAGGCGGAAGCCGAAACATTTTGGTAATACAATAAAAACCTGTTTTGTTAATCACAATTACTTGTGTGTGTGTGTGTGTGTGTGTGTGTGTTAGCAGCTGATGAAGGCGGAAGCCAAAACATTTTGGTAATACAATAAAAACCTCTGTTTTGTTAATCACAATTACTTGTGTGTGTGTGTGTGTGTGTGTGTGTGTGTTTAAAAAGGAGCTTTAATAAGCTGCCACAGATAGGAACTGCCTGTCTACTTGTCCCAGCCAGAGCCCCTAACTTCAAAGCACAGCACAGGGTTTGGAAAGTATCCTTAATTTCATCAGCTGTGAAAAAACCATTAGCATCCTACTCAAGCCTGCCTAAAATATTCATCAGCAAGATATTTTATGCAAAACTGCCATGGTCTCTTAAAAGCAGCCACAGAATTTCACGTCATCTCTTTCAATCCCCCCCCCCGCCACTCATCCCCTGGTGCAGGAGTATTTAACAAGTAAAGGAATAGAGATGTAAAAGACCACTCCCAAATGGTTCATTGTCCAAATCCAGAAACTATTGTCTCAGATTTGATATTCAAAAGGGGTTATTAATGTAAGTCAACCTTTGTCTTCAAGAGCAAGAAATGGCAGGTCACTCCAATTGCACAGGCTTACCTAGAGGTCATTCACAGGTGATTCTGTTCTCTAAGGAATGCTGAAACCCTCCCATCAGAGGTAACAACTGTGCTGCTGTGAGTCAGTGCAGCATAGTAGTTAGAGCAGCCTTCCCCAATATGGTGCCCTCCAAATGTTTTGGACTAAAACTATCAGTCCCAGCCAGCATGAGCAATGGTGAAGGGTAATGGAGGTATAGTTCAAAACATCTGTAGGGCATGAGGTTGGGAAAGGCTGATCTACAGAGGCAGCAGCTCTCCAGAGTCCCAGGTGAGGGTCTTTCCCAGTCCTTCTTAGAGATACCAAGAACAGAACTTGGGATATCCCACATGCAAGCATGCACCCACCACCACGGTCCTTCTATTGAAATGAGGCAATGCAGGGCGCAATGTTTGAAGATGGTTGCAGACTGAGTTGCATGATTGGCCCAACACTCTGATTAAAGAATTGGACTTGGACCAGGGACAGCTGGATTCAAATCCCCACTCAGCCATGAATCTCACTGTGCAACCTTGGGTCAATTACCCTCTCTCAGCATAACCTACTTCCTACTTTGTTGTGAGGATAAATGGATGAGGACCATGCACTCTGCCATGGGCCCCTTGGAGTAAGGGCAGGAGAAAAATGGCATAAATAAATAATAAATAAGTTGTGTTTGGAGTGTTGGATTTGGTTGTGGGGAACCCAGGTTCAACAACTGGCTGTCTGGTCTGGGAAAGTCAATCAACCATATCTTGAGGCTAAACTAATTCTCTCTGGGCTCACGGGCAAAGAAGGAAAATAAACAACACACACTCATTTAGGACTACTGCAGAGGTGATCCTATAGGAGGTGAAGGGCCATAGCTCAGTGGTAGAGCATCTGTTTTGCATGCAGAAGGCCCCAGGTTCAGTCCCCGGCATTTCCAGGTAAGGCTGGAAGAGACTCCTGCCTGACACCCTGGAGAGCCGCTGCCAGTCAGTGTAGACAGTACTGAGCTAGATGGTCTGAATCAGTATATGACAGTTTATGTTCCTATGTGGGATGTGGTCCAGGACTCTGTTCATCCTTTGGCCCTCACTCATGCACACCATTCATCTCCCCATGCTGCCTCCTCTCCCTATCCCTTATGCTTGTAAATTTCAAGACAGAAACCAATATAAACTGAAGTCCAATAATAAAATACAATAAAGCAGTCTTTCAAGACAATTGCCCACAACATTCTAGGGGAGACGAAGTGATTCCTTTATTACCCACTCCAAAACTGTCCTTGTGGGAAAACCACTGTAGCTATCCTCTTGACATTTGGCTAGAGTCATTCTTCAAAAGGGGTGTGTTTTACTTTGGTAGAATTAGATGAAATTTGCAGGCATGGCTCGTGGTCAGGTGGGAGTTAGAATCCAACAATACCTGGAGGGCCACAGCTACCCCATTTCTCCTAGACATTAAGGTCCACCATGTCTCTCCATTGCTCTGAAAGGTAACACCCCATACTCTTAAGCTATACCTACCCCAGGGGGAGACCATACTGTTCTACAGATGTTGTTGGACTCCCATCAGCCCCAGCCAGCATGGCCAATGGGAGCAGAAATCCAACAACGTCTCAAGAACAATTCATTGACTACCCTACTTCCAGGCAACTTGCATGTAGTCTTGAATTGCTGCTATTAACTTAAATGACTGTTGTGTTGTATTTTATTATTGCACTTCAGTTTATGTTGGTTTCTGAATATCATTCTACGTGTGACTACAAAAAAGTGATGCAAATTACTACTATTATCTATTATATTTATATAGCTTGCCAACAATGAACATTCCTTGGATAGCTTACTGCAAAATATTAAAAATACAATATCCAATAATAATTTCAAAATAACAATAGAACACATATATATACACACACAAATGCAGCCTTAAGAAATTTACAGCCCAGATCTCAAACACAGTTTAAAACCCTGGATGAATAAACAGGTATTCATCAGGAGCTGAATAAGACCATAAATAGTACTAGTGTTATCTCACCAAGTGTTTATGTATTTTAGTGTCAATGAATTGTTAGCATCAGACACATATAATTTGAATAAGAACAGTTATGTCTAAATTCAGAAGCTTATATTTACTTACAATGATCACCTTTCTTAGATAATTTCTTAACCCCTTTACCCTGATGTGCTCACAGTAACAGTAGCTACAGGGGGGATTTTTTCCCCAGGATCCTCTTCAAAAAAATCAGGAAGATGGGTAGAAGTGGGTGGGTCAGATAAATGAAATTTGGACAGTTACTTTTAATTTATTTTTATTTTTTTGCAAGGATGGAGGTAGCTACCACTGTTGCTGGTATTTAAATTGAATTGATCCTCTGCAGCAAACCAGATTTCATCCCTTCAATAGAAATGTCCCCAATTTTTTTTTTTTTAAAAAGCCTGTGCTTTTAAATATTCTTCGATGGCAGCAAATCACTGAACCTGCCAGCCTCTTTCTGCTTTCTACAGGAACTGCATATCCTGGGCCTTGGGAAAGAAGAAAGGGGGCTGGCTCAATGGGGAATGGAAAAATAGGAAGCTGACTTATATATGGCCAGCCTGTTGTCTATCTAGGCCTGGAAATCATTTTTTCTTAGCCTTACGGTCGAAACACACTTACTGTTGTGTTGATTCCAGTGCGTCTTCACCTCTCTTTTCTGAAAACAAGGGCACACGGTGCTAGTCAAACTCCACCCCTTTTTTACTCTAAAACCTGGTCAGATCAGCTGGAATGCACTTTTTTAAAAAAAATCAGTTTCAGGCAGATCTGGCAACTGATTGGTAGATCAACCCATTTGCTTTCCAGATGTGACCAATGGGAACGCTTTGCTGCAGGCCCAAAGTGATTGGCCCAAAGCTTTGCCATGGGTGGTCCTGAAAGGGCTGAAGTCAGCAGTGGGGAAGGGAGGTGTGGCCAGCAGAGGGCAGGGTCGCTTCAAAGCGCAGCCAGAAAAACCATTCTGGCTGCTTTTGAAGCCACTAGTGTGCCCACAGCCTTAAACTCAGTTCATCCTATTTCCAAATCAGCTACCGTTAAACACACACACATGCACGCGCACACACACTTGTGTGCATTTCTTCTAATGTATGCAAGTTTGTAGGCAATTTCCCCTAACATACATATTTTTCCAAGCTATTCCTCTAATATATGCTTTTATTAATGGACTTTTTGGTTGAAGAATTGCACCAGAAAATTCAGAGAAGTGGCCATTTGGAAATATTGGGATGTAGTCAACTAAGTCGTACTCTGAGTAAGCCCACTGAAATGAAGGAACCTAACTTAGTCCTGTTTATTAACTTCAATGAGTCTACTCTGAGTAGGACTAGCATGGAATACCAGACATTGCTGTTGTGACCCCCACCGGGTGAGAGTGGTTGGGCAGGGTCAAGTCAGAAGACACAGACACGGACTGGGATGAATCACTTGGGGAGAGGGCTGGCGGTGGAATGGACTTAGAGGGTGCTCCAGACTCCCATGTGGAAGCTCAGCCAGGCCTGTCAGATGCTTCCCAGCTGGGAACACCTCCACCTCCCCTGGCTGAATTGACAGTTAGCAGCTCCCCTCCATTGGAGGGGGAAGACGACAGAATGGCTGAGGCTCTACCTTCACCCCGCTTGTGAAGATGCTCAAAGTGGGAAATTCGACAGACTCAACTAAGGAGGAGCTTCTGTTTGCACACACGCTCCCAACCTACTTAAGCAGACTCAGGGAGGAACCCAGTTGCTGAGTCAATGTCTGTAGTCGCAAAGTCATGCTTAGCTAGTGTTAAAGAGAAGCTAAGTTCCTAGAAAGAGTAGCTAGTTTCACAAGGCGCTCTTGCATTGCAACTATTACTTGACTAAAAAGAGAAAGCACCACTGTCGAGTCTAAGTCTCTCAATGTCGGGCAGGACAATTATATGCATTTTTGTTTGAGTATTGGCTGAGGAAGTGCAATGTAGGTAGGGTGGCATTCAACTATAAATCAACCAAATTTCTTTTCCCCCTTCCTTGCTCTGGGTGCCAGTTACTCTCTAGGGCAGGGGGACCTTTTCAGCTGGGCAACCTTCCAAGGGCCATATACCAGTGGTGGGCGGGGCCAGAGGCAAAGTTGGGTGGAGCAATGAATATAAATTTGACCTTTGTATGGAAGGCTAGTTTCTACACCAGAGCTTGGAAAAGTTACTTTTTTGAACTACACCTCCCATCAGTCCCAGTCAGCGCCGTGCTGGCTGGGGCTGATGGGAGGTGTAGTTCAAAAAAGTAACTTTTCCAAGCTCTGTTCTACACACACCCGCACACCATCTGTATCTTCCATCAAGGCGAGCAAGAGACATCAGAGTGCAAGGATGCATTCTAGCCAGGCAAAAGCACTCAAGGAGGATATGAAGCAGGGTGGGGGGCAGCTGGGGAGAAGGGTGTCGACTGGGAGAATCCCAAGGGCCAGATAGAGAGGCATGGAGGATAGCATTTGGCCCTCGGGCCTGAGGTCCCCCGTCCCTGCTACAGATCCAGAGGCAGAGAGAGGAGTTCCCATCATCTGCTACCAGTGGAGACTGGTGCCTCCAATACCAGCGCGGCAGTGAATCCGTTCCGGGTTTTAGTCTGAACTTTCAAGGAGCTGTCCAAGATGTGAAGGGTTTTAGGACCAGGCTGAAAGGTAGATTATAGAATAGAGTGCAAAGCACCTTGGGCAGCTCCCCGAAAGTTCAGACTAAAACTCGGAGCAGATTCCATTCCCCACTGCCTGCAACTTCAGGGGTGAGGAACCTGTTTCAGTCCAAGGGCCACTTTTGCTCATGGGCAACCTTCCGGGGGCCACATACTCATGGTGAGTTTGGCCAGAGAAAAAGCAGATGGAGCACCAAAGGCGACTCATTCCTTTGTATGGTAAGCAATGTTCAAGCCATGCAGAGGTTTCTGCACACCCCTCTCTCCCTCCAAGCAAGCAAGAGACATGATCGCAGGTCAAGCTAGGCCAAAACGCTGAAGAAGCAGGTGGACCAGGGGCAGGGAGGGGCATGGCATGGGGAGGGGCCTGGAGCCAGATGGGGAGCCCTGGAGGGCCGCATTCATTCCCCAGGCCTGAAGTTTATTTATTTATTTGTTTATTGTATTTATATACTGCCCCATAGCCGAAGCTCTCTGGGCGGTTTACAGCAATTAAAAACATTAAAAACAAATATACAAATTTAAAAACACATCTTAAATTTAAAACACAATTTAAAACTCAGTTCCCTATTCCTGTGCTACCTGATCCTTTTATCTGAGGATGTGGGGACTGAACCTGAGACCTTCTTCATGAACTGCCACTGATCTGTAGCTTAGGAAGATATAATGACCAGCAGCCTCCTAGCCTCTTTTTTTTTTTTAAAACACTTTTGCTATGGAAGACAAGTGAGGGAAGGCTGAAATGCAGCTTCCTCCCATGAGGGAATAAGAACAGGCTGCTTACTCACCTGGCTTATAAGAACGGACTGCAGTTGCCAGGGTGATGGTGGGCACTAATGACCTGAGCCTTGCAGACATAAGAGCCGCTTGTGATTGCACCATTTATCTGTAAGTGAGCTAATAAGTCCCATTTGCATTGTAACTGCTGCTGAACAAAGGGGGTCTCGCGGAGGCAAAAGGGTTGCAAACACTGATTTTCTAAAGCTGGGCAAAGCCACTCGATTGTTCTGTCCTAGTGAGAGCGGATGTGCAGAAGTAATAGCCCACAGGATCTGGTACATGGGTCTCTCACTAGCTCATGGGGCGGGGAACACCGCTTCACTTTTGTGGGCATCAATCATTGGCAGGGTGAGGGGGGCCGAGTTGAGAGGGCCACGTCCGCACCATACATGTAAATCATAGTTTAAAGAGCCATTGAAAGTGGTAAAGTAGCAGTGCTTTAAATGTATGATGTGAATATGATCTTCATTGTTTTTAAAGGGTTTTAAATACATTTTTATTTTACTTTAAAATTGCATTGTTTTACTACTTTGCTATTTTGCTGCCCTGAGCTCCTTTGGGAGGAAGGGAAGGGTAGAGATTTAATAAATAACAAATAACTAACTTACAGGCCTGAATCCTGACTGGGGGTGGGTGACTAGAAGGCAAGTTGGGAGGAGGAAAAATTGCAGGTGGGAAAATTATGGACATGAGAGGGTTCAACAACCTCTCCTGCCTGCTGCTTTATCCTATGAAAATTACTCCCCCTCTGACTCTCTTAGACCTGCCACTGCTCTGTGTAGTTCCTCTCCGGAACCCCTTTATTTCTACATTTGGAGAAGAGCCAGAACTCAGTGATAGTAGAGTTCATTATTTGCATATAGAAAGTCCCAGGTTCAAGGGCCTTTCCAGATAAAAGGATCACGTAGCCGCTTATTTACTTATTAAATTTATATCCCACCCTTCATCCTAGAAGGAGCCCTGGGCGGCAAGCAAACATACTAAACATCTTAAGAACAAAAGACTTTAAAACATATTAAAATCATCTTTTAAAACATATTAAAACAAAACTTTTTTTTTTTTTTTGCTTTAAAAACTTCTTAAAAGGTGATTCCAACACAGATGCAGCTTGGGATGAGGTGTCTGCTTAAAAGGCTTGTTGGGGAAGAAGGTTTTCAGTAGGTGCTGAAAAGATAATGGAGATGGTGCCTGTCTACCATTTAAGGGGAGGGAATTCCAAGTGTCTGTGCCACAACACTAAAGGTCCGCTTCCTATGTTGTATGGAATTGTTGTTATGTGCCTTCAAGTCGATTTCGACTTATGGTGACCCTATGAATCAACGACTGCCAATAGCATCTGCCATGAACCACCCTGTTCAGATCTTGTAAGTTCAGGTCTGTGGCTTCCTTTATGGAATCAATCCATCTCCTGTTTGGCCTTCCTCTTTTTCTACTCCCTTCTGTTTTTCCCAGCATTATTGTCTTTTCTAGTGAATCATGTCTTCTCATTATGTGTCCAAAGTGTGATAACCTCAGTTTCATCATTTTAGCTTCTAGTGACAGTTCTGGTTTAATTTGTTCTAACACCCAATTATTTGTCTTTTTCACAGTCCATGGTATGCGCAAAGCTCTTCTCCAGCACCACATTTCAAATGAGTTGATTTTTTCTCTTATGCGCCTTTTTCACTGTCCAACTTTCACATCCATACATAGAGATTGGGAGTACCATGGTCTGAATGATCCTGACTTTGGTGTTCAGTGATACATCTTTGCATTTGAGGACCTTTTCTAGTTGTCTCACAACTGCCCTCCCCAGTCCTAGCCTTCTTCTGATTTCTTGACTATGGTCTCCATTTTGGTTAATGACTGTGCCAAGGTATTGATAATCCTTGAGAAATTCAATGTCCTCATTGTCAACTGTAAAGTTACATAAATCTTCTGTTGTCATTAGTCTTTTTGACGTTCAGCTATAGTCCTGCTTTTGTGCTTTCCTCTTTAACTTTCATCAGCATTCGTTTCAAATCATTACTGGTTTCTGCTAAGAGTGTGGTATCGTCTGCATATCTTAAATTATTGAAGTTTCTCCCTCCAATTTTCACACCTTCATCTTGGTCCAATCCCGCTTTCTGTATGATATGTTCTGCGTACAGATTCCATTGTATGGAATGGACCCCCTGAAAAGATGGTATCTACAGGAGGCCCTCACCTGCAGAGCACAGAGATCGACTGGGTATATAAGCTGCATAGGGCTTTGTACACCAAAACTAGAACCTTGAACTAGTCCCAGTAGCTAACAGGCAGCTACAGCAATTATTTCAGCAGGGGGGTAACATGTTAGCAATACCTTACCCCAGGGAGCAGTCACACTGCCACATTTTGCACCAGCTGCAGCATTATATAGAGTACATTACAGTAATCCAGCCTGGAGGTTACCAGTGCATGGATAACAGAGGTCATGCCATCCCAGTCTCCAAATAGCTACAGCTGTCTTACCAGCTGAAACTGGTAAAAAGCACTTCTAGCCACTGAGGTCACCTGGGCCTCTAGCAACAAAGATGGATCCAGGAGCAGCGTCAGACTACAAACCTGCTCGTTCGGAGGGAGTACAACCCCATCCAAAGCAGGCAACTGATCAATTATCTGAGCTCAGGAACCACCAACCCACAGTACCTCCATCTTGCTAGGATTCAGACCCAGTTTTTGGCCCTCATGCAGCCCACCACTGAGTCCAGGCACTGGTCCAGGGCCTGCACAGTCTCTCTTGATTCAGATGTTACAGAGAAATAGAGCTGGGTATTGTCAGCCTACTGCTGACACCTTGCCCAAATCTCCTTATGACTACTCCCAAGGGCTTCAGATAGATGTTAAACAGCATTGAGGGCAAGATGTCACCCTGCGGCACCCCACAGAACAACTGCCAGGGGCCCAAAAAGACAATCACCCAATGCTATTCTCTGAAAATGACCCTGGAGATAGGATTGGAACCACTGCAAAACAGTGCCTCCGATACCTATCTCACTAAGTCAGCTCAGAAGGATACCATGGTCAATGGTATCAAAAGCTGCCAAGAGATCAAGTAAGAATAACAGGGTCACACTCCCGCAGTCCTTCTTCTGATAAAAGTCATCCTTCAGAGTGACCAAGGCTGATTCAGTCCCATAACCAGGCCTGAACCCAGATTGGAATGGGTCAAGATGGGAAAGACCTATGACTAAGACCATGGACAGTTACTGCCAGTCAGAATAGACCAGAAGTAGCCAACCTGGTGCTCTTCAGATGTTCCTATAAGTTCTGAACATTGCCCATGCTAGCTCGTGCTGATGGAAGTTGGAGTCTAGCAACATCTAGAGGGCCACAGGTTCCTCACCCCTGCTCTGTGATGTAGGTAGGCAGGGGATCTATGGCTCTTCAAATATTTGTTGGACTCCAATAGCCATCTGCCCTAGCCAGCATGGTCAATGGTCAGGGATGATGGGGGTTGTAGTCCTGTCCATCAATGTCTGGAGGGCCCAACATTGGCTTCCCCTGGACCAGAAGATACTGAGCAAAATGGACACATAGCCTGACCAGGTATAAATCAGCTTCTTACATTGATTCAGCTCCACAAATGACTAACAGCAGAAACTACTGCTTAGACTAGAAAACAGCTAAGAGGAAGCTTCTGGAGTTATTAATACTTTGTTAAAACAACTAAAAGACCAATTGTTATGATACATTAACAGAAGGGTGTGCCTATGCCTGGGATTACTGCTATGTGATCATTCAATATTTCTGCAGCTTACCCCCCTCACTCCCCAGGTAGAACTTTGTAAGCATTCACCCACCTTCTAGGATCCTTCACAGCCATTTCCATGGAAACAAAATATCGCAGAAAAGATACCTACTGTTGGATAAACCTTTCAAAACGTCTTCTCTCCCCTTGGAGTGAATAAATACATTTGGGTATTAACTGTGCTTGCAGGATCTGAAAGTTTAAACATATTGGATGACAGGTAGTAGGTTGGTTGGTATAAGAAGAGGAAGAGATCACAGCATGTAATGTTAATCCAGCAATAGATTTATGGTGTGCTACTCGGGGCTCAGGACTATGGGATGTAGCCAAAGTTAGTCTTACTCAAAGTAGACCCATTTAAATTAATAAGCATGACTAACTAGGTCCATTAATTTCAGTGGGTCTGCTCTATGTAAACTGTAGTTGGAGACCATCCTGTATTTACTTGATGTGCCAAAGCAAAACTTCAAAACAGGCGAATGGTATTAGTTACTCTAAGCATGTGCTTACACTTCTGGTGTGATCTGCTTTGATGTGGCAGAGGAAGCCAAGATATGGAGCTTGACAATAGTACTAGTAACTCTGAGCAGCTACTCCATGTTCAGACCTATTAGGGATATAAGAAGCATCCTGCTGGATCGTACCAAGATCAGGAATAGAGGAGAGACTTTTGTTTGGTCCTCACTGTTAGCTAACTGACTAACGGGCACTACCTGGACTACTACACGGACTGGAATGCAACTATCCTTCCGATTTCACACTTCACTGAGTTTTGCAATACAGTTTTTGGCTAAAAAATGTACAAGCATGTCTATTTAGGATAAAAGGCCTCTGCTTCAGGACTCCAAACACTCAGTAGTGGTGCACTCTGAACTCCATTGCTACAGCTTAAGCTGCGAGGACAAGGCAACCGATCCACTTAAGCAAGAGAGGGGCTCAACAGGGAGGGGGGAGTGTGATGTTCCTGCTTATATTGTAAATATGGTAAGTGCTGGTTATATAGAAGATATATAGGCTGTCCATGGAGGCTCAGATTTCGGCAGTGAGGCGGGCAGCCTGGTACCAACTACACCTCATACGAAGGCTGCAACCCTACCTTCCTGTTCATCAGCTCCCACTAGTGGTACACGCCCTGGTCACCTCTCATTTGGACTACTGTAATGCGCTCTACGTGGGGTTACCCTTGAAAACGGTCCGGAAATTACAACTGATACAAAATGCGGCGGCTCGACTACTTACGAATAGTCGCCGCCGAGATCACATCACACCAGTGTTGTTCGATCTACACTGGCTACCAGTTGTTTTCCGAGCCCAATTCAAGGTGTTGGTATTGACCTTTAAATCCCTACACGGTTTCGGCCCAGTTTATCTCACGGAGTACCTTCAACGCCACCAATTATGCCGCCCGACAAGATCGGCCACACAGGGCCTTCTCTCAATCCCGCCAACAAAAACAGCCAGATTGGCGGGTACAAGGGAGAGGGCATTCTCAGTGGCGGCCCCCACTCTTTGGAACTCCCTCCCACAAGATCTCCGGCACGCCTCTTCCCTAAATGTATTTCGGAAAGCCTTAAATACCTGGCTCTTTCAACAGGCCTTCGGGGTATCCGGGGAGGGTTAATTGTTATAACTGTAATGCCTCCTGCCCAGTTTTAATATTGTTGTTGCAGATGTATTGTTTTTATATTGTATCACTGTATTTTATCAATTGTATCTTAACGATTTTGTAAGTCGCCTAGAGTGGCCATTGGCCAGATAGGTGACAAAGAAATTAATTTTTTTTTATTATTATTATTATTATTATGGTAAGTGGAGTGAAAGAGAAGGGGGAGTACATGAGCAGTAGAATGCTGAATGATTGGCTAAGCGTTTGAATGGCTGGGAGTATAAATGGAAGAATGACAGTTGAATCTGGGTGGAGGTTTGGTGGTGAATTGAGGTGGTGGCTGTGAGGTGGTGTTTGGAGGTTGTTGTTGTTGTTGAGAGTGAGTCAGAGTTCTGAGGCAATTGGTAAGAAGTCAAGTACATGGCGGAGTATAGATGAGGCCATACGCTTGTGAAGCATTTCTTGAGTAATCTTGTTATTTCTAATTCTTAATAAATATTTCTTGGTTAAATAAAAGCCTGATTCCTTCAGCTGGGATACACATACCAGGGGGAATAGCAAAGTAACCAAGGCTGAACAGTTTGTATCGAATGGTGGCAGCGGCTGATTGGAGGAAAGTGTATCCAGTCCCACAGAGAAACCCAAGGCTGTATGCTTCAGTGCAAGAGGCTGCAGGGGTTTTTGGAAATTACCTATACCCATTGACACAAGGTATCGGAATAGCCAGGCAGAGACTAGGCACAGTCTATTGGCTAAAAGGGTTACAGAGTGTCGGGTGGTGCTGCCTAGCAGTGGGATCTTTTGAGATCGGTGCTAGTGCTGTAAAGGGTAAGAATAAACCTGACGTTCCTGTCTGCTGGTAGCCACAAAGTGAGAGCTTCACAGATGGTGCCAGGGAAGGACATCACATGGAGCCAGTGCCAACTCCAGCTTTGAGAGGACATACTGTCATTTGCTGTCCTTCCCCCCCCCATCATTGGGTCCTGTTGGGCTTACCTGATGCCTGTGGTGGGAGGGCTCTGAGCAGCAATGGGAGGATGGACTAAGCTACACTGTTTGTTTCTCACAATGCCCTATAACACTGTTCTTCAGCCTTGGATCCCCGGATGACAACTCCCATCACCCTTGGCCATTGGCTAAGCTTGCTGGGATTGATGGGAGTTGTAGTCCGACAACATATGTGGACCCAAGGTTGAAGAGCAATGCCCTAGAGTAATGCTAGATCATGGGCATAGTGAGAAATTAAAAGGGTAGCAAAATCCAGCCACCTGGCACTGTTTGGAGTTTTGTGTTAGACAAAAACTGGGGGGGGGGTCAAGGAAGGCATCAGCACTGGTAGGCTGACCCTAGGGATGGGTGAATTTGGAATATGGGTGGGTCAATATGTCAATATGGGATGGGTGAATATGTCAATAAGTTCATTTCTCTACACTTCCACATCAGCTTGAAAATAAAAGTCCTTGTGAAAATTAATCAGCATTTAAAGCAGATGTCTCCTAAGATACACATTGGTATGCAATTTTGCCCAATATACACATTTTTGCAAAGTGTTTTTGATGAATATACATTTTTGTATGCTATTTTCAACTATATATGCACACGTTACCCTACCATATGCATTTCTGAATTCATCACTTGGCTGGAGAACTGCATTGCAAAATTTGGAGAAGTGTGAATTTTGGAGTATGGCTGGGTTTTCCTTCGTGTCTTGTTTTGCAAAATGTGAATTATGTAAGTTCATCTTTAAATGCACAGTGAATTGAATTTCTCCCTCATCCCTCATATCTTAGGGAGCATCTTATTCTGTATTTTTAGTTACTTACAGTTGTAAAATTGAACCCTATTATTTTTAATCAGGCAGTCCTCACCACATCAGCTCAGAAGTCCACTGAATTCAATGTGGCTTACTCCCAAGGAAGTATTAGGACTGCAGCATAAGTAAATCAATAAAGCTGTACTGCCTTCAAGTCAATTCCGACTTATGCCGACCCTATGAATAGGGTTTTCGTGGTAAGCGATAGGCTGCCCATAAATACAAAATTCCAAGGATGATGTACAGTTCTGAATCAATAAAATGAGAATACAAATAAAACTCAGAATAAAGACAAGATAAAAGCAGCAGCCATAAAGGCCCCATTTGCATTCTACATTTAAAGCAGCGTTATATCACTTCAAACAGTCACGGCTCCCTGAGTGGTCTAACAATCAATGCCTCTTCCCTGGGACCTCTGAGAATTGTAGCTCTGTTAAGGGAATGAGGCTCTCCTAACAACTCTCAGCACCCCTAACAAACTACAGTTCCCAAGATTCTATGGGGTAAGCCATGACTCTTTAAAGTGGCATAATACTGCTTTAAATGGGGAGGAAGTCAGTAGCATCCATAAAATGCATCTTGAAAATTACAGAGATGTGTGCCTGTTTCCCCCCCACTGTGACAAGCCCCTTGTTATGGGACAGAATGGATATGAGGCACATCTCATTGGCATCACCCATCTTCCCCAGCCTCCTTTTCCCTCAGGAGGAAAAATAAAAGCATGTGTTGCCCAGGACAAAGTGTTTGCAGACTGTCACAGAGAGCAAGCCTACAATATGCATGCAATGGCCATTCACCCTTGTATACTTTTGTCCCTTTTTGTTATGTCATTGGGCTGGTATTGTTTGGAATGTTGTGTACTTTAGCAAATATCAGGGTTCTCCCTCTGGTGCATGGGCTGCAGTATTTTGCTTACATAAGGATTGGCACTCACCACTGAAAATCACCTATAGAGGGAATGGTGATACTGCCTTTGCACTCAGAGGTTCCCCTTAACCATCATGCAACACTAGAGACTGGATTAAGGAAATGAGTATTAGCCCTGAATCCCAGATTATCAGGCTCACTTTATGGGACAGACTTGATTTACCACCTTGTCATATGCAAACATCAGCCTCTTAATTATCTTTTAATTTTGTCTGCCCATTGCTTTATTGAGGTTTAATAGTGTACTAATATGTTACAAATTGGTGAACAATGCCTGTTCTCTTTCCCTACCTATTCCTATTTGATTCAGCATGTTGAACTTTTTTTTCAGTAGTCTAAACTATTGTAAACAAATTTGTTATTAATTGACAACATGCAGCAATCCCTTTTTAAAGTTCAGGGGTACATCTATTCGTGAACATATTAAGCTGCCTTACACAAACTCAGGCCACTGCTCCATCTAGTCCTGTGCTGTCAACCAGTGTTGGGGATCCTGTGGCCTTCCAGATATTACTAGTCTACATATACTGGGGTAAAGTGCCCATAAAAATGTGCATGAAAACATACAAAAATGCATTATTTTCAGGGAAATTGCCTTGCAGAATTGTGCATACTAGGCAATTTGCATACAAATATTAGGCAAAATTTGCATTAAAATGCTGATGAATTGTCATGAGAACTTCTTTTTTTAAAAAATGCAAACAGTGTGGAAATGTGGAGAACTGAACTTAAAACCGGAAAAAAGAGAATCCACAAGAAATCAAAACTGATTGATTCGCTAATCCGTCTTCAGGATCTTGTAGGACAGGGATGGAGAGCCTGCAACCCTCCTGATGTTGTTCAACTACAACTCCCATCATCCTCAACCATTGCCTATGCTGGCTGGGGCTGATGGGAGTTGGAGTCTAACAACATATGGAGGGCCACAGGCAGAGCTTGGAAAAGTTACTTTTTTTGAACTACAACTCCCATCAGCCTCAGCCAGCATGGCCACTGGATTGGGCTGATGGGAGTTGTAGTTCAAAAAAGTAACTTATCCAAGCTCTGGCCACAGGTTTCCCAGCTCTGATGTAGGATGTTAAAGGTCAAAACCAATGCCTTGAATTGCTCATGAAACAGGATTGGTAACCAACGTATAACATAGGTGATACATTCAGGGAATCTTATTCCTTTTAGCAAATGGGCAGTCATACTCTGCACCAGTTGATGTTCCTGAGCAGTCTTCAAGAGCAACCCCCAGAATCCCTCTATCCAATGATGAGGTCTATCCAAAAAGAAAGCCGAAGCTCTCAGAAGGTTGATTCCAGCCCTAAGTTAGATAATTCCAGGCTATATTTATACATCAAGCATGCAGTTTGGAGAGGCTATATACACATATCCCATTTATTTTTATTTTATCACAGATGTAGGGAACCTTTGGCCCCCCAGATGTTGCTGGACAACAATTCCCATCAGTCCCAGCAAATATGACCAATGCCAGGGACAATGGGAGTGGTAGCTCAGCAATATCTGGAGGACCAAAGGTTCCCCACACCTGATTTATAGCAATATCCAAGGAGCTCAAGGTGGCATACATGGTCCTCCCCCTCCATATCCTATCCTTACATCAAGCCTGTGAGGTAGGTTAGGGTGAGACATAGTGACTGCCCAAGGTGATCCACTGAACTTCATGGCTTTGAACCCGGTTCTCCCAGGTCCTAGTCTGACACCCTAACCACTACACCACGATGGCTCTATCTAGTCATAGTAGAGCATCCCTGGGGGGAAACGTGGGCAGAGTCAGAATCAAAGGAGTTACAAAGCAAGGGCAACTGCTGGTGAGAGAACAGATGAAGGGTATTGCAAGGTTTAAACAAAATGTAAATTAAACCCAGAGAGCTGAGCTGATGATTTTCCCCACCAGCTCCATTTCAGGAGGCAGCTGGCCACATTGCAGAACTTTTTTAAAAAAATCTAATTAGCACACAGTCTCCTTGAGCTGGGTCAGCGGGCTGCATTTCTCAATCTGATTGATATTCTCTCCGCAGAGGTCATGGCAAGGATGAGGTCAGAGCAGCCTCCATCAAAGGCACCTTAATCCTCAACTGCTGTTGCTTTCTCTCTGCATTTCAGCTGACAAACACAGGCAGGCAGGGCTTGCCAAAGTTTGGAAAATCCATGAGCGAAAGAGGAAATCAAAGTGCAGCTTCCTGAATCAGAAGGTCAGATTTGGTTTCTCTCGGTTTCTCTTTTCGAGTCTTAAGTTCAGTTCTCTACAGATCCATATCAGTTTGCAATTTTTAAAAAAGTCCTCATGAAAATCCATCTGCATTCTAGTGCAAATTTATCCTAATATACACATTTCTGCAAGCAATTTTCTTTAATACAATGCACCTGGAATATTTCCAGTTCTGGGTGCCACACTTCGATGTAGAAAAATTGGAGGAAGGCAATAAAAATAGTTAGTGGTAAGGAAAACAAATGGAATCCTCTCCAGCTTTTAGTCTGAATATTCAAGGGGCTGTCCAAGGGGCTGAAACCTGTAGCTCCTTGAAAGGTTGGACTAAACTCTGGAGCAGATTCCACTGCCCCACTGATATGGAGCCACCACTGTCAGGAGTGTATAGAATGTTAGAAGAAATATCTTAATAGTAAGAGCAGGTCAACAATGGGGTCTATACTTAGAGGAGTGGTGAACCTTCCCTGCCTGGTGGTCTTCACGCAGAGTCTGGGCAGCTGTCTGTTGTGGGGGGGGGGATGTTCCAGCAACCTGCATTCAAGCAGGGGGTTGGACTAGATGGTTTACAAGAATGTGAAACAATTGTAGAGAAGCGATGCCTTTTAGTATGTACAGAGTGCCCCTTACAGCCACGGCTAAGAAACCTTATCCAACCCTCAAAATATATGGGGTTAGGTTGAAGAAATCCCCTGGAAGCTGTCTTGACCCCAGGATGTATTGTTTTAAGAATTCTAATTAGTTAAGAAGTTTTTAAGAAGCCACCCGATCACTGAGTTCTGCAAGAGAAGGCATCCTGCAGATACCATCTATCAGGAGCTCCGTTCCGCATGATGTCAGAACTGAGCTTTTAGTGTCATGGGACTGGGCTTGCTCCGTCCCATTATTAATCAATTGCATTGATTTTAAGTGCCTTCTCTGTTGTCTTTTCGCTGCCTGCTAAAGATGTTACTCTTTCAAAAAGTCTTCTCAAATCTCTATCCCAGTTGGTATTTGTCTTGGATTTGAATTGATCTATGTATTGCTGTTGTTGTTTTAAACTGCGTGTATGTGTACACACACACACACACACACACAGAGTTCTAACTATTTTTTGCATATGCTACTGTTTTATATGTGTAATTATATTGCAAATCACTTTGGGACGCCTCATGGGAATTGATTTATAAACGAAACAGAGAACAGGAAGAAGAGTGAAGCTAAGGGTCATCGGGATGAGAGCCAGGATCCCACTTGCCTAATCTGTGTACATTTCTCTCTTCCTGGTTGCCAGTTTGTGAGGGTGGGGGAGGCTGGGTAGCTCTCATTAAGCCCACCCACCCTATCTTTCATCCACATCCAGTGTTTGCCCAGTTAAAACTCAGTTCAACATGATCCCTGCGTAGAGTCTACTTCTCACACATGGGGGGTGATTAATAGGGTTTCTCTGGTAAAACAAAAGGCCATTAAGACCTTTTAATATTTGCTTTCTTTACTCCCTGCCTACTTCATTTCATAGTTCAATGCAAGTTCTGTGTGTTTTCTTCCCTCAGTGAAGAATTAATAAGCAGAGAGACGCTATATTGATTTTGGACTGGGTGGTTGTCTCCCAGAGTTTGGATGAGAGTCACTAAGTGGGGGGTGGGGAACCCTCCTGCACACCCTCTTCTGTTCAGTCATTTCAGAAGAGCCTGCTGATACCATTGGCAGAGGGCATTGGATCGCCTCCAGTGAATGAAGAGGGGAAGCCAATTGCAGCTTCTCAGTGCTGCCCCCAACTGGGAATATTCTGTCATACAGCCATTTATGCTAGGAAGGCACTTCATGGCTCCTCCTATTCCCACTTCCTTGCTGGAGTGTGTCCAGAGGAAGGTGACCAGGATGGCGAGACATCTGGAAACCAAACCCAAGGATGGGTGAATCTGTCAATTTCAATATTTCTCTGTTGCTCTCTTTTTTCCAATCTTCAGTTCTGGTCTCTGTGTTTCCACATGCTGTGGTGGCTGGTGGCTCAGTGGAATCCACTCTGGGTTTTAGTCTGAACTTTCAAGGAACTGTCCAAGGTGCTTCATCTTGGACAGCTCCTTGAAACTTTGGACTAAAATCCAGAGTGGATTCCACTGCCCCACTGACATGGAGCCACCAGCCGTCACTGTCCACATCCGTTTGTGAAGTTTTTGAAAGAAGTCCTCATGAAAATCCACCAGCCTTTTAGTTTGAATTTTTCCTAATGTACCCATTTATGTATGCAATTTTGCCTAATGTACACCTTTGTGCAAAGCACATTTCCCTAACATAATGCATTTTGGAATGTTATTATACATGCATTTATATGCACACTTGACCCTAGCATATGCATTTGTGTACCCTCCCTAGTATATGCCCATTACTCAACTAGAGAACTGCATTGCAAAATCTGGAGAAGTGCAAGCTTCAAAGGACGGCTGTCTTTTGGTTCTTGCATGGTTTCAAAAAGTGCAGATTTGGTAAATTCCCTTTTAAATACGTATTGAATTGAATTTCTCCCCCAGCCCTACCAAGTCCTATGAGGAACGGTTAAGGAAGCTGGATTAAGAGGAGACATGAGAGCTGTCTTCAAATATCTGAAGGGCTTTGATGCAGAGGCTGGGTCAGACTTGTGCTCAGTTGCAACAGAGGCTAGGAATAAAGCTGATGGGTAGGAATGGCAGGGAAGCCAGTTTTAACTGAGCATCAGAAAAAACTTCACACTGGTCTGAATTCTTTTTGTAAACCGCTTAGAGGCCTTTACATTCAAGCAGCATAGAAATGTTGTTAAATAAATAAAAATAAATATGTGGGGGAGACAACCTCAGCAGGTGCTGGGCTCTCCTTCACTGGAGGTATTTAACTCTTATCTAACCCCGAGGGGGATGGAATATTGGTTTATGGGGTCTATTTCTACCCCAACACAATTTCCAGTGTATGATGGGGTGGTATTGTGACTCCAGACCATATTTAGATCTGTGGTGCCAGGAGAAATGTGCTTGACAATATCCAAACATCCAGAGCCAGAAAATACTAACTATGAGGAGGTAGGGTTTTTCTTTGTTGACCTGTCCCTGGTCATTTTTCTATGGGTGAAAAAAAAAACCCTGGGGTCTTTTAAGAGCCCAATCTGTTAACACTGGCTGGGGTACTAAATGACCCCAGAGGATTTTTATACCCAGGTTATTTTTGGTTTCCAGAAGGGAAACAGTAAGTGGTAACTGGCTGAAATTTGAGGGCATTGTATGACAATTTGTGACAATTTGTGGTGTAGTGGTTAAGGTGTTGAACTACGACCTGGGAGACCAGGATTCAAATCCCCACATAGCCATGAAGCTCACTGGTGACCTTGGGCCAGTCACTGCATCTCAACCTCATGAAAACCCTATTCATAGGGTTGCCATAAGTTGGAATCGACTTGAAGGCAGTACAATTAATTATTCCTGGAAAGTCCACCAAGTAAGTCTACGTATGTGTAAATTTCACAATGAAAAGTATGTTGGAGGGATTGTTTGACCCCAGGAAGTTACATGAGAGTTTTTTTAAATAAAGGGTGTATGGCCATCTGCTAGGGATGCTGAAATTGCATTCTGCATTGCTGATCCTGCATTGAGTTGCACAATCACTTTCCAGCTCTATGATTCTATGACTCTACATGATGAAATATGGGCATGTGAGACATAGTTTGCATTTCAAGGCAAACCTACGTAAAAGACATTTCCCGGAACAGTATGCAAATGGAAACATAGCCATCCTTTCAAATTCACACTTCTCCAAATGTTGCAAGCCGTTCTCTAGCTAGGCAATGTGTACAGAAAGGCATATACTACAGTGTGCATAAAAATGCATATATTAATGACAATAACACACATAAATGTGTTATATTAGGGGAAATGCTTTGTAAATCTGTGCATATTAGGCAAAATTACATACAAACGTGCATATTAGGAGAAATATGCAGTAAAATGCTGAGCATTTTTTATGAGAACTTTCATTTTTTTTAAAAAAAATCACAAATCGATGTAGAGATGAGGTGAACTGAAGATTAGAAAAATAAGAATCACATTCACCCATCCCTAGCCTGTACCTGGAATGGGGAAAAGGAGCCAGCTGGAGAACTGAATCCTGAATTTCCCCCTAGCCTGTGGGCCACTTTGACGGGGGGAGGGATCACCCACCGGTCAATCACCTGGCATCACCACTACATTAAGTGACCCAATTTCAAAGGAAAGAATTGGGATAGTGCTCTGAGTGCACTCCTGATTCTTCCCTTTCTTTCTTGAAGTCGAGCCATGATGTCTTTGGCCCTCCAGATGTTGCTGAATTACAATCCACATCAGCCCTAGCAAGCATCAGAGCTTGGAAAAGTTACTTTTTTAAACTACAACTCCCATCAACCGCAGCCAGCATGGCCACTGGATTGGGCTGATAGGAGTTGTATTTCAAAAAAGTAACTTCTCCAAGCTCTGGCAAGCATGTCCATTGGGCAGTGACGATGGGAGTTGTGGTTTAGCAACATCTGGAGGGTCAAGGTTTAGCCACACCTGATGTTAAGGAAGATCCCTGACAATGCAGGGTTTGCAAGCACTGCTGATTAGCCAATTTTAAGGTTTTGGAGGTATTTTAAAGTTTAGATTGTGTTTTGCAGTATTACCATATGCTATGTTTGGCTCTTTGTGAGCAGACTCTTCTAAAAAGTGGGTTTTTTTAAAAAAAAAACAACTCTTAAATAAATACAAACCCACACAAATCTAGAAAGTGCAGATCAGGTTGGTTCATACTGGGATTTGCAAAGCACAAATTAATATATTCTCAGCAGGTTTCACACACCTGCTGGAATTCAGTGCACTCCTGCGGTAGAAGCGAATAGTAAGTACTGTTAGTTCTCTATCCCCCACATCATTCAGGGATAATCTTCAGGGAGAGGGAACTTGACAAACTCATGAAAAAGTGACTGACACCAAAATCAAAATATGAGAAAGAAATAAAATTGTTATGCAAATAGTTGTGCTTAATTAGAAATTGTATCTTCTCCACTGACAGGTGGCAAGAGAATGCTTAGAAGATTACACAGTGATGCATCAAAGACTGAAATAGGAAATGTCAGCTGTGAAGCAGGTAGTACACCAGCAGTGCCAGTGTCATACATGCTGCTGAGTTCATGCACGCATATGCTGTTACGCTCTGCTTGTGGGAAACAGAAGGACTGCTTCTGTGTGCTTTCATATACTGTCCTCTAGTGACCGGAGGTCTAGCAATGCAGACTCAAATGCATTGCTCTTCAGACTGATGGGTCAAAAGAATCCACCACAGTGTTGTGTGACCCAGTCTAAACTAGGATGTGTGAATGGCATTCCAAACACTGTGGAACTCCCTCCCTGTGGAGCTGTGCACTCGCACACACGCACACACACACACACACACACACACACACACAGAGGGGTATAATTCTGCTGACAGTTAAATTATACTTTTTCATCCATGCCTTTGGTAAAGAGTGAATGGGCTCCCTTTTGCATTACATATTGTGTATTTCAGTTGGAACAGCCATTGCTCAATGGTACAGCATTGCCTGCAAAAGGTCCCAAATTCAATCTGCAGCATCTTCAGGTAGGGCTGGGACAGACACCTGCCTGAAATCCTGGAGAGTCGCTGCCATGCAGAATAAACAGTACTGAGCTAGATGGACCGATGATCTGACTCAATATATGACAGCTTTCTATGTTCCTATGTTCAGTTTCCCATGTTCCTTGCTGGGGGAGCTCAGACCTTCCTCTCCCTACTCCTATGGGAAGAGAGAATAGGAAAAGGCAAGGCTGACCCTGGATCTTGTGGAGGACACTCACAACAAACCTGTCTGCAACTATATTATAAGCATCTCTCCACTGCTTTGTATCTGCTACTGCAAGTTTTCTGACAACCTGTGCTAATTTGACTGGAAAAAATCTGTCTGTCTTTCTTGGGAACTGAATGTCACAACTTTGCTAGCATGTTCTGAATTTTGAAATCCCATAATTGTACAAATGTACAAAATCTATGACAACTAAATGTGTAAAAACCTGTTTTTGGGGGGGTTTTGAGCTGCAGGGGAAACATGTTTTGACATTGCTCTTTTAAACAGCTTTTTCCCAAAGTGCCACCAATCTGCCTACCCCTTTTCCCCAAAATAGTGCACTTAGAATTCAGGCTCATTTGGGCTCACAAAATTTATTTTTTTAATTACAACATCTCTGTACAACCTTTCCTACACAATAAGGCACACAAAAAAGAAGAAAAACAATAAAATTACATTTCAGAATAAAATGGCAGCTGCTAGGTTAACAGCAAATGAGGCTGCTTACCCCCTCATAGAGCTATAATTCCCAGCACCCTTAACAAACTACAGTTCCAAGGATTCTTTGGGGGAAGTCATGTGCTTTAAATGTATGGTGTGTACACAGCCTAAGTGAAAAAGGAACCAGCTGGTATTAGTGGCCAGCAGAGGCTTCAGAAAATGAATGGGTTTTCTGCAAGCACTGAAATTCCATCAATGTAGGTGCCTGTTGCAATTCAGAGGTGGTCCCAGAGAGGGGCTGCGACTACGGAAAAGGCCCTCCCTCCCTTCTTCCTTCCCTCTTGTCATCCTCTAAATGAACCTCTGCAGGTTGCAGTGTGACAGGAGGGCCTCGTCAAAAGATCTCAGTGACCAGGCAGGTTTATATGGGGAAAGATGACCCTTTCAGTATGAAAGAGCTCCGTTGTTTCAGGCAAGGATGGGGAACCTGTGGCCCTCCAGATGTTGTTGGACTACAACCCACATCAGCTCCATCCAGCATGGCCAATGGTCAGGGATGATAATGGGAGTTGAAGTCTAGCAACATCTAATGGGCCACAGGTTCCCCATCCTTGGTTTAGGGCTTTGTAGCTCAACAGAAAACCTTAAACCTGGTCCTACAGCATATTGGCAGCCAATGATGCTCATTGAAAAGCAGTGTAGCACATGAACTGCTCCATCTCATCGTCAGCTGGATCCTAAGCACAGTTAGGCACACTTAAGCCCATCAGCTTCGGTGGGCATAATTGTGCCATACTTTGCACAAGGCAGGGCTGAGTGTACATAATAATAATAATATAATAATAATAAAATTTTATTTCTAGGCCGCCTATCTGGCCGAATTAACGGCCACTCTAGGCGGCATACATAGAGTAAAATATAACATAGAGTAAAATATAACATATAATACTAAACAAAACCCCAGTAGTCTATAGACATCCCGAGCAGCAGGTTCACGCACACATACACACACACGGTCTCTGGCCCCTTCAGCAGTTGCTGCTTTTGTAGCTGGAGAGAGACAGGGCCCCGCCCTTCCAGGCCAGGTGGAAATCAGCCAGAAATGCAGGGAGCAGGTCTTGCAGAAACTCACACAGGTAGATGGTCTCTGGCCCCTTCAGCAGTTGCTGCTTTTGTAGCTGGAGAGAGACAGGGCCCCGCCCTTCCAGGCCAGGTGGAAATCAGCCAGAAATGCAGGGAGCAGTTCTTGCAGAAACTCACACAGGTAGATGGTCTCTGGCCCCTTCAGCAGTTGCTGCTTTTGTAGCTGGAGAGAGACAGGGCCCCGCCCTTCCAGGCCAGGTGGAAATCAGCCAGAAATGCAGGGAGCAGGTCTTGCAGAAACTCACACAGGTAGATGGTCTCTGGCCCCTTCAGCAGCTGCTGCTTTTGTAGCTGGAGAGAGACAGGGCCCCACCCTTCCAGGCCAGGTGGAAATCAGCCAGAAATGCAGGGAGCAGGTCTTGCAGAAACTCACACAGGTAGATGGTCTCTGGCCCCTTCAGCAGTTGCTGTTTTTGTAGCTGGAGAGAGACAGGGCCCCACCCTTCCAGGCCAGGTGGAAATCAGCCAGAAATGCAGGGAGCAGGTCTTGCAGAAACTCACACAGGTAGATGGTACATGTGACTAAGATGCATACAGACAGTGGGACAATTACTTAGAGCATATGGCTGTTTGCAACTGAACTCATTTGGCAAACAGTATCCAAGATCTAAGTCACCCAAAGTCATCATACATCCATAAATAGCAACAGAATAAGGACAGTAACAGAGGGTTTGAGAAGTGCCAATTGCTAGATTTTTTTTTTTTAAGAAACTGATGAAATACAATGCTGCAAGGGTAGGTCCAGCTAAGGACATCTAGCACAGCATGTCTTGAGCCAAGGTAAACCTCATTCAAGTCATCGTCACCACATTGGGATGGACAGATCAGTCTATTTCCATACCATCTCCATCCCATGTCGTTTTTGCATGCAGGCAATCATAGGTCCATTCCATCTTTATTTCTTTCTTTTTGCCGATTTTGAATAGAGAGGAAAAACCACATAAAACTGCATGTCATTGTACTCACTTTCTGCTAAAGAAAGCATTGTGTGCATTCTTCTCCTTACAGTTGCATTTTTATATTTTCCCCCTTCTTCTCAAATATGCATTGTTGTTAGGGCTGTGCACTGTATCTGACTGAAACCTGGATCCCAAACTGAATCAGCCCAAATCAGGCTTCAGCTGGATCAGGTTGAGATTGCCCTGGATCGCATTGGGTCAGCCCACCTGGAGCGATCCAGGGCTGTCAAAAGGCAGAGAAGCTGTTTGGTGGGGAGGAAGAAGGAGAGGCAGGCATGTATACTTATTAGAAGGTACTCACACACACACCTTTAATTTGCTGGGACTTCCTGGTTAAACGTCCAGGTGAGGGTGAAGAAGACACAGCATCTTCTATTTTTTAAATTGAAAATGCATTACAAAATTCATAGAAATGCATAATCCAATTGATAGCTGCGTTCCAGTCTGCATATAAGTCCAGAGCTGGGAAAATCAGGTCAGTTTGCTTTTACATGTTGATTATAGGAGTTTTCCCACTATCCCTATTCCCATCGGCATCCAATATCCACCATCCCAAACCCCACAATGTTGATCAGTAAGTACAAGAGATGATCTAAGTCACTATTCTTCAACCTTGAGCCCCTGAATGTTGTTGGACTACAACTCTCATCAACCCCAGCCAGCTTAGCCAGTGTCCAAGGGTGATGGGAGTTGTAGTCCAACAACATCTGGGGACCCAAGGTTGAAGGTGATCTAAATTAGCAGAAATTAGTGTTTTGCCCAAAGTGAATAAGTTTTCAACTTTATATTAATAAGGATGGCATGACCACCAACTGGCCAAGTTTCATCAGCTACTTTAATTGCAGGCTGGACCCAAGGTTTATATCCAGTTAACTCTCTCTCTCCAAATCTCTTGGAAACTGTATGAAATTTGACAAGTTACCATAGAAATTACAACTTGGAATGCGGACATTGGAATACTGCATGAGAAATTTAGATACCACAGCTCTCCAGTAGGAGTGTACCTGGGCCCCAGGATTTGCCTTGTATCTCTCTGTCTCTCTGAATGTGCTTAATTCTTAATACTACTTGCGAGAAGGATCTTGGAATTGTTGTTGATCACAAGCTGAATATGAGCCAACAGAGCAATGTGGCTGTAAAAAAAGCAAATGCTGTTTTAGGCTGCATTAAGAGAAGAATAGTTTCCAAATCACGTGAAGTACTAGTTCCTTTCTATTCAGCACTGGTTAGGCCTCAGCTTGAGTACTGCATCCAGTTCTGGACACTGCACTTTAAGAGGGATGCAGACAACCTAGAACAGGTTCAGAGGAGGGCAACAAGGATGATCAGGGGACTGGAAACAAAGCCCTGTGAGGCTTTCAGTCTCAAGAACTGGACATGTTTAGCCTTGAGAAGAGAAGACTGAGAAGAGATATGATTGCACTCTTCAAGTGTTTGAAAGATTGTCACACAGAGGAGGGCTGTGATCTCTTCTCAAACATCCCAGAGTGCAGGACAAGGAATTATGGGCTCAAGTTACAGGAAGCCAGATTTCAGTGGAACATCGGGGAAAACTTCCTAACTGTTAGAGCATTATGGCAATGGAACTAATTACCTAGGAAGGTAGTGGACACTCCAACACTGGAGGCATTCAAGAAGCAGTTGGACAGCCACCTGTCAGGTATGCTTTAAATTGGATTCCTGCAGTGAACAGGGGATTGGACTCAACGGTGCTAATAGGCCCCATCCAACTCTACTATTGTTTGATTCCATCTCATTATTCAGCCCCCAAATAGAGCTGATGCACACCCTTTCTATCCAGAACTTTCAGGATAAGAACAGCCAGCCATTGTGGAAGCAGTACTCATGGGTACATAAAAACAGCCCTGCTGGATAGTACAAAAGGTCCTTCTGGTCCAGCATCCTGTAGCTAGCCAGATGCTTCTGGAAAAACCATAAGCAGGACAAGAGGACAATAGACCTCCAGCATACTTGATCCGTATCAACTGGTATTCTGTGCCATGTTACCTCTGAACATGGCAGTTTTATAGCCATCCTGGCTAATACCCATATTGCCACTATATATAAATTAGTGAAGGGTGCCCTGCTCTCCAATGGGTTCTAAGGTACCAAGGTATGCAGCCTGGTTCTGACAGCCAGGATGATGATGAACCAATGGTGCCACAAAGGTAGAGCTAGGGGAGAACCATCTGGGACTGAATCACCCTTTCTGATGGTGATTCCAGCAAGCCAGAACAATGGGCCATGGAGCTCCAAGGCGTGTTCTCCTGCTTCAGTGAATGGCATCATGAAATGAAACCCCAGTGCCACAGAATTCAGGAGAGAATGAAATCTCAGCTTGAGGATAATCACAAGGATGAAGATAGTGAAAAAGTCTGCAGGATTTTTTTTTTAAAAAAAATATCCTAGCAATTCTTTCCTCCCTTTGAGGCTGGTGCGCCATCACCACAATCTGAAGTGCATTTATCGATTTCATAATGCTTTTAAAAGGCACATTATTATAGAGCTCTGGAGACATTGATTCTAGTCCAGGGCAGCTCAGTAGGGATGGAAAAGCCAAAGCCCTTGACTGCTTAGCAGGTTCCATTTGGGATGCCTCCTTGTTGTTTTTAAGGAAGTTCAGAGTGGTGACTGCATCTATAAAATGTAGCGCAGTAAAGTCTCTTCTCTGACTCCTATTTTTTTCCCTTCTTCTTCTGCTCTGCTCCACCCTCACACTATCAAATATTCTCCTGGAAAGCCCTTCATCTATACTTCCTTCCACTGAGAAGGAAGCTTGCAAGGTTTTGCAAAATAAGCAGGGACAGACCTTGAAATATATAGCTTGAAGTTAAAACATCATTTATTCAATCTACTTGCTTTAGTTTAGAGTGAGCATTTATATGTTAATTTTCCTCCAAAAACAAAAAAACAAAACCAACAGCCTTCAAAAAAGCAGCTTGAGCATCCTGTGAATCGAGGTCCCAAGAGCTAGTTTCCAAGACAGGTTTTTCAAGCAAAAGGATCAGTCTGAGAAACTTGGACTGTGAATATACTAGTCACCTAAAGCAAAGCATTTCCATTAGCCAACCTAGAGGGGGAATGGGTTGATCTGCTGATCAGTCCTGAAATCCCTTGAAGCTGAATTTTAAAAAATGCACTCAACCTGATCCCACCAGGTTTTACAGTAAAAAGGGATGGGGTTTGACTAGCGTTGTGTGCCTCTGTTTTCAGAAGAGAGAGGTGGAGACGCAGTGGAACTGGCAGAATAGAGAGTGTATTTCTAACCTTGGAGTCTGCTTTGTTGAGTCTACATTAACTTCTGGATTGGAAAAACGAGCCAGTTGTCAACTTCAGGGCTTCTCTTTCTCCCCACCTTTAAGCACAAATCTGAATCAACTTGTTGAAAAGCACTTTCTTAGAACCTCAACCTTGTGGAGTTGTGGTTTTTTTGACCAGCTTGAATTGAAATCCATTTCCGAAACTGGGTGTGACAGGGAGGAGCATACACCCCTTGCTTCTTCCAACTTCCTGGGGCCTAAACTGGGATGCAACAAATAGTCATGCTTGGCAGAAATGAAAACTGATATCCACAAATGTAAATAAAATGTAGCAGCAAAGACAGCGCATATACTGTATCTACTCTACATCAATCACATTGGTTACCAGTAAGAAAAATAGGATGCTGACTGGGATTGCCAGGTTCAGGGCCTGAGACTGATCCTGTATCTTTAGGAGAAGAGAAAGTCAGCCAAGTGCAGATGTTCTTGCAACGCTGTAATGGGAAAAACCACAAGGTGGAATTCTCCCTTCCCCCTGCACGACTTTTAAAGATACAGAAGACCTCTTGGTTGCCAGGCCCAGCAATCCTAATGCTGACTTATGCTGAGTCGGATCAGATTCAGCCCAAAGGTAAACATATTTTTAATCTGTAGTCCTATTCCCATTTACCTGGGCCTGGGACTTACTTCTAAGAAGATATGCATAGAATTGCACTGTAAGCCCTATTTACTTCAGTGGCTAGGAGTAAATCCCATTAAGCTCAAAGGGACTTACATCTGAGCAGACTTTTATTGGATCACAGTCAGACTTTTTTATTTCAGTGGACAAAATTGGGCTGTGTGAGACTTACTTCTGATTAGACATGTATAGGATTTCACTGCCTGGGGATAAGACCCACTTAACTCCATAGGACATAATGTCTGATTACACTATGTATAGGATTGCACTATAAGTCCCATTGATTTAAAGTGGAAGAGTTAAACACATGCTTAAATGCCTTATACTGAAATCAAATGAGACTTTAAAATGTTTCACTTTAGTTCAGCTGTATCAAAAACTACTTATGTTGGCTTTTTGTTGTTGTATTGCCTCTTGGGTATATCTTATACTCACCCTTCTTCCATTAAAAATAGCCTTTAATTGTCTTTACCCACATGGCAGGATGTGCATATATTTGTGCATCTGTGCTTCTGTATTTTTTTTAAAAAAACTGTACAAGATTTGTGTTTTAAAGGAATGTGCCCTAATACTATATCAAAAGAAAACATGCCAGTAAAGAAATCAGAAAATCTCACCACTGCAATAATTGTACACCACTTTTTAGACAATAATGCTGCTCCTGCTTTCAGAAGGGGCCAATCTGCAACATCACCACCATCACCATTTGGGGCAGAAGATGCGTGTTGGTTCCTCCCAGGGGGAGGAGATGCCTGGGGTCATGAGCACCCAATGGGAGGGGATGTGATAGTGAGACCCTTCTTCCCCCTCTACATCCTCTTTCTGTTCTGCAGCACTCATTCACCCTCCCTCAAACCATTCCTCATTAATAACTTACAGAGAGCACCTGGGGGTTTAATTACTAACCCCAGTTACCCCACCCTTCCTGGAATATAGTGGTGCCCTGATCCTGACTGTACTTATAGTCATAAGAACATCAGAAGAGCCCTGCTGGATCAGTCCAATGGCCCATGTAGTCCAACATCCTGTTCTCACGGTAGCCTATGGGAAGCACAAGAGCACTTTTCCCACTTATGAATCCTAGCAACTAGTATTCAGGGGCATATTGGCTCTAATACAGAAGGCAGTACATAGTCATCATGACTATTAGCCACTGACAGTCTTAAGAGGCTACCAAAATGCTTTTAACCCAATTAAAACAGCTAACACTTTGCATCTATCATCATCATCATCATCATCTTGCCTTTCCTCCCCAAAGGAGGAAACACATTTCATGCCATATAATTTAATATATAAGAATATAAGAAGAACCTGCTGAATCAGGCAGTGACCCATCTAGTCACCCATTCCTGCACTTAGCAGGGGGTTGGACTTGATGGCCTTATAGGCCCCTTCCAACTCTACTATTCTATGATTCTAGTCCAGCATCCTGTTCTCACAGTAGCCAACCAAATACCCCTGGGAAGCCCACAAGCAGGGCTTAAGTCCAAGCACATTCTCCCCTCCTGCAGTTTCCAGCAACTGGTATTCAGAAGTATGCTGTCGCTGATCGTGGAAGCAAAGCATAGCCATCATGGCTAGTAGCCATTGATAGTAGTCATGGTTCCTCCTCCCAAGAAGGAGTTATAGGGGATATCTCATGCCATCAAATGAATGCTTCACTGACAGGAATGAGCTTCAATGTGGATTCACTCTCTCCACTGCTCTTAAGATCCAGTGGTTATTTTGAGATGTTCAGAGTAGGGATGTGTTAGAATTCCACCCAGTTCAGATTTGGTACCAAATTTTCCATTAATTCACTTATTCTCAATCATTGCAGAACAGGTTTTTATATAGCAATTTTCCACGGCTTTTTTCAAAAACAGCCAACACATTTCATGCCAAAATTTTGATATTACGTATGATAATTTTATTGATACTTCCTTTCATTTGTTGATATTTCCTTTAAAAATATTGATATGAATATCAATAATTTTTGTGACATTAAAGAAAATGGATTGGCAAAAGCAGCAGGTAGCAGACAAAGTATGAATTTGAATCTATACTGGCCTATTAGGTTGATGGAATGCTTTTGAACCAGCACCAGCTAGGCAAAAAATTCTGGAAGGTAGAATGGAGCAGAAGCAGTGAGAGATGTGGCTTGAGAAGAAGTGGTGTGGACTGGGGAGAGGCTTCAGGACCAGATAAAGAGGTCTGGAGGGCCGCATTCACCACCACCTCAGCCCTGAGGTTCCCCATCCTTGATCCTAAAGGATGACCTTAGGGATCCCTCTGGGTGCCCCATTTTTCCATGATCATGGTTCATTGTGGGATTCCTCCTCTGATAAGGAAGCCTCACTCAATTTCAGCTCAAGAGCTGACAGATCCTGACATGTTAATGTAACCACCCCTCCCTTAGGTTGGGATCCAGTTGTGGATCCACCTATTCGCTGAAGACTAGTAATGTATACTACTTTCTCATTACTTTCCTGTCACTGAAGATAAAAAGTTCAGAGTCCATGACAGGCATTTGTGGCTCCTTTATTCCATGCCAGATCAATGGTCCATCTAGCCCAATTAGAGCTGATAGAACAGTAAAAGCAAGCCCATATTCTCTCCATCACAAATCAATAGAATATCAAAGGCTGTGCAAGTGCTAACACAATCCATGCCCATATATCATCATTAGCTGAGTTTAACAGTTCCCATGACTAGTGGAACAAAAAGAAAAAGCTTTCAAGAAGATGTTTAAACAGCTGGATCAAGAGACAGTGCTAAAACAATATACAATTGACTGGGAAGAACAAAGTTAGCAGCAATTGCTACAAATGCCAGCACAGAAATAATCACTAGCAATCTGCAAGGCAACATAACCTCCAACACGTTACCCATGAAAAGAGAGACACTCGTGGATCCTTGAAATGCCCCGTCTTCTCACATAATCAGAAATAAGAATGGCAAAGGCTTTTCAGATGCTGTACTCTGTATCCATTTAACTAACAGCCCTTCCTGACTTGGGTTCTGAAACAAGAGGTGTTAGGAAACTGACGGTGACAGTTGTGATATACAACAGTGATACAACTTAAAACTAACAGCAGGGAGAACACCGTCAGGCAGCCTCAGAACTGGGCTCAGAAAAACTGGACTATTTCCTCAAAAGGCAGAAAATAGTTGGATGCATTGGTGGCTGATGGTGCTATGTCAGTGGGACAGTGTGATCCGCTCTGGATTTTAGTCCAGATTGTCAAGGAGCTATCCAAGGTGCTGATTCCACTGCCCCACTAACATGGAGCTATCAGCCTCCACTGGCTTAATGTATTACGAGCCCAGTATAGAATGTCGACCCCCCAAGTGATGTCATTGGGCACATAACAGGTGCCAATTCCTCTTCTAATTTTCCCTGCAAGCCCTCTCCAGATGGCTGGCCTACATATCTGCCACTTGCTTCCTCCATCTCTCCCCATCTTTTTACATTTCATGATGTTCCAGCAGTGGAATGGAAGAAAAGAGAGAGGCAATTTTGATGCATGGCATGTTGATGTGGCTGCATGCTAGAAACTGTGGGAAATATAATTTCCCTAGAGCAATGAGAGTTGATTGGGAGGAAGGGATGCAGGGGGAAAGCACTGGGGTCATTTTCTGTTAGATTTTAATCCAAGCCAGAAAAGAACTTCCAGCACTATAAATCTCATCTTGCATTTGAAATGACCATTACGAGCTGGTGCCAGGGCTAGACGATGGAAAGTAAACTCAGGTGAGCTAGGATCTGGGAATCTGAAGCCATGGGACAATCCAGTTGTCAGGACCAAAGAACAAATCTGAAGAGTGAACCAGGAGGCAAGTTGGTCTTTGAATAACCAAGTATACAGGAAGAAACCAGGGCTCAGGAAGACCATGTTGCTGAGCAAGGCTAAGCTAGAACATGAAGTCTTTTACATTCCTTCCTTTTCAGAAGGACCCCATGGCCAGGCAGGTTGGGGAGAGACACTCCAGGGGCTGAAGGTACTTCACTGACAAGGCTGCCACCCACAGTTCAGTGGTTCACCAGATGGGGCAGCCACATAGAGATCTAACAGGTTCCGACAGCTGCTCCAATTTGTATTATTATTTTCAGAGGCAGAGTGCTTGCCCAAGTCATTTGTAATATCACTTCATCTCATCATCTGACAGACATAGTCTCCAAATAGAATAGGAGTTGGAGTAACATATTGTGATAGCTGCTGGCCAACTTTTCTTTTGCTGAGCTGATTTGTGCTTAAGAGCACAGGATGGTCGACTGATGGATCATTGATAGGAACTAATGGTTTAATAATGATAGGGAATTGGGAAATCGTTAGCTCTCCTGATACTGTTGTTGGACTCCAACTCCCATCAGTCAGCCAACATGGCAAATGGTCAGGAATGATGGGAGCTGTAAACCAATGACATCCCCGCCCCTGGTTTAGGACATGGTCTCCTAATAGCTGAGGACCTCTCTGTGGCTGTGCAAGAGATACTCACCCGAACTTGGACAACTGACACCCCTCAAGCTGAGAAGATGGAGAAGGAATGTGTGTGTGTGTGTGTGTGTGTGTGTGTGTGTGTGTGTGTGTGTGTGTGTGTGTGTGTGTGTGTGTGTGTGTGTGTGAGAGAGAGAGAGAGAGAGAGAGAGAGAGAGAGATTTGGCAGTTTGGAAGTGGTAGAGAGAGAGGAAGGATGGGGGTTTATAACTGCTAAGGACTTGAAACACCAAACACATTGGACCAAGAATAACATATCATTGGAAACTCTGTGTTCCTGGGAGAGCAAAATATCCAATTAATCATATTCTAAGAAAAATCATAAATAAACACAGAAAGAAAATGGGGGAAGGGGAGGGGAGAGAATTTGATAAAGGCCATAAAATGCACCTCTCATAACAATCCAGGGTGATTAATTCATCACTGGCTCCTCGTCACCAGTTCTGAAGCTACAGCCTACACTATAGAATAATCAAGGCTTGCTTACATCTGCTGTTCAGCGTCAAGCAACTCCGTGGCTTTTCTGCTGGGAGATACAAACCAAACAAGTGCAAATATCAGTTTACCTGCCCTGTTTTTCACATGACTGTCTTGATTTTTCTTACCCTCTTCCAGAAATGAAAATCAGAGGTCATACAACATACAACAGCCCTCTTGTCATCCCAAAGATTTCTGCCCCATCCTCAATACACATTGCTGAAGGCTCCAATATTGGGATGGGGAACTTGGTGTCCTCCAGATGTTGTTGGACTACAAATCCCATCATCCCTGACCATTGGCCATGCTGGCTAGGGTTGCTATAAGGTGGAGTGCATCAACATCTGGAGGATCCCAGGGAGGGATAGGGGAGCAAATAGATTCAGATTGCATTTAAAGGGGACTTTACCTAATTCACATGTTCTGAAATGGTAAACCAAAACATAGCCATCCTTTGAAATGTGCAGGATGGGTGAGGAAGAATATAATGGATAGTCTTGATAAGCAAAGCTGTTGGGGGGGGGAGTTAAAATGTCACTGTTTCTCCTCTGAGGCGGTTGGCTTGCTTTTCTGAGCTGGTTCATAGTATAGGTAGTAGTATCATTAATAGTGCTGATGAGAAAAGGGCATTAGATGTATCTGAAGCTGCAGCTTTGATAGCATACAAATAAGTGCTTGATCCTATCTTCTATGCCCAGGATTCTATGAAAGGATGAGAGAGAGAGAGAGAGAGAGAGAGAGAGAGAAGACAGGCAGTGACATACCCACAATGACACAGAGAGAGCAGAGAAAAGCTAGGAGGGTCATGCAGCACTAATAGGCAATATTAGAACTTGTCATGGACTTAGCTTCAAGCTCAGAATCAGAGGAGGATGACTCTGTGGGTCATCAAGGATGCCTTGTGGGGACCACCTGAATAGAACATGGGGTCTATACCACATACATTTTAGCATGATTAAATGAGGAAATTTGGGTTGCATTCAACTAATGTTTATTCAGAGTAGACCTATTTTATCAAATTCTCACTTTTTGGAACATTGTGAGAACCAAAACACAGCCATCCTTCAAAATTTGCATTTATCCAAATTTTGCAATGCAGTTCCCCAACCAAGCAATGTTTACAAAAATGCACACCAAGGGAAAGTGTGCACAAAATTAATATATTGATGAAATGAACATACAAAAATGCATTTAGGTTAAATTGCTGGCAAAAATGTGTACATTATTCAAAATATGGTTAAAAGAATATTGGTATAAGCTGGTCTGGAATGATGCATTGTGAGATAAGCTAACACAAAAACTCAGTCTCTAGCAGTCAAAGTAGAAGAGATACATTCATATTGACTTGGTATATTTGTGTACAATGCATGAACCAGGAAGAACATGCTCAAGTTCATTTGCCAGCATATCAATGGACATGGTTTCTTTAGGTGGGTCTTCCCCCCTCTCTCTTCCGGTTTATCCCATGTCCAAAAAGAAAAGGGAAAGTATAAGCACAAGTAAGATAAGCAATAAACGGAAAATTGTAAATGAAAACATCCTGGATTTAAAAGCTGAATTCTATAAATGCACTGTAACACCAACCAATATGAGTTTATTTAAAATTATGTTTGAGTATTTAAGTTTGTTAATGTTGTATGATGCATATATGAAGTTTTGCTGTTTGATTATGTTTAATAATGGTGTAAAATGAATCAAGAATGATTTAAAAACTGCATACAAAAATTAAAGGAGAAATTTGCACTAAAATGCTGAAGAATTTTCATGACCTTTTTTTAAAAAAAACAGAAATTGCTGCAGAAATGTGGAGAACTGAATTTAGAAAAATGAGAAGCTGAGAACCAAAATGGACAGATCCACCCCTAGCTCAGACCCTTCCCTTCAGAAAGGCTACATAGGGGGGCTGGTATTTTTCTTTCTTTTCTCCCTTTTATTATTATTGTATCATCATCATCATCTAGTGTATTCATCTTTATTATTATATAGCGTACTACACATTACACACAAGTAACATTCAGGTCACAAAAAAGAAAAGAAAAATAGTCATTAGTTAAAAGTTTACAATGAGAAATTCATGATCAAACAGCAAATCCTGATTGATACACTAATCTGTCAGCAGAGAAATACATTGTCTGCTAAAACTATACGTCCATATACGTCAATATATTACCTGCTTACAGTAACTAACCCCAATTTATTTTAATAGCTTATGAGCATCCTGCACTGATCTATCCAAACATTGTAAATGTAATTAATGTACGTCGGCAATATTCCTTGCAATATTCTGTAAACATAATCCAATTAGCCATGAAAATATCCTGTCTTTCTCTTTGTGCTTTTAGTTTGATGTAGTGTGTCAGTTTGGCCAGTACAACAAACTCACCCACTTTCTAAATCCACTCTGTAATAGATTGTATTGTTATTAATCTCAGTTTTTTTACATCAAAGTTTCTGGCTGGTGCCAACATATAAGAAGCTAGTTCCTTATGTTCTTGTTTCACTAGGCCTCTCATTTAATTTGATAAAAATAACACAGAATTTAGGGGCATTTCATAACCTAAAATCCTTTTTAATTCAATATTTTTTACTACCAGCCAGTCCCTGGGTCCAGATTCTGGACTACAGGTGCACTCTAGACCCCTTTGGACCGAGCTGGGAGATGGGTTGGGTGGAGCTTCCCATTCCGCCCAGGCGACTGGAAGTGCCCCAATGGGATCTCTGCTGGCAATAGCCAGCAAAAAAGCTCTCAAATGGGTAGCGGCTGAACCAATGGAGGCTGATCCATTAGGACAAATGGGGCACTGTCCTACCAACCCATCTTGATTCATTCAAGCCCACCTGCTTTCTTACTTACAACCCGTCCAGAGGCTGACATTGGCTGTCTGCTTCCTCCTCCTTAGCATTAATGTTGCCCTTGTAAAAGAGAATGGGGATGAAGCTAGGATTAGTTGGCTCTGGCTCCACCTATTGTTGGGCTCCTTGCTTTCCAACCCACAAGTCCCAATAGGCACCAAGCACTACTGGGCTGAACTGGCCCTGGATCTGTTGGATTCTGAGCCAGCTCCACTGCCATCACATGAATGCATTCAGCCTGATCCGGGCCCAATCACTGTGCCAGCTCCTTCACCTTCCACATACTCTCCCTACCTTCTGTCCCAGCCAGTGTCTGCAGCAGGGCTGTGGATGTGGCAGTGGTCCCGCTGCTCCATTCAGCCTTGCTGGGGAGCAGCTGGGATTTGGATTGTGCCCTTAGTCATTAACTGCCAGAGGTCAGAAGGTACTGGCATACAGCTAGAAAGGAAGGTGGAAGGCATTCAATGGTGTGCAGGGAAAAAAGGGTGTGAACCCTGAATGCCTAAGGAGGGAGTTTCAATGTGTTTATTGTATAAATTCTTTGAAGAAATAGTTTATAGTATAAAGTGCCCAACGCGTTTCAGCCCATCAAGGGCTTTCATCAGGGGATATAGTTGCTAAAAACTCTATATGCACCGGAGGTGCGAAAGTACAATACTGCAGCAATCAAGACTAGAGAATTTACTTGATTGCTGCAGTATTGTACTTTGCACCTCCGGTGCATATAGAGTTTTTAGCAACTATATCCCCTGATGAAAGCCCTTGATGGGCTGAAACGCGTTGGGCATTTTATACTATAAACTATTTCTTCAAAGAATTTATACAATAAACACATTGAAACTCCCTCCTTAGGCATTCAGGGTTCACACCCTTTTTTTTCTGCACTGGCATACAGCACCAACATATTCCTGATGTATTATGGGTTTTAATGGTTGTAAGCTCCTTTGGGTGCATATCTTGAATGGATAATGGAGGATTCATAATTTACTTACTTAGAATACTTATATCTTTTACTTGGAACCAATGTAAGGTACATAAGAGCACTGGTCCATCTAACTCAGGATTGTCTATGCCTCTTTTCTTTAACCTTAGGTCTCCAGATGTTGTTGGACTACAACTCCCATCATCCCCACACAGCATGGTAAATGGTCAAGGATGATGGGAGTTGTAGTCCATCAACATCTGGGGACCCAAGGTTGAAGAACAGTGGTCTACACTGACTGGCAGCAGCTCTTCAGGATTTCAAATGGGGATATCTCCCAGCCCTACTTAGAGATACCACGGGATTGAATCTGGGACATTCTGCATGCAAAGCAGATATATCTATTTAATGCCCCAAGAGGCCCTTACAGTGGCCTTAAGATTCTCATAATAGGAACCACATTCAAGCTTGTTATCAGGAACAGAAATTAAACTTATTTATTTGATTTATATTCTGGCTTTCCTCCTGAAACTGGAGTCCAGGGAGGCAGCAATAATAAAATATTTTAAAACAGTGAAAAACATTATCTCAGTCAGTGGACTCAAGGTTGCTAGGAACAGTGTCTCTCAGCCATCAAATGTCTGGGTAAACAGGAATGTTTTCAAATTTCTCCCGAAAGTCATTAATGAGGGAGACAGAAGGCATTCCACAAATAGGGAACCACTACTGAAAAAGCCCTGTGATGACTCAATACCAGTCGGGTAGCCCCCAGTGGTGGCACCACCAACAAAGCTTTGCCTACTGATTGTAGGGTCCAAGGTGATTGATATTAGAGAAGGCAGTCTTTTAGGTACTTGGGTCCCAAGCCAGTTAGGGCTTTCTATGCTAGTACTAACACCTTAAATTGGTCCCAGTAGTTCCCTGGCAGCCAGTGCAGTGCTTTCAAGACTGGTGACCCATGGTCCCATCAAGACCGGTGACCCATGGTCCCCTACTTACCAGCCTATCAGCCATATTCTGCACCAGCTGCAGCCTCCGGACCATCTTATGGTGTCCCTGTGGTGTCAGGCTTTTTATGTGGCATTTCCTGCTCTTATCCCTAGTCTTTCTTGGTGTTGCTCTGACAACTAGGCAGGAGAGCCCTCTGATGGGACACAGTTGGGCTGAGCAGCTGGAACTTGTTTAGCCCATATGGAGGCAAGTCTTTCCTTGATGACATTCCTGTATATCTGGTGCCTTAGAAGACCAAAGTCTGCAGAGTGGGACAGTTTTAAGTAGGTCTCACCAGATACAGTCTCTAAGAACATGCACTTACATGCACGCGTAACAAAGGTCACATAACCAGCTGCCTTGTACCAGATCAGGACAGTGGCCTTTCCCTTCGCTTGCTATTGATCCCTTTTCTAGTGGAGATGCCAGGATTGAACCTGGGTCCTTCTGCGTGCACAGCATGTGTTCTCCCACTGAGCCACTGTGAAAATGCAAAAGCATTTTATTGTGTGTACTACAACCCAGAACCAAATCCAGACCACATGCAGAACAAACCTCTCAGGAATGTGTGTTGGGCTGGAAGTAGGAATGGAAGGATGTGTCAGTTTTGGTTTTCTCCATTTCTCATTCTTCCATTTGTAAATTCAGTCCTGCACAATTCTGCAGTAATCTGTGATTAAAAAAAAATCCCCATGAGAATTCTTCAGCATTTTAGTACAAACTTTGCATACTAAACAGTTTTGACTGATGAACACCTTGTTGCAAGCAATTTCTCCCAGTATAATGCATTTTGTATGCTATTTTCACTTACTCATATTTATGCACATTTCCCCCTAATATATGCATTTTTGTAAACACTGCTTGGCTTGAGGACTGCATCTCAAATTTCAGATAAGTGCGAATTTCGAAGAATGGCTGTGTTTAGGTTCTCATATTTTGGGGGGGAAATAGGAATATGATAGATTCGGCTTTAAATGTGAACTGAATCAAATTTCTCTCCCGTCCCCAGCTGGAACGCATGACTTCTGAACACTTTTAATACTGATTAGCTAGAGAACAAATCATAATCCGATGATCCATTTTAAACAATGTATAGCTTTGACAGGCACATTTCAGATAGAGAATTTAAATCACACACAGGGCTCCTCTAGACGACCTGTTTATTCAGCATGCATTCTGATTTGCTTGCACAAAACATGTGGTGGTTAGGCTATGCCCAGTCTTGAGCATTTGTTTCCATTTGTTTATGGGGCTGTTACATGGCAATAAGCGTTCATCATGCATTCATCCTGATCTGCTCGCAGGGTGTTTACATGTCTTCCCATTAATCACCCCACACTTTTATATGCATTTCCCTGTCACTTCCCAAATGCCAAACCACAAAAAGTCTGTTGTTGTTTAAAGTGGATCTGGGTTTATTCTAACGTGCAGCTAGGAACATTTTGTGCACTGTCAAATAATAACTGTGCAGTGTGAAATACGTTTTTGTGCAGTCGAGCATGTGGGATTTAATAAGAAGCCAGGTAGCTTCTAAAAATAGAAATAGGCGAGAAAAGATAAAAAGAAATAGAAAATGAAGATAAATATTGGCTCGTTTAAAATCTTCATAACTTTATATTAATAGTATATTATGGGACTAATTACTTGACTAGCTCAGGGGTGGACAGAGTGCTGGCTGCTTGTGCAGTAGGAAAAACAACAAGTTAGAATAAACCCTGAAGTGGATGTGCTGTACTAGGGCATCAGGCCCCTTTAATCTACTTGAATTGCACTAAAGCTTCAGCATGTGCGTCTCACAAAATAGTGACAGTCTGGAGGCAACCATGCCCATGCAGACGCTTTTGAAGATGGCCCCAGAAATGGTTAAAAAAGAAACAGAAACAAAACAACACTCTGCTTGCAGCCTGGATTTTCCAAGGCTCTGGCCCTTTAAATCTTCCAGTTCTGCCAAGGCCCCACCCCATTTTCTGACACAGCACAAGCTAAGCGTCTTTAAGCTGAGCAATAGCCTTCAAGCAGGCAGTCTGCGAGGATGCTGGGGGGACCAGTGCAATGCTCCACAGCTTACTAGCAAGAGAGGATGTGGATCAGGAAGCTGCAGCACGTTGACACACACACAGGCTCACGCTTGCTTGCTGAGCAGCCAACACAAGAAGCTCGAGCACATGCTGGGAGATCTGACTTGCAAGAGGAAAGGAGGAGGAAGAGAAGCCGGCAACTCTCCCTCTCTCTCTCTCTGCCTTCCTGCATGGCTCTCCTTTCTGATGGAGCACCGGGCATCATAATCTGGTCACGGCAGAACTGAAGAACCCTGAAGCTTTAAAGAAGAGTGTCCCTCTCTTCCCCACCTCCTTTTTTGCCTTCGTCTTGCCAGCTTCAGTAAGGGGCTCCTCTGTCAAGATGTGAGCAGCATCTGAGCTCAGCTACTTACGGGTCCAAAGACAGCCCGCGCAGCAGAGAAGTGCTCTCCTGGGTTGCATTGCCAAGTCGAATAGCTCTAAGGGTGGCTGGCTGGGGAGAAGCTGACCTAGCAACATCCTATGCTTTAGGGAGGATGAGGTGGGGAGAAGGACCCTGACTTCCTCCTCCTCCTCCTCTTCCCAAAGACATCTTCAACTGGAGGAGCCATGTCACCTGTGGACTGGAGACCAGGGCCCATGAGCCGGTGGAGATGCTCTCTTCTGCTATGCAGATGGAAAGGCTCCACCACCAGAGCTTCTGAACTGAACTGATTAATCTCCCCAGCTGGTTGGCTAGCTGGCTGCGGGGAGGGAGCAGGGGCTCTCTATTCATGCAGGGAGTGGGCACAGTTTCCTATTTCCCCCCCTTCACTTCTTGCTCTCCTCCATACTTGAAGGAAACCAGAAGGGCAATAATCACAATGCATCCGTGTGCAACTGAAGAGTTAATCTGAGAGATGTGAATGTGTGTGTGTCTGGGGAATATCCTGGATTTGGTTTTTATTTTTACTGGATATACCGGATAGCTCATCACTAATGTCAATGCTCGGCCAGTCTTGGAGGAAAAGAGAGGACCCAAGAATCTGCTTGTGACGTCCAAAGGCATAGAAAGAAGCGAGAACGGGAGTCCGGTTGGAGGATAATGGTTCTACAGGGTTTGAAAGCAGCTGCCTTGCTAGTAAGTTGGCTCTTTAAATCATCTTAGTGGGTTAAAACCCAGCAGTTCTTTCCTTTCGCAGAGGAAATTTTTAAGATATTGTTTTTAAAAGCCAGATGAGTCCATATAGGCTCTGCTGTTTGAAGGCCCAGAAGGAGGTGGCTTTTTAATTTATCTTGGGGGGGGGATGCTAAAGTGTATATGTGGTGGCCAGGAGAAAGAGATACTCAAGATCTGTGTAAAAGTCAGCTCGCGTGCACACATGCACACATGATCTATTTATGTGTATATCTTCTCTTGGTGTGCGTGTGAGAGGATGGATGTGATGCTGACATTTCACGGTGATCCTTGCCCAAGTGACTGATCTGTCAGGAGGACAAAGTTAGACCTGCTTTTGGGGAAGCGATGGAGTTTCTGGGGCAAGACAAAGGGGTAGTCTCAAAAGCATGGATGATCCATCTGGAGGAGACAGGGGTCTCTTTTAATTAGAGCAAAACCCTACCTGGTGGTTCTTCTTGGTGAAAAGAGAATGATCTTCAGTGCCCCCCAGGCATAAAGTTAGCACAGGGAAGCTCTGATCATGCTAGTTCTTAAGTGATTTGGAATATTCCTGGTATTTCCCAGATGAGCATCTAGACAATGCTGATTTCCTCTCTTTTTCTTCCTCTATGCAGGGAGTAGTGTGGAATTCTCTGTGCTTCCAGCATCTCGCGGATGCCCCCTTTTTATGCTTAAAACCAGATTTGTCATTTTAAGGAGCTTCCTGAGATTCCCAGCAAAGAAACCTGCAAAGTTTGGTCATGGCTGGGAGCCCTGCATAACCCCGCTAAGCCCACCTGGTGGATATAGATGGCAGCGGTGCCAGAGCTCTCCTGCCCCATGGGGGAACCCTCTGTGGGAGAAGTGTGGAGAAAACATTGAGGACCAACACCAAGACATTGCCTCCAGGATCTCCAGGGAATTCTCCAAAGGGACAGTGATGAACTAGCTGGGCGGCGATGCCTTCTCTGCTGGGACAGCAACCATGGCATAGACTGGCATGGACTATTAACTCCTTTCTGCACTTTATCTAGACCCTGGCATTTCAGAGCTGGCAGAGTGGAGTGCAAACACTAAAGCCTTAACCCCTTAGGTTGGCTGTTCATGGCAGTCCTTTCCAACCAGCCTTGCAGTCAGATGGTCATTTCAGTTCTTTTGTATCCAATTCTTTTTGGGACAGATGGGTGTTTGTTGGATTTTTTCTTTATTTGATCCCACCCCAACTGCCGCAGCTTAATTGCCCCAATCCAGCTAGGGCGGGGAGATCCAAAGGTGGCAGAAGGTGAGCGTGTGGCTGGGGCTTTCTGGGGCAGGGGTGGGTGGGCGTTAAGATGTGGAGATCTCCCCAGCCGAGAGGGGCTCCGTGGAGGCACAGTCTGGCTGGGCAAAAGCAGGATGCACAACGCAGCTCTGCCCCAGCTTCCCGGCACCCTGTGAAGGATGAACTCCCGGGGCTTGCAGGATAGGCAGCCCACTGACAACGCTACCGACGGCAGTAACACCAGCGAGAGGGAGCGCATCAGGGGGCGCATGAAAATGGTGATCGGGCAGCTTGAAGGTATCCTGCAGGAACTCAAGGAGGTAGCCAAGGAACTCCGTGAAGTAAGTGTGTTTCATGAATGCAAGTGGGAGGATGTGAAGAATATCTGGGGTTGAGGGTCAGGGAGAAAGGAAATATATTGCAAGGGCCTGGTCAAGCAGCTGTAATCTTGTTGTACATAAACTAGGTTCAGGGGTAGAAACAAAAACTACATATAAATCTGAAGAAGGAGCAGAGAGCATCTGAGGAATGATAAGTGAGCCTGTAGGATAATTCCATTCCTAGTTCTGCTTTCGAAGACCAGCTACGTCTCTCTGGCATTATATTGGTTTGTCTCACTTCAAAAGCCTCTGTATGTATTTTCACTAAGGAGCACAATGCACCATGGGTGGCAGTGGTAATTTAAAGGTTGTGTAAAGATTCTGTGGATGCCCATTTTGCTCGCAGTCATGCTGCAACATAGGTTAGGTGGTCTTAAAGCTGTGCAAAAGTGTGGACTGAATTTTTATTATTGTTGGCCACAAACTCTGGCGTGTGCTTTTCACTGTAGGTTGAATTTGATTTCATGGGATATGGTGACATTACAGGAGGTGGTGTAGCTCAAAGGTGCTAAAGTAATTGCAAGAAATGCAACAGTTTTGTCACCAGACACAGTGAGAATGTAAAATTCCAAGTGTAGAAAGAATACCTGGTAGAGTCGAAGGAAGTATGGCAAGTTTGGGCCATCACTCTTTTCAGAGTAGAAGCCAAAATTGCCATAACTGCAGTTCATGACATCTATTCAACTTTTTGTGATGATCCTTTCATGGAATGAAGCAGAGTGATAAGGTAATGCCATGTTCTTGGAAACTTGTTTTCTGCACTGCCCAATGTGCTCTTGGGCATCATGTACCCTGTTGTGAAATATAATGGTATCTCACAAAGCCTTTCATTATGGTTAACAGCTTGAGCCCAAATTGTAAGGCACAGCAGAATCTATGTCTGAAAAAAAATACCTCCTGGTGATCCACTTTAGGCAGGAGACAGGGCAACATAGCTGTCTAGAGCAAAGCCCCATTTCATACAGGGTGGGGGACCTGCAGCCCTCCGGATGTTTTTGGACTCCAGCTTCCATCAGTCCAGCCAGCATGGCCAGTGATCAGGGATGATGGGAGGTTTACACCAACATCATCTGGGGGGCCCAGGTTCCTCATCCCTGGTGTAGTGAAAAGGCTCCTCCAGATGACCTGTTTCTGGAGCACTCATCTTGGTTTGCTTGCACAAAGCTTACAGTGAGGTTAGACTATGCCCACTCTTTATTGAGCATTCATTCTGATTTGTTTGCAGGGAGGGTGTATAGCAAAGAGCCTTCGTTCCGATTTGCTTTTGGGGTGTTTTCCATTATGTACTTGAATCTCTCGTTCAAAAGACTGACAGTCTGGAGGAGGCACCCAAATTCAACAGATGCATACATTCAGCAAATACATAAAATCTGCCAATAGGACCAGTTCCAGGCTTTGAGGGCCCCTGGCACAGTATCTGCTTGTTTTGTGTATATTTTGAGTTTTTGTAAACTATCTTTAAATCATTGATAAAAGGCAGTATATAAATGTCTTCAGTGTGAGCCAGCTTTGTCACCATTACATGTTCTCTTTCCTCTCCCTGTGGGCCAAGTCCACATAATCACTCAGAGAGAGTGTCAGTGGTGGCTGGTGGCTGTTGGGACTGATAGGGTGGAAGGCATGGAAGCCAACAGTAGGTGGAGCCAGAGCCAATGACCAGCAGAGCCAACACATTCTAATTTTGCTCTCATCCTTTCCCCTGCTGATTTCTGTACGGACAACCATGAGGCTAAGAAAGAGGAAGCTGACAGGCATGAACTGGATGTAAGAATGCATGCAGGTGAGGACAGGCTGAAAGCAGGCCACAGTTGGTGGGGCAGTACCCCATTTGCCCTACTGGACCAGTCTGCCTCCACTGGAAAGTGGACAAGGCACGCGGAGGTGACTGTTCTCCTTGCACCTCCCTTTGCTTACTCTCTCAGAGAGGACAGGTAAATGAGCAGTGACAGCAAAAAGGAATAGCCAGAAGGCTCTAGGATCTGGCAAGGGGACCTTCTTTGGATGTAGGCCATGGCAGATGCCCATCCACACCAACCCCTGATTCCCTCCTATGACACACATTCTGTCCAAGATAAAATAGTGTTTGCTGTCACGAATGGTTTGTGTAGTGACTACCCATTGCAACAGGAAGGGCTTAGAATTTCATTTGAGCTTTGACTGACCATAGCTCAAGTCTTCACAGTGTGACTTCCATGTTCAGAAACAGAGTACAAGCTTAGATGTAACGCTTCAGAGTGTGCCTCTGAGATTGCACAGAGTACCTTTCTGCGCTTTCTATTCTTGTGACCACAGCCAACGTCCACCCAGCGAGAATGAAAAAGCATGGTGCCCAGTCGCTTCCCGTTGTCTTGTTTGAGAACACAACTTCAAAAAGGACTCCCATGCTAACTGGAGCAGATGGGCACTTGAGTCCAACAACATCTGTAGGTTCCCTACTCCTGTTTTCAGTGGTTGGTAAAAAGAACTGAACCTAGAACTTTGTGCGTGCAACACATGTGCTCCACCACTATACTATGGCCTCTACACTCATGTGCCTTCTCTGTAGGGAATATGTTAAAATGAAAAAGACACAAAGTTTTGAAATAATGAGTTTGTAAAATGTATTGAATCCAACACTTCAAAACTATTCCATCAAATGGCATAATGTGAAACACATTCTGGCCTTTCATGTTCCCAGTGAGTCTAACCTCCTCTCTCCTAGCTCCTTCCTCCCCCATTATTCCATGGCATCTCTCTCTCTTATGGAATCCTTATCCAACTTGGTATCATCCAGGTTGAGCACCTGCCACTAGATCTGGCCGTACTTTTCTAGGGTTTTCTTCCTGTGAAACATGATCCATACGCATAGTGCTCAAGTCACTGGATCCTGGATCCATTCTTCAAAGTGTGCTAGGTAGTACGTTACAAAAAACACAAAATCTATTTTCATTACATCTCCTTTCTATGCATTTATGTGTGTGTGTGTGTGTATGTGTGCACGAGCCAGTGTGGCATAGTGGTTAGAGTGTTGGACTTCTACTTGGGAGACCAGGGTTTGAATCCCCACACAGCCATGAAACTCACTGGGTGACCTTGGGCCAGTCACTGCCTCTCAGCCTCAGAGAAAGGCAATGGTAAACCCCCTCTGAATACCGCTTACCATGAAAACTCTATTCATAGGGCCGCCATAAGTCAGAATCGACTTGAAGGCAGTCCATTTCATTTTCATATATATATGCATATATATGTATGTATATCCACCACCACCACGCAAAAATTAAACTCAGACCTTGAAGCTCAGTCGTGTAAATGTCTTTGTAGTGTCATATCAATCCTAGTTTGGACTGATTCCTACCAAAACAATGTAATTACTCAGCACTGCCACATCATGTGAAGCAAATTAGCCCCTGCCCTCCTACATCTTCCGCAACTATTCTGCAGAGTTAACCATTTCTGCTTGCAGCCATTAGGAGCCTTATATACCTCTTAAGACTAGCTTCTGTTGGATAGCTTTGATATATGGTGGCTGATGGTTCCATGTCAGTGCGGCAGTGAAATTTGCCCTGGGTTTTAGTCCAAACTGTCAAGGAGCTTGTCAGCACCTTGGACAGCTCCTTGAAAATTTGGACTAAAACCCAGAGTGTATTCCACTGACATGGAGCCACCAGCCACCACTGATATCAGCAATATCAGGCACAATGTCTGTTCAAGACCTTTAGCCCAATACAGGATTAAGCTGCTGGTACAATACATATTTTCTTTATTTTCTTGTACTTTTCCTTAGTAAATTCCTGTCGTCCACCCCCCCACACACACATACCTCCTTTTTTTTCTTTTGCAATGCCTGTCTAAATATATATATATTACTGCAGCTTGTGAAGTGCTGTCACTCATCAAGATTCAGCTCCTTCTTTAGGGTCTCTAGAAATTACATTTCCAAGTGGCCACATAAACACTAAGGCCCCAGGCAGTGCAAAACATGACCATTTTACAGACTGCAGCTGCTGTTTTGGATCTGTTGAAAACAGGACAATTACGGGTTTCTTTGTGGTATATCTTTAGCATTTAAGACTGGAATACTAACCCTAATTATCTGGAAGTAGGCCACTTACTTCTGAGTAGACATGGTTAGGATTGCACTGTGAACCAGTGGAAGATAGGTTTGTTGTGTAATAGAGGAAAGGCCTTCTTCAACAGTACAGAATCAGCTTTGCATGCAGAAGAACCCACGTTCAATCCCTGGCATCTCCAAGTAGGACTGGTAGAGGGTCCTGGTAGAGATCTGCTTCCTTGGAGATCCACTGCCAGTCAGTGTAGACAGCACTGAGCTAGATGGACCAACAGTTTGACTTGGTATAAGGCAGCTTCCTATGTAATAGTGGAGGGTGTGTAGTTCTGACTCCAGGTTTGGGAGTGGGTTTAGGCAGGGGCTCCCAGCAGCCCCCTTTCTCAGTAGGATCCCCTCTTCCTCTCCAAGACACTGCTACCTTCCTCCGCCTCTGAGCCCCGTCTGCACAACCACCCAGAAAAAGGTTGCATAGCAATGCTTCTGCCGCCACCGCTGCTCTGTCTCTCAATCTGATTATTGCTTGCATGCTCAGAGAGGGCAGATGAACAGACAGCAGCAGCAAGGAAGAGCAGGAAGCTCCAGAGAGTGAGTGGTGCCCCCCCTCCAGGGGTTTAGGCCTTGGCAAGTGCCCAGTGATGCCTACCCTTGACCCCAGCTGTGAGGGTGTGGAGAAGAATAGGGTTTTTTAGAAGCATCTCTCTATTTTCAGCAGTGAAATGTTGGCAGGTATGGCAATTGTACCAACTGGAAAATGTCTTAATCAACTCATCCTTTGTGGGCTCAAATACCCTGAAGATGAATTTGGTCTAGCAGAAGACATCCCACTGCTTGCAGCAGCCCAGTAAATGCCAAGCCTGGTGAATGCCACTCACTGCCCCCTCAGTACTTGACGTTTTTGCTGCCACTACTGCAGTGGAACAGGTGGATCTCTTACCCTACAATGCCTCACTCTGAAGAAGGATCCTACTCCCGTAGGGGTCCTTTTCAGACTAAGACACTGGGGCAACTGAGGAAAAACAGCCTCTGAGAGCCCCATAGGAGCACTGCCAGCTAGTTTGTTGGACCAGCAGTGGCATGTCATGTCTAAAGTTTAAAAAGCATTTGCTGCTGTGGCATCTGTCACCTTCACTATACAGTTTTTGGCTAATGCTGAAGATACCCCTCTTTTCCCTGGCCTTTGGCACCTGAGATGTGTGTTTTCAGGACCCACCCTATTTCTGTGGCTTCAGTTTGTTTTAACTGTTTTAATACTAAACTTTAAATTCTTGTAACCCAACTTGGGATCTACTGGTGAAGGGCAAGTGATAAATTTGATGATGATGATGCTCTGGGGGTCCTTCACCCCACTACACCTTGCTCTGAGGAAGGGAGGGAGGTCTGGATGGGCAACAGGCAGATCTGCATCAGGTCAAGGGAAGACACTGGTCCACTGCTCCTTCTGGTCCAGGTCTCTGGTTATCTAATGCATGCCTTGAAGTCAGTGGGTAAGCTTCTGCTGATTTTTATAAGACTGAGATCCCCTTGGGATGTGAAGGATAGGATTTGGACAGAACTCTAACTGAGATGGCAGCCTTGTGTCTGGGTTATACCAAGTCAGGCAAAGAGTAGAAGCTTTTTCATATGAAATTGTACGAGGGCTTTTACATTCTTGCCCTCGGGATATTATAGATTCATCTGTAGCCCGCTGTGATGAGTTCGCGAGGCACTTCCAGGATAAGATCGCATGCATTCGCCGGGACTTAGACTCCAATATTATGGCAGTGGGATCTAATGAAGCATCCAGAACACGGTCTTGTCCTTATTTATTGGATGAGTTTCAGTCTGTGCAGCTTGAGGATGTTGACAAGAACCTTGGACTGGTGCGGGCGACCACATCTGTGCTGGACCCTTGCCCCTCTTGGCTGGTGAAAGCTGGCAGGACCGGAACCGCCGGCTGGGCCAAGGAGATAATAAACGCCTCTTTGAGAGAGGGAGTGGTCCCTGACTGCCTAAAAGAGGCGGTAGTGAGACCGCTCCTGAAGAAACCCTCTTTGGACCCAGATAACCTGAACAACTATAGACCTGTGGCGAATGTTCCGTTCTTGGGCAAGGTGCTGGAACGGGTGGTTGCCGGCCAGCTCCAGGGGCTCTTGGATGACACTGATTATTTTGATCCATTTCAATCCGGTTTTAGGCCCAGTTTTGGCACTGAAACAGCCTTGGTCGCCCTGTATGATGACCTTTGTCGGGAGAGGGACAGGGGAAGTGTGACTTTGTTGATTCTCCTTGATCTCTCAGCTGCTTTTGATACCATCAACCATGGTATCCTTCTGGGAAGACTCACGGAGTTGGGAGTTGGGGGTACTGCTTGGCAGTGGCTCTGCTCCTACTTGGTGGGTCGCCACCAGAAGGTAGTGCTTGGGGAACATTGCTCGATACCCTGGACCCTCCATTGTGGAGTCCCGCAGGGATCGGTACTGTCCCCCATGTTTTTAACATCTACATGAAGCCGCTGGGTGCGGTCATCAGGAGTTTTGGGGTGCGTTGCCATCAGTACGCTGATGACACGCAGCTCTATTTCTCCTTTTCATCTTCTTCAGGTGAGGCTGTTAACGTGCTAAACCGTTGCCTGGCTGCAATAATGGACTGGATGGGAGCTAACAGACTGAAGCTCAATCCAGACAAGACTGAGATGCTGTTGGTGAGTGCCTTCTCTGCCCAGATGGTGGATGTTCATCCTGTTCTTGATGGGGTTACACTCCCCTTGAAGGAACAGGGAGTAGCTTGGGAGCCCAGGTGGCCTCGGTGGCACGGAATGCTTTTTACCATCTTCGCCTGGTAGCCCAGCTACGTCCCTATCTGGACAGTGACGACCTCGCCTCAGTTGTTCATGCTCTGGTAACTTCTAGATTGGACTACTGCAATGCGCTCTACGTTGGGCTGCCCTTGAAGACTGTTTGGAAACTACAGCTAGTCCAGAATGCAGCGGCCAGATTGCTGACGCGGACCAGAAGGTCCGCTCATATAACACCTGTTCTGGCTCGTCTGCACTGGCTTCCTATTTGTTTCTGGGCTAGATTGAAAGTGCTGGTTTTGACCTATAAAGCCCTACACGGCATGGGACCGCAATACCTAGTGGAATGCCTCTCCCAATATGAACCTACCCGTACACTGCGCTCAACATCTAAGGCCCTCCTCCGAGTGCCATCCCATCGAGAAGCTCGGAGGGTGGTGACTAGAACTAGGGTCTTTTCAGTGGTGGCCCCCGAACTGTGGAACAGTCTCCTCGATGAGGTGCGCCTGGCGCCGACGCTACTATCTTTTCGGCGCCAGGTGAAAACCTTTTTATACTCCCAGGCATTTTAAAGTGTATTTTAACAGTATTTCACTATTATCTTGTATTTTGGATGTGTTTGGTTCTTTTATTGTTTGTTTGTTTTTGGTTCTTGATTTATTGTATTTATTGTACTTATACACTGTGCTTGTTTTATCTTTTATGTACACCGCCCAGAGAGCCTTCGGGCTTAGGGCGGTATATAAATTAAATTAAATAAATAAATAAAATAACTGGTCCTTGCACATAGAAAGCTAACATATTCTAATCCAGCTTTCTCTATGACATGCTGGTGTTGTGTGCAGGGAGTTACTTCTGTATGAATTAGGGATGAAATGATCTGTCAATTTCTGTTCTCTTAGTTTCTCATTTTTATTATTATTATTATTGTTATTAACTTTATTTATACCCCGCCGTTTTTCCAAATTGGAACTCACGGCGGCTTCCAATCTTAAATTTTGTGCTCCATATTTTTGCAACAATTTGCAATTTTTTTTTACAAAAATGCAAAAAATGAAAATTCTCCAGCATTTTAGTGTAAATGTTGCTAATAAACACATCTTTGTAGGCAGTTTTGATTCATACACATTTTTGCAAGCGATTTCTCATCATATGATGCATTTTTGTGTTATTATGTTTTCATTTTTATGCACACTTTCACCAGATATATGCATTTTTGTAAACACTTGTTGATTGGTGAACCTCATTGCAAAATTCAAATAATAAGTCTGGATTTCGAAGGCTGGGTGCGTTTCAGTTCTCATATTGTTTCAGAAAGTGTGGATTGGATAGATTCTGTTTGAAATGCAAAGTGAATCGAATTTCTCACCCATCCCTAGTATGGATAGACATTTAGTTGGGTGATCCTTGCCCCTTTCCAACACTCAGTGCCTCTCACATCCCTGCAGTCTGAAGTGGTACAGTCTAGACAGTTGCACTGAGAACTCTGGCCTCAGATGATGGGCATGACTGAAGGTAGTTGAGAGAAGTTCAGATTACCCATTCATAATCTGGTTCTTACACAGATCAGCCCAACAGTTTGAAATGGCACTGGGAAAATGAGAAGGGCAGAGTACTAGTGATGCCACCAAAATTCTTACAGCAGGTGGAATGAAAACCAAGGCATTGGGGTGTTTTTTGGGGGGGTCTCTTTTGTCTCATTATAAGCTAAAGAGGTTGAAAAAATGTACGCTAGATATAAGCCTTTGCATATGTTGTTGGCTGCTTGAGTGAGGAAGCTTCCAAGGATTTGATTAGACATGCACATGAGTTCCACGCCTTGGAAGATAAGAAGCTGCCTTATACAAAGTGAGGTTATTGGTCCATCTAGCTCAGTACTGTCTAAACTGATTGGGAGGGACTCTCCAGGGCTTCGGAGGGAAGCATTTCCCAGCCCTATCTGATCTGGAATTTGCTCCCACAAGACGCAGTAATGGCCACCAGCTTGGACGGCTTTAAAAGAAGATTAGACAAATTCATGGAGGACAGGGCTATCAATGGCTACTAGCCATGATGGCTGTGCTCTGCCACCCTAGTCAGAGGCAGCATGCTTCTGAAAACCAGTTGCCGGAAGCCTCAGGAGGGGACAGTGTCCTTGCACTCGGGTCCTGCTTGCGGGCTTCCCCCAGGCAGCTGGTTGGCCACTGTGAGAACAGGATGCTGGACTAGATGGGCCACTGGCCTGATCCAGCAGGCTCTTCTTATGTTCTTATGTTCTTATACTCGGGATTGAACCTGGGACATTCTGCATGCAAAGTGCATACACTAGGGATAGGATCTGCTGGCTGGTGCTGGTTTGAAAGCATTCCATTGACCTAACAAGCTGGTATTCATTTGAGGTCATTCTTTGTCTGCTAGCTGCTGCTTTTACCAATCCGTTTTCCCCTCCTCACAAAAAATATTGATATTAATATCAATATTTTAAAGGAAATATCAATAAAATTATCCTCAATATCGATATTTTAGAGGCAACCTTTTTTTTCAGTTTTCAAAAATAACCATGGAAAGTCGCCACATAAAAATCCAATCTGCAACAATAGAGAATAAGCAACTTAATGGAAAATTCAGCATCAAATCCAAATTTGGCCGAATTCGAGCACTTCCCTAGTATACACTACTACTGAGCTATGGTCCAATCAACCCCCCCCCCAAATCCTTTTCTTCAAGGCTCATGAGCATCACAGGGCTTGCCCACTGATCGCTGAAGCCTTTTTTAAAAACAAATCCCTCTCTGTGGGCAGTTTCTTTGAAATGAGATTTAACATCCTGGACTTGGACAAAGTTATAGGTAAAATCTGAAACTGATTTAAGAAACTGCAGCCAACATTTGGAGTCAAAGAACTCCGAGGAGAACTCTAAAAATGCTTGTGATTGGCAAGCCATTTCGAAATCGAACTGAAAGGAGCTTGCTTGTCGCTTCTGGAAAGACACTTTCCATGTGTGCGTCAAACGACAGAGAAGCGATGCAGCCCTCTATATTTACCACTCACATTGCTGTCAGCAAAATGAAGTGTGCCTACTTCTCTCATTGCTCTCAGAAGCCATATTTGTGGCAGGTTTACCTGACGTGAAATAAGCTGGATTCAGCAACATGGATTTATCCCAAGTGACGGTGTCTGAACTGCCAGGTTGTTCGAAGTGTAATACTCCTGATGGCCTTGCTGCAGCAATCGGCAAGAGCAAGGAAAAGCAGTTGTTTGTCCTAGGGGATTATCTATCTACCAAGCAAACTCTTCCACTCCGAGAACTAGAGAGTCTGGGTCCCAGGAAGGAACAGTGGCAGCTAATGGCCGCTGGACCTGGTGGGACGGCCAGGCAGGTAAGTGGTGGGAGGGCCAAAGGGGTTACCGAAAGCAGGGCAAGATGCCTTTCACCTTGCATATTGGGCTTAAAAAAAAACATGCAATGTGGGCATCGTGCATTCAAATGAACTGCCATAAGCACACACTGTCAAATCGTTACACCGTTTCCAGATTAATTCACATTTGATGTGTGCCATGTGAACTTGCTGCTTCTCCACTGTATTTTTCGTGGTGAGTCTTAGTGTCTGAAAGGGAAATGTCATACCCTCCAATGTTTCACAGTTAAAACTAGGAATGCTCTTGGGTGCACCCCCCTCTCTGCACTTTCTGGGCCAGCCCTGCCATTAGACAGAGTGAGGCAGCTGCCAACTCTCCAGCAGCAGATGCTGGGAGGCAGGGAGTGGCGGTGAGGTATTGGAGGACAGAGCTGTGTGTGCCACATGGCCTGCCCTGTGCCTTCTAGGCTAGCCTGCTGCCCTCAGGTGCAGCAGACGACACGGTCCCATTGCTGTTGTTGGAGGTGGATTCAGCTGCTAGTCCAGTCAGTTTCCATTTCTGGAATGGTGGTGTGTGTGTGGGAGATCTTGCTCTTTGTTTCAGGCAGTAAAATCTCTACCCAGCCCTGCACCTATTCTGATATCAAAGATCCCCTCCATACACACACACCTTTACAGTTTGCTGTAATATTTTCTTCACCTGCTGTACATTAAACTAGCATTAAAGGTTTAGGGTTGTTGTTTTTTGAAAGCATTAAGAATATTGTAACAGAATTATTGACCCCAGCAATGCATGGTTATAGAGTAGCTGTGACTCCAAGTACATCCAGCAATGTTTGCTTTCTGATCCAGGCATCTAAGAAGAGTCACCTCCTTTCTCCAACACGATGGGGGGATGCCTCTTATGGTAGTTCCTGTGATCCAAGCAAGCATCTTCTAAGAAGAGGCATCTCCACCCCCTCTCTCCAACAGGAGGGAGGGGATGCCTCTTATGATGCCTGCTGTGATCCAGATATGCATCTTCTAAAAAACAAAGAATGCTTTTTTAAAATAATTCTATCCATGAGCAGAGTTGTATAAATTTAATTAATTTAAATTTGTATTATTAATATTATCATTGTATTATTAATAATTGACTACCCTCAAACAAACAAAGGGTATTCATTGCACCTACTAAAATGCTGGCTGTTCTACATTTAACTTCCTCTAGCTAGGACTGACTAAATATACTTAAAAAGTCATGATTTGTCCTTTATTGCCATTTGTCTCCCAGACACTTAGCTGGATTATCCCTAAAGGCTGATAGGATCAGCTAGAGGCCATTTAAGGATTCAGGCTCTCCAGGCCTGCTTAATGACAGGATCAGAGATATCCAAAGTTGCTTCAGAGGTTTCTAATTAAGAGTGTAAACAAATGTGCCATTAAAACAGAACTTGCTATGTTTTTTCCTCCAACAGAACGAGTCCAGTTTCTCTGTGTTCATAATGCATTCAATGGATGCTACCAAAAATCTAAATGCTTTTTTCATTCATTTTCCTTTAGCCTTCATGTTATCTTCCTTTTTATTTTTTAAAGCATAGAATGGATGCATATTCATTTAAACATTTATTGTAAAGAATGTTCATTTTTTAAAAGCTGTGAAACCGTTCCCAGGATGTAGAGGAGGTGGGTTTGTGAAGCCACAAGTAGCAGCCAATCAGCACTGTGCACAACCAGTTTCTGTTCTGCCACAAACTAGCAGAACCAGTTTCCCCTGAGCTTGATCCTGTACAAGGGAATATACATCTCTATACAATATAGTGAGGGCAGTCTACAGTGGTGCACAAAACAATCCTGTGTGTGTTTACTTAGACATATATCCCACTGTGTTCACTGGAGCTTCCTCTTTCATAAGTGTAGTTATCATCGCAGCCTCAGGGACTCAAACAATGTGCATCTGTATACAATATCTGGTTGCTATACTGAATCAATCACATTTGTGTACCAGACTAAGAAATCACATGGATATGTATGCATATTTTACAATAGTCCTTTCATTTTTTTAGCTCCTAGAATACCAGATCTGTATTGAATTGAATTGCAGTGGTGAATGCTGATTAGCTAATGTGACATCATGGAATGTTGTCCATGAGCATTCCAGTCATTCAGGGGACAAATTTAGATAGACTGCTTGCATTTCAACTTCTTTGAAGGAAGGAAAAGTAGTCCTCTTGGGTGGGATTAAATCCTTACAGAGGACGTAAATAATATTGGGAGTAATGTTGTGGGTTAGCTTGAGAAAGAGGATGTAGGAAATAGTGAAACTACAGAACAGGAAACTTGAAAACAAAACAAAAAAAGATAGAGGTAGAGCTGACCTGTGGCCTTCCAGATGTCATCGGACTCAAATTCCCATCAGCCCAAGACAGACCCCCAACATCTGCCCTCTGAGGTTATTGCCTAATTTTGTCTAATGGCAGGGCTAGCTTTATTTATTTATTTATTTATTTATTTAAATAAATTTATACCCCGCCATTTTTCCAAAACTGGAACTCATGGCGGCTTCCAGATAACAAATACATATAATGAAAAACTTACAAAGTCTACATTAAAATAAGATCAAATTATTTCCAATATTAAAACCATACACACATATAGCTAAAAGAGTTCAGACTAGTTTAAAAATGATATAATAGACATTAGCAGTGCAGCACCCTTCATGCCCTATCCTTAGCCTTCAATTCCAAAGGCTTGTTGGAATAGGAAGGTCTTTGCTTGTCGGCGGAAGGACTGCAAAGAGGGGGTCATTCTTATCTCCAAATTCCAAAGCCTAGGGAAATCCAAAGCCTAGGGGCAGCCACCGAGAAGGCCCTCTCACGCGTCCCCACTAGTCGTACTTGAGAAGATGTGGGTATTGAGAGAAGGGCCTCTCCTGAGGATCTCAGGGCCCGGGCAGGCTCATACAGGGAGATACGGTCTGATAAATAGCCTGGACCTAAGCCATATAGGGCTTTATAGGTCATCACCAGCACTTTGAATTGTGTCCGGAAACAAACTGGCAACCACTGGAGCTTTTTTAACAGGGGGGTAGTATGGTCCCTGTAACCAGCCCCAGTTAACATTCTGGCTGCAGCATGTTGTACCAACTGAAGTTTCTGAACAGTCTTCAGAGGCAGCCCCACGTAGAGCGCGTTACAGTAATCTAAACGGGATGTAACTAAGGCATGTGTCACCGTGGCCAGAACAGACAGCTCAAGGAACGGGCGCAGTTGGCGCACTAATCTTAATTGTGCAAAAGCACTCCTGGCCACTGCAGAAACCTGGGACTCCAAATTTAACGCTGAGTCCAGGAGCACACCCAAACTGCGAACCTGTGTCTTCAGGGGGAGTATAACCCCATCCAGCACAGGCTGTATCCCTGTTCCCTGATTCGCCTTACAACTGACCAGGAGCACCTCTGTCTTGTCTGGATTAAGATTCAATTTGTTCACCCTCATCCAGTCCACCACTGACGCCAGACACTGGTTTAAAACCGAGACAGCTTCCTTGGAATTAGGTGGAAAGGAGACGTAGAGTTGGGTGTCATCAGCATACTGATGGCACCAAACCCCAAACCCCCGGACAACCTCTCCCAGCGGTTTCATGTAGATGTTAAATAGCATAGGGGATAAAACTGAGCCCTGAGGGACCCCACAGGCCAATGGCCAAGCGGTCAAACAGGAATCCCCCAGCACCACTTTCTGGGTTCGTCCCTCCAGGAAGGAATGGAGCCACTGCAAAACAGTGCCCCCAAGTCCCATCCCAGCAAGGCAGCCCAGAAGAATACCATGGTCGATGGTATCAAAAGACGCTGAGAGGTCCAGCAGAACCAACAGGGACACACTCCCCCTGTCCAGTTCTCTGCGTAGGTCGTCCACCAAGGCGACCAAAGCCGTCTCCATCCCATAACCAGGCCTGAAACCAGATTGAAATGGATCCAGATAATCTGTTTCATCCAAGAATCCCTGGAGCTGGGAGGCCACCACACGCTCTATTACCTTACCCAAAAATGGAATATTGGACACTGGCCGGTAATTATCCATTATGGGGGGGTCCAGGGAGGGCTTTTTTAACAAAGGCCTTACAACTGCCTGCTTTAGGCAACCTGGAACTCCGCCTTGGTGTAAGGAGGCATTAACCACTCCCCCCACCCACTCAGCCAGTCCCTGTCTGGCACTTTTTATAAGCCAGGAAGGGCAAGGGTCTAGCAGACATGTGGTGGCTCTCACCTCTCCAAGGATCTTGTCCACATCCTCGGGCTGTACAAATTGAAAAGAATCCATCATTATTGGACAGACAGGAGCCAAAGTTACATCCCCTGAGACTGTATCAATTATAGCGTCTAAGTAAAAACGAATCTGAGCGATTTTATCTGCAAAGAGCTGTGCAAACTCTTGACAGCGGGCTGTTGAGTGATCTATATTACCCTCTCGGGGGCCAGAATATAAAAGACCCGTGACCACTCGAAACAGCTCCACTGGGCAGCTCCCCACAGATGCAATGGTGGCAGAAAAGAATGATTTCTTTGCTGCCTGCACTGCCACAGAGTAGGCCTTCAAATAGGCTCTAGCCTGTGTTCGGTCAGATTCGTTCCGAGTCTTCCGCCAACGTCGCTCTAGTCTCCGTCTCATTCGTTTCATCACCGCCAGCTCCTTGGTAAACCAAGGGGCAGGTTTGGCTCCACTTCGTGAGAGGGGACGCTCAGGTGCGATCATGTCCACCGCCCTGGCCATTTCCCCATTCCAGAGGTCAACCAGAGCTTCGACAGAATCGCCTGCCGAGCTGGCAGGAAAATCCCCAAGAGCCATCAGGAAACCATCCGGATCCATCAGTCTCCTGGGGCGGACCATCCTAATCGGTCCCCCACCCCTGCAGAGGTTCCAAGTCCCAGTGAGTCTAAACCCCACCAGGTAGTGATCTGTCCATGACAAAGGAACTACAGAAAGTTCCTCCACACCAAGATCACCATCATCCCCCTCCACACAGAAAACAAGGTCCAGGGTGTGGCCAGCAACATGAGTGGGGCCAGATACTACTTGGGACAGACCCATGGTTGCCATGGAGGCCATGAAGTCCTGAGCCACTCCCGACAGGGTGGCCTCGGCATGGATGTTGAAGTCCCCCAGCACCACAAGCCGAGGGGACTCCAACACCAACCCCGAGACCACCCCGGCTAGCTCAGGAAGGGAGACTGTTGAGCAGCAGGGTGGACGGTACACCAACAGAATCCCTAATCTGTCCCGACCACCCAACTTCAAATACACACACTCACACCCTGGACACTGTAAGGGGTAGGTAAGTGAGTATAGGAGTGCAGCATGAGAAACTGACCAGTTGTGCTTTCCCTTTCAAAGGGGGAGTCCAGTGTCTATTGTGAACATCCTTTATTTTAACATTTGATTAGCTCTTGGCTATATATCACAGACTGAAGCATGCTGAAAGCTTGTTGTTATATTAGGATGACTAATTGTATTCAATGAACTTTACATCTAATATTGGGTGGAAGGAAAATTCAAGAGAATGCAAAGATAATACCTATGCTCTGTGTGTGTATGTGAGTGTGTGTGTAGCGTCCCACAAGGATTTCTGCAATTTCTGATCTGTTGATCTAGTTAGCATCTATTGAAGGCATGGGGGACCTTGAGTCCTCCAGATGTTGCTGAGCTTCCATCATTCCTGGTCAATAGCCATGCTTGCTAGGGCTATAAAAGTTGTAGCATAGCAACATTTGGAGGGCCAAAGGATCCCCACATCTGAACTTCAGGGTGAGACCAAAGCTTGAGGCCTTTTTCATGGGTGATATTTAAAATGATTTTTGTAATGTACATGGAATGAAAAGACAACCCTTGTCTAGGAGGTACACTGAAGTCTGAAAAATATGTGACTGCCTGGTATTCGTAAGTGATATGTTTCAGAGTGAAGAGCACCAGGGAGGGGACCTCTTAGCATCTCAGAGAATCCCAGCATGGGAAGAGACATTCCATAGCTCATTATGGAATGCCTGGCCAGACTCCAGAATTATTCATTAACCTTTTCTGCTGTTGAAGCTCACAGGGGGAGTCAGGCCAGGTCAAGGCACCTGGTCAGCTCCCACTGAGCTCTGATGGCCAAGGTATGGGAGATGTTGTCTCAGCAAAGGTTCAGAGTTATCTGAAGAAGGTTGACAGGGTTCCACCCCACACTCATCCACCCCAGCAGAACAGTCTACAATCCTTAAGGTAGTTGATTCTGCAGTCGCATGCTTTTGCATGGCTATGGAGCAGGAGAGACTACACAGTCTGAGGATGATGGTACAGACACGTCCTCGGGCTAAGATGGCATAGAAAGGGGTGCTGAGAGCACCCCCTGAGTGGGTTGACTCTCACCTGAATTGGAGTCATTTGACTCTGAGCCCTGCTTGGTAAATACTTTGACTCAGCTGCAGAGGACACGACACTACTCTACATTTCAGATTTTGCCCTTTTCACATCAGTCAGAGGCATGTCCCTCCCCTCTTTCTTCTTCTGCATTTCTTGGCCTTTTCTCTCCCCCCCCCCCGCTTGTTGCCTTTGCTTTGTTAAAAAGTTCCCCGGCTACTGGTTCACAAGGGAGTGAGGGTGCATGTCAGCGATGGAAAAAATTATTGCACTCTGTTTGAGCTGCCTACAAATCTCCTTGGGAGAAGTCTGAAGTCTGTGAGTGAAACGTGTAGTCAGGGACCTGGAAATCAGCAGCGATATTTATGATCCGAGAAGCTGCTCCCTGCTCGTTGTTCCTGTGAGAATTGACCAGCGCCCATAAATTACCTCTGAGGCCTGCTGATGGGTTAGTCATTGCCCTCCTGAGTGCAAATCAAAGCCTGGGAGAGAGTTTTCTTGCTGGCTAAAGCAGGTAGCAGACTAGGTTTTAGGGATGTTGGAGAAGTCCAGCAAACAGTAAAAAGGAAGCAGAAATTGCAGCAGTTTGCATGTTTGTCTGTAGTCAGGGACAGAAATCAGTTCAGCAAATACAGTCGGTATTCATTCGCAACATTTTTTTAATATAGTCCACAAACTATATGTAACCAATGACTTTCTTACTTTGTTTTGACATTTCCTTTATACTGAAATGAATGTAAGTTCTATAAATAGATACGTATTATGTTAAATCGCAGACTGTAAGACAAATTCACTAGGCAAAAAGCCTTGCAGTTTAAGAACATACCTATAGCCCACAGATATTTCTATCAAACTTCAAAAAGCAGGAAAATTGGGCAGCTATAGTGAATGCACCAGGGGAGCAGGAGACCTGACCTCCAGTCTGAGATATTGTACTGCCCTACAAATTTGTCAAAATGCAAATACAATTTGGGTTGATCTTTCACAGTCCAATCCACTCCCTGTGTAGCTTGGAATAATTTGGATGGCAGCAGGCAGAAGGGGGAGGGGAGGAGAAAGGCAGATTCGATCATTTGTATGTTTATGGAGTTCAGTGGGATTTACTCCTGTGCAATCATGCTTAGATAGGTAAAACTGATCAGGGAGGGAGGGAGGGAGGGAGGGAGGGAGGGCTGGAGTGGGCAGGGGAGGAGGAAGAATGAAGATGGGAGGGGAGGAGGAAGGGAGAGGAGAGGGGAAGGAGGAGAGAGGCAGGTCTGATCTTTTGCATGCTTATTGAGTTCAATGGGATTTACTCCTATGCAATCATGGTTAGGATAGGTAAAACTGACCATGGAGGAGGAGGAGGGGGAGGGGAAGGGGGATTGGAGGGGCAAAGGAAGGGGGAGGGGAGGGGAGGTTTGATCATTTGCATGCTTATTTAATTCAATGGTATTTACTCCCATGCAGTCATATTTAAGATAGGTAAAACTGACCATGGGGAGGAAGAAGGGGAGGAGTAGGGGAAGGGGAGGGAGGGGCAACAGAGAGGGGATAGGAGGGAAGAGAAGGGAGGGTGGGTTTGATTATTTGCATACGTTTTGAGTTCAGTGGGATTTATTTCTGTGCAATCATTTAGGATAGGTGAAACTGAACTGGGGGAGGGGCAGGGAGGGGAGGAGATTGGGTGGGTGGGCACTGGGCACAGGGGAAGCCCCTTTCCTTTCCAAAAGGAAAACATTGGGAATAGTATCATTGCTTTTCAGCATTTCCCCCACCTTTTTATTCTACAGCAGTCACATGTAGCCTCCTACTCAAATTTAACCCAAAGCTGTCCCTGGCCACATTCACACCAGACCTTTATTTCACTTTAGACAGTCATGGCTTCTCCCAAAGAATCCTGGGAAGTGTATTTACTGAAGGATACTGAGAGTTGCTAGAAGACCCCCTGTTCCCCTCACAGAATGTCAGTCAGAGTGGTTGACTGTTAAACCACTCTGGCCACTGCAGCTCTCTCGGGGGAATAGGAGTCTCCTCTCAGCACCCTTCACAAACTACACTTCCCAGGATTCTTTGGGGGAAGCCATGACTGTCTAAAGTAAAATAAAGGTCTGGCATGGGTGTAGCCCCCTGATTAGCCAAGCCCAGCAGCTGGGAGTCTGGCTTTTAGAACGCTGACAGTTGGTTCTTACTGAGCATGGCCAATGTTAGCATTGAGTTCAATGTAAAATTTCTTAAATTAATTAAAAATCAGCCAGGCATTTTTTAACTTTTAAACTGCAGAAGATGAAGGTCTGAGCATGGGGCAAGGTCAGTAATAGGATTACAGGTACTCTGTGAACATGGCTGATTTTTAATGAGTTTCAACAGATTATGAAAACTCTGACAGAAAAAAGTCCAACAGGGGTCTGGGTTTCTCTCTCTCTCTTTTTAGACTTTGTACTCTTAATTCTCTCTGACTGTTTTGTGTATTGCCATGAAAATTTACAGGATTATTAAGCAAGTGTTTCTGAGTTCAGGACTATACGTTTTGTAAGGTTTTGTTTTGAAATGAGCTTATGGGAAGCATCAGAATGGCATGGGGGTATTTTTAATTTAACATTGCAAAATGCGAAAAATTCACGTTGGCTATAGTATACAGCCACTCTGAACTGTAGGGGAATGGAAACAGTGCTGATTGTGATTATTACAGGTTGGAATGGAAATTGCTGCCTTGTTACATCCCCACCAGTACTCATTAAGTGAAATCCAGAACAGCATTGGCTCCTCCAAACGACCTGTTTATTGAGCATTTGCCTGCACAAAGCTTAAGCTGAGGTTAAACTGTGTCCGGTATTTACTGAGCCCTAGTTCTGATCTATTTGCAAGGAGGTTATTCCATAATGAGCATTCATCCTGCATTCACCCTCATTTGATTGTGCAATGGTTATACATCTTCCTGTTAATCATTTGCGCCTCGTGTACTTATCAGTGCATTTCTCTGTCACTTTCCTAATTTCAAAAAGATCATGTTTCTTTTTCTTTCAAAAGTGGATTTGTTGCAACAAGGCAACAGAGCACATTAATCCACACTGTTGTTTGCAACAATAAAGTAAGTGCAACCCTGCACCTACTTTGCATGATACTTTGACTGTGTCATGGAACCTTTTCTCAAGGGTTTGGAGGTAAAAAAACATGAGATATAATGATTCTCTGTAGTCAAAGGCCTCTCAAGGAGGAGATTCAGGGATGGAGAAATGATAACATTCTTCCAGCTACAAATACTTGGTTCAGTGTTTTTTTTTCTCATGATGATGTGTTCCAATGAATCTAATTCCCTATCTCTGTTCCTCTCCTTCAAATCCCCTCTAGATCAGAGCTTGGAAAAGTTACTTTTTTGAACTACAACTGCCATCAGCCCAATCTAGTGGCCACGCTGGCTGGGGCTGATGGGAGTTGTAGTTCAAAAAAGTAACTTTTCCAAGCTCTGCTCTAGATTATAGGTCACTTTGAACAATGCCATTCTGTTTTCTGGCTGAAATTCAGGGACTCTTCATTAATATTATTAATGCCTTACTATGATTGATTAATTGCTCATCTCTCTTGCCACCTGTACCAATTCAGTGTCATCACATATACCTAGACACAGCCTTCCTGTCAGATTCTTTTTTTTTTTTAACAAGAACTTTTGTTACCAGGATAAAGGTCTGTCTCTAAAGCTTAACATCTTCTAAACAACTTTTTATAATGTGCTCATATAACTTTATGGCAATATAGATCATTTATATAGGGCTGCATAAAATCCTGCACAACACCACAGCTGGCAGGTGCAATGTATTGACACTGAGGCGTGCCTAAATATCATCTATAGCTGGATATAACCTGAAGACTGATGTACAATATTTTTTAAGATGGAATACCAGCTGTACATTACAGGCCCTGTTTAACATTTGCGGGGCCCAAAGACCAAGGTCCTCCTTCATTCTCTCTACACCTTGATCAGGGCCGGGGCCGGGCATGACTGAGTCTATGGGCACCACCTGCCCATCCCACCTACCTCTCATGTCACATAACCACATGTTAATGCTGTGCACATTGTGCACATATGTCTGACATCAACCAAGATGGTGGCGGAGGCATCAGCCCCTTAGGGGAGCCCCCGTCACCATCTTGGTTGATGGCAGGCATGTGCACGCAGTGTGCACAGCATTCACAGCAATGGAAAGCTAGCTGGGGTGTGCGTGCGTGCTTGTTCACTGTCTGTATTGGAGGGTTGTCTAGGAGCTCCTTCTGTGCAATCCATGGCAAACTTGGGGACTGACGCTGCTACAGATTGTGGAACAGGAGTGCTACCCTCCCATCCTAAGGAGGGGCTCTTTAGGGGCCCCTCTGGGCCGCAGGAGCCCTTGGTCAGGGCCTGACCTGGCTGCCCTCTGGCACTGGCACTGACCTTGATCAGTGTCATTTCCCTTCACAATTAGAGGGGCTATTCATCAGGATTGCTTCAGTTCTCTCTATGTGCGAGACCCAGAGCAATTTCCACCACCCCATCTGGCTGGATGGGGAACAAGGCCTATTGCCTCCATGTTCTGGTTGAGGGATTCAAGTGAAGACACTTGATTGGTCATTGTGGGAAACAGATGTCAATTTAGGTGGGCCTTTGGTCTGATTCAGAAGGGTCCTTCTTATATTCTGAGAATATCTTTCTTTAAACTATCTCACCATCACAGTTTGTTACTCTATAACAGGGCCCCTCCAAAAAAAATGCATCATACATACGATGGTATTTCAGCTACGAATTGATGGATTGGTCTATTTCCAATCTGTGTCACTTGTGCACATGTTCATTTATAAGACCATTTCATCCTATAAGACCATTACATCTGCATGAACCTGAGAATTTATTTTTAAAACTCCACATTTAAATACGTATTTCAATAATTTCTGGATGCATTTGCCTCCCAAAACATTCATTTCTATATGTATTTCCCCTCAGAATGCAGATTTAAAAACATATTTTATCTAAAAATGCATATTTTATATAGCTGAGTTGCAAAATCTGGAGAAATGTGGAATTGGAAGGATAGCCATGCTTCCACATCTGGGTAAATCTGCATATCTATCCAGGGAGGTGCAAATCATGTCAGTTCTTATCGGAATTTGCAAATAATGGATTCCTCAAGCATCCCTAATCCGAGCACAGAGTTCAATATATGCGGTGTATAACTTGATTTGCTGTAACTAAGGAATGTCTTTCTCTTTGACAAACATGTTCCTCTATGGCAGTCAAACACTTAAGGCCGTCACAGATAGCGATTGTGATAAGTGGATCATCACAACAGAAATCACTGAAAATGAGTAGCAATTCTTTTCCCTTTCCAAAATTATTCAGCAACTATTTGTCATCATCATGATTTTTCTCACACAGTCATCCATCAAACATATTTGACATTTATTTTTTTAAGAAAGGATTGTGTTATCATCTGTGTAGCCGTAGCATGTGCAAGAAATCATAGGATACACCACATCAAAAACTTGGGGGTTATTTTTAGATAGGAAGTTGCTGGATATTTTTACTTAAGCTTTACTGGTGGGCTTTGTGCTCATTTACATTTTGATGTATTGTATACTAAATTAACGCTTTTTTTAATGTTGTAGGAATATTGCACTTTTTACTATGTACCATTACTCTGCTGCTGCATTTAGATTGTCTGCTCTTCATGTGAACCACTTTGAGCACAGATTTATTTGTGGAAAATGTGGTATACAAATAAATTGATTATGTGTGTTTAGAGAAGGGATGAGGAAGCTGTGGACTCCAATTCCCATCAGCCCCACTTGAGCCAGTGATCAGGGATGCTGGGAGTTGTAGTCCAGTGATACAATGTGTAGTTAAACTATGGAATTCACTCCTACAAGATGTAGTGGTGGATGCCAACTTGGATGGCTTTAAAAGAAGATTAGTCAAATTCATGGAGGATATTGCTGTCAATGGCTACCAGACATGATGCTTATGTTCTACCTCCACTGTTGGAATCAGTATGCCACAGAACACCAGTTCCTGGGAATCATAGGTTGGGAGAGATCTGTTGCACTCAGGTTCTGCTCGTGGGCTTCCTGGGGGCATCTGGGAAGAACAGGATGCTGAACTAGATGGGCCTTTGACCTGATCTAGCAGGCTGTTCTTATGTCCCAATTTCAATCCCTAGCATCTGGATATGGTTATCAATGGCTCCTGGCCACAACCTCCAGTGTCAGAGGCAGTATGCTGGGAATCACCAGAGTGCTGTTGTGTTAATGTCCTGCCTGTGGGCTTTCCATTTGGCCACTGAGAAGGGATAGAAAATGAAATGGATTGCCTTCAAGTCGATTCTGACTTAGGGGCGACCCTATGAATAGGGTTTTCATGGTAAGCGGTATTCAGAGGGGATTTACCATTGCCTTCCTCTGAGGCTGAAAGGCAGTGACTGGCCCAAAGTCACCCAGTGAGCTTCATGGCTGTGTGGGGATTCGAACGCTAGTCTCCCAGGTTGTAGTCCAGCACTTTAACCGCTATACCACACTGGCTCTTAGAAGGGATGGAAGGATCTGTCAATTTCTGTTCTCTCGGTTTCTCATTTTTCTAGTCTTAAATTCAGCTCTCCACATCTCTGTAGCAATCTGGAATTTTTTTAATAAACGAAATCCTCATGAAAATTCTTCAGCATTTTACTCTGAATTTGTCCTAACACACACATTTTTTATGCAGTTTTGACTAATATACACACTTTTGTAAGCACTTCGTCCTAATATGCATTTGTGTATGCTAGTTTCACTAATAGATTCATTTTATGCAATCTTTTCTCAAATATATGCATTGTGTAAACATTCTTTGGTTGGAGAACTCCATCACAAAATTTGGATAAGTGCGAAATTTGAAGGATGGCTGTGTTTCAGTTCTCATAGTGTTTCGGAAATAGATTTGGCTTTAAATGCAAACTGAATTTAATTTCTTTCTCATCTCTAACTGTGAGAACAGGATGCTGGGCTAGATGGGACTTCGGTCTGATCCAGCAGGACTCTTCTAATGTCTAGGCTCTTAACATCTGGAAGGCCACAGGTTCTCCAGCTGTGGTCTAGAGATTCTCACATTATGTTGAGAATATGAGGGGAAGCAATGAGGTGTAGAAAATAGCCAGGGCATGGGGAAGAGCAGAGAGGGGAAATGGAGTAGAACCAGTAAGCGGTTAAATCAAATGATAGGTCATGCGGAAGAGGTCATGAGAAAGCAATCTCTCCTGATTCCGTTTAACCTCTCTGCTTCTGTAATCTCTTGTGTTTTGCTTCCTGAAATTGCTGTCTTGAAAGCATTTTGATGCTGCCAGTGAATAGAGAGATCCAAATCCTAGCATTTTCCAGGGCACAAAGGGAATTCCAGATCTAGACTCTCCAGACACATCATGGAAAAATGCAATAATTTTCTTGGGACCGTACCGTGGTGGTTGATCACATGCTCTTCATAAAAGGGTCTTAGGTTCAATCCCCGACATCTCCAGGTATGGCTGGGAAAAAGCCACCGCCTGAAATCCAGGAGAGTGGCTCCAATATACAAGACTGAGACAGATGAATCAGCGTAAGGCAATTTCATATGTTCAGTGGCCTTAGCTCACATGCTTTACATGTGCAAGGTTCCACATTAAACCCCTATTATCTCTAGTTTAAAGGTGAAGGTTTCAAAGTTTTCAATCTGTGGTGCACTTCTGTCATTGATCTGCATTCCTATTCTCAATCGAGCACCTCTCCGGATCTAGTGTACCAAAGTGCTCTGACTTTTTCAATCCTCCCTTCTCTCTTTTTCAGCCTGACAGCCACACTCCCTCTTGGGCAACCTTCAGGGGCTGTGGGCCAGAGGCAGGACAGCATGATGTGGCTGCACCGCTTACATCACCTCCCTCCCTCTGAATTGCTGGTGCATTGTTGTTATGTGCCTTCAAGTCGATTACGACTTCTGGCGACCCTATGAATCAGCGACCTCCAACAGCATGATCCTTCATGAACCACCCTGTTCAGACCTTGTAAGATCAGGTCTGTGGCTTCCTTTATGGAATCAATCCATCTCTTGTTTATGGGATGGAAATGGGGAGAAATAAGATCAGTATGGCTCAAACATGCCAGTAGGGGCACCAGCACATTGGCACCACACTGACCTCGCTGCCCTGCCCCTCCCTTTCTCCATCCCATTATTCAGGAGTGACTTAGCAAGAGGGAGGTCAGGTCAATGGTGCAACCCAACCACCAACCACTACTGGCTAGAGGCAACAGATGTGCCTTTTTGTACAGTCACACTCGAGTCAGAGTTCTCTATACTAAACAGGTGCACCTCTGCATCCTCAATCTAGGCAAGAAAGAGGTGTTATGACAGTTCAAGAACATACTGTAGCCAGGCAGAAGCACTCAAGGGGGGGCGGTGTCATGAGCCCCCTGGAATGGGTGTGGAGTGATGAGGTTGAGGAGCCAGACTTGGACTTGGGGGAAGGCTCTAGTGATGTGCCTCCAGACATGGTTGAGCTTGAAGGCTCCCGCGCCAATGACAGTGACAGCTCCACCCCTGTAGATCCAGTTACCACTGAGGAGGCACTGCCCGGTCATGGAATAGTCTCTTCACCTTCCCTTCACCCCCCTTCCTTGCTCACTCTGCCATCACTGCTGTGCAGCCTACCTCCTGAGGAGGAGGACATTCCTGAGGTAGTCCAATTGCCCTCACCTCAGATGTGTAGACTGTGATGCTGACAGGCCCAAAGATTCCACTGTCCATCTGAAAAGGAGTGTGAGTGTGTGCGTGTGCTCCCAACAGCAACACCTTCCTCATGTAATTAAGGAGCCCACCCTTACCTAAGGCTGGTAAGGAGACATGTCTAATTGCTGCGACAACATCAGGGCAGTAGAGTCGTGCCTAGCTATTCCTAGTAATGATGCTGAATCCTGTGTAATCTGTAAGCTTATTCGTGAAGCTCTCTGAACTGAAATTTGTGGTGTTGGAGGAGAGCTTTGCAGATACCATGGACCACGACAAATAATTGGGTGTTAGAACAGATGAAACCAGAACTATCATTAGAAGCTAAAATGTCAATTTTGGTTCTCTCAGTGATTCATTTTCCAATCTTAAATTCGGTTCCCCACATTTCTGCAGCAATTTGCATTTTTTTTTAAAAAAAATCCTCATGAAAATTCACCAGCATTTTAGTGCAATTTTTTCCTAGTAAACACATTTTTGTAGACAGCTTTGACTAATGTATACATTTTTGCAAGCAATTTCATTTTTGTATGTTATTTTCACTTGGATATTCATTTGTATGCGCCCTTTCCCCTAACATATGCATTTTTGTAAACATTGATTGGCAAACTGCATTGCAAAATTCGTTTAAGTGTGAATTTCAAAGGATAGCTGTGTTTTGGTTCTCATATTGTTTCGGAAAGGGTGAATTTGATAGATTTGGCTTGAAATGCAAACTGAATTGAATTTCTCACCAAGCCCTACTGTCAAGGTAGGTGGGGTGGAGGGGAAGCTATGCACTGACATTTTGTGTCCATGCACATGCACTCAAAGGCATGTGCACTAGAGTCAAGATGCAACTTCTAGAGACTCAGGGATTGGGGGGGCAGAACTGGAAGAACTCTAGTGCCTGTGTGTGTACTACCTTTATTTTTTTAAAGGACATCCCCCAATGCTTCCCCAAAAGGAAAAACAAGAGACAAAACATGGACATATTTTATCAGGGACAACTTACAGAAAACAGGGACAGTTGGAGAGTATAGGAAGAATTGCAGCATCATTTGAGTATCCATCTATGAAGTAGAGAACTTTTTTTAAGACCAAGAGCTATATTCCCTCATGGACAACCTTCTGAGGGTTGCAGGCCAGTGAGATTGGGACCAGAGGCAAAGAATGGGTGGAGCAATGGATGTGACTCAATAGAGCAGGGCTGGTGAGAGGTGTAAATTAGGAAGTTGATCAGGGTTCAGAAAAAGGCAAGCACAAGCTCAAAAGGGGTTGGAACAACTCTCCTATGAGGAAAGGTTACAACATTTGGGACTTTTTTTAGTTTAGAGAAAAGGTGAGTGAGAGGAAACATGATAGAGATGTATAAACGTATGTGTGGTGTGGAGGAAGTGGATGGAGATATTTTTTCTCTTTCTTATTATATTAGAACTTGGGGCCATCCAGTGATGCTGCATGCCGGAAGATTCAGGTCAGAAAGAAGGAAGCACTTCTTCACACAGTGCATAGTTAAACTATGGATTTCCCTCCCACAATATGTAGTGATGTCCACCATCTTGGTGGGCTGTAGGAGAGGATTAGACAAATTCATGGAGGATAGTATCGGTGGCTACTAACCCTGATGGTTATGTTCTCCCATCACTGTCAGAGGCAGTCAGCCCCTGAATACCAGTTGCTGGAAAACACAGAAGAGGAAAGGGCTATTGTCCTGCTTGCAGGTTTCCCATAGGCACCTGGTTGGCTACTGTGAGTATAGAATGCTGGACTAGATGGGCCACTGGCCTGATCCAGCAGGCTCTGATGATAGGGAGAGGGATGTGGAGTGGGGAAAGAGGTATGGCCTGAAGAGAGTTCTGAAGACTGGAGAGAAAGGCCATGGGGGGCTGCATTTGGCCCCTAGGCCTGAAGTTCCCAGCCCCTGCTCGGTGGCATCCAAATGCTTATAGCCTTCCCAGGTAGCCATTTTTGAAGAGTTCTGTGTAACACTGCAGAATTACAGAGCAGCTCAACAGAGATTGGGGAAGATTATTTTCTGTTTGTCTTCTACGTATCACTGGATTTGATGTTTCTGTTCCCTTGGTCCAAAGAAAGGGCTGTTTGCTGCTGGTGCATCTCTTTTAGAGTCCCATTGCCCTAGAGACTCAGGGATTATCTAATGACGGAGCAAGCCGGGCTCCATTCAAATTGCATGCATCCCTCACCGAATCCACGGAGTCTTCTCAGAATCCCTGACCATGCTTCTCATGCGATCCTAAGGGCTTGCTTAGATTAAAAGTAAATCTTTGTCCAAAATGAAATTATATATACCAAAGGCTTGGAGGTTCCCAGCAAATGGCAGTGATATAAAAGGAACTGGGAGAGCTGAACAAATTGACTCAAATGCCAGCAAAAGCTTAACATTTATTATTCTCATTATGTTGAACAGTATTTGTCCTGTTCTCCTGCTGGCACACGTATATTGGTCTTCTGTTGACAGATATCGAAAAAAGGGAGCCATTTGGCTTGCTGCCCTCTGCCGATGGCCATCAGAACTACCCAGCTGTGTCCCAAATTCCTCATGGTACAGGTGTAGCTTCAAATTATCTCTCTATTTTTTTGCGCATCTGTGACATCGCTGATGAAGTCTATCTCTTTAAAAAGAGGAAGGCCTGGTCTCATCTTCCAGCTGTTGCCATGGTGATCAGAGTGACCATGGCATGCAGCCTAAAGCAAATACCAAATCTTTTGAACTGTATGATTTATATTCCCTGGATTCCTCAAATGTGTTAAATACAGCATCTTAATTGACTCTTTCCTCAGAAGTCCGGTCAGATTAATTAAAAATACGCAAAGTTTCCGATCTGGCAATTTTTCTTTGGATTATTTAAAGAAAGAAGGAAAGAAAAGGCTCTGTTTATCTTTAGATGTCTGCCTATCATAAATAATTGTATTTCTTGCTTAAAACTTTCCTTTCCTCAGCAGTGTTATGTGACCAGAGGGCTAAGCTAGAGATCTTGTTTCTGTTAAAATTTAAGAGACCTGAGCCAGAGATCTAGTTTCTGTTAGGGTGGTCATGTGTCCTAATTTACCGAGGACAGTTCTCTATCTGAGGATAGCTGTGCCAGATTTAAGTACATGCTCAGTAGGAATGGGGAAGACATTCAATCCAGTTCGTATTTAAGGCTCAGTTCCAAATTCTGCAATGCGGTTCTCTAACCAAAAATGTTTAAATAAGTGCATATATTAGGGGGAAATGTGCATAAAAATGAATATATTAGCAAAAACAACATGCAAAAGATTTCATTATATTAGGAGAAAGTACTTGCAAAAATGGGTACATTAGTCAAAACTGCACACAAACTGTTCATTGGGAGAAATTTGCATTAAAAGGTTAAAGAATTCTCTTGAGGATGTTTTTATTAAAAAATTGCAAATTACTGCAGAAATGTGGAGAACTGAATTTAAGATTGGAACAATAAGAAACTGAGAGAATTGAAATGGACAGTTACTTCCATCCTTAATGCTCAGTACGGTCCTTCTGCATTATACATTTGAAGTGCTCTTATATCACTTTAACAGTCATGCTTTCCCCAAATGAATCCTGGGAACTGTAGCATGTTAAGGATGCTGAAAGTCATTAGGAGACCCCTGTTCCCTTCACAGAGCTACAGTTCTCAGAATGGTTTGAAGTCAATCCTTCTTCTCAGGGAAATCTGGGAATTGCAACTCTGTGAGAGGAATAAGGGTCTACCCTTAACAAACTACACTTCCCAAGATTCCTCAGAACATAAGAAGAGCCCTGCTGGATCAGACAAGTGGCCCATCTAGTCCAGCATCCTCTTATCAGTGGCCAACCAGGTGCCTATGGGAAGGCCACAAGCAGGTCCTGAGCTCAACAGTGCTCTCCCCACTTGTGATTCTCATTAAGAGACATCATTCAAAGTGCATTCAGAGACATCCTTGCCTATGTACCTGTCTATATGCAAATATAAAACAGTGAGAAATGTCAGGCTGTTAACACAGTGCCCCTGAGCACTCCCTATGGCATTGTGGAGCCTGGTTTGTACCATGGTACATCAGTGAATTAAGGGCAATGAAACAGGCCTGACAACGGCTAGAATACAAGTGGTGAAAGCCATGCTCTGAGTCTGATTGGGCAAGAATAAAACATTGTGACCATGCCTAGTGTGTGGCGGTGAGGGTGACGAAGAAGGCCCACTTCTCTGCCTCCATCGCATCCTCAACTAGCCGTCCAGTGGAGCTTTTTCATATTGTCAGGGGTCTGTTTACATGAACTCCAGGAAATGGAGTTTTAGACCTTTCGGCGAACCATTGTGAATTGTTTGCAAGGCACTTTGGGGGTAAAGTTGCTCGCCTCTATAGCAATCTTGATCTCCCATCCACATCTACTGTAGTCTCCAGTGAGGTGTCCAGTGCAACATCTGCTGCAACTTCTTGGGATCTGTTTCAGTTGATGCAGCCTGACGATGTGGACAAGGTGCTTGTGACAATGTGACCAGCAATGTGTCCTTTTGACCCTTGTCCTTCTTGGCTTATTAAAGCTTGCCTAAGGAGTATGGCTGAATGGATCCAGGGTGAGGTCAATGCAACTTTGATGGAGGGAGTGGTCCCAGCTGCCCTGAAAGAGGCAGTGATCAGAGTACTCCTGAAAAAGCCCACCCTGGACCATTGGTTTGTGACAACTACCGACCGGTCGCAAATACCCCCTTATTAGGGAAGATGATGGAAAGGGTTGTGGTGCAGCAATTGTAAGTACTCTTGGATGAAACAGATTATCTTGACCCATCCCAGTCTGGGTTCAGGCCTGGTTATGGGACTGAATCAGCCTTGGTCACCCTGATGGATTACTTTTATCGGGAAAGGACAGGGGAGTATGACACTGTTATTCTTACTTGATCTTTTGGCAGCTTTTGATACTATTGACCATGGTATCCTTCTGAACTGACTTAAAAGATGGGTATCAGAGGCACTGTTTTACAGTGGTTCTGATCCTGCCTCCAGGGGCATTTCAGAGAACAGCATTGGGTGATTGTTTTTTGGGCCCCTGGCAGTTGTACTGTGGGGTGCCGCAGGATACCATCTTGTCCCTAATGCAGTTTAACATCCATATGAAGCCCCTGGGGGCGGTCATCAGGAGATTTGGGATGAGGTGTCAGCAGTACACTGATGATACCCAGCTCTATTTCTCTGTGACATCTGAATTGGAGGAGGCCATGCAAGCCATGGACCGGTGCCTGGACTCAGTGGTTGGCTGAATCCTAGCAAGACGGAGGCACTCTGTGTTGGTGGTTCCTGAGTTCAGTTAATTGGTCAATTGCCTGCTTTGGATGGGGTCATACTTCCTCTGAAAGAGCAGGTTTGTAGTCTGGGGATGCTCCTGGATCCATCCTTGTTGCAAGAGGCCCCGATGACCTCAGTGGCTAGGAGTGCCTTTTACCAGCTTCTGCTGGTAAGACAGCTGCAGCAGTTTCTGGACCAGGATAGCCCAACCACTGTTGTCCATGTACTGGTAACCTCCAGGCTGGATTACTGTAATGTGCTTTATGTGGAGCTGCCCTTGAGGTTGGTCTGGAAGCTGCAGCTGGTGCAAAATGTGGCGGTGCAATGGGTCGCTGGGGTAGGTTATTGCCAACATGTTACCCCCTTGCTGAAAGAATTGCACTGGCTGCCCATTTGCTACTGGGCCAAGTTCAAGGTTCTGGTATTGGTATACAAAGCCTTAGGACTAGAATACCTAAAAGACCATCTTACCCCTTATATACCCAGACAATCACTGCACTCTGCAGGTGAGGGCCTCCTGCAGATACCATCTTATCAGGCTGATCTGCACAATATAGGAAGCAGAACTTTAGGGTTGTGGCACTGACCCTTTGGAATTCCCTCCCCTTAAATATTGGACAGGCGCCATCTCTGTTACCTTTTCCGCACTTACTGAAGACCTTCCTCTTTCAATATGCCTTTTAAGTAGAAATCTTATCCCAGTCTACGTCTGTGTTGGAATTGCTTTTTAAGAAGTTTTTAAAGCTTTTTTTAAAGAGGATGTTTTTAAAGATGTGTTGTTTTAATATATTTCAAAATCTGTTTTTAAGATATTTTAGAGTGCTTTTAGTGTTTTGTTTGCTGCCCTAGGCTTCTTCTGGGAGAAAGGGTGGGATATAAATGTAATCATCATCACCAGCATCATCATACTTTATTTCTATGAATTTCTAAAGTTTCTATTCTCATTGTCCTTTCCATTAGAATAATACAGATTGAGGGGGGGATGCTATGGGGCCTCTTAAACCTGACATAGCTTAGGGCCTCAGAACTTGACGTATCTTAGGGCCTCCCCTTGTCCTAATCTTGCCCTGGAAGACAGTCCTCAATTTGAATGAATCCTCTGCCTTGAAAGGCTGTCCAGTCCAAGTCTGGTTTGTTGAGGATCATTAGAATCTTGATCAACCCAAGACATTTTGCTGCCAGGGGCAAAACAGCAAATGGTGCCACCACCCGCAAGTCCAGGCACATATTATCTAAGACCAGTCAAGGTATTTTGGCACCCACAAGAATCTCTCATCCTCTTCCTGGCAGTAAAAATACAGCAATAATAAATCAAATAACTAGCCATTTTCTGCCCTTTCATGACATCCAAAATGGCCACTTGAGGCAGCTGCCTCACTCTCTTTCTAATGGATTCTTTTATTTGATAAACATATTAGCTGCTGTTCAAAATACAATATTTTTTCCAGGGCAGCTTAACAATTTTTAAGATCATTGAAAACAATATCAGATATAAATAACATAATGACAGTCATAATAACCTTAGCAGAACATCACTGATCAATATATAACAGGTCCAGCCTTGGTAAGAATGAACAGCAGGGACCTTGAAATTGTGCATCAATCATTAACATCTGGACAGCAGACTGAGCAGTTGTCTTCACTATGATGAGAGTATTGTTTAAATCAGAGAACCTCAGAGCCAGGAACCAAAGCAGCCCTCCAGGCCTTTCTATCCAGCCTACAAGACTCTGCTCAGGCCCCACAACCCTCACTGGTCCTGTTCTATGCCATCCTTTGGTGATTGTACCTGGATAGAGGTATCTGTGATAATTAGGGAAGTGCACCAGATTTGGCCATTGCCCGAGCCCCTAACTAAAATGAGCTGAATCAGGGGAGTCCAGGCATTGATCGAGTCAGCCCAAGATAGCCACAGATCACTGTGAGACGGATCCAGGTATCAGGCTGGAAGGATGATTACATCGTGAAGGAGCAGCACCATGCAGGATGGAATTGTCTGCTTACCAGCTGTTCATATTAATTGTAACAATAACCTTAGTTATTAACCTTAATCAACTTAATCATAGCCTTTACAATATAGGAAAAGAGTTATTCCCTATCATCCCTCTCTTCATATTCCAATTATTCTTAACTAGTTTCCTTTCTTGTTCAAATCTAATGATCCTTTTTCTTCTTTTTTCTTTTTCTTACCCATAAAATCCAGGCGATCTTGCTTAAAATGGAAAAGCCCCAGAGTTTAATGAACAGCTCTTGTAGATGAGGAATGTCTTTTCTTTTCCAGTACTTTGGAAATAGTATCCTACCTACTAGTAGCCTATGCAATTCTTATGGCCTTTTGTGTGTGGGGGGGGTTGTTTCTGTGCTGAAGGGACTGGCATGCTCATAATGCAATGTGTGACATAACTCTTCCCCCTAAAAAAGGGTATGCATATACTTCCATGATCCCTACATACTAGGGATAGTCCTCATTTCTGGTTTCAGTCCCTGGTAAACCACTGTCCTCATATCGTCCTGGTTTTGCCATGTGTTCAACTGAATTATCATTAAGAACATAAGAAGAGCCTGCTGGACCAGGCCAGTGGCCCATCTAGTCCAGCATCTTCTGACTACGGCCAACCAGATGCCCCAATGGGAAGCCCACAAGCAGGACACTAGTGCAAGACTGCAAACTCTCTCCTCCTGCATTTTTCCAGCACCTGGTGTTCAGAAGAATACTGCTTCCGACAGCGGAGGCAGAGCATAGGGTTAGTAGCCATTGGTAGCTTTATCCTCCATGAATTTGTCTAACCCAGCATTGCTCCTCATGATGTAGCTTGGCTTTCTCTCTTGAGTCTCTGGAAATTAATTCTCTGATGGGGGAGTGAATGAATATCTCACGTCTCCAGTAGAGATCCACACATAAGCACGCTAAGGCAGCCTTGTTGTTAAGCCAAGGATAGGGAATCTGTGGTCCTCCAGGTGTTGTTGAACTTCAGCTTCCATGAGCCCCAGCCAGCATGGCCGGTCGTCAAGAATATTTGGAGCTGGAGTCCCCAAAACATCTGCAAGTCCACAGGTTGCTAGAATCAATGTATTCCATGTATGCAAGCAAGTGGGCTGTCAGGACTCTTGGTCAGTCTCTCCTCTGAGCCCAGTACAGAAACTATTAGGCTGGAGGAATCTCCCTCCTTTGTACCCAATCATAGAAATACAGTGGACTGGTAGTGGAGTGATAAGCAGGGCTGTGGAGTCGGTACGCCAAACCTTCGACTCCGACTCCTCTATTTTTCTACTGTCCGACTCTGACTCCGACTCTGACTCCACCCAAAATTGCTTCCAACTCCACAGCCCTGGAAAGGGCTGTAAATGTCTTTAAATTGGAAGCTCTCATAGGAGCATTTTTATCGCTGCCTGAATATGTGCTGATCTTGGCATCACAGCATTTGTCTTCATCTGGGTCCTGTGTCATACACTGACACACAAAATGTTTTCCATCTTGAGTTATGGTGAAATGCTCAGCTACAGCTGACTTCATGGGAAGCTTCTTTGACATTTTGAATTTATATTTTTTTAAAATTGTCAATCAAAATTTATTTTGAAGTTGGAGTCGGTACATTTCTACCGACTCCGACTCTGACTCCACCCAAAATTGCTTCCAACTCTGACTCCGACTCCACGACTCCAACTCTGACTCCACAGCCCTGGTGATAAGAATTTCCTGCCTCTCCTTTGCCAGCCCAGCAGGCTAGGAAAACTGTTGACAGGCTAATAACTTCTTTCTGGGCTTCTTTACAAGGCTGCATGCAAGGCACAATCTGCCATTCCTTGTGCACTGCCGTTGCTCAGCTATGGATGACACATTGTAAGTGGGCAATTATGTTTGTTTCAGGTATTCCTGCATCCAAAAGAACCACCGCCCTCTTGGCCTGTAAATTATGGTTGGCCAGCCTATTGCAGAGTAAATGAATGCTGCGCACCGCAGAGGTAGTCGAGCCTTCGGCAAATGTGTAATATAGAGAAAATCGGAGCTGCCTTTTCACAGCCCAGAATATTTCTCTATCCAGCCCAGTATTGTCTGTTATGATTAGGAGAAGCTCTCCAGGGTCTCAAGTACAGATGGGGGAGAAATGCAATTCAGTTCACATTTAAAATTCATCCAATTTTGTGGGGCAAAAGCCTACCCACGGCTCATTTTTCATTGTGCAATTTACATGTAAGTAGACCTACAGGGTTGTCTTGCTAGGACATTGTCACAAATTGTCACCCGTACAAGATCCATACATTTCAGCTACTTACCAATTACCATTTTCCTTCTGAAAAGGAAAAAAAACACCCGGGGCATGAAATATCCCAGAAATGCATTAGGGGTATATTACCCCAGCCAATGTTTGCGATTTGTGAAGTAAAAATGCCTCATTGTTTTTTTCATACAAAAACGGTCAGGGACAGGTCATGAAAGAGTGACATTCTACCTTCTCTGGATCAGAACTTGGAAAAGTTACTTTTTTGAACTACAAATCCCATCAGCCCAATCCAGTGGCCATGCTGGCTGGGGCTAATAGGAGTTGTAGTTCAAAAAAGTAACTTTTCCAAGCTCTGCTCTGAATAAGTGTTCTCTGGCCCTGGGTATTGTCAAGCACACTTTTTCTGACACCACAGACAGAAATGTTATCTGGGGTCAACATATCAGCCCATCATACACTGGAAATATCATTGGGGTACAATGCATATATATATATATATATATATATATATATATATATATATATATATATTCATGTGATTTTTGTTCTTGACATTGGATTAAGGTTTTAAAGGCAAAGCTACCTAATTCACACTTTCCAAAAGAATATGCAAACCAAAAAACAGCCATCCATCGAAATGTGCACTTCTCCAAATCTTGCAATGGCGTTCTTCATCCAAGTAATGTGTATAACAACAACAAAATACTAAGATAAGCTATGCATAAAAATGCATATATTCGTGAAGATAGCATATAAAAAGACATTATACAAGAGAAAATTGCTTTGCAAAAATGCAAATTTGTATACAAATATGTATAACAAGAAATTCACAATAAAATGCTGCTGAATTTTCATGAGGACCTCTTTCTTAAAAAATGAGAGACTGATGTGGAAATGTGGAGAACGGAACTTAAGACTGGAAAAATGAGAAACAGAGAATCTAAAACTGACAGATTCTCCCATTCTTTTAATTCAGGGGTGGGGAACCTCAGGGCAGGGGCCGAATGCAGCCTCCCAGGCCTCTCTACATGGCTCTTGGAACTCTTTTCAGGCCACACCCCTCACTGGCCCTCATTCATACCCCAAGTGTTTTTGCCGGGGCTGGAATATGTCTCTGATAATGCCTCTTGCTTGCCTGAATGGAGGACAGAGGGAGTTGTGTGAGTGTTTGTAGAAACTAATCTACTGCACAAAAGTAAAATTTACATTTGTTTCTCTGCCCAGTTTTGCCTCTAGCCCTGCCTACCATGGTCATGTGGCCCTCAGAAGGCTGCCCAGAAGGAAATGTGGCCCCCAGGCTAAAAAAGGTTCTCCACCCTTGTTTTAATAGGTTGTCCCAGTACTAAAATCCAGTGACCTTTGCAAAGCAAATGCTCTACTGCTGAGCTATAGCTGCAGTTCTTTCATACCAAGCATGTCCACTTTTCTGTGGAGACTGGTGGCTCCAATGTCAGTAGGGCAGTGAATCCACTCTGGCTTTTAGTCAGGACTTTCAAGGAGCTCCTCAAGGTGCTGAAACCTGTTACCCTTTTTCATTTGTGAAATTCCAGAGGATATAGAGCTCACATTGCATGTTGCATTATGAGTTTGGCTGAGGGGACATGCCCAAAGACTCCTCTGCTACAGGAAGAGGATCATGTACATAAATTAATATCTTGATTGGTCAATATGACCCCTAATACTCCCTGTTTCCTTTTCCCTGCCCTCCATATCCAATTCTCCTGGAGTCCCTCTCTTTTTCCTCACATCTTTCATTGCTGCTATGCCTTCCCACTGTTCATCTTATAGAATCATAATGGGCCTTTTAGGAAATCAAGTTCAAATCCTCACTCAGTGCTGAAAACCCAGAGATGGAGCATCCCCAAAGGATGGCTGTCCAGCCACTGCTTGAAGACCTTTAGCCAGGAAGAGCCCACCACCCCTCTAGGTCATTCGTTCCATGGCTGAACTGCTCTTGCTATGGAAGCCATTTCTTCTAATATTCCACCAAAATATATCCTCCTGTGAAGTAAGCCCATTAGATCTGCCCTCTACGGCAAGAGCAGAGAACACACCCTCGCCATTAACAAATCCTTGGCCCTCTCGGCACTATATCATGCTACTTTAGTCATAGCTTCCCACAGAGAATCCTGGAAAGTGTAGTTTGTGAAGGATACTGAGAGTTGTTTGGAGACCCCAGTTCCCCACACTAAGCTACAATCCTTAAAATGATTACCAATCAATCCCTCTTCCCAGGGAAGTCTGGGAATTGTGGCTGGGTTATGTTCAGCTAAGTCCTACTCAGAGCAGACCCTCTGAAATTAATGAGTCTAACTTAGTTGTGTCTATTAACTTCAGTGGGTCTATTCTGAGTAGGACTAGCATTGAATACCATCCATAACACAGATGGGGTCCTTGATAAAGTAGATCCAGACTTGACAAAGTAAGCCCAGTTCATACAAAAAAAACCCCATTATGCATATTGTGGTAAGGTCTCCAGCTTTTGAGGGTTGTCACAAAGTTTGTGAGTTTTAATCTCCTCCTTAAGGTCTTCAGGAGGGAGAACTACAGGGTTGCAGCAACTAAGCCCTACTAAGAGTTGTTGTTGTCATGTTGTGTGCCTCCAAGTTGATTTGGACTTATGGAGACCCTATGAATCAGCGACCTCCAATAGCATCTGTAATGAACCACCCTGTTCAGATCTTGTAAGTTCATGTCTGTGGCTTCCTTGATGGAATCAATCCATCTCTGGTTTGGCCTTCCTCTTTTTCTATTCCCTTCTGTCTTTCCCAGCATTATTGTCTTTTCTAGTGAATCATGTCTTCTCATGATGTGTCCAAAGTATGATAACCACAGTTTCATCTATTTAGCTTCTAATGATAGTTCTGGTTTAATTTGTTCTAACACCCAATTATTTGTCTTTTTTGTGTCCATAGTATCTGCAAAGCTCTCCTCCAACACCAGATTTCAAATGAGTTGATAATGCCTTTAAGTTAGTCATGTACATTAATTTCAGTGGATCTACTCTGAGGAGGGCTAGCATTGGATACAACCCTTTAACATAAAGATGAGCAGCTGGAAGCCAGGGATGGGATATTATCTGCTTGATTTGTTGGGAGCTTTTTGCTATTCACTCTCACCACCACCACCATCAGGCTCCACCCACCCCTGAAGCACCAGACTTTCTTCTGATAGGCCACTTGGTTCACCCCTGATTCCAGCAGACCTGTCCCCGAAACTACCAGGCGTCACCTTTTCTCTCCCCAGCTCTGCTTCCTGAATTTCACAGTCTGAGGCTCAGGCAACCCAGCAACCATATATGGTAACAATGTTGCTTAAGCAATCTCCCCCTTTTATTTGGGAATCATTGACCTTGAAGAATTTGCATTTCCTTCTAGATTAGAAATGTTTGGAGCCGTGAATATGGGAGTTTGCTTATTCGACTAGAAGAAAAGCATCCCTTTTTTGTCACAGCCACTTTGTCAGCTTGCCTTTTTTCCTCTGTGCAGAATTTTGCTTGTTATTCCTGACTTGACTGTTACCATCTTTCTCCTCTCTTGCCTCTGCTTCTGTGTATATAATTATGTGCCAGAGAACTCCCGGAGCAAGCTTTGTTACAGGAATGGTACACAGGGCCTGCTAATCTTGAACAATGAATTCCAAGCACCCTCCCTAAACTACAGTCTCCAGAGTTTGAGGAGCAGGGAAGGGAATAGAGAATTAACCCATTTTCTAACCTGTTTAAATATATCACACAGATGTGGCCTAATCTCCATTTGTAGAGCCCTCTATTTTTACCAGCCTTTGTTCCCGAAGGCCACCGGTACATTATTTCTTTTGCTGACCCCCCCCCCGCAAATCAGCAATTGTGAAAACGATCAGGAATAAAAAAATTGGTGGATCATTTGGTGGACCAATGTGGCCCTCCAAGCCTCTCTGTCAGGCCCTCGGAGCTCTCCCCAGTTATTTATTTATTTATAAAAGTATTTCTATACTGCAGTCTTGCAAAAACACCAGGCTGGTGTACAGCAATATTTCTTCAAAAAGCTTTAAAAGCAATATAGAACAATCATTAAAATGACTGGCTGCTCAAGATAATTTTAATCAGCTGCATAGGCCTGTCGGCATTTAAAAAGTGGTCTTCAAGAGATGCCTGAAATTCAAAAGCGGGGGTGCCTGCTGAATCTTTGCAGGCAGAGCGTCCCATAGCATGGAACTATTGACACTAAATGCCTGACTTCTATTTGAGGCCATTTAGGCTTCTGTAACATGGGGGACCACTAACAGAGTTCATTTGGATGATATCAGTGATAGAGCCGTGGAATATAAGGGCTTGGGCAGTTTTAAGGTATCCTGAACCCAAGTTGTTCAGGGCTTATTGTATATCTGAATTCTGACATTCCGGCTTTCGGTAACGATCCACCAATTTTTTATTCCTGATTGTTTTCACGATTGCTGATGTGCGGGGGGGGTTTCAGCAAAAGAAATAATGTAAATACTAAGGTTAAGGTGTTGGACTATGGCCTGAGAGACCAGGGTTCAAATCCCCACACAGCCATGAAGGTCACTGGGTGCTCTTGGGCCAGTCACTGCCTCTCAGCCTCAGAGGAAGGCAATGGTAAAGCACCTCTGAATACTGCTTGCCATGAAAACCCTCTTCATAGGGTTGTCATAAGTCGGCAGTCCATTTCATTTTCAATGAAAATGCTTATGCTGTAGGCACTCATTCCCCCGATTTGCATCAGCTTAGAGGAAAGCTGTAAGTTGTAAACCACCCAGAGAGCTTCGGCTACGGGGCGGTATACAAATGCAATAAATAAATAAATAAATAAATACGAAGACAATAACATAAAATCCAGAGCAGGTTTTCTTTTTTTTAAGTGTCTATGACAGCCGCGATTTGCCGCAAGAAATCAATGCTGGTCTGCAAACAATGCAGACAGTTGGATTACATCAAGATCCAGTAATAAATCTGATTTAGCAAATATTCTCCCACATCCCTAGCAGCCAGTATAGATGTTTTAGCAGAAGTGTCACATGCTGCCAGCCATCTGCCCCCATCAGCAGGGAGACTCAAAGCAGAAGCTTTGCCTTGTAAAGCAGCCCCTCCTTTGCTTCTTGCACAGCTGAGGAAGGAAGGATTGTTGCCACAGTTTTACCACAGGAGGAAAAACTGTTAAAGGGGGGTTAAAAAGAGATGTCTCTACCTGATACCACCCTGGCTTGCACATCACACTCAGCTGAATTCTGGCTTCTCAGACCGCATGGATGCACAGGCTCCTGGAGAGAAGCTCACAGCCACCTTGCCCCTCTTCCTCCTCTGTGTTTTGTTTTTTTGTTTTGCTGCCACGCTGAGCGAATGCAAAGTTTGACTTAATGTGTTGTCTGAACTGGGGCTCTTGCATGAGCTGCATCTTTGCTAACCATGAGCTGTAATCAGGGTTTATTCTTGGTTACAGTTTATGGTTGGTTAATGAGGAGAGAGCTTAACTAATGGGCCACAGTTTGGGTGGCAGCATGAGGGGGAGGAAAGTGACTGCAAACTCCTCTCCAGAAAATGCCAGTGAACCCTGGCATCCATTCGTCGCCCCCCCCCCCGTAGATGCCTATACAGATAGTACATGTCAGTAGATATATTTGGAGCTGCCCTATATTAAATATATTTCAGATAATAATATTTCATAAATAATTATAATGATGGGGATAGATGGTCACCCTGATGGATATCCTTTATTGGGAGAAGGACAAGGGAAGTGTGACCCTGTTATTCTTACTTGATCTCTCAGCAGCTTTTGATACTATTGACCATGGTATCCTCCTGAGCCGACTTGGTGAGCTGGACATCAGAGGCACTGTTCTGCAGTGGTTCCGATCCTATCCCCAGGGTTGTTTTCAGATAATAGAATTGGGTGATTATCTTTCAGCCCCCTTGCAGTTGTGCCGCGGGGTGCCGCAGGGTACTATCTTGTCTCCCATGCTGCTTAACATCTATATGAAGCTTTGGAAGTGGTCATCAGGAGATTTGGGGAAAGATGTCAGTAGTACGCTGATGATACCCAGCTCTGTTTCTCTATAACATCTGAATTGGGAGAGGCCGTGAAAGCACTGGGCCAGTGCCTGGACTCAGTGGTGGGCTGGATGAGGGCCAATAAACTGAGTCTGAATCCTAGCAAGACGGAGGCTTGGTTGATGGTTTCCAAGTTCAGATAAAGTAAGTTGCCTGCTTTGGGTGGGATTGTACTCCCTCTGAAAGAGCAGATTCATTGTCTGGGGATGTTCCTGGATCCATCTTTGTCGCAAGAGGCTCAGGTGACCTCCATGGCTAGGAGTGCCTTTTACCAGCTTTGGCTGGTAAGACAGCTGCAGTTGTTTCTGGACCGGGATAGCCTGACTATTGTTGTCCATGCACTTGTAACTTCCAGGCTGGATTACTGTAATGCGCTCTATGTGGGACTGCCTTTGAGATTGTTCTGGAAGTTGCAGCTGGTGCAAAATGCTGCAGCACGACTGCTCACTGGGGCAGGGTATCAGCAAAATGTCACCTCACTGTTGAAAGAATTGCACTGGCTGCCCATTTGCTACTGGGCCAAGTTCAAGGTTCTGGTTTTGGTGTACAAAGCCCTATACAGCTTGGGACCAGGATACTGGAAAGATCATCTTACTCCTTATATACCCAGTTGACCGTTGCGCTCTGCAGTTGAGGACCTTCTGCAGATACCATCTTATCAGGAGGTCTATTTTCCACTCAACATAGGAAGCAGACCTTTAGTGTTGTGGCACCTACCCTTTGGAATTCCTTCCCCTTAAATATTAGACAGGCACCATCTTTGTTATCTTTTCGGCACCTATTGAAGACCTTCCTCTTTCAACAAGCCTTTTAAGTAGAGACCTTATCCCAGTCCACGTCTGTGTTGGAATTGCTTTTTAGATTTTTTTAAAGCTTTTTTTAAAAAAAGATGTTTTGTTTAAATATGTTTTAAATACTGTTTTAAGATGTTTTAGAGTGTTTTTAGTGTTTTGCTTGCCACCCTGGGCTCCTTGTGGGAGGAAGGATGGTATATAAATTGAATAAATAATAATAAATAAATGGAAAGAAAAAGATGGTGGTGGTGGTGGTGGTGGTGATTAATTGAATTTATATCCTTCCTCCTGAAGACGTCCAGGGTGGCAAACAGATCAACCAAACAATTTAACAACAACAACAAATCCCCCGGTATGTATATATAGAAATGTGGAAGCTGGGGGGGGGGGAAATGAAAAAAATTCGGGAGGGCAAACTCAGATATTCCTCCCCCCATTTTTCTTTTTAAAATGAAAAATTGGGGGGGGGAAATTTCCCCCTCATTTTTCTGGGGGTTTTTTTCAGGCCTTCACACCTCTATGTATATACCACTTAGTTGTCAAAATGGTTTCCAAGAAGTTTACAAGTTACAGTTACAAAATATAAACACACATAAATAAAATACACAGTAAAAGAGTTCTGTCAAAACATTAAAGTGAGCATCCACAATTAAAATGTGCAACACATCAAGCCCTTCAAAGCAGCACAACTATCAAAACAGTTAAAACCGCAATTCAAGCAATCCGAACAGGAGTCTCCAGTCAGTAGGACAGGGCAATGTGTGTGCAAACAGGTGTGTCTTTAAGAACCGGCAGGATGCTAAAATTGATGGGGCCTTTTATATTTCAGCAGGGAGGGCATTTCACAATTCTGGTACTACCAGTGGAAAAAGACCCCCATGTCACTATAAGCTGATCATCATCAGGCCATGGCAAACTAACTGAATTCCATTTGTTGAATGCCCAGAGGCATTGTGGGAAATGTAAATGCTCCCTCCCTTCCCGGGCTTGTCATTGAAATTTCCCACAATGCCATGAAGTGATGCATTGTGGGAAATTTCAGTGGCAGCTAATGGAGCCAGACACCCAGCACCTGTTGGAGTGCAAGAGGGGGCCCTACATAACAGGCATTAATAGTGAGCCTTGAGGGGAAGCAGTGGGGGTCCAACTGCCTGAGGATGTCACACATGAATGCTGGACTTGGTTGCAGCTACTGCTGCAATGCATAACCAAATGCATTGAGAAATTATGCATTCTACTATTCATGTAATCTTCAGTGTTTAAAGCAGTCAGTCTCCTGGGCCAGCAGGTTGAGAAAAGATTTCCACACAACGTCATGGGCTGAAAGTTCAAGAAAGGGCCACCACAATGATCAAGGGGATGGAGTGACTCCCCTATGAGGAAAGGTTACAGCATTTGCAGCTTTCTAGTTCAGACAAAAGGCTAGTAAGAGGCAAAGTATAGAGGTGTATACAGTAATGCATAGTACGGAGAAAGTGGTTAGAGAAGATTGTTCTCCCTTTCATATAATACTAGAACCTGGAGTCACCCAGTGAAATAGAGTGGTGGGACAATCAGGCAAACAAAAGAAAGTTCTTCCTCACACAGCGCATAGTTACACTATGGAATTTTCTCCCACAGGAGGCAGCGATGGCCACCAGCTTGGATGGCTTTAAGAGGCTTAGACAAATTCATGGAGGATAAGGCTATTTATTGCTACTAACCCTGATGGTTATGCTCTGCCTCCACCGTCAGAGACAGTATTGTTCGGAATGCCAGTTGCTGGAAATCACAAAGAGGAGAGTGCTCTTGCACTCAGGTCCTGATTGAGGGTTTCCCAAGGGCATCTGAGTGGCCACTGCAAGAACACGTTGCTGGTCTAGATGGGCCACTGGTGCGATCCAGCAGGACTCTTCTTAAGTTCTTTTGTCCTTGCTGTAAGGGGTGTAAACAAGAGTACCCTTATTTTTATCTGTTAAAAATGTCACAGGGTTGAAGCTATATACCAGGGACGCTTACTGCATTCTAGTTCCTTGTCCCTGATAAATTACTGTCCTTATTCTGTCCCCTATTTTTGCCTCTTGGAACCACCTTGTTACAATTCTGTTCATGTGTTGCTGGATTTGCCCTTTCTGCAGCTTTCAGCATCCTGCCTCAGGTCTGTAGTAATTTAGGCTGCAAGTCCATGCAATCTACCTGGGTAAGCCATACAGAACTCTATTTATTTAAGAAGTATATATAGCGCCTTTCAGCAACAAGCCACAGGCCATTTGGCAACATAGTAACATAACAAACAGCATAGTGTAAATACATAACATAATATCCTTACAATTCCAGAAATACAAAACGCACGTATATAAATACAATTAATAATAATAAGCTAGGCATAATAATGCATAATAGTAGATAATGCATAGTACATATTAAGCAATACATTATAAGCAGCAGCAGCAAATTATTCACGTCAACCCAGCAATAAACTCCACAACGCATCCCCTACAAAATACAAGAGTCTAATAACATCCGTTATTGTCTACTCATCTCAGGTGCAGCTACAAAACATAATGCATGTTTGACAATAGCAACATTATGAAAAATAAGGGGAGGGGACCATCAGCGGCACTCCTAACGTGCAGAAACAGTGTACAAAGCGCTGATGCTTCTCTCTGTACAAAACATTCTCACATCAAACATAGCTCATTGTTTATATCTACATCATACACTTAAAGCACTCCTCTCCCACTTTAACACTCATGGCTTTCTCCAAAGAATCCTGGGGACTGTTGTTTGTTCAAGGTGTTGAGAGTTTGTTAGGAGATCCTTCACAGAGCTACAATCCCAGAATCCTTATTAAATGACAGTTCCTGGGATTCTTTGAGAGAAGCCATGACTGTTAATATGGCATTAAGAGTGCTTTAAATGCATGGTGTGGATGTGTGTCTGTAGTGCCACTGACCCACCCACAAAATGACAGACCCTCCCAGCTCTCACTTGGGAGTTTTCCTCTTTCTTCTTCCAGTCTCTTGCCCTGGCAAATCACTATGGGATTTTCTTCTGAGCCAGCAAGCATAGGACTGTGCTGTTAATTGCTGAGTTGGGATTATGATATCATGGATGCGTCTTCAGTGCACTCACATGAACATTTCAAATGCTGGCAAAGCTCATGTTGACAATGGATTGTTGGACAATTAAGTTTCATTAGCATATCGTTACTTAAAACATTAGTTGCGTAACCCATTCATTCTGCATCCATTCGCCTTTCTTGATCTCTCTGTCTTTCCTTTCTCTGCCTCTTCTTAAAACAAGGAAGAGCAAACAAGTGAACAAAAAAGAAACAGTGGGTTCCCTATACCTGGTGCAATTTGCTTAGGCTAGGATGTCATTGATGTGGGTTCCAAGCAGGATGGACAAATCAGCATATTTCTGGTCTGCATCAAATGTTCATAAGTCCATCTCCATTCCACATTAGGCCCCCATCTGCATCTTACATTTAAAGCAGTATCATACTTCTTTAAACAGTCATGGACAGTCATATCAAGGTATCTAAAGCAGTAAGAGCATAATTGCTTAAAAAGAACACTGGCTTTATAATACATAATAAGTAGGAGCTCTTTATCAACATCCTCTAGTGTGAGAAAGGCTCCATCTACACTATACATATAATTCAGTATGGCACCACTTTGGCTTCCCCCAAAGAATCCTGGGAAGTGTAGTTAGTTAAGAGTGCTGAGAGTTGCTATGAGACCCCTATTCCCCTCACAAACCTACAATTCCCATAGTTCCCTGGGAGGAGGGATGGATTGTTAACCACTCTAAGAATTAAGGGAATAGGGGTCTTCTAACACTCTCAGCAATCCTTAACAATCTACAGTTCCTAGGTTTCTTTGGAGGAAGCCATGACTGTTAAAGTGATATAATATTGCATTAAATGTGAGCTGTGGATGCAGCCTCAATCTATGAAAAAAAAACACTGCTCCATGTTCATATCCCCACTCAGCCATGGAACTTACTAGGTAACTTTGGACTAGGGATGGAGAGAAATTTTATTCAGTTTGCATTTAAAACTAAATTGATCAAATTTGCATTTTCCAAAACAGTATAATCAAAACACAACCATCCTTAGAAATTTGCACTTATCCAGATTTTGCTCTGCCGTTCTGCAACCAAACGATATTCACAAAAATGCATATATTAGAGGAAAATGTGTATAAAAATGAATATGTTAGTGAAAATAACATCCAAAAATGCATTCTGTTAGGAGAAAATACTTGCAAAAATGTGTACAACCGTCAAAACTGTATTGTAATTTTCATTAAGATGCTGAATAACTTTCATGAAGATTTTTCTTAATTGCTGCAGAAAGCTGGAGTACGAAATTTAAACTTGGGAAAAATGAGAAACTGATAGAAGCAAAATTGAAAAAAAATTCCCATCAGTGCCAGTCTCTATCATTTTGATATACTTCACAGAGTTGTTGTGAGGGGGAAATGGGATGGTGTAGAGAACTATATCCCCTAGAAGAAAGGTGGGATACAAATGTAATAATAAATCTGTTACGTATACTTTAAAAATAGCTTTCATGTTGTTTAAATGGTATTTGTAAATGCCAAGAACAATTGCTAGAAAAAAAGGATTCCTCAATTGTATTATATTTTACTTTATTGTTGCATATACTAGGTTTGCCTTCCTAACATTTTTGTGACTTGATTTTAAAGGTTTCTCTAGTGTTATTTTTTTTAACAAATAAATAATAATATATCCTCAAGGTATATTATTATATTATTAAAGTATCAATACTAATAACTTCAAAAGATATAAAGTATCCCCATTGGTTAACCAATGTATATACAGTTTAATTAGCAGTTTAAAAATGAATGAATGTAAATTAATTTACCATTCAATTAGATGATGCTTAATATGTTTTACTATTGAACTGAGTCATAATGAGAAAATAAGGGTTATTAATTAAATGCAATCCTTACATTAGTGGAAGACAACATAGTGCCTTTCGGAGACTGTTGGACTACAACTTCCATCACCCTCAGTCTGAATGACCAATGATCAGAGATTATTGGTGCTCTCCACAAGTTGTTGGACTACAGTGTTATGAACAAGCTCTGGAAAGCCCAATGGTGTCTACGTTTGCATAAATAAATAAATAAATGAAAATAACTACAATCCTGAATGCGCTTAGTAGGAAGTAGGCACAAATGAAGAAATCAAACTTACTTCCATTGAATTGCACTGTAGACTGGGAACCTCAGCCTTCCCAAAACTACTGGCCTCCACTTGTGGACAAATGGTCAGGGATGGTGGAAGTCATAGTCCAAAACAGCCGGAGGGCAATTTTGGGAAGGCTGTCCCTAGGATCCAGGTTAAAACTATGGAATTTGTTCCCACAAGAGGCAATGATGACTAACAACTCTGATGGCTTTAAAAGAGGATTAGACAAATTCATGGAGGATGAGGCTATCAAGGGCTACTAATCCTGATGGTTATGTTCAACCTCCAGTGTTGCAGCCTGTAGGGATGTGCTAGAATTCTACCCAATCTGGATTTGGTACTGGATTTTCTATCCCTTTTTCTCAATCACAGTAGGATTTTAATGTAGCAAATTTCCACGGCTATTTTTGAAACTGGACTTTTTTAAAAAAAAAAACCTGCCTCTAATCAGTTGTAAGAATGATAAATTATTGATATTTCCTCCAAAATATTGATATTTCCCTTTAAAATATGAATATTAAAACTGATTTTTTTTCCGAGTGAAAAGAACACAGATTGGTAAAAGCAGCGGCTAATGGATACAGAAGAAACTCAAATTGATGCTAGCCTGTTAGGTTAATGGGATGCTTTTGAACTAGTACTGGCCTATAGATCCCATTCCTAGCAGGCAGTCTGCCTCTGAATACCAGTGGCTGGAAACTGCAGGTGAGGAGCATGCCGTTGCACTCAGGTCCTTTTGTGGGCTTCCCATGGACATCTGGTTGGCCACTGTGAGAAGAGGATGCTGGACTAGATGGGCCTTTGGCTTGATCCAGCAGGCTCTTCTTATGTTAGGTTGAAATGTTTCAGCAAAGACCCTGTGGGGAATACAGTGCTAATCCAATCTCCTGTCGTCACCATTAGCCACCCCTCGTCTGTCAAAATAGCTCTTCTGCTTCCCATTCCTTGCCTCAATTTCAAGGGTTGGCACAGCATCCAGAGATGTGGCAAAGAAATCACTTAATAATCTTGTAATCAATAGATGATGAATATAAATTGCTTTGGAAGGCGAGCAGTTAGAGCAAAGGGTTATTATTCTAATGACAGTTTATTGAGATCTGTGTAAACGATTTGAAACGGTTTAACAGATGATTATGCCACAAATGATCTAAAGCATGCGCCAGTATAGACAATGGAGCGCCATCATTTTTTATTCTTGCCTCCCATGCGAAGCAGTTAAAGCCATCATCTAGCCATTTCGTCAGAAACGCACATCCAGTTTATTATGCCTTGCCTGTTCAATTATTGCTTTCTGCTGGGTGACTTTTGAGAAGGGGGGTAAGGCTTCTTTCAAAGAAAAAATATATATGAATATTGCGGGGAGGGGGAGTTGTGATCAGTTCATTGCCAAATCTGATTTTGGGGCTGTTATGGAGGCTTCTGTCATTTGGGTTGCAACTGAATGACTCCATGTGCAAGAGAACATCAATGGTTAGACAGGAGTAGCTGAAGATGGTTCAGGAACTGCAGTTAATTCAGAATGCAAATTGTTAACTGGGACCAGGTGCTAGTATTGCACTTTGCTAGGTTTGTCATCAACTGCACTGGCTCACGCTCTGTTTCCAGGCTCAATTCAAAGTGCTGATTTTGAGCGTTATCACTTAATGCAGGTGTGGAGCACCTTTGGCCCTCCAGATCATCCCTGGCCAATGGCCATGCTTATTGGGACTGATGAGAACTGTAGTTCAGCAACATATGGAAGGCCTGACTTAATGACTTGGGTCCAGGATACCTGACAGATTGTCTATCTCCATATGTAATTACATATAGGTTCAGCAGAAGCTCTTCGCTGGTTTTCCCTGCCACCTGAGGTATGGTTGGTGGTATCAGGAAAGGGCCTTTATATATATATGTAAGTTTTATTGTGTGTGTTGTTAAGCCACTCTGATAACTTGATTAAAACTTGAATGAATGAATGAATGAATGAATGAATGAATGATGAAGTGTTGATAACAGATTGTAAGACAATGATATTAAGTCTGTCTCTAACCCAGAGATCGCCAGCCTTTTTTGGGCTAGTCAGCACATTTGGGATTTTAAGAAAGTGCTTTGGGCCCCAGTCACAAAATGGCTGCCATTTAGGGGCATAGCATAACACAAAAGGTTGCCATATGTAAAGAGCAGAACAAGGGAGAGGACCACAAAATGGGGTGGAAATGCCCCTCATCAGCTAGCCCATCACTGGGGAGGTGGGAAAGGAACCTACATCAGCCACCACTGCACTTGCTTTGCACCCCTTCTCTGTTCAGAACAGATGGGAGTTTGGGCATCCAATCCTGGCATTTGCAGGAGGGGAGAGTGCTCTTGTGCTTATGTCCTCCTTACCAGCTTCCCATAGACATCTGGTTGGTCATTGAGAGAACAGGGTGCTGGGCTAGATGGGCCACTGGCCAGATCGAGCAGAGTTCTTATGTGTAGGAGAGGGTTAGATGGTACACAACAGAAACTGATCAGGGAGACAGTCTGGAGTTCGGTGCTGATGATACCCAACTCTATTTCTCCTTTCCACCTTCTTCCAAGGAAGCTGTCTCGGTTTTAAACCGGTGTCTGACGTCAGTGGTGGATTGGATGAGGGTGAACAAATTGTTCGCAGTTTGGGTGTCCTCCTGGACTCAGCTTTAAATTTGGATTCCCAGGTTTCTGCAGTGGCCAGGAGGGCTTTTGCACACTTGAGATTAGTGCGCCAACTGCGCCCGTTCCTTGACCCGTCCGATCTGGCCACGGTGACACATGCCTTAGTCACATCCCGTTTAGATTACTGTAACGCACTCTACGTGGGGCTGCCTCTGAAGACTGCTCGGAAACTTCAGCTGGTACAGTGTGCTGCAGCCATAATGTTAACTGGGGCTGATTACAGGGACCATACAACTCCCCTATTAAAAAAGCTCCACTGGCTGCCAGTTTGTTTCCGGACACAATTCAAAGTGCTGGTGCTGACCTATAAAACCCTACACGGCTTAGGTCCAGGCTGTTTGTCAGACCGCATTGCCCTCTATGTGCCTGCCCGGGCCCTGAGATCCTCAGGAGAGGCCCTTCTTTCAATACCTTCATCCGCACAAGTACAACTAGTGAGGATACGAGATAGGGCCTTATCGGTAGCTGCCCCTAGGCTCTGGAATTCCCTCCCTAAGGAGATAAGAATGGCCTCTTCCCTGCAGTCCTTTTGTCGACAGGTAAAAACTTTCTTATTTCAGCAAGCCTTTGATTCTGAAGGCGGCCAAGGATAGGCCCAAAAGGAGGTTATATTGTTCTTGCTTGTTTATTTTTTAATTATTCTGATTTTATGAGTATAGTTTTTAATTATCAGAAACAGTTTAATGCTATTTTAAAATTAGAGTTCATTTTTTAATTATATCTGTCTATATTTATTTATTTATGTATTATATGCTTTTAACATTGGTAGGCTTTAATTGTATCTGTTTTTTATCTGGAAGCCGCCGTGAGTTCCAATTTGGAAAAACGGCGGGGTATAAATAAAGTTAATAATAATAATATTCTGTAACGCTGATTTTTGAGTGGAAATTTTCTGAGGTCTTGGCAAGCGCACTGACACCTGCAAGCACCACATTGGTGACTCCTAATTTGACCAAATAAGCAAAGACCTCCTTAGTGTTCAAGATTCTGAGACATGTTAATGAATTCTGATGTAATGATTCTGGTGTCAATGAATGTGGCATACAGCAACCAGAGACAACGTGGCATGGTAAGGAGTGGGACCTTTGGCAGCAGTCATAATGCCCCTCTGCACTGATCATGTCACATATGGAGCACTGTTTCCAAGGTCTGGCTGCCACATTTTAATAAAGATACTGGAAAACTGGAGTGTCTTCAGGGAGAACAACCGTTATGGAAAGGGGCCTGGAAACCAAGTCCTTTCAAATTGTTGGGTATATATAGCTTGGAGAAGAGAAGATGGGGGGAGGGAAGTAATGCTGGTCTTCAGATATCTGAAGGGCCGCCATATAAAATAAGAACATGAGCCTGCTGGATCAGGCCCATTCTAATCCAGCATCCTATTCTCACAGTGGCCAGCCAGATGTCTCCATGGGAAGCCCACAAGCAGGACCTGAGCACAACAGAGCTCTGCCCTCCTGTGGTTTCCTCATGAAAATCCTTCAGCATTTTGGCGTGAATTTCTCCTGCTAAACACAGTTCTGCGTGCACTTTTGACTAATGCCTGCATTTTGGCAAAGCCATTTCCCTTAACGTGCACATTTCTCCTTGATATATGCATCTTTGTAAGCATTGCTTTGTTGGACAACTGCATTGCAAAATTCGGATGAGTATGAATTTCGAAGGGTGGCTGTGTTTTGATTCTCATATTGTTTTGGAAAGTGTGGATTTGATTCATTTGGCTTTACATGCGAAGTGGATTGAATTTCTCCCTCCTCCCTACCTGCCCACTTCAAACTGGGCCTGACTCCAAATGTGGTTTGCACTCTGTCTTTCCCTCCTGAAGCCCTCTGATTTCTCTTATTTTCCTTGGGAAGGTGGCAGGAGGAGTTAATAGGGAAGGAGTCTGTGCCTATTATTATTATTATTATTATTATTATTATTATTATTATTATTATTTAAATCCCACCTCTCCTCCAAGGATTCTTGGTTCTGTCCTTCCCAATGTTATCCTCATAACAACCCTGTGAGGTAGGTTAGGCTGAGAGACAGTAACTGGCCCAAGGTCACTCAGTGGGGATTTGAACCCTGGTCCCCTAGGTCCTAGTCCAACACTCTAATCACTGCACCACATTTTTAAACATGTTCATTGAATGCTTGAAAAGCTGCTTGATGTTTAAATTGCAAATTTGATAGATTTGCCTTTAAAGATGAACTGAATTGAATTTCTTCCCCATCCCTACAGGTTCCCCACCCCTAATGTGCATCATTAGAAAAGCAGTTTTCCTCCTTGCTTTTCTGGCAACTGGGCCTCCAAGGGGTGGGGTGGTTCTGTAATTGAGTCCTTAGAAGAAGGGGCCATGGGGTTTTGTTCCACTGCTTTGCAGGTCGCCTGTGCTTCATCTCTGACTTTGTTTCCCTTTTTGTTTGGCACTGCAACAGCGGCTGCTGTTGCTGCCGCTGCTGCACATCATGTTTGCCACTGAGCAATGCCAGGTGCTGATGGTTTCTCCTTCCAGCAGGGGACCTTGAAACTAACAAGGGTCAATGGGAGCCGATTGGCAATCTGGCATCCTTCTGAGCACCTTCCAAGGCTGCTAGCCCTTCAATCACTCAAACTGCTTCCATTGGGCTTGATTTGTTTTGCTGCTAATATGCCAGGAGCTTGGCCGGAAAACAAGATGCCTGAGAGTCCCCTGTGTTTATAGGGGCTGGGAATGAGCAGATAATGGACTAGCCTTCTCCCACTAGGAGAGATAACGTCCGTCCCTTGGCTTTGGCAGTAATTGAAACATAATGAATATGAGGCACTAATTAGCAGGGACTGCTAGTGTGGCCCTCCTTTGCCTTTTCATGCGGCTTTTCCTCTGAGTGACAGAGGAAGCTGCCGTGGCTCTCATTCTGAGTTACTGACTCAGTACTTCCATCTCACTCAGCATTGTCTAGAAGTGGTCCATCTAACTTGGTGCGGTCTAAAATTGGGCAGATTGCACTTCATGATCGCAGATGGAAATCTTTTCCAACCCTACCTGGAGATGTCAGAGAATGAACCTGGGATTTTCTGCATGCAAAGCAGATGCCACCCTGGGCCCCTGCTGGAAGGAAGGGAGGGATATAAATCAAATAATAAATAAATAAATACCGTGGAGCTCCAGTGCTTTCCGCATCATCAATTGCATATTAAAAGTGCACTTCCTTCCCAGCTGTTGCATACCTTCTGTACACCTTTCTCACTGTTATGCTTATTAGCAGTTTTTATTGCAAAGGTTCCGCATTTTCTAAGCTTTCTTGGAAAGTAACTATACTCAAACCTGGGGAAATGTGACACTACCCCCAGACAATACAATCATTGCTATGACAATGACTATATATAGTGTTCTTGTGTAAGTGTGACATAGCCACTTATTTATTTATTGGAAGCAAAAAGGTTCCCAATGTGGCTTATAAAGAATGCTAAGAAGACCATCTCTGCCCTCAGACATACAATCTAGAAGATATGACACACAAGGAAAAAGGTTTGGGGGGAGAGAAGGGGGAAAAGCAAGCTCAGGTACCAGTTCTTAAAATTACATTCCTTAAAATGACCATCTGGAATGGAGACAGTTCAGGTATCCTGATGGAATGGCTTCCAGTGGGTGATATGTAAGGGAGTGTCGACGGCAACCTGCTTATCTCCCTCTGCTCTGCAGCCTGATGGAAAGGCTGGTGACAGTTGGGAGAGCCTGCTGGATACAACGTCCAGAGCGGTTGTTAATTTATAGTAGCAAAACCAACAGACAGCCTTGAATAGCCTTAAAGGCTAGCACATTTATGATGGTGTAAGTTTTCTTGAACTAAAGCTCACTTTATCAAATGCATGAAGTGTTATCCTCAGCTGTGCCATATAAATACAAGCATAAGAACATAAGAAGAGCCCTGTTGGACCAGGCCAAAGGCTGGTCTAGTCTAGCATCCTGTCCTCACAATGTCCTACCAGATGCCCATGTGAAGCCTGCAAGCAGAACCTGAGCACAACAGCATTCTGTCCACCTGTAGATCCCAGCAATGGCTTTTCTGTTTAGATGGAGGGGAACGAGAACGTTAGAGCCAAATGGCAATACAAGCCAAAAAGCCACAGAGCAAGTTACCTGCCGCATTTAACGATGGTGGCTAGTGCCCATGGGTACTGCTAATGGAGCAGCAAGTGCAGGCAGAGCCCAACCCAAAAGCCAAACTCATTAGTTCATCTAGCAGCGTATGATTGACTAAGGATGGCAACCGCTCTTTCTTAAGCTAAGTCCTTTCCTGGTTCTACTCCTTGAAATGTGTTCCTGGAAAATGTCAAGGGCTCAGCCTGGAGCCTTATAAATTAGGGATGTGTGACCTGGCTCTCCAGAGGTAGTTGGCCACTAAGTCAAGGATAATAGGAGTTGCAGTCCAACAACACCTGGAAGCCACAGGTTCCCCCTCCCTGCTTGAATGAACTCTGAGCTATGGTTCTTCTAGGGTAGCTCAGATCTATTCAGACAGTCCATTGCAAATCTCTTGCTCGGGGGAATGGTTCCAGAATTGGGCAACCTCTACAGGCAGAGCCTTCCTCTGGGCCCCCTAAAAGCAGAAACAAAGAGGAAGAAACCCAAAGACCATGAGGCAGTGGAGAACTGGTGCTCGTCAGCATCTAGTGGGGTAGAAAGTAGGGAGCCAAAGTAGGTGGAGCCAGAGCCAAATGATAGACCAAGCCACCTAATTCTAGTTTTGTCCCCATCCTTCTCTGCTGAGTTTCACAAAGGCAACACTGAGACGAAGGAAGAGGAGGCTGACAGTCAGGGCCATCCCCTAGGATGGTTGTAAGCAGGGGTATAGTCGTCAAGGGATGCAGGGGGTCATCGACCTGTTACTTTTTTGGGAGCAGGGTCCCTATGTATGAGCCAAAGCCAAGCAGCATGAAAAGGGAGCTTGTTAGCCACTGAGAAGAGTCCTTGTCCTTTCATGCTGATTGGAGCAAATCAGGATGAAAGGAGATGAGACAGCCACTCAGAAGACTCTTCTCAGTAGCTAACACAGCCTCCCCTTTCATACTGGCTCGCGAGGTGACAGGGAGTGCAAGGGAGACGGGGGAAAGTGTAAAAGGGGGTGTGGCTGTAAGGGGAGTGTGGCTTGACTATCATGAAGGCAGCCTGCACTTCTGGATTTCCTACTACACCACTGGTGGTAAGGAAATAGACAGGCGGGGGCTGGAGGGGAGCAGACTGAGCTTAGTGGGACAGTGCCACACGTGTCCTAATGGACTAGCCTCCACTGCCTCAAAGGAATAGTGGTTTTATGTGAACATCTTGTACTACAGATCCTTTCCCTGAGAATAGGTTCCAGCTCTGGGAGGTGTCCCATGAAGAGGATTTTTTTTAAAAGCAAACAAACACAGAAATCCACAGGAGGCAGAGCAGCCAACTGGAAGACTCTTGCCTGCACATAGCCATGTTATATGCCTGAAGAACATCAACCTGCCTTTGGTCAGGATGACCTTCCCTGCTGCCTCCTAACCGGTCTCACTTCCCCAGCATTTCAACACCTTGTTGATGGGATCACTCTCATGGGACATATTTGGGAAGATTAACAGGAGGAGAATTGATCAGACGTCTTGCTCAATAGCCAGCCGCCTCTCTTCTTAGGAGTTGTTTTTGGCAGGGCTCCATTCTTTGGGAACTGCTGCAAGCTAGCTATCACGGTTCCGGGCTAACAGTTGCTGTTGGAAGTAGAACTGTTGCTGTGGAAGATGCAGAGGAAAGGCAACAGAACTCTAAAGGGGGGGGGGAAGGTACCTTTCCACAATTGCCTTTGTTGCCATGTTACCATGTCGTTACGGTGGAGGCAAACTTAAGTACATCCAACAGCAAAGGAAAGAATAGAAGGTGGCAACAGAGTTCAGGGGACTGACATCCTCAAGAAGTGACTGAGCCCCTGAAATCACAAGCTTGTCTTAAACATCTTTTTTAAAAAAAGAAAAAAAAATCAATATGCTGCATGAGGTCAGGCTGCTCAAAGGGACATTAGAGCTTAGTGCGCTGCAGCCATGGCGGCTACTTTGGGGTAGAGATTGTTTTGCAGTGGTTATCCAGACTTGGTTACAGCAATGGATTGTGGGGGGGGGCTATCCTTGAAAACTCTTTGGAACCCTCCGCTCAGAATATGGCAGCCAGTTTCTTGACAGGTGTTAGTCACTCAAAATGTATATTTAAAAAAACATTTACTGGCTTCTCCTTTGTTTCTAGATCCAATCCAGGGTGGAGATCCCTTTTCAGCCCAAGGGCCACATTCCTTTATGCATAACCTTCTGGGGACCACATACCAGTAGTGGGTGGGCAGAGCAATGGTGTGACCCCTATCTTTGTACAGTAGGTTCCATTTCAGCCAAGCAAAATTAAGTAGTTTCTACACACCCATACATCTCTCCATCCTCCTTGAATGCAGTTCAAGGATGCATTCTGGCTAGGGCAGAACACTCGAGGAGGGCTTGGCTTGTGGGAAGGGTGTGGTCTGGAGACCATCCCAAGGACTAAATAGAGGGGTCTGGAGGACTGCATTTGCCCCCTGGTTCTGAAGCTCTCCCACGTCTCTTATGGGGCATCCGATGGAACCCCTGTTCCTATATGAACCTACCTCTTCATTAAAATCTGCATCAGCTTCTCTTGTGACTGCCTTCAAAGGTGAAGCAGGCAGGGCCTTTTCAGAGTTGGCCCCCCACTGTAGAAAGCTCATGCCAAGGGCACTTAGCTCGTACATCCCAAACCTGAGCCCCTTATCATGATAAATAACATGGTGGAAGAAGGTTTCAGGAGGGTGTGGAAGGGGGGGAAAAGCTGACCCCTGCAAGACCCAAAGACTCCCGTTTTAGCCTGGTTGGAGCCTTGAACAGCAGCCTGAGATAATTTGCTGCCTGGGTCCTCTGCTCCACTCTCACCTCTTCTGCAGTTGAATCTTAATTGAACACTGGTGACGGAAAGTATCTTCCAATGCACCTGAGGACTACAGCCTAGCATAAGAGACTCAGGGACACCCAGCTGTGTCCTCCAAAAAAAGGGAATGGCTGGAGGGGGAGGTGTTCAGGAAGAACATTGGGGGGCTGCTGCCACTACCCACCCAGTATTGGCCACCTAAGGCAACTGCCTCACTCTGCCTCACTCTGCCTCATGGCCAAGCTAGCCCTGCTGAATAGGAGCCCTCTTGTTGAGGTGAGGATAGACTGCAACCATGCATCATGTGCCTCCATTAGGGAGGGCTGAATCTGTCCATTTCAGTTGTCTCCGTTTCTCATTTTTCCAATCTAAACTCAGTTCTCCACATTTCCACAGCAATATATGAACTTTCTTTTTTTTAACATCCTCATGAAAATTCGTCAGCATTTGAGTGCAAATATTTCCTAATGTGCCCATGTTAGTCTGCAGTTTTGTCTAACAAACACATTTTTGCAATACAGCTTTCCCTAAAATAGTTCATTTTTTGTGTGTTTATTTGTCACTCAGATGTGCATTTTTATGGGCACTTTGCCCCAATACATACATTTTTGTACCCAGTGCTTGGCTGGAGAACTGCATTGCAAAGTTGAGAGAAGCATGCAGTTTGAAGGGTGGCTGTGTTTTAGTTGTATTGTTTCAGAAAGTGCAGTTTAAGTAGATTTGTCTTTAAAGGTGAACTGAGTTGAACTTCTGTCCCTATTGTCCATTTGTAAAATTATAAATTAAATTTAAAAAAACTGAAGAGGATTAAATTATCCTCACTGTCAGGGCTGTGGAGTCGGAGTTGTGGAGTCGGAGTCGGAGTCTGAAGCAATTTTGGGTGGAGTCAGGTAGAAATGTACCGACTCCGACTCTGGCTTCAAAATAAATTTTGATTGACATTTTTTTAAAAATATAAATTCAAAATGTCAAAGAAGCTTCCCATGAAGTCAGCTGTAGTTGAGCATTTCACCATAACTCAAGATGGAAAACATTTGTGTGTCAGTTTATGACACAGGACCCAGATGAAGACAAATGCTGTGATGCCAAGATCAGCGCATATTCAGGCAGCGATAAAAGACATTTACAGCCCTTTCCAGGGCTGTGGAGTTTGAAGCAATTTTGGGTGGAGTTGGAGTCGGACAGTAGAAAAATAGAGGAGTCGGAGTCAAAGGTTTGGCGTACCGGCTCCACAGCCCTGCTCACCGTGGGTAGAGTACCCATGTTGCATCCAGAATGCCCCAGGTTCAAATCTCAGTATTTCCAAGTAAAGCTTGGAAAGACTCCTGCCTGAAATCCTGGACAACCACTGCCAGCCAAAGAAGACAATACTGGGCTCCATGGCCCAGTGGTCTGACTTGGTGTAAAGCAGCTTCCTATGTTCTTAACAGCACTGCGAGGTAGGCTAGTTTCAGATAGTGACTGGCTCAAGATCACTTAGTGAGCTTCATGGTTGCGTGTTGGCTTGAATCTAGGTCACTCCAATCTTCGGCTGCTTTCACACATGGGGCTAATAGCGCTAGTTTAACGGATTAAAAGGTAGCACTTCTGTCCCGATTTCTAAAATCCCTTTTACACTGCAGTACCTCTTGCGATAAGGAACAGTACTTTTTCAGTATTTCACACAACTCTCTTTCACACAGCTTGTCATCGTCCCTCACCCATGCATACTGTTCCCCACTGTGTAGGAGATCCAAAATCTTGTCCCATCACCATGCAATCCCTCTTCCTTTAGGATCTGACTTTTTAAATAGTTTTAGTTGTATCAAGATGGCTGTGTGTGGGAAATGCTGCTGCTATCTGCGCCGATGCCGGAATACCGGTACAATGTTCGTAAGGCAAAAAAAAAAAAACCTGTGCAACTAAAGGGCAGGAACGCACTGCATGCTGGGATGCCTGTCACGTGAGCAGCAGTAGCTAGCGAAACACTCCCGCGATCTTCCGGGTTTCCAGCCTTGCTAATGGATTATTTCTGGTATCATGTATTGCGGAAATTAGCGCTACACTTGCACTACATTCCATGCAAATTGCCAGGTAAGAAATCGTCAGAATAACGGAATAAAGTGCAGTGTGAAAGCACCCTTCATCTGACATGAATCACTACACTATGCTGGTTCTCTAGGCTGTGTGTGTGTGTAAAATTGGTGTTGTTTTTTTTTTAAAAAAAATGCAAAATATTGAAGGTGTCTTGTTCATTTCTGCAGGCAAACACAGCTACAAATGTCAATTATTATATTGCGATGACCCACTGCTTGGAAATATGAAACCTTGTGAATAACTTATGCCATTGAAACTCTCTTTGTGAGGTAATGGAGGAATCTGAGGGCAATGGTCAAATGATAATCATTAGAAAGAAGGCTTGCCAGCTGCCTACCTAGTAAAACGATGTGCTGTTTCATCTTCATCCAAAGCACTCTTGAGAACAGGATGTAGCCATTATGAGGACAGTGTTCAGATGCCAGTGTATTAGAAAGGATGGAAAGACGGGGCATGATCCAGCCATGCTTAAATCTCTTTCAATAGAACTGAGTAGTGCTTAACCTTCCCTGCATTGGGAGCCAAACTGGCAGACATCAAATATCTAGAAAAAGGATGCTCTGTAGTTTCTCCATCCAAATGATCCTTTTAGTGAATCTAGACAGTTTCAGCAATGCTGTGCATCCTCATCTCAACACATTCATTAGAAATTTCATTCCACCTTCCAGGGACCCTAAAGTGAAATAATCCACCACAGTTGTATCTTCTGATAGCCAATCATGGATAGGAATGAGTGAGTCTGTCAGTTTTGGTTTCTCTCAGTTTCTCATTTTTCCATACTTAAATTCATTTGAACACATTATGATGCATTTATTTATTTATTTATTTATTTATAAAGTCCTCATGAAAATTCATCAGCATTTTAGTGCAAATTTATCCTAATATACACATTTTTGTATGGCATTTTGCCTAATATATACATATTTGAAAATCAATTTTTCCTAATATACCTCATTTTTGTATGTAATTTTCAGTAACATATGTATTATATGTACAATTTGCTCTAGTATATGCAGTTTGCACATATTGCTTGACTGGAGAACTGCACTGCAAAATATGGAGAAGGGCAAATTTTGAAGGATGTTTTAGTTCACATATTGATTCAGAAAGTACAAATTAGGTAGGTTCACCTTTAAACGTGAAACTGAAATGAATTTCTCCCCCATCCCTAAAACAAATAGACTAGAGATACTAGTGCTGTGCTCTAAAAGTTTTCTTCCCTTGCAAAAGAGGGGTTTTTTTTACCTCATTTGCAAGTAGGGATGTCTGAGAATTCTGACAAAAGCGGAAGCGGGAATGGAAATTGCTGATGTTTGCTTATTTTTCCCATGTCCAGAATGGTAATCAGTCCAGTGAATACAATCAGTATTTGCTGTTACTGCTTTCAGTCTGCAAATGATACGTCATTGATTGTTTTCTTCCCTAGTTGCGTTGTTTCCTTTGCATTAAAATGAAATGGATGGAATAATGTAATGATAATACAATTTAAGTAAGTAATTACGTTTGTTATGTGCATTATGTTATTTCACCACAGTGGACAGGGAGACAAATAGCTTAGCTTTTAGGGGAAGATGAACTGCAGCGGAACAGCAACAGTGCTGCATGCAAAGAATATAGGATGGAACAGAAAATGATGCCTTCTTATAGCCCTATTTGCAAGGAACGTCTTTGGAATATCTTTCTAATTTCAGATATTAGAAACTGGAGTAGAGCTTACATTTTCATTGCCAGGAGGCAGAGGATGGTATTTATGTTTGTTTTCTTTCCACTAAACATTTCTCCAGTGCTCTGAAGCTAGGGATGGGTGATTATGTCTAACTTATCTCCACTTCTCATTTTTCCAATCTCAAATTCAGTTCTCTGCATTTCCACATCAGTTTGCATTTTTTTAAAAAAAGTCCTCATGAAAATTCATCAGCATTGTATTGTATACAATTTTGTATACAATTTTGCTTATTAGATGCATCTTTGCAAAGCAAGAATGCATTTTCATAACTTAGTTTTCACTTATATGCATCTTTGTGCACACTTTATGCTAGTATATACCAGAGCTTGGAAAAGTTACTTTTTTGAACTACAACTCCCATCAGCCCAATCCAGTGGTCATGCTGGCTGGGGCTGATGGGAGTTGTAGTTCAAAAAAGTAACTTTTCCAAGCTCTGGTATATACATTTCTGAACACACAACTTGGCTAGAGAACTGCATTGCAAAATTCACTGAGAATTTCAAAAGATGGCTGTGTTTCAGTTTGTGTGTTGTTTTGGAAAGTGTGAATTACGTATGTTTGCCTTTGAATGCAAACCGAATCAAAAATTTCACCCATCCCTATCTATAACCTCATCAGTTGCCTGCACTTTCTGATCTGAAAAAGCCCTGTGGAAGAAGTTGTCCACCTTGGTTGATGGCAGGCATGCGTGCACAGCGCACATGCCATTTACAGGAGTGATAGAGGTAGGTGGGATGCACAGGCAGGTTTATTATCCATGCATGGCCTGTATGGAGGAGTTGCACTTTGGTGCCGCAGGCCTAGGCAGGCTTGTGCCCCAGGGCCCAGGCATGCCTGGAGCTGGCTTGACCAGCACCATGGATGCATAATCATATATGGATACAAAAAAGAGTCAAGGCAGCATGCGAGTTCAATATAAATCTTATATGCATAAAAAAACTTTAAAATGATAACTTTATGCAAACAATATCACAGCCCAATGCCCAATAGATCCATCTCCATATGCAATGACATTGACAAACTGAATGCCTGTGGATATGTAAATCAATAAACATGAAATAGCATGTGCATTTGCATGGAACCAATATTTTCAAAAGCCAATATCTGTAGCCTGATGCCTTTTGATTAATAAGTCTTTTCGGTGGTAGATAAGGAATACAAAACACCAACTTAATTGTGAATCCAAAAGGTATAATATTCTGGTTACAGATACTGACTTTTGAAAATATTTATTTCTTAAGAACACCAATTCTTGTTGATTAACAAATTATACTGTCTTTTTTCTAATTCTGTTACATCCCAACACTTAAATCCTCCTTCCTTCTTGAACTTGTTTTCTGTCTTGCCCAGGGCATCACTGATCTTTACAACAGCATACTGCAGTATGAGATAGTAGCCAACATCAGTCTCCAGTTCAAAAAGAATAAAAGGAGACTGGCAAATTTCATAAAATAAAGAAATATCAGTGACTATTAACTAATACTTTTAAGAGACATCCCCAAATACTGCTTGTCTAATTATTTTTAAACAGTCATTATAGGAACATAAAAAGCTGCCTTAATGAAAAGACCAGTAAATGATATTGTTTTAGAAGATTAACAAGGACTGGAATACTCTGTTGCCAAAATCGCATATACTCTCTGTAGCACTTTATTGATCACTTGGGAGACTTCTCCCATTTCAGTTAATGCACATTGTCCCACTGTTATAGCTTCTGGTGCCGTAAATGTCACCACACACCCCTCTAGCTAGGGCAGAAGAAGGCAGTACTCTGCTTATTCCAGATGCTGTCCGATATTGCCTTGCAGCTGGATTAGAGTGCAGTCTTGATAGTAACATGTTTGGTGACAGTTTAGGCTCTTCCAGGCAGCCTATTTATTGAGTAGGGATGGGCAAATCTATCAATTTTGGTTTCTTATTTGTCAAAGCTTAAATTTGGTTCTCCGCATTTCCACATCAGTTTGTGATTATTCTTTTAAGTACAAAAATTCATCAGGTTTTTATTGCACATTTCTCCTAATATACACATTTTTGTGTGCAATTTTCCCTATTACATTTTTGCAAAGCAATATTCCCTAATATAACACATTGTTGCTACTATATGCATTTTTATGCACACACAGCCCTATTAGAGACAATTAACATAAAATGCCTTATATTAGGGGAAATTCCTTTGCAAAACTGCAAATTTGATACATTCACATGAAAATGCTGATGAATTTTTGTGAGGTTTTTTTTAAAAAAAAACACATTTACGAACTGATGTGGAAATGTGGAGGACTGAAAAGCTAGGAAAAATGAGAAACAGAAATTAACCATTTTGCCCATCCCCACTATGAAGTTCCTAACAATTCCAGCAGCAACTGAAGGGTAATGGTGGGGGTGCGGGGTGGAGGTGGGTGGGGAGAGCCTTGGCCATTTAACTGGTTCTGATTTCCTTCCCCCCCCCCACTTCTCTGGACTTTGGTGTTTTTTATCATATTTGATCTAGTCGTGTCATGTCTTTCTCCATTGACATCTGAGCTGCTGTATATTCCAGAATGGAATATTACCCTAAGGTCTTATTTGGTGTTCCTCTTCCCCCTGACTGTTTGGTTAGCATAGAGATATGATCGCGCCTGAGTTCCTTTATAGTCAGCTTTGTTCTCCAAATGCAAGGATGGAAGCCTTTTGAGAAGAGAAGGCCATTCAAAGCCAGAACTTGAATGCTTACTACAGAACAAATGTACCAAAGCATGAACATGATGAGATCCATATTACAACAAGAGCAGAGAGTTGATTTCCATGCAAGAGAGAAAACCCTTGCTGCGTGATTTGTATTTGCGCCTGGGCTACTGTTGAATGCCAACTTGGCATACTCAAGCCTACCTATCTATGGATGTCAATCCTGCAGCAGCTGTGGCTCTTCTTGCCATGGTATGTCTGCCAAATACCCAGGAAGGAAGAAGTTTTGCTTTGGCAGGTTAGCAAAGGTTCTGGAGGTGTTTCCAGCCTATGTAAGCCAGTAGAAAATGAACTGGGCTCATGTCTGTACTCTGTCAGGAACCTGGTAGCCAACAGCCAGTGGCCCATGTGGATGAGTAGAACAGAGCCAGCTTATTCCAGTCAGTGGAGTACATAATAGTATCAATTTTCAGGAAACTGAGAAGGACCGTAACTCAGAGGTGGCATTTTCAGTTAGAAAGATCAGATAGCAGGGGATGGGAAAGACTTCTGTCTGAGATCCTGAAGAGTTGCTGCCAGTCAGAGTAGACTATCATAGAATCATAGAGTTGGAAGGGGCCTATAAGGCCATCAAGTCCAACCCCCTGCTCAGTGCAGGAATCCAAATCAAAGCATTCCCTACAGATGGCTGTCCAGCTGCCTCTTGAATGCCTCCAGTGTTGGAGGTGTCTAGGTAATTGGTTCCATTGTCATTGGTTCCATTCCAGTTTTTCCTGATGTCCAGTCAAAATCTGGCTTCCTGCAACTTGAGCCCATTATTCCGCATAGACAAATAGCAGACAAATAGATCCAGAGGTTCTTGTGCTAGGCATTGTTAAAGTTGTTGGGGTTTTTTAAAGTGGAAAGAACTAAAAAAGTTTTTTCTTTCCTGGTAAAATCTTTCCATCTAATTACAAGCTTGACCTGTCAATCACAATGGAACTTTCCCTCCGTCCACTCCCTACACTGGTGTTTGCTCTCCCTTCATGCATCACCCCTCCCTAGTGTTATGGAGAGCTTCAGAGATGACCCTTGTTTTCATCAGACAGTTGTTTGCTATAAAGCACTCCAGAGGTTCTTGGTTCAACCTGTGCCATCTCATAGAAATTCTACTTCACCTTTGATATATTCAAAATCCCTCCTAGACATCCCACATTGCCTTGAGATTTGTCCAGATCCGATGTACACCCCCACTTGTTTTAAAGTCTTCAGTGGTGTATCCCCTTCAGTTGCCTCATTTCCTAAAGAACTGCCTGAGAATTGATTCATTCCTGAATGATAGGTTCATTGACTCCCACAATCCCCATAGGGCAGGGATAGCCAATGTGGTGTTCTCCAGATATTGTTGGACTACAGCTCCTTCCAGTCTCAGTCAGTGCGGCCAATGGTCAGAGATGATGGGAGTTGTAGTCCAACAACATCTGGACAACACCATATCAGCTTAGCTACTCCTGCCCTAGGGATTCAACCAACCTACATGTTGATTGTGCCAACCCAAGACAGGATGGTTGGCACAGCATGTATGATAAACCAGTTGACCCTAAGTGCCTGCCAACCCCTCTGACAGATGCCTCTTCTTTGAGGTAGCTCCTTTCAAGGTGCCACTATCATTGAACATGAGAAGCTGACACATTCCAAGACAGACCAATGATCCATCTAACTCTGTATGGTCAATACCAATTTATAAATAAGTAAAATATTCTAGTCCAGGATGGAGAACCTGTGGCCGTCCACATGTTGCTGGACTCCAACCCCGCATCAGTTCCTGCCAGCATGGTCAATGGTCAGAGATTATGGGAGCTGGTCCCAACAACACCTAGAGGGCCATTGAGTCCCTCTCCCTGAACTGGTCCAATCTTCTGCTTTATGCAGGAAATTTAGAGCTACAGCATCCTCAGCAGATGGCTGCCATGCTCCGGGAGTGTTTCTGGGGAGGATGAAACAGCTAGAACCACCACTGGCATCAGCGAGGCAGGAGGATAACTCCACCAGTCCTCTTCCTGTGAGGGTTCTAACTGCCATCAAATCAGCTGTCTGAGAGAAGCACTTTGTGGCAGGAACTTCCCTGTCCTCCTGGCCTGGGTGTTGTTCCCTACTCTCTTCCTGGATCTGATCAGGGGTGGGTAGGGTGGAGGAGAGTGAGCTGGGGAAAGACTCATGTTTACCAAAGGCAAGGTAACCAGAAATCTCTCTCTCTCTCTTTCTCTCTCTCTCTCTGTGATATTGGCTATAACTTTAAGTGCTTATGCTTTCCCCTTGCTTTTCCCTCTTCCCTCCTATCCCTTTTTCATTGTGTATTGCTTACATTGTGAGTCTGAGAGCAGGGACCATCTTAGACCTGATTTTAGTAAGTCTCTATGAGAGCCTTTAAAGGGTGGGGTATAAATGCTGTAAATAAACAAATAAATAATAGGCAGCGGGCTGTTGACTGGCTTCTCTGTACAGAATTTGATCTGCTGAGACATCGTCTGATGCTGCAGCTTTTAAAATGCTGTTATTAATTTTATGTGCATTTTAATACGGTGATATATGGTGCATTACTGCACATTGTAAGCTGCTCTGAATATTGAGGAAGGGCTGTAGCTCTGGTTGCCCAAGCACATGCTTTTTGTGCAGAAGGTTCTTGCCTCAGTTACTGGAATCTTCAAGTATCAGGTAGTGTAGGTAATAGAAAAGGTGATGCTGAAGGGGTGCTGCCAGCTGAAGTGGACAAAGCTCGGCTAGATGGATCAAAATTGGACTACCAGTCTGTCTCCATTGTGCTAAAATCCCAAAAGGGAACAGTCTTGTGGAGCCTTAATGACTAAGGGCCTCCCCAGACATCCTTTTTTGTATTGTGCATGTGTGATTATTTCTGTTAATGATGGGGTGGTTATGCACAAGCCCAACTGTAATACTGTTTGCATGTGCAAATGTTTTGGGGTGGGCATACTGCTTCATTTCCAATCTGTGTATGTCCCATAACTTCCTGTAACTTTTTATACCACAAATGTTTGAGATATATATTTTTTTTGTCCTACTTTTATTGTGCTGTACAGGAGTGCCCTCCAGATGGCAATAACCTTGGGGAAGCATTGCAGAACAACTAATACAACAGAATGATGTGTAGACAGTTTGATATAGATCCACCACTCATGTACTATTATTGCGACACTGACATGTTGCAGAATACATCTGATGCAAAATGACACCAGTCTAGAGAGGCCCTAAGAAATAGGATAAGCTTTCCTGGACTAGAGTGGACTTTCATCTACAGAAGCATATGGCATAATAAATCTGTTAGCCTTTAAGGTGCCACATGATTCTTTATTGATCTTTGATCAGTGGTTCCCAAACTTTTTTTTCCCCCATGGACCTCTTGAAAATGGCCGAGAGTCTTGGCAGACCACATAATGTTTTTCCTGCCTGCTGTAGCAATTGGAATGCACTGTGCTAGGTGCTGTATGATTCTTTAATTGTATTTTTAATGATTCTTTTCTTTCTTACATTGTATTTTATTATATTACAATTTGCATTCCATATAATTCAATTTGTAAATAGAATATAAGAAAAAAGAAGCAATAAAAATATCATTAAAAGCAGCATGAATATTTCAGTTGGACATACTGTGCATGAAGGCAGTTCTGTGTATTCAGAGGTGCACTACCATATAGCTATCATTGATGGACTTATCCTCTATGAATTTGGCTGATCCTCCCACTTAAAATCCCTCTAAGCTTGCAGCTATTGCTGCATCTTCTGAAAGTAAATTCCGTAGTTGATTTGGTAAGATAAATACATAAATGCATGCGTGCTCTCCTGAATACTTTAATTCCTTTTAGTTTACAGCAGAAGGATGACATCTAATGAGAAGCGAAGTTTATCTTAGAGTTTCTATTTGCTGCTGATGCATTTGTGAGCTCTCCTCTGCATGTTTACTCAGAAGCAGGGATGGAGTGTTCTGACAATTTTGGTTCTCTTAGTTTCTCATTTTTAAATCTTAAATTCAGTTCTCCACATTTCTGCAGCGATCTGTGAATTTTTTTAATCATAAAAATTCTTCAGCATTTTAGTGCTAATTTCTCCTAATAAATACATTTGCATAAGCAGTTTTGACTAATGTACACATTTTTGGAAGCAATTCCTCCTAATATAATGCATTTTTGTATGTTATTTTCAAAAATATATTCATTTTGTGCACACTTTCCCTTAATATATAATTTTTTCTAAACATTGTTTGGTTGGCGAACTGCATTGCAAAATTCGAATAAATGGGACTTTCAAAGGATGGCTGTGTTTCAGTTCTCATATTGTTTCAGAATTTGATAAATTTGCCTTTAAGTGTGAACTGAATTGAGTTTCTCCCCCATCCCTATTTGGGAGTAAGTCCCACTGTGTTCAGTGAGGTTTCTTGCCAAGTGAATGCGCACAGGATTGGAACCTTTGTTTAGCTGTGGCAAAACCCATGCTTGTATGTCATATTGTCTCCCAGCCCACAGGTTACATAGCGAATACCACTGACTTGGCTCCCATCCCCTGTATTGGCTTTGAACCATAATAATGTCAGTTAGATTACAGACACAGCATAGGCAGGCCACTTAGCTGTTAATCAAAGCACAGCACATGAGACTTGTCCTTTTAAATCTTTGATATGCTCTTCATTAAAAATAGCATTTGGAGACAAACTCTTTGTTTCCACTAAATCAGCACCTGATCTCTCTAGGTGACGGACATTGCTTTGTTCTAAAGCTCTCCCTTCCCCCCCCATCTCATACTCCTGCAAATCAGACAGTTTGCTGCTTCGTGTTAATACAGATAAGCCCCCTACCTTTAGGCTTCTGGGATTCTTCTAATCCTTCCTAATCACTTCTGAACTCACCAGTCCTTAGCGCCTCACTTGCCCTGACCCCTGTGGGATTTGTCTTTTCTTTTTGAACTAGCCAACAATTTAAGGCTGCATGATTGACTTTGAACCAGCCAACAATTTAAGGCTGCATGATTGACTTCATGGAACTTTTACTAGGGTTAGGTGCTTACTTCTTGTATGAAAGCTAACTGGATTTAGAAAGGGGGGAAGAGGAAGGGAGAGGGAGACCAGAATAAACAGGCAAGACCCAAGGTCTGGGTTGAAACTAGGGATGTAAGAAGTCATTGTTTTCCATTCCACCTTGTATTCGTCGCATGCAGCACTGTTTCCATCCTGCTGCAGTTCATCTTCCACCAACACCGACATTATTCATCTCACTGTCCACTCAGGTGAAATTATGTAATTTAATTATGACATCAGGAAGTAATTCCACTCATCCATTTTGAAACAAAAGAAGCACAGTGTAAATGGGGAAGAAAAACATAATCAGTTGTGTATCATTTGCAGACTGCAAACACCGTTCACATTCACTGGATTGATTTCCATTCTGGACATGGAACAAATAAGTGAACATCAGCAATTTCTGTTCCCATTTCCATTTTCATTGCAATTCTCTGACATCCTTGGTTTAAACTAAACCACCTTCTTAATTACATCTTATGATCTGCATAGAGGGAACAAAATAGCTATCAAACTCCTAAGCCTATCCTAATTGGGCAAGCCTTTCCGCAGGCAGGAAATGTGAACTGAATCGAATTTCTCAACTGTCCCTAGCCTGGGTAAACAGGAATGTTTTTAAATTCTTCTTGAATGTCAGTAATGAGAGAGACAGAAGTACCTGGGAGGGCAACCCACAAAAGGGGAACTGCCACTGAAAAGGCCTTGTCACAGATCAATGCCAACTGGGCAGCCCACAGTGGTGGCACCACCAACAAGGCCTCAATAAGGTTAAAGGGAAGGTGTTAGAAAAATGTGTGCATGTAGATCTGTCAGTATGGAGGTGAGAGCATTCCTGCATTAAAACAAAAGCCACTCTGTAGTGTAATGTGGCAAGAAGCCAATGGACTAGCGTTTGACATGCCTGCAATGAGAGCAGGACTAATGATGGAGAGGACCATGTGAAGTGCATTCAGAAAAATGCCTAGACCTAGAGGCATTTCCCTTTCTTCCTTCCTTCCCCTCCTTTGACCTTTGTTCTCTCTGCCTCTGCTGTGCCTTGGGCAAAGTAGAGCAGATGGCACAAACCAGCTCATCAGCTAACCCCAGCTGGTGTGACAGGTTCCTTGTCCCAAAAGTATCCTGTCTACAACACTTGGAAAGATAGGAGGAGAGAGATTGGTAGGGAAGGAGAAAGAAATCACCAGCAACATTACTTGGGGTTCAGTCTCCATTTCCATTTGATGCCCTGTGTTTGGTTGTGCTTTAGCCCCTCTAAGTCATGCAAACAGGAATAAACTGAAGATATTTGCTGATAATACTAATTTGGGTGCTAACAATAGGATGAAAACCAGATGATGATATTCAACCCTAGTTCTACTCAGAGTTGACCCACTGAAGTCAATAGGCATGACTAACTTAGGTTCATTAATTTCAATGGGTCTATTCCAGCCTTTCCCAACTAGTGGGCCACCAGTTGTTGTTGGACCACAACTCCCATCAGCCTCAGCCAGCATTGCCAATGGTCAGGAAAGATGGGAATTGTGGTCCAACAACATCTGGTGGCCCACTAGTTGGGAAAGGCTGGTCTATTCTAAGTAGGGCTTAGTTGAAACCAACCCCAGGAAATTAATACAGGGTGAATTAGATAAATAATGACAAACCCCAGATGAAATGTAATCCACTGAAGATCATATCATTGCAAATGATGTCTGCCAGGAGTTCCCCAGAAAGATATGTTACTGAAGCAAAGAGTATATCTGATGACTTCTGGATGGCCATTTCTGGAAATAGAATTGTTGGACTAGATAGAAAATCAAAGATGGGGGAGCTGTGGTCCTCCAGATGTTGTTGGACTCCAACTCCTAACAGCCTTGGCTACCATGGAAAATGGTCAGGGATGACGGAAGCCATAGTCCAGAGATGGGGAACCTGTGGTCCTCCAGATGTTGCTGGACTACAACTCCCATCATACCTATCATTTGCCATACTGTCTGGGGCTGATGGGTGATGGCGTCCAACAACATCTGGAGGACCACAGGTTCCCCATCCTTGTAGAAGATGAAGCTTTGCCTTGAGCCAGGAAGGTATTTATATGTTCTTGTAATCCTGACCAACTCCAGGTTTGAGGGGTCTCTCAGCAAAGTGCACTTGATGTCTGTGCCCCTCAAAAATTTGTGTGTGTGTGTAGCTTCATGGTAGCCTGGCAGAGAGGCTAACTTTTTTTTTTAACTGTAAGGAATAGCAACCTCCTGTCAACCATCATTTTGTTTTCCCCACAATATCCCAGACAAAAATGTCAGCCTCAAGCCAAACGATGGTTATTCTAGAGTTTTGTATTGTAGCAGGCAGGGAGGCAGACATCAGTGTGTGGCTACACAGATACCATTAGGAGACTCCAAACAGGATATGAGGGTAATGGTTGTTCTCCATTATTAGTGTTCAGTAGCTTACTAGCTTTCAATTTGATCCTATGAGCCCCACCCCACCTGCAGTCTGAATTGGTACAGTCCAGGCACAGGTTTGCAACCCCATCTGTGGCAAGACCAAAGAGACCTCCAACACATATTTCTACCCCTCCTGAGTCACTCTCCATGTGGAACCTGGCTGGGAGTAAATCTCAACCCTCCCTAATCCAAAGCTATAATACACTGTGATTTGCGTGAATATAGGGCATTTTACTATCCGATTATGTGAGCAAATCCAGTAGGAAACATTAAGGAATTGAGAAGCACCTTTCTCAGGGAGAGTTGGGCCAGGTGGCCTTCGTCATTGCAATCCTAACCATGTCTACTTGGGAGTAAGTCCTATTGAATTCAGCGGGGCTTACTCCCAGGTAAGAGAGGTGAGGATTACAGCTTAGCCCAACAATTCTGTGGTGCTCTCTGTAATTCAGCCTTTCCCTTTCTCTTCTCATTACTTGTGCCATACAAGGTCAGGAATAGCTGCAACGCCGGACTTTGGCCAGTGACTGAGGTGCTACTTGCATAATTGTGTCCAGGGGACAAGGAGCAGCTTTGAGACAGAATGAGGGAACTTGTCTGTTACTGGAAATCAGGGCAGCATCTGTGTGTCCCTTGCTAAAAACACACACACAAAATAAACGCCAAGGTAAGCTAAAATCTGCATACAGTATGCATTCCCCAAATTAAGCAAAATGGCATCTGGTGGCTTTCTTTTTATAATTTATTCTGCTTTTGAATTTAGGTGTTTTTTTTAAAAAAAAAATCAAGATTCTGAGGACTCTTGAACAAGGACCTAGCTCATTCAAGGGCATTGGAGATGCAAAGCTGAGAAAGGTTCAGAAAATGTCAACCAAAATGATCAAGGGGTTGAAGCAACTTCCCTATGTAAGGAAAGGCTTGGGGCTTTTTAGTTTAGGGGGGAAAAGGTGAATGATACAGGTGGGGTACCTGGTCAAGCACTGTGAGAAACAAGATCCTAGACTGGTTGAACCTTTGGTCCCATCCTACAATGCTCTTAAAAATCTATGTTGTTGTTATGTGCCTTCACGTCAATTACGACTTATGGCAACCCTATGAATCAGTGACCTCCAAGAGCATCTGTTATAAACCACCCTGTTCAGATCTTGTATGTTCAGGTCTGTGGCTTCCTTTAGGGAATCAATCCATCTCTTGTTTGGCCTTCCTCATTTTCTACTCCCTTCTATTTTTCCAAGCAGTATTGTTTTTTCTAGTGAATCAGGTCTTCTCATGATGTGTCCAAAGGATGATAACCTCAGTTTCATCATTTTAGCTTCTAGTGATACTTCTGGTTCAATTTGTTCTAACACCCAATTATTTGTCTTTTTCGCAGTCCGTGGTATGCGCAAAGCTCTTCTCCAGCACCACATTTCAAATGAGTTGATTTTTCTCTTATCCACTTTTTTCACTGTCCAACTTTCACATCCATACATAGAGATCAGGAATACCATGGTCTGAATGATCCTGACTTTGGTGTTCAGTGATACATCTTTGCATTTGAGGACCTTTTCTAGTTCTCTCATAGCTGCCCTACCCAGTCCTAGCCTTCTTCTGATTTCTTGACTATTGTCCCCATTTTGGTTGATGACTGTGCCAAGGTATTGATAATCCTTGACAAGTTCAATGTCCTCGTTGTCATCTTTAAAGTTACATAAATCTTCTGTTGTCTTTTTGTCATTCATCTGTATGTATACCTATAGCCCTTTAAAGTGTGCTTTAAATGCATTAGGGAAGAGTCATAGCTCAGTGGCAGAGCATCTCCTTTGCATGCAGGAGACCCCACATTCAATTCGCAGCATCTCCAGGTAGGGTTGGAAAAAGACTCCTTGACTGGAAAAACAAGCCAACCAGAAGAGCTTCGGTCAGGTTAGGGTAGACAATACTGAGCTACATGTAGTATTGGTCTGACTCAGTATAAAGCAGCTTCCTGGGTTCCTATGGTCCCCAAATATCTTTAGATTGCAGGGCATGTAAGTGGAAGTCATCGTGGTAGAGAGTTTGGGGACCAGATACTAAAACAGATTGATGAAATAATCAGCATATGGCTGCTTCTCTAAGCTGCAGTGCCTTTAGGCTGTATGAAACATTCATATTATTGCAATTGGAAGTCACTTAAAAATATGGTCTCGGTTGCCAAAAGAAAAGAAAAGAAAAAAAGTTAACTGCACAATTTCAGACAGGTCCTACAGAGAAACACTGCTTAATGAAGCTGACGATATGGAACGCCAGGGAGACGGAGCGACTTGGGGTATTAATAAGATGTCAGGGAGGAAGACTTTTGTTGTGACATGAATGGAGAGAATTAGTAGATGTTTGGAAGGCAATATCTGGCAGTCCGAGTCCTTTCGGTGCTTTCAGATATAGTTTGGAAAGGAACTAGCTCTTATGTAAATGTACTAAGCTTTTGATGACCATCATTTATTAGAATTAGCTATGCAGTTCATTAAGAAGTATCTTACCTGGTGCCGTGGGAGTGAATGATGGCTGCCTGAGCACACCCAAAGCGAGCTGCTTCAAACATCTTTCAGCTCCCTTAATGAAGCCAATCACTTTGGACATGTTGCTGATCAAAATGTACTGACGTTTGGGATTTAGCGGTGTCATATAATGTGCACCGAAAGACCTTTGGTAGCCTAGAATGCTTGGCTAATTGTAGTGCATCAAAACCAAAAAGCTTACACCTGCATTTCTGCAGGCACATACACAAGTCCTGGGAACATCATCAGCAAAACAAATCTATTTGCTATTTATCATTTTCAAAAGTTTTTTTTAAAAAAATAGCTTGCAGCACACCGAGATTTTTTTAAAGCACCTAATGAAAAGCATCGTCTTCATCATCATCACCATCATCATCATCATCCCAGCCGTTCTCCAAGGCAGGTGTGGGGAACCTCCAAATGTTGCTGAACCACAATTCTCATCATCCCTGCCCATTGGCCATGTTTGCTGATGGGAGCTGTAGTTCAGCAACATCTGAGGAGCCAAAGATTTCCTACTTCTGCTCCAAGGAGTTCAGGATAGTGTATCTGTATATGATTTTTCTCCCATTTATCCTCACAACTCTGTTGGCTAGACTAAGAATAGCATATTAAGTACAGAACATACATTGGAAGCTGCAACACACTGAGCCAGATCTTGTGTCCATCTAGCTCAGTACTGGCTGCACTTGACTGGCAGCACCTCTCTAGGTTTCCAGACAGGGATCTTCCTCAACCCTACTTCTTCTTATGTGTCCTCAGGGGTTAGCTTTAAATATTCTCTGTCTAGTGAAGAAAATAATCAGTACTCCAAATACCCAAACTGGTAGATCAGCTTTCCCCAACCTGGTGCCCTCCATATATTTTGGATTATAACACCCATCATCCGCAGCCAGCATGAGAGTTTACTCCAAGATATCTGGAAGGCACCAGGTTGGGGAAGGCTGGGATAGATCAACCAGTGAGAGGCTCTGGAAGAGGTTAGTGTCCTTGGCAGTGTTGATTAGGATGCCCCCTGACTGTCGCTACCTGAAAGATCGTCTTACCCCTTATATACCCAGTTGATCACTGCGCTCAGCAGGTGAGGACCTCCTGCAGATACCATCTTATCAGGAGGTCCGTTTTGCACGACATACAAATCAAACCTTTAATGCTGTGGCCACTTTGGAATTCCATCCCCTTTAGGGTTGCCAGGTCAGAAGCATCCCAAAACCTGAGATTTGAGGGGCGGGCCCTAGTGATGTCACGGGGTGGGCCCTAGTGATGTCACGGACCGGGCCCTAGTGATGTCATGGGGCGGGCCCGAGTGATGTCATTAAGCATGATAAATTAAGCATCATTCACAGTTGCTTGGAGCACACAATTAAAAAAAATATCTGATTGGAAATAAAGATAGAAACCTTAGCTAAAAGATGGAGCCTGGGTAGGGAACATTTAATCTAGCCTACTTGCTTTCAGCAAGAAGGGTTAAGTGCCTTCAGGCCAGGCCAGTCACCAGAAGGCCACTGCAGAGACAAAGAAGCCTAGTGTTGTGGAGATGTTAGATGGGAGCTTTGGGGAGTAAAGATGGAGGCTCCTGAAGGCTGTAATTCTAAACACACTTACTAAGGGATTAAGCCCCATAGAACTCAACAGGACTGACTTCTAAGTAGATATAGTTTGGACCATGCTGTTGGTAAACCTTGACTAGGGTTCTTCTGCAAAGACATCCATATCCAAGCAGGGTTGGCAACCCCCTGCCTGGAATACCCTGCCCTTATCTTTTAATGTGGCTGCTCCAAACGTTTTTACAGATTTGACCCTTTACTTCAGAAAGAGGTCTGAAAAATGAGTAAGAGTAAGAAGTATATTTTAAAATTGTTCTTTTCAATTCACTCTTGAATGAACATCATACCTAGGGCAGATCCACACCATTCATTTAAAGCACATTCAACACCCATTTGAAGCACATGAATCCCACCACAGAATCATGGGAACGGCAGTTTGTTAAGAGTGGTGAGAACTATAACTGTGAGGGGGAAATGACACTTCCCAGAATTCTTTAGGGAAAGTCATGCGCTTTAAATGCGAGTTGGATGTGCTTTACACATATTGTGTGAATCCACTTGATAAATTTTGCAGTGTAAATTGTTTTAATTAATTTTTCAAAATGGAAATGAGCTATAAACTGTAGTGGGTGACCATGGGCTACTCACCATCTCTCAGCCTATCTGCCCCTCAGGATGAAAACAATGGAGAACCATGACTACCCCAAGGCATATTTAAAATGTAAAGGAAGTATTTTACAACCATAGTATGAAATCAGATACTTATAGGGACACAGCATGACAAAACTGGGTGGAAGTAACGAGTGGGGTACCACAGGGCTTGGTCCTGGGCCCAGTGCTCTTCAACATTTTTATTAACTACTTGGATGAGGTGGTACAGAGCATGCTTATCAAATTTGCAGATGATACAAAATTGGGGGGCATAGCTAATACTGTGGAAGACAGAAACAAAATTCAAAGGGACCTTGATAGGCTGGAGCATTGGGCTGAAAACAACAGAATGAAATTCAACAGGGATAAATGCAAAGTTCTACACTTAGGAAAAAGAAACCAAATCCACAGTTATAAGATGGGGGATACTTGGCTCAGCAGTACGACATGAGAGAAGGATCTTGGAATTTTCGTTGATCACAAGCTGAATATGAGCCAACAGTGTGATGTGGCTGCAAAAAAGGCAAATGCTATATCAGGCTGCATTAACAGAAGTATAGTTTCCAAATCGTGTGAAGTATTAGTTCCCCTCTATTCAGCACTGGTTAGACCTCATCTTGAGTGCTGCGTCCAGTTCTGGTCTCTGCACTTCAAGAAGGATGCAGACAAACTGGAACAGGTTCAGAGGAGGGCAACAAGGATTATCAGGGGACTGGAAACAAAGGCCTATGAGGAGAGACTGAAGGAACTGGGCACATTTAACCTGGAGAAGAGAAGACTGAGGGGAGATATGATAGCACTCTTCAAGTACATGAAAGGTTGCCACACAGAGGAGGGCCAGGATCTCTTCTCGATCGTCCCAGAGTGCAGGACACAGAATAATGGGCTCAAGTTGCAAGAAGCCAGATTTCGACTGGACATCAGGAAAAGCTTCCTAACTGTTAGAGCCATACGACAATGGAATCAATTACTAGAGAGGTAGTGGGCTCTCCAACACTGGGGGCATTCAAGAGGCAGCTGGACAGCCATCTGTTGGGAATGCTTTGATTTGGATTCCTGCATTGAGCAGGGGGTTGGACTTGATGGCCTTATAGGCCCCTTCCAACTCTACTATTCTATGATTCTATGAAAATATTTATATAAGCATGACTATCAAATATGTTTATTATTTATACAACCTGTAAAGATATTTATAGTGCAATCCTATGTTTGTTTACTCAGAAGCAAGTCCCAATGTATTCAATGGGGCTTACTCAACCAGGGAAAACTGTACCCTGAAGTGATAAGGAACTTGTTCTTTTAACAAGTCTTTTAAGTTGAGACCTTATCCCAGTCTGCGTCTGTGTTGGAATTGCTTTTTAATAAGTTTTTAAACCTTTTCTTTAAAAAAAATGTTTTCAAAGCTTTTAAAAATGTTTTTAAAGCTTTTAAAAATGTTTTTAAAGATGTTTTGTTTTAATATATTTTAAAGTCTTTATGATTTTTAAAGTATTTTTAGTGCTTTTGTTTGCCGCCCTGGGCTCCTACTGGGAGGAAGGGCGGGATATAAATCAAATAATAAATAAATAAAAATAAATAAATAAACTTCATTCATTTTTTAAAAAAATCAGTATTAGTATTAGTTTCCTACATAATAAAAACTGTGATAAACCCTGCCTAATTTCTTTAAAAATAGGGTTGGAGGGAGAGAGAAAGATTTACAACAAGTCTGCGCTATGTTTACTCACAAGTCCCATTAATTTACAGCACTATCCTAACCATGTCTACTCAAAAGTAAGTCCTAATGGAGTTCAATGGGGTTTACTCCAGGTACATGCTTTACTCCCAGAAATTGCTTTACTCCCAGAAAAGCAGATATTGGATTAAATACTTTCATATTTCATAGCCCAGGGTCTGACTCTTGGACAGAAGAGGGGGAAAAAGTTAAGCCATATTACTTACGCAAACTGCAAAAATCTTAAAGCCACCATTTTCTGACGTTCAGCCTAGGCATGCCTGGATCAACAAGTCACAACTCTGGCTTCATTGGCTACAATCCTGAAAGGGCGGGGTTACAGCCAGAGCTTTGAAAAGTTACTTTTTTAAACTACAACTCCCATCAGCCCCAGCCAGCATGGCCACTGGATTGGGCTGATAGGAGTTGTAGCTAGAGAAAGGATCAGTAAAAAAAAAAAAGTCACGCGGGGGGCGGTTGACGTTTTAGTGTATATCTTGGGAACTAGACCACCTAGAAACTTACTTTTTTTAAAAAAAATTGAAGCTGAGAGTCTGGAGATTAAGGGGTGCTAGCCAGAGAGCTGGAGGGCCCCCCAAAACCGGAGACTCCAGCCAAAAACTGGAGATTACACAACATGGAGGCAATTCTGGCCGGAGGTGAGAAAGGCAAGGGCGGAGCCGGAGACTCCAGCCATTTGCCGGAGATCTGGCAACCCTAATCCCCTTAAATATTAGACAGGTGCCTTCTCTGTTGTCTTTTCAGTGTCTACTGAAAACCTTCCTCTTCCAACAAGCCTATTTAAGATGTAATGTTTATCCCAGTTTGTTGGAAATTTTTTAAGATTTTTTAATTGTTTTACCCTTTGTTGTTTGCTGCCCTGGGTTCCTTTGGGAGGAAGGGTGGGATATAAATTAATTAAATAAATAAATAAAATTTGCAGGAGAGATTTGAGCATATGCTGGAAATTTAGACTTGCCGGTTATAATAAATTCAAGGGCTTGGTTGCCTGAGCACAATAAACCCACTTTTTTTGAAAAACAAAAAAGCAGACTTTTTGAGGTTAGGAAAACTATGAGGAAATTAATTGAAAAGGGTGGGATAAAGGAATGATTAATGGGAACATATATAATTATGCCACAAGCAAATCAGGATGCATGCTCAATGTACAAGTTGTTTAAAGGAGGCCTTACTCTTCTAAAAGCTAGGATCCTGGAGAAGCAAATTTATAGCAAAGGGTATTGAAAGTGGCACAGGGTTTGGGGGGGTCACAACTTCCTACCCTTATAATAATAACAATAACAATAATATTAAATCTACATGACAGTAGTCCAAATAAATGCATTTACTGAATAACAGAACAAGCAAATGTGTATATATCTGCCCATTTAGCGTAATCTAGTCTGCTTTCAGAGATCTAAATAGTGCAGCAATATTTAGTCAATGTATCAGCTAAAACCATTTTTTATTAAAAGGACAAATTAAAGTATAACTTACATTCCATCTCATAATACCCGCCCCCAAAAGTTATAGTCACTGGATTTTTTGTTAAGTTGTTTTTATTTGCAAATTTAACAATGAAAGGGAGCAATCCAACTCACCTTCCCACTGGGCTGGGGGGAGTTGGATGTAGTGGATCCCTGGCTGAGCTGGCAGGCTCCCGGCACTGCCGGGTTCTGCCAGCAGAGGTCCCCAATACTGGCTGAGCCATGGCAGTGCCGGGAGCCTGCTGGAACTGATGTGAGTCCACTGGTGACGGCCAGTCCAGCAGACAGAGAGCTGGTGGAAGCCGGCAGCAGTCCTGAAAAGGGAATGTTCTGCAGGTGTGGTGGGGGAGGGGCTGTGGGGGGGGGACTTACACAGCATCCAAGTCCCCCTTGGAGTGCTCCTTTGGCTTCCAATCTGGCCCAAATTTCCACCAGCAAAAAAGCCAGTGCAGTAAAATTATTCTAATGGTGGTCTATGGGAAGTGCTGACACTCCAATATGGCTTTTTGTTGGAGTTGGCTCTTCCCTTCCAGCTCCTATGCACAGCTCCTTGCAGAGCCTGCCTTTAGGTAGGCCAGCAGCTCCTGAGCAGCAAGTGGATGCCACAGAGTTTCCCACCGGCTCCTCCTCCGCTGCCCCCTCTCCTGCTGGCTACCCCTGAGTTGGATTGCTCTGAAAGAAAAGAAAGAAGAAAACAAAAGTGATGATTAAAGAAAAACAAATAAAGAAAATAATATATGAATAATAATAATAATTGTAGTAATAATAAATAAAACCATCCACATTACAGATACAATGACCATCAGTACCTCCATCTTAAATTAAACATATGATTTAATACAAGCTCTTCAAAAGTCCAAAGTGACAGTCATTGTTCACTGTAAATGTATTTCATATTGGGATGGGAAAAAACTCAATGCAAAACCATTGGGAAAGCAGGACTGGAAGTAATACCAAAAGTAATGTATAACTTAAGTCAAAATGTATTTATCGGGGTGTCTAAAACAGTAAGAAGAGTAATTGATGATAAAGAACCTTGACTTTATAATACATAACACATAGGAATACCAGACACCCTCTGACTTTTGGTGACAAAGGCCTCATCTGTGCTACATATTTAAAGCAGTATCATGCCACTTTAAACAGTCATCGCTTCCCCCCCAAAATCCTGGGAACTATAGTTTGTTGTTTGGTGCTGAGCATTGTTAGGAAACCCCTATTCCCCTCATAAAGCTACAATTCCCAAAGTTTCCTAGGAAGAGGGATTGACTATTAAACCACTCTGGGAACTGTCACTCTGTGAGGGGTTACCCAGGGAACTCTCAGCAATAAATTAGAGTGCTAGGATTCTCTGGGGAAAGCCATGACTTTTTAAAGTGGTATGATGCTGCTTTAAATATATAGTCATAAATATATGACTTATAGCTTAAAATATTTTGGTGGACTTAAAAGGAGCCCAAATTAAGCAGTCAAAATGCAAAAAAAGATTTAAATTTGTTTCAAAGTACATATAAAACATAACAGTAGTTTCTCCACTTAGAAGAGGCATTCCTTCATATGTATGACAGGGCAAGCATGGCCGTTCTGAAATGATGCTTGCTGCAACATACATGTCCATCATAAAAAAAACACCACCACCTTATTTTGTTACCTGATGTTTTGGAGCTTTCACACAATGTAAGCCATTTTATCCCAATCACAGGAACTAGAGCAGGGCAGGCCCTCCAGTGGTCATCCAAATGTTGCTGGACTACATGTTCTGTCATTGTTGAGCATCGGCTATGTTGGCTGGGGTTGATGGGAGTTGGAGTCCAGCAACATCTGTAAAGCCCACAGGTTCCTCAAAACTAGATTCATATTTTACAACTGCAGGCTGAGATTTTCTGGATACCAAATTCTGAGCCAGATTTCTTGCATGCCTGCACATTGAAGCCACAGATCTCCTGCTTGGGATATGAATTAATGTTCTGCTTTTGGCCTAGGCTTCTGGAAGCACATCCTGCAGATAAGTATAGGGGAGAAATTAAATCAAGTTCTTATTTAAAGCTGAATCTATGAAATGTGCACTTTCTGAAACAATATGAGAACTGAAACAAGCTACCTTTCAAAATTCATACTTATCTGAAATTTGCAGTGCAGTTCTCCAACTAAACAATATTTACAAAAATGCATATGTTAGGGGAAAGTGTGCATAAAAATCAGAATATTAGTGAAAATAATATGCATGATATTAGAAGAAATTGCTCACAAGAAATGTGCATTAGTCAAAAATGCAGACAAAAATGTGTTTAGTAGGAGAAATGTGCACTAGAAGGCTGAAGAATTTTCATGAGGATTTTATTATTTAAAAGTGGCTGCAGAACAGAATTTAAGACTGGGCAAATGAGTAAGTGACAGAAGCAAAACTGACAGATCCTGCCATCCCTACCTGCAAAACACATGCAAGCACTGAGCCTGCCTAAGATCAAAGCTATTAAAATAAATGCCCTACTGCCTTTGTTTGAAGCCCAGAACATCCAGTAGAAGGGCAAAGCTGACCAACATCCCAGAGGAGCTGATGTTCCAAGCTGTCATCCTTCTGCATTTCAACAACGTACACAAAAATTACTTACATGAGTTAAAAGTGCTGATCATACATAACAAAAACAGGTGCAGATGTAGGATGCAGAGCACAGAGACAGGAGACGCGAGTGACCTTTACTGGGGGTTGGCTCTAGTTCTGCATGGAAAAACAAGCCAACCTGGTTTACAGGTTTACAGAGGAGCTTTTGCAAAGAGGGACGTGAAGGAGGTGGGTGAGAGAGACAAGCCGGACAGAAGGATGTGCTGTATTTACAAACAGTAAGAGTGTCCAGTGCAGCTTGTAAATTGGTGGGCAGAGCTGGATGAACCAGGATGTATTAGCCTATCAACAGTTATTAGTCATGATGACTAAATAGCACCTCCATGCTCAGAGGCAGCGTGCCTCAGAATACCTCCTTCATGGGGAGCAACAGCAGGAGAGGGTTATTGCCTTCACACCCTGCTTGTAGGCTTCCTGAAGGCATCTGATTGGACACTGTGAGAAGCCAATTGCTGGACTCAGTTGGCCATTGATCTTATCAACTAGGGCTCTCCTTGTGTTCTTATAACCAGAGCCAAATAAGCACTAGGGTAAGGATGAGGAACCTGGGGCCCTCCAGGTTTAGCTGGACTATAATTTTCATCGTCCCTGACCATTGGCCACTGTGGCCTGGGGCTGATAGATGTTGGAGCCCAATAACGCCTGGAGGACCATAGGTTCCCCACCCCAGAGGGCATTCCTGGCAGCTGTCTAGTATCCCTGTCATACCAAAGAGCCGCAGAGCCCCATCCTGGCACACATACAAGAAGGTAATGCAATACATACCACCAAAAGGTTTGTGCTGGATTTGTTAGTGAGGCAAATTCTGAGACTGCCTAATTGCCACATGCACGTTTCCTCACCATTAGGACTGTGGGCTGTAGCAGAAGGGAGGAAAACTGATGAAATGTCCTTGTACAATGCCCAGGGACCTCTCAGTGTCCTGGCAGCAAGCCTGGCAGAGCGACGTGATGTTGGACCTGCCAGGACTGGAGGAAATTAAATCCTGCAGCTGGTCATAGAATCATAGAATCGTAGAGTTGGAAGGGGCCTATAAGGCCACTGAATCCAGTCCCATGCTGAATGCAGGAATCCAAGTTAAAGCATACCCAACAGGTGGCAGTCCAGCTGCCTCTTGAAGGCCTCCAGTGGCCACAGTGCCAGATGCTGCCATGATGGGCTGCTCAGGGCTTTTGGGACACTGGAATCTACTTTATACCAAGCAAGCCTCTTTGTCAATGTGAATGCGGCTCTCCAAGCCTCTATAAGTGGGTCTTGTGACTCTCCCTGGGCCACTCCCCCTCTCCCCAGGCCACACCCTTCACTGGCCTTGCTGTGCACTCTCTTTGAGTGCTTTTGCCTGGCTGTGATGTGTCCTCTGATCATGTCTCTTGCTTACCTAGATGGAGGATGGGGAGGGATGTGTGAGTGTGTGTAGAAACTAACCTATTGTACCAAGCAGTGGCGGCTGGTGGCTCCATGTCAGTGGGGTAATGGAATCTACTCTGAGTTTTAGTCCAAACTTTTGAGGAGCTGTCCAATGTGCTGAACCTATTGTGCGGGTAGGTTTCAGCACTTTGGACAGCTCCTTGAAAGTTCATACTAAAACCTGGAGCAGATTCCACTGCCCCACTGACATGGAGCCACTAGCCGCCATTGGTACCAAGGTGAAAACTTATTGCCTCTGCCCCACACCACCATGTCTACCATGTGGCCCCAGTAGGTTGCCCAGAAAGAAATGTAGGCCTTAGGCTGAAAAAGGTTCACCACCCCTGCTCTAGGGTCTTTCACATCACCCGCTACTCCATCATATTTTAACAGGAAATTTATTGATTGATTTATTGATTTTATTTGACAAAATTTATATGCTGCTTGATTGTAAAAAAAAAACCCTCTAAGCAGATTACCAAAAAAAATTGATAAAACAGTTAAAATAAGTAATTAAAACATTTTTAAAACAATTAAAACAGCATCAGACTAAAAAGATAAAAACACATCAGCATCCATCTGCCTGGATAGGCTTGCCTAAACAAAAATGCTTTAAGCAGGTACCGAAAAGAATACAGCTAAGGCACCTGCCTCATGTCAATGGCAGGAAGTTCCAAAGTTTAGGTGCTGCCACATTTAAAGAACCATTTCTTACAAGTGTGGAATGGGTATTATGTGGCACCTGTTCCACAGATTGAAGTGCTTGAGTGGTTGGGATGGGATCCTTTGACTGGTGCTGGTTTGAATGCATTCCGTCAACCTAACAGGATGGTCTCCATTTGAATATGTTCTTTACCAATCCATTTTTCCCTTAATATTTTGAAAGGAAATGTTGATAACTTAAAGGAAATATTGATGAAAATATCAATATCAATATTTAAGATGCAGATTTTTTTAAAAAAAAAACCATTTCTGAAAATAACCATGGAAAATCACTACATAAAAATCTGACCCACAACAATAGCAAATATTCAAATTAATAGAATATTAGTAACAAATCTGAATTGGGAGGAATTCTAACACATCCTATCAAATGGGCCCATATGGGATGTAGTAGCATAAATCTGGAAGTTGGGGTTGTACTTTGAGGAGGTTTAGATATTGGCACACCACACTTGTTCCTGGCCTAGGGATCCTTTTTGGGGCATATAACTGGTTAATTCCTGTGAAAAGTAATTACGTAAATGGATTGAAGCCAAGCCTGAGAAAGCAGTTTGAAAGAAGTTTGGTTGTCTCTTTCCCAGAGATAAGCTCATTACTCTCCCAGGCATCTCACGATGACCACCTGGCATCTAGAGAGATTGCTATCTATCTTGGCTGTCTCCCAAGTGCTGTTCCAGCCTTGTGAAAATGTAAACATCATCACAAGCACAAATAAATGACCTAATTAGCAGGAGTAGTCAATCAGCTCTAATAGTATAAAAAGTCCTGCAAAACTGTCCCATATGAAGACTCAGAGCAGACCAACTTCCAGGATGGTGTGGCATGTCAAAAGCTTCAAGGATCTGTTCGCTGTCATCCTGAGGGTTCCCAACGGCAGAAGGAATGTGAGGTTGATTTATTTCTGTTGTCTGTAAGCTGTTCTTAATTGCTAATAAATCTGTAACTTTAAATCAATTTGTGTATTATCTCCAGATCCGCAAAGAACCTTAGCCTTTGGCATAATAAATTGTCTCTGGCAAGACATTGGGTAAGGCTGTTCTGCAAGTAAACTGGTCCCCAGATATTAAGGGCTTTATATACCAATAGTAACACCTTGAACTTGACCCAATAACAAATCAGTGACCAGTGCAGATCCCTGAGCAGAGGTTATATGCTGGCAGGGTCTCATTCCTGTCAGCAATCTGACTGCAGCATTCTGCACTAACTGCAGTTTCTGGGTCAAGTGCAAGGGAATCCGCACATAGAGTACATTGCAGTAATCCAGTCCTGAAGTCACCATGCCTGAACTACTGTGGTCAAGCTCTTCTTGTCCAAGAACAGTCATAGTTGTCTCACCAGGTGTAGCTGACACTGAGAGTACCTGGGTCTCCAGGGGCAGAGCTAGATCCAGAAGCACCCCCCAGACTGTGTACCTACTCCTTCAGGTATTGAATCTGAGACTTTTTGCATGCAAATAATATTACTACCAAGCTATGCTTCCTCCCCAAGGTTCTGTGGCTTCTTAGGAGATGTGACTATTACAAGGACAGATTTCAACATTCAAATTTGCCCACACATCAAAGGAGACCTTGTCATCAAAAGAAGGTCAACTGATTCCCATTTTACAGAAGGGAGAGCGAAAGACTGAGAGTTAATGGCTTGCTTCAGGCCACCCAGTTTTTGACCAGCTTTCTGGGTCATTGTTCACGGACTTCCCCACCACCACCACCCAAAAATAAAACCTGCAGAGAAGATGTCTACAATCTCTAATCTCTAACAAAAATAGAGATTAAAAATGTCAATAAACCAAGCCTGCATCCTCGGTCTTCACTAGGTTCTTCTAATTGGACCCCATTCAAACTAAGAAATAGAGTGAGGCTTTGACTGGAGAAGGTTCAACATGCAAACACTCCTCCTCCACTTGATATGTCTGCCCCCATTTCAAATCAGTTCCAGCCCCTAGGGATGGAAAGATCTGTCAACTTCAGTTCTCCCAGTTTCTCATTTTTCCAATCTGAAATTCAGTTTGCCATATTTCTGCAGCAATTTGCTAATTTTTTAAAAAAGAATTCTCACTAAAATTCTTCAGCATTTTAGTGTGACTGTCTTCTACGAAACACATTTTTGTCTGTGGCTTTGCCTATTGGACACATTTTTGCAAGCGATTTCTCCTAATACGCATTTTTGTATGTTATTTTCACTAACATATTCATTTTACACACATTTCCCCTAATATATGTGTTTTTGTAAACATTGCTTTGGTGGAGAACTGCATTGCAACATTTGGATGAGTGTGAATGTCAAAGGATGGCTGTGTTTCAGTTTTCATATTGTTTTGGAAAGTGTGGATTTGATCATTTGGCTTTACATGCAAACTGGATTGAATTTCTCCCCCCTCCCTACCTGCCCCCTTCAAACTGGGCCTGACTCCAAATGAGGTTTGCACTCTGTCTTTCCCTCCTGAACCCCCTGATTTCTCTTATTTTACTTGAGAAAGTGGCAGGAGGAGTTAGTAGGGAAGGGACTGGGCATTATTATTATTATTTAAATCCCACCTTTCCTCCAAGGAGCTCAAAGGAGCATGCATAGTTCTCCCCTTCCCAATTTTATCCTCACAACCATCCTGTGATGTAGATTGGTCTGAGAGACAGTAACTGGCCCAAGGTCACCCAGTGGGGATTTGAACCCTGGTCCCCTAGATCCCGGTCCAACACTCTAACCACTGTGCTACATTTTTAAACATGTTCATTGAATGCTTGAAAAGCTGCTTGATATTTATTTTTGTTCAGCAGGAACACTCAAAAAAGCCCAAATAGTTTTCAAAGGAAGCTGGTGGGGGTTCACACATGACTAATCCTAATACCTGATTGAGTAAACACAATTTAATAACCATGACAGTCCCAAAAGATTCTGTTCAGTCACCTTCAGCAGGGTGAAGACTTAGGGGCACTCTCTGTGTACAATCTGCACTGAATCGATGAGAGAGAGAGAGAGAGAGAGAGATGATTTAAAATCAAATCACCTGCTTCCACCAAAGGCCAACTGGGAAAGATACGATGAGTTAGGCTATCTTTATGGAAGATGGAGAAGGTGGCTAACCAGCCAAGAGTTCTAGTCCCAGGGATGTCAACTGGAAAGTGTTAATAGTCAGAACAACAGATCGCTGGCAGACGCCTGCAAATGTAATAATGTGCAAGAATTATAGGCAAGCTGGAAGGGCAGGAGGAGACCAGAGGCACTGCCAAGCGATGTTACTGTCGTCACCTTCAAATGTATTTATTTTTAGTTGCATCGTGCCCTGTCTCACATTAGTAGGACATCAGTGATTGGATCTCCCACTTCTTTTTTCTGAAAGGCAGCCTTGGGGAGGATATGTTTCGTCACCCCCTTCCGTGCTATTTCCCTGAATCAGCCCCCCACAAACGCTGCAATTTGTTGAATGGGAAGAAAACAATACAACTCCTATTATTTCACGCACACACTGTAGGGGTGGGGAGTTGGATGGTTTGGAGAAATTGTGTGTTTCCTGCCCTCCCCAGTGCTGCTCTGAGGAAGCCAGCAGTCTTCCCATTGCTATGCTTCCATTTGAAAAAATCAGGAGATCTAATCATAGATGTCCTACATGATGTACAGTTTGGCCCTGAGTTGAATTATAAAATAAGAATGTAGCTCTCTCTGCTAGATCTAGAGATCCTTGGCTGGCATTAAAGGAGTGCATCCTGAGACTGGGACAGCAAAAGGAGAGAGAGTTTATGGGTCAGAAACAGAGGTGTAGCCTGATTAAAAAGATCTTAATTGACTGATCGTGTGAGTTTAAGTCACTTAATTCATTGACTGGACATATAAGGCTGTAATACAGAGTTAATCAAAAGCAAGACCCATTGAACTCAATGAGGATTACTTCTGATTAGACATGTATAGGGCCTGAAATCTAAATAAATTTGCACATGAGAAAAAAGTTCTAAAGAAACATTTTGTGTGTTTTTCTGATCTACCTTTACCAACCTGGTGCCCTAGAGATATTTTAGACTATAACTCACATCAGTCCCAGCCAGCATGGCCAATGCTGGGAGTCAGGGCTGGCACCAGCCTGCCATGGATCCTTGGGTATCAGACTGCAGGGGCCTTTGGCAGCAGCAGTAGCAGTAGCTGCTGTTGCCACCGGCAGCTTAAGTAGGTCACGCTGCATCAGCCGGTTTGCACACTGTGTGCACACTTGCCATCGCCCAAGATGGCATGGGCTGTTGAAGCCCTCACTGCCATCTTGAGTGATGGCAAGCATGTGCGCACAGCACTCTGATGTGGTGACATGGCACAGCAGGAAGTTGCACAGCCAGTCCGCACCAAAAGCAAGGGGGTTGCTTGGGAGGATGGCTGCCACCCTGAAATATGTTCTAGCATTGGGTCATGGGGTGCATGCTCTGTGACCCAATGCTAGCTACAGCAGATCATGGAGCAGAAGGTACAACCCCAGAACCCCAGCAGCAGGGACCCCTCAGCACCAGGCACCCTCAGCCAGGGCCCAATTGGGCTGCCTGCTAGCACTGGGCCTGCTGGGAGTTGTAGTCCAAAGCAACTGGAGGGCACCAAGTTGGTGAAGATTGGCTTAGGTGATGCACCACAAATGTGTCACTACACCCATCATCTTGCAAGAGGCTTTCCCTAGTCGCTGTCACACAGAGACCTCTTTTGAGATGGTACTTGCTTTGTCACCTGCAGATTTTCTATGTATTTGCATTAAAATAAATATTTGAAACATTTTTTAATTCTTCCAGCTAACTAACTGAGGACTAGGGTTGCCAGGTCAGAAGTATCCCAAACCCTGAGATTTTGGGGGCGGGCCCGAGTGATGTCATGGGGCATGCCTGAGTGATGTCAGGGGGGGTCCAAGTGATGCCACAGAGCAGGTCCAAGTGACATCATGGGGCGGGTCTGAGTGATGTCACAGGGCGGGCCCAAGTGATGTCATTAAGCATGATACTTTAAGCATCCACCACAGTTGCTTGGCGCATACAATTCATACAAAAACATTTCTCTGATTGGAAATTAAGGTAGAATTCTTAGCTAAAAGATGGAGCCTGGGTAGGGAACATTTCATCTAGCCTATTTGCTTCTGGCAAGAAGGGTTTAAGTGTCCTCAGGCCAGGCCAGGCCAGTCACCAGAAGGCCATTGTAGGAAGAAAGGAGCCTAGTGTTGTGGAGATGTTAGATGGGAGCACTCAGGGGTAAAGATGGATGCCCCCGAAGGGCTGCAATTCTAAGCACACTTACTAAGGAACTAAGCCCCATAGAACTCAATAGGACTTACTTCTGAGTAGATATGGTTTGGATTGTGTTGTTGGTAAAGCTTGATGAGGGCTCCTCTGCAAAGATATCCATATCCAAGTAGGGATGGCAACCCCCTGCCTGGAATGTCCTGCCCTTACCTTTTAACATCCAAATTTCTTTACAAATTTGACCCTTCACTTCAGAAAGAGGTCTGAGAAATGAGTAAGAAGATTCTCTACTCTTTTCTGTCTCCTCTGTGGGCTGCTACAAACTCACTTCGTCAGCCAACCCAATTCTAGTGAATATAATTGACAGAGAGGAAGCACACTTGATTTGGTCTACCTTCATAGGCAGCAGCTTGGGAACAACAACAACTGCAGCCACGCTACCCAGTATGTGGATTCTCTTTTACCACTATTGGGCAAGAAACAAACAACAAGGTGCATCATCAACGGGTTTAAGAAGGTTGAGCAGCGCGCATAGAACCACTGTTGTTGCTTCTATTGGTGAAAGGGAGTGAGGATGAAGTTAAATGAAATGCAAATTGAAAAAGAAAAACAAAAGACAGTGATGATTTCCTAAATGCAATACCATACCAACCACAACAAGATTCCTATGAGTAAGACGGAAAGCATCCCACAACCAGTCAGGATTCCTAACCAAAATTAAAAAATCCTGGCAGCCAGTCAGCCAGGGTCACAGAAAACCCCATGCAACACAACCTGACCCCGGGGCTGCAGTTAGTGCAGAATGCTGTGCCACTGCACGATTGCTGACATGAGAGAGACCCTATCAGCACATAATACCTCTGCTCTGAAATCTGCACGGTTGCTGATTTGCTACCAGGCCAAGTTCAAGGTGTGCTTTCCATGTTACGGGTTCCCTATAGTACTGGTTCTGCTCTTGTAAGAAATTGATGCTTTAGTGTGGCAGTACCTATGCTTTGGAACTCCCTGCCTATTTCCATTAGGCAGGAGCCTTCATAGTACTCATTTTGGCATCTGCTAAAAACATTTTTGTTTAGGCAAGCCTTCCCAGGCATGTAGAAACTATTGTTTTTTTCCAGTTTTTAACTAGTTGGTTTTATTATTTTGAATGTTTTTAAAAACCTGTCTTTAACTGTTTTGCCAATTATTGTTTAGTAACAATAAACTAGTAAGTAAAATCTTTATTACGGTCCAAGACCAGCAATGTAACAATAAACTGCTTTGAGGGTTTTTTTTTTTTTACAATAAAGCTTTATATAAATGTTGTAAATAAAATATATAAACAAATTTCTGAGTCACTGTGGCCCTTGGGTCCCTTTCCTCTTTTGTACAGAGTCAGGCCATTTGGTACCATCTAGCTCAGTACTGCTGACATGATCTAGCACTGACTCTCCAGGATTCCAGGCAATAGTCTCTTCCAGAGATTGAATTTTGGACCTTTGCATGCAAAGCATGTGCCCTACTACTGAGCTACAGCCCTGTTTAAAAAAGTATCTTTTAAAATTGTTCTTTTCATTTCACTAATGAATGTACAGCATACTATGGCAGATCCACATAATACATTTAAGGCAAATGAATTCCACCACAGAATCCTGGGAACTGTAGTTTGTTAAGGGTGGTGGAACTATAACTGTGAGGGGGAAACCACACTTCCCATGATTCTTTAGGAGAAGTCATGCGCTTTATATGCAGGTTGGATGTGCATTAAATGTATTGTGTGGATCTGCATTACTTTATAAATTTTGCCTGCATATAGATCATTTTAATTAAATTTTAAAATGGAAATTAGATACAAAGGTTACTGGGGGACCATGGGCTATGCACCATCTCTCAGCCTAATCTGCCCCTCAGGGTGAAAACAACAGAGGGGGACCATGACCACCCCAAGAAAGAAGGGCACACTTAAAATGTAGAGGAAATAATGTACAGCCATAGTGTGAAATCAGAGACTTATTGGGGCATAGTATGAAGAAATATTTATATAAATATGACTATCAAAGATGCTTATTATTTACACAACCTGTAAAGATATTTATAGTGCAAGCCTACAAGTCTATCCACTCTGATCTCTGGGACAATGTGATTGTAAGCTCTTTCAGGGGATAGACCAATCTTATTTTTGCCTATGCAATTCTGTAAAATACTGATGGTGCACACTGTTCACTGATGTTGCTGTGATGTATAAAACATGTTCATCTGTAGCTTTGTGAGGGGAACAGGGGCCTCCTAACAACTCTCAGCACCCTTACCAAATGACAGTTCTTGGATTCTTTGGGGGAAGCCATGACTATTAAAAAGTGGTATAACAGAGCTTTAAATGCACAGTGCAGAAGGGGGCAACATATGAAGAAGGAAGGCAGGGAAAATCAGGTTCATAGTCAGTGTGGGAGATGGGGATGCTCCGCCATTGGTATATCATTGATGGGGATGTGGCAGTCTCCGTAGTGGTACATCATTGACAAAATAAGTTGAACGAATGAATATGCACCTGATGGGAGTCAGCTATCCAAATGAGATTTTTCAATATTTTAAACACAAATATTCTCCATGCATCACCAGGACTCTACACTACAGAAATCTGCTTTTTTAAAAAGTGTGTGTGCTTTTGTGTGTAAATCTTTGCTTATGCTTGCCACACACATAACATGCTAGATTACTTCTTTTCCTTGGTTTCCCCTTTTGCAAATGTGCAGCTGTGTTTGCAAGAACTCAGGGTAGTATGTGTGGAAGCCTTCTAAATTTGTATATGCTCTGCTTAAACCACAACAACAGTTGCAGATGACAGGCGATCTCTGAATCAAGAAGGCTGCTGCTGTTACTTTTCTTCTGGCAGTGGCTCTATACACCTTTAAAGCTAGAGGACACAGCAGAAATTCAGCAGGTGCAGCACCCTTGCCCGAACATGGAGATGGAGCAGGATAAAACAGTGGAGGTTTGGGGCTGTGTGACTTGTGTTGAGATCCTTCGTCAGTTGTTTCACTTGGACCAGCCCTTAGTCTCCAGATCTTATCAGCAAGAGCACTTCTTTGTTTACATTCTAAAGAGCTGTGTGGTTTTGTGTGTGTGGTTTATTTCCCCGCAAAACAGCCAGCACCACTGAACTCTTTCACCAAGGAAGAAATGGAAGGAGCTCTTTATAAAAACAGGCAAAGTAGCTAGGAAGCTCTTTTTCTAGTCTTTAGATGACAGCAAAGAACTTGCCTTCTTCCCAAGCTTTGGTTCCTTTTAATATGATCAGGCTCTACTCTAGTGGCTTGAATGGGGATGGTCTGCTTATCGGGGGTGAAGCTGGAACACTGCTTCCCACCTCCATCAGCAATACTGAGCTGGCGGGGGGCTGGGCTGGGCTGAGCTGAGCAGGCTCCAGTCCAGGAAGGCATATTGCTGCCGCTGCCATGGGCTTAGCTGGTGAGTGCAAGGGAAGGACTAGGCTAGAGGTGGTCCTGTCCCTGGCACAATGGTGCCTCCCTGCCTTTGCTACTCCTCAGGGGCTCTTAGGAGCACATTTTCCTGGAGTGCCTCCCCTGGTGACGCCTGGCAGGCTTGCCTCCCAAGCTTTTGGAAGAGCCACAGACCGAGGCATTGATGGTGGGCGGATGTCCTGTCCCCCTCCCTTTCTGGGTGACGTCCTCAGCGTAAGACGTCCTCAGATGAAGACTCACTGCAGAGCATAAGTATGTAGAACAAGGAGTGAGGGTGTGCTTTTAGCAGTGGCCCAAATGCCACATTCCCTCCCCTCACTGCAATAACAATGTGCTGTGCATGGTTGTAGGAGCAGAAATCCCAGTGCTAGGGATGCACAGGCAGCACCAGACTGCCCCAGGTCCGTGTTGTCATGCTCCCCAGCATCCCCTCGCAATGCAGGCAACACGGGCTTAAATAGGCCTGCCCGCCCCACTTACTTCCTGTATCATCACGCTAGCATACTTCCCATCCCCCAAGATCTGCTAGCACACTGATGCAGTAATGCAAGAGGCAGTTTTTGTAAACATTGGTTGGTTGGAGGACTGCATTGCAAAATTCAGGACTTTGTGTTTCATATGCTGAAGGAAACTTCAAAGACAGTAGATGTGCAGGTAACACTAACTTTCCCTACACACCCTCATCAAGAATGAAAACAGGAATTGGGTGTCAGCCTGACCCACAAATCTGTAGGCATTGGAAGGAGGGGCCACCAAAAGTATGCAATAGCTCATCACCTCAGACATTTGGAAAGCTTAATTTAGTGACACAGAAACTGAGAGAGATAAAAGTCAAGAGATCAAAGAAAGAATGGTTTGAATGTTTTTTTTTTTTAAATGGAGGGAGCTCTCTACTAGCAAGAAGCACATTCACTATATGAAGCCACAATCTTAATAATTGTTTTTATCATGTATTTTAAACAGTATCTTATTATTGTTATATTTTGATGTTGCTTGGTTGTTGTTGTTTGTTGTTTTGACTTTTGATCCTGTTATATTTACTGTATTTATATATTTTGCTTGTTTTATCTTTTATGTACACCGCCCAGAGAGCCTTTTTGGCTTAGGGCGGTATATAAATTAAAATAAATAAATAAATAAATAAAACAAAGATCTTCATCCCTTGACTCTCCAGCAAGGCTCTCTGTGTGTGTGAGAGAGAGAGAGAGGGAGAGGGAGAGGGAGAGGGAGAGAGGGTGAGACTAGCTCTCTTAGATGGTGCCTCATCCTTTGGGCTACTGAGCCATTGAAAGGCCTGCTTGCTGACTGCCCAGAGGCTGGGATGGAAGAGTGCTTCTTGTTGCTTATTCCTTGTTGGAGAGGGTAGCAGAAGGCATTCACACCAGCCTGGTTCCCCCAAAGCTGAGCCCATTGTGACACTTCCTGCCAGATCCTGCTGAGACTTGCCCTAGGCTCGCTCCCCTCCACCAGCCCCTTTGATTCTTAGCGCTGCATATATAGCATGTGAGGACATATGTTGGCTTATGATGATCACCTTTAAATCTCAAGCCTGCACAACAGTTGCTTGGAAGAAAATCCCCATTCCAATGAGATTTAACTCTCTGTTCAGAGCCTCCATGCCAGCCCTCCTCTCCCTCCCTCCGCACTGGCTGGAAGACCAGAACACGCATGTGCGACTTGTCACCACAGCAGAAAACCGGAGATCCAGGGAGAAGTGAGTGATTTGGCCAGAGGGCTGGAGAGCACCCCCAGAAGCCAGAGTCTCCAGTAGAAAGCCGGAGATGTAGTGACCCTACTAACTGATCAAAATGTGTTAATAGATGAATCAGCATAGAAAGCTGCCTTATGCAGAATCACATAATTGGTTCATCTTGCTATGTGTTGTCTACATCAACTGGCAGTGGCTTTCTGAGGTTTCAGACCAGGATCTTTCCCAGACCTATCTGGAGATGCCAGGAATTGAACCTGGGATCTTATACATGCGAAGCAGGTGCTCTGCCATGGAGCTACTCCTGACTTTAATTGGTGTTTCCTTTGCATCTGACTGCATTCAGCTGGGTGTATGATAAGAACACAGGAATCTGCCGTGCACTGAGACAGACCATCTCCTTCGGTGTTGTCTACACCAGGACTAGAGATGTTGCTGGACTACAGCTCCCATAATCCCTGATGGCACCTGGAATCCAACAGATCTGGAGAGCCACAGGTTCCCCAGTCTTGGTCTATACTGCTTGTTAATGGCCCTCCAGGGTTTCAGACTAGGGTCTTTCTTTCCCAGTCCTACCTGTAGATAGGGATGGGCAAATCTGTTGATTTTGGTTTCTCCCAGTCTCTCATTTTTTCCAATCTTAAATTCACTTCTACACATTTCTACATCACTTTGCATTAATTTTTTTTACAAAATTCCTCATTAAAATTCATCAACATTTTAGTGCAAATTTCTCCTAATATAGGCATATTTGTATGCAATTTTGCCTTATTCATTTCTGCAAAGCACTTTCCCGAATACAGCAAAGCAGCTTCCCTAATATAATGCATTTTGTATGCTATTTTCACTAATATATGCATTTTATGCACATTGCCCCAGTATATGCATATTTTGGCTGCAAAATTCAAGTAAGTGTGAATATGGAAGGATGGCTGTGTTTCGGTTTGCATATTGTTTTGGAAAGTGTGAATTAGGTAGATTTGCCTTTAAATGTGAACTGAATTGAATTTCTCCCCCATCCTTACGTGGAGAAGCCTGGGATTGAACTTTGGACCTTCTCAGTGCAAAGCATGTGCCAGAGGTAGCTGGTGTCCATTGAGACTGGTGGGGTGGAAGGCACAGAAGCCAGCAGTAGGTAAAGCCAGAGCCAATGGTAAACAGAGCCAATTCATTCTAATTTTCTCCCCCCCCCATCCTTCTTCATGCTGAGTTCTACAAGGGACAACACTGAGCCTAAAGTGGAGGAAGATGACAATCAGTGCCCCCACCCCACCCCTGGACTGGTTGTAAGTAGGGTTGCCAGGCTCAGGGCCTGAGAATGATTCTGTCTCTTTAAGAGAAGAGAAAATTCAGCCAAGTGCAGGTTTCTTGCAACACTGTAATGAGAAAAACCACAAGGTGAAATTCTCCCTTCCCCCTGCACAAAGATACAGAAGACCTCTTGGAGGCTGGGCCTGGCATCTTTAAAAGTTGTGCAGGGGGAAGGGAGAATTTCACTTTGTGATTTTCCCATTACCATGTTGCAAGAAAACCTGCACTTGGCTGAATTTTCTCTTCTCTTAAAGAGACAGAATCATTCTCAGGCCCTGAGCCTGGCAACCCTAGTTGTAAGTAACAGCAGGTGGGGGCTGGTTAATGGCAGGCTGTGATTCATGGGGCAGTGTCCCATCTGCCCCAATGGACCAGCCGTCACTGCTTACAGGGCAGTGGTGGCTGGTGCCCATTGGGACTGGTACGGAAGAGAGCCCAACAGTAGATGGAGCCAGAGCCAATGGCAGGCAGAGCCAATTGAATCTCCTTTTGTCCCTGACCTCCTTCCTGCTGAGTTCTACAAAGGCAACCCTGAAACTACAGAGGAGGAAGCCGACAGCCAGGGCCACCCCCTGCATTGGTTGTAAGTGAGAAGACAGTCAGGTGGGGGCTGGCTGAAGGCAGAGCAAGGTTGGTGGGGCAGTGCCAACCTCCATTGGCATGTGCTGTGACCACACCCCTTCCCCATTGCAGCCCTGATTAGAATTAAAGGGGTCTGAAGCAGCCAGTAGACTTATCAAGAGCGAAGCCTCTTCTGAGCCCTAAACCCTGATTGTGTTGAGCTTCAGAATGCTATTCTGTCACCCTTGTTCATCAGCAATGACTAAAGTGAGTGGAACATGTGTAATTGTCCTGCTGATGGTTTTACATTACAGACCACCTAAATGGAACTTTAACAGCCCCGGGCAGAAGTACATGTTTGATTCTCCACAGGAAACAATCATGCTGGCTCCAAGTCCATCCTGATCATTTTCATATCTCTAATGATTTTCATCACTTCTTTGAGCTGAAATGAATATTCAAAGCAACATTCAAATGATGAATTTCACAGCTTTATTTTTGTTTGCATGGCATAAATTCTAATATACAGTAAAACATGCTGGGGGACTTGGGGACGCAAAGATTTGTAAACAAGTTGCAAAATATTGTGTATGTGTATGTGCACGTGTGGGCCTTTGTGTGGGGCTTTGTGATATGTGGTTTGATATAATGTCAGTATCATATCGTGGCCCTTTCCATGTGAATTACAAATGGCTAGAAATTCACTATTAATTGCTAAGCTAAGTGAATGCACAAAAAGCAACTGCTAATGATTATTGTTCATATTTCAACTCTGAAATTCTCCAAGGAAGTGAGCGTTCTTAACTTGAAAGGCATGTGGAAGTAGGGGTTGAATAACCATAAATCAGGGCTGGAGAACCTGTGGCCTTCCAGATGTTTTCGGACTACAATCCTTGAAATCCATCAACCTCTGGAGGCCCACCCTTCCCATAAATGTGTAGATACTGATGAGCACCTCCCTTTGGCTCCAGGTAGGGCCCTTCCATATATCCTTTTTATTGTGCATTCAGGATGATTGGTGCTCATGATGGTATCTGGGTGGTTAGATGCAATCCCGTTTTCTATACTGTTTGCACCTACAAAAGCTTTGGGGTTGATATGCTGCTTTGTTTCCAATCAGTGCTTGTCCCTTAACTTCCTCCTTGACTTTTGATACCAGAAATGTTTGTGGGATGGGGTTGTCCTACTTTTGTTGCACTGTAGTTCAAGATTGTCCCTCCAGGCAGCAATAATGCAATAGCATTGGGGAAACATTGCAGAACAGCTAATAAAGCAGAATAATGTGTGGACAGTCCAGTATAAATCCACCACTATTATTGTGTTAACATATTGCATAATACACCAGGAGATGGGGGGACACTGGTCTGGAGAGGCCCTTAGACCTAGCTCAGTATTCACAACCATTCTTTGAGAAGGCACAGAGCCAAGCTCTTCTCTTTCTTTTCTGGTTTACAGTGTTTGCCTGGGAGTGTTGATGGTGTTGCATACATGGCTGAGATGCAGCATTTTAAATTTGTCCCTGTGTTGGACAGACTTCTATTCATGACTGTTTTACCCAGGCATAACAAAGTGTCAGGTGCGTGTAGGGCTGGGCTATGTCCTTGAACTATAATGATTTTCCCTTACTTGCCTGGATGGAGGGGTGTGTGTGTGTGTGTGTGTGTGTGTGCGTGTGCGCATGCATGCACACACACATGCGCACACAAAACTCTTACTTTTGTGTGACTGGAATATAGTTATTTCTTTATTTATTTATTACATTTATATCCTGCCCTTCCCCCCAGAAGGAGCCCAGGGTGGCCAACAAAAACACTCTTAAAACATCTTAAAACAAAATATTTTTTTATTTAAACAGAACATCTTTAAAAACATTCCAACAAAACATCTTTAAAAACATTTTTTTAAAAGAAACAACTTTAAAAAAAAATCTTAAAAAGCAGTTCCAACACAGACACAGACTGGGATAAGGTCTCTACTTGAAAGGCTTGTTGAAAGAGGAAGGTCTTCAGTAGGCACCGAGAAGATAACAGAGGTGGCACCTGTCTAATATTTAAGGAGAGGGAATTCCAAAGGGTAGGCGCCATAACAGTAAAGGTCTGTTTCCTATGTTGATAAGATGGTATCTGCAGGAAGCCCTCACCTGCAGAGCGCAGTGATCGACTGGGTATATAAGGGGTAAGATGGTCTTTCAGGTATCCTGGTCCCAAGCTGTATAGGGCTTTGTATACCAAAACCAGAACCTTGAACTTGGCCCAGTTGCTAAGGGGCAGCCAGTAAAAGAAGAAATAGAACAGAAAAATAGAAAAGTAAGAATCTCATCCATTGCTACACCCACTTTTGCCTCTGGCCCTGCACACCTTTTTCTCTGGTTCTGCTTGCCCACTGGCATACAAACCCCAGAAGATTGCCCATGAAGAAATGCAGCCCTGAGACTGAAAAAGGTTCCCCATCGCTTCAGTATAGCGGCCAGTGATGCAAGCGAATAAGTCACGCACAACACATTTAAGATGTCTCTCAGCCTAGGGAGAATAAAGTGTGTCTCTGGAAACCAACCTGGTCCCCTCCAGGTATTGTTGGATTACAGGTCTCATCACCCCTGACCATTGTCCATGCTGGCTGGGGCTTATGGGAGTTGTAGTCCAGCAACATCTGAAGGAGACAATATTGGCTACCCTGCATTATACAAATAGGGTAGTGGCTGACTTTCAGCTGAATTATGGAGGGTCAACAGAAGATCAAATAGTCAACCCCATTGCCTGATAGCCTTTTTAAGTAAATCTGGAACTTTGTGAAGCAACGCCTGTGCTACTCGCCCACCTCAAAAAGGAATGTGTGTTCAAATGGACATACGTGATACAGAATCAGACCATTGGTCAATCTAGGCCAATGTTGCCTTCTCTGACTGGCAGCAGCTCTCCAGGGCAGGGATGGGCAAATCTGCCAAATTCGGTTTCTCAGCTTCTCATTTTTCAATTCTTAAGTTTAGTTTTCCACATTTCTGCATCAGTTTGCAATTTTTTAAAGTCCTTATGAATAGTCAGCATTTCAGTGATAATTTATCTTTTCTATGCAATTTTGCCTAATATACACAATTTTGCAAAGCAATTTCCCCTAATGTCCATTTTGTATGCTGTTTTCACTAATATATGCTGTTTAAGGCACACTTTCCCCTTTTTGTGCATATTACTTGACTGGCGAACTACACTGCAAAATTCGAAGAAGTGGTGCAAATTTCAAAAGATGGATGAAACATGGTTCACTTATTGTTTCAGAAAATGTGAATTAGGTTGGTAGGTTCACTTTTAAATGCAAACTTGATTTGAATTGCTCCAGCATCTCTACCCCAAGGACTCAGGCAGGAATATTCCAGGGAAAGGGCTTTCTCAGTGCTGGCTCCCTGACAGTTAAATTCGCTTCCCAGTGAGTCTTATCTGGTGCCACTGATGTCATTTCAGAGACTGACAAAGGACTATTGTATTGTATTTTCCCAAGCTTCTTACTCTGCCCTGTTTTATCTCTGCCTGATCTCTTTTATGCTGCTTTGCTTGAGTTTTATCTCTGCTAATTGTTTTTATGTTGCTCTCTTTTTTAATTTTTTTAAAACCAATTACTTTTATTATCACCTTGGTTCTTTGTTAGCTGCCCTGGGAACCCCGTGAAGGGTGAGCATAGACCACTGAAATACATAAATAAATGGCAATTTATTTGCAGAGCTGATGGAGTGGGCTGTGTGGTCTCACCTCTCTTACAGCCAGGTGGAATGGCTGCTAATAGATTAAAAACTAGTCCCTACCCTTGCCATTTGCTCTGCCATTGCAACCCTTTTGTTCACTCATCTGTTGTGGAGAATCTGGATGATAGAATCTGGATGGTATCATTGTCAGATCATTTTCTCCCTCTCTCGTAACACTAGGACGCAGAGCCATCCAATAAAGCTGAGTGTTGAACAATTTAGGGCAGTCAAAAGAAAGCACTTCCTCATGCAGCGCATAGTTAAACTACAGAATTTTCTACCACAAGAGGTTGCGATGGTCACCAACTTGGATGGCTTTAAAAGAGGATTATGGCTACTAGCCACAATGGCTATGTTGTACCCCCACTGTCGGAGGCAGCTTGTCTCTGAATGCCTGTTGCTGGGAATCACAAGTGGAGAGAGAGCTGTTGCGCTCAGGTCCTGCTTGCGGGCTTCTTATAGACACGTGGTTGGCCACTGTGAGAAAGAGTGCTTTATTAAATGGGACTTTGGCCTGATCCAGCAGTCAGGCATATGTTCTTATCACTGCATGCCATTATTTGCTCTGCTTCCCTCCTGTAATTTTTTCATGCCTGATGTTTGTCTTTTCCTTTTTTCTTGATCAAAAATGCAAGCTCTGCACCAGCCTCTGCAATGTGGACAGACAATGTGCTATTGAAGCTCTCCAGCCTTTTCACAGTGGTCAGACAAGGAGTGAATAAGGAGGTGCGCAAGCAGGCTGTGTGTGTCCCCTTCTCTCCCCGCTCCAGCCACATGACTGTGCAAGGTCCCCGAATTGGTTCAGGGCCTGGATCCGAGTTGGGTTGGCCCCATGTAATCCCAGGTCAGATTGGAAGTTGTCCCAAAGTGCCAGATTGGACCCCAAATTGGAATGGTGGGACATGTATAGCTGTAGCATAAACACCTAGTAAGGAGTTCTGTGTAACACAAAAGCTTGTTCATCCCCATGCCCCTAGCACTTTGACCCAATCAACACTATAGATGTATTTAGTGTTCTGTTGTTTGTTTGCTGCCCTGGGCAATTTCTGGGAGGAGGGGAGGGATATAAATTTAATAAATGAATAAATTGATAGTATCACATTAACTTCTTTTGCATTGTTTTTCCTCTGGGATGAACATGGCACAGCAGGCAAAATTCTAAGTCAAGTTCCAAACAATGGATAGGCACCAGGTCTCAAGGTGCATTTTTGTGGTGTAGAAGCGTCTGTATTGCCGTGTGATTTTTCTCTCTCTGAATAGCAACAGTGCAGGTATAACCATGCAGCATGTTTGCTCATTGTCCTCCGCTTATTCTGGCATACTCAAAGATTCCCCAGCCGGACAAAAGCTTCATCCCATCAGCCGGTTTGAAATGTTGGTTGAAATGCAGCATGAAGGAGATTTCAGTGCTATTAATAGCTCTCTCTGCAAGTGCAAGGCAAGGATCAAGGGGCAGCTCTGAGCCGTTGGACATGTGGCCAGCTTTTCCCGCCCCACTCGCATCTTGCAGTTTCCAGTAGGGATGGAAAGACCTGTCAATTTTGGTTCTCTCAGTTTCTCATTTTTCCAATCTTAAATTTGGTTCTCCACATTTCTGCAACAATTTGTGGATTTTTTTTTTTAAAAAAAATGAAACTTCTTCGGCAATTTAGTGCAAATTTCTCCTAACACATTTTTGTAGGCAGTTTTGACTCATGTACAGATTTTTGCAAGCCATTCCTCCCAATAACAATGCATTTTGTAAGTTATTTTCACTAATATATTCAAGTTATGCCCACATTCCTCTAATATGTGCATTTTAAAAAACATTGCTTGATTGGAGAACTGCATCATGGATAAGTGCAAATTTCGAAGGGTGGCTGTGTTTCAGAAAGTGTGAGGTTGGTAAGTTCACCTCTCAATGCGAACTGAGTTGATTTTCTCTCCCATGCTTCGTTTCCAGATCTACTTCCCCACACCTGCTCCAATTTGACATACTAACCTAATACTCAGAGATGTATTACTGTTCTGTGATGAGGGATAATCATAGCTTCTGCACACTGTTTAAGGATGCGAGTGGGTAGGGCCACCTGATGCTCTCTGGCACACCTGGTTGAGGTTTGAGCCTTCCAGCATTCCTGAAGGCCTCTCAGGGTACAGGGGAACTAAAGGCCAAACTCCATGTGATGTGCATTGTGTGAAAGCAATTAATGTGCACTTTTTTTAAAAAAAAAAAAACTTTAACGGAAGGATAAAGCAGGATCAGGGCTATGAGGCACAGGGAGGGGGTTACCCCCTCCCGCAGTCCTGATGAACACCCATCCCCTCAGATGCTATTAGCAAATTCCCTTCCATACAAAAAGCACTTCCAACAGGGAGGATTTCCTTCAGGACTGTGGCAGGGAGATGAGATAACACCCTCCCCATGTGCCACTATTGATATTCCTTTCCCGCGCCAAACGCACACACATTCTGTTTTTCCATTTTTACAACAGAGTGAAAGCAGAATATGGATGGATGTTATCCAGAAATTTATCATCCCAGAATATAACAAATAAAGATCACTGTTCTAAAAATGTATATGTTTGGTCATTGCTTGGCCGTCTATCGTACATCCTGTACAATAATAATATATATGATTATGATTGTTGCTATTATTATTTCATCCCCTTGTACTGGACACTCCTGGAACAATTTAGGTCCAGGGTATCTTAGGGACTGCCTGAACCCTTATATCCCAGCTCAGTCACTGAGATTATCTGCAGGGACAGCTTTGGTCATCCGCTGAGCAGGCAAGACTCATTGAACATTGACACGAAATCGAGCCTTCAGTGTCATCACCCCAGTTCTCTGGAATGCTCTGCCAACAGAGATTCAGTGGGCGCCTTCTGTTTTAACCTTTAAAGGCCTGCTGAAAACTTTTCTGTTCCACCAGGCTTGTGCAGGCAATTAAGAGGATGTTTTTTTCACAACAATTGACCTTTGTTTTTCTCGTATTTTTAATCTTTTTTATACTATGGCGGTGGTTGTGTTAAACATGTTGTAAACAGCTTTGAAGTTTTTAACGAAATTGCGGTATACAAATATTATTATAAGCAAAATAAAAGGCCACAAAGCAACTTACCATGAGAAATACCACAAAAATGTATTGTAAAATTACATACTACTAAAACATTAGCAACTGATAGAAGTGACGTACCAAAACTCACTTTTTCAACCCCCAGCTTCCCAACCATATCAGCACACATGTCTCTCTCTGTGTGTGTACATGCATGTGCACAGTGGTGCCTGGTGCCCATCAAGACTGATGGGGCAGAATGCAGGAAGCCCAAACCATAGGAGGAGCCCAAGCCAATGTTGGGAGCAGACAACTCATTCTAGTTTCATCTCCATCCTCTCCCCTGCTGAATTCTGCTAGGAGCAACACAGAGACTAAGGAAGAGGAAGCTGATAGGCACAGTGGTGCCACCCCCTGGGCTGGATGTAAGTAAGAAGGCAGGCAGGTGAGGCTGGCTGAGGTTGGTGCTCTTATAGACTAGCCCAGCATTTCCCAACTAGTGGCCCCCCAGGTGTTGTTGGACCACAACTCCCATCTTTCCTGACCATTGGCAATGCTGGCTGAGGCTGATGGGAGTTGTGGTCCAACAACATCTGGTGGCCCACTAGTTGGGAAAGGCTGGACTAGCCTTTGTTGTGTCTGTATTTGTAATGGGGCTTGAAACAAAATGTGGCAATACATCCTCCTCAACCCCAATAGACATACTCCGGTCAGGGGTTCCAGCCCACCATGTCCTTCTTTGGGATGTATAAGCTGTAAGAGGCTCAAGCTGGTCAATTCAACCTGGAGGGGGTGTGTGATTGTCCCTTTTCAGTTCCTTTGTAAGTTTTGTACTTCTGCATACCTTGAGGTTCATCTGAGCATGCTTATACCCGGAGGGATAAATATATTTTCTCAGCGGCCCCATTCTTTCTCCAAGTCTTAACGGCACTCAGCCCCCAGAGTCTGTTATTAGATGGAACAATGTTCTCATTCAGGGGTGGAGAAAATTCAGCCTGTGGGCCACGTTCCCTTCTGTGCAACCTTCTGGAGGTCACCTGCTTGTGGTGGGCAGGGCCAATGGCAAAAGTGGGCAGAGCAATAAATGTGCATTTTGACTGTTGTGCCATAAGTTCATTTCCACACAAACTCACTCCCCCATCCTCCATTCAGTCAAGCAAGAAGCATCATTAGCATTCAAGGACACATCCCAGCCAGGAGAAAACACTCCAGAAGCGGCAAAGCAGGGCTGGTGAGGGATGTGGCTCAGGAGGGCATGTGGTCTGGGGAGAGTCCCAAAGGCCAGATGTAGAAGCATGGAGGGCCGAATCACCCCTGTTCTAGCTCTTGCTATTTCCTGCTTCCTGTCTCTTGTAAATCACTCACCCTAATTTGTGTCTCTGGAGGAGACCTTGCTAAAAAAAGATAGAAAGAAAGAAGTGGATTGTTAGCAATGTCATTCCCCAGGGTTCAGCTCCCGCCCCGTAGCTGCTAGAAGCTGAAACTCAGAGTGGGGAGCGGATGCATCATCTCTAGTGTCAATGCATGCTGTGCGCACAGTCTGTCGTTTCACACCCTGCAGCTGCCGAGGTATATTTTGAGCTGTTGATCATCTATTGCAGGACAATTATCTTTTCTTTCTCTCCTCCTCTATCTTTAACTGAGAGAAGGAACACCCTCGTGGCTTTTGAATCGAGGAAAGACAAGCAATAACAGAGTAAATGAGTTTGGCACACAGGAGGTGGCAGAGAACAGGGGTGGAGATCATGTGGCCCTACAACAAAGCTCATTATCCCTGACCACTGGCCATGCTTGCTGGTGCTGATGCGAGTTGGAGTCCAACAACATCTGGAGGGGCAGAGCATCCCCTTTTCTGGTGTAGAGCCTTGAGCAGGGATTGCGCAGGAATCCCTGAGATCCATCTAGATCAGATTATTCCAATGGGCCCTATATGGGGCAACCTTAGCAAATGTCACTGTGGCAGCCAAGATGTTAGTGAGGTCTCGCTCGTGGGGCCATATTACACATCTATCCTGCAATGCCTGCACTGTTTTTGAGTGCAATTCAACGTGTTGTCAATCACTTTTCAATAGGGTTAGGGCTAGGCTTGAGGAGTTTGTCCTTTGTGAATTCTGACATGCAGGAAGAGTGCTCTCGTACTCAGGTTCTGCTTGCAGATTTCCTATAGGCATCTGGTTGGCCACTGTGAGAACAAAATGTTCGACTAGATGGGCCTCTGGCCTGATCGGGGAGGGTTCTTATGTTGACTCTTCTGATCCGCGCCTCTCTTTGACTAATGTGCAGTTTAGAACTCTATCGTCCTTTGGATTTCACACTGCCCTGAATATGGCGATGTAGGTCTTGGCCCAAATGAAAAAGTACCAAAATATACTTGAAAAAGTGTATTTTGGAATAGAATGTCTTCAGGAAACTGTACTTTGAGATAAAATCCATTTATAAATGCCAACTTTGTGAGAAAATGCATTAAAATGCATGTTTAAATATTGGTTTTTATGCAGAACCTTTATGCACAACTGTAGGGAGGGGCTGTAGCATTTTGCAAAAGGTCCCACCCTTGATTCCCAACATCTCCAGGTAGGGCTGGGGAAAGATTCCTGGCTAAAACCCTGGGGAGCCACTGCCAGAGCTAGATGGGCCAACGGTCTGACTTGGTAGAAACTTCCTATGTTCCTAAACATAAATTTGCAAATTAATGTGGATGTGGAATGGAAGTGACTTCATTCATAAGTGAATGAACTCATGAATGAACTCATGGCAAATTGACACAGATAGAAAACAGAGCGATCCATTCTTACTTTTGAAGCTTTAAATAGCTTGGGTCTAGGATTCCTGGGGGACCACCCTCTTCTGCACCACTTGCCCATTCATTAACATGAAGTGGAAAAGCCCTTCTCCATGTTCCACCTATGGTGGAAGCACAGTTAGTTGGGACAAGAGACAGGGCCTTCTCAGTGACTGCACCAATGTTATGGAACACTTTACCCCAAGAAATTCAGTTGGCTCTCTTGCTGGTTGTCTTCCGTCTGTTACTGAAGACTTCTTTATCTAATTCTGGCAGGCATTTAGCCTGCCAGTTTGATAATGTCCTATTGGGAGGTTGGGTTTTATCTGCTTTGCCTGCCTTAGCTGTGTGTCTTGTCTGATATTACTGTTTCATTATGATGTTATACCAGTTCCTGGAAACCACAGAAGGAGAGAGTGTTGTGCTTGGGTCCAGCTTGCGTACATCTGTAGGCATCTGGATGACTACTGTGAGAACAGGATTCTGGCCTAGATGGGCCACTGGACAGATCCAGCAGGCTCTTCTTATATTTTTATGTTGTGCTTTTAAATACTGTAGGCCATCTTGAGTAATGCATGCACATTAGCAAGATGGTAAAAAATCTTTTAGAAATTAAATGAATAAATATTGGCAAAAATAGAATCAACACATTAATCATTGGTTTAATGATAAAATCTCCCTGCATTTCCTCCTGCCATTTTGATCCAATTGGCTATTAGTGCTCCTTTGTCAATGGGACTTCTGCCACAGTGGAAGGGCCACCTCATCAGCTTTCATTTACTATTACTATGGTCTTGTTATACTAGCTCTTTACCATCTCCACTGGTTTATGGATCCAGTTCAAAAAGCCTAAAGTAGGGTGGGGAACCTGTGGCCCTCCTAATGCCATTGGACTCCAGCTCCCAACTCCCCCATCCAGCATAGCCAGTGGTCAAGGATGATGGGAATTGTAGTCCAACAACATCTGGAGGCTGCCAGGATGAGGAAAACTAGTCTACAGTCATTGTCAGTGGCTCTTTGGGGTTTCAGACAGGGGCCTTTTACAGACCTGTCTTGAGATATCAGGATTGAATGGGGACCTTCTGCATGCAAAGCATGTGCTCTACTGCCGAGCTATGGCCTTTCCTTGTAAGTCATGGCTGGGGAAACTATGGCCCTCCAGATTTTGGATTCCAGCACCCATCAGCCCCAGCCAATGTGGCCAATGACCAAGGATGATGGGAGTGAGAGTCCAACAACATCTGGAAGGCCACAGCTTGAACCTTAAACAGCTTGAGGCTAGGTTACTTGAAGGGCCCAGGTCATTTTCTGAGGTCCTCTTCAAGAAGCCCCCACCAAATGAGACAAGGGAAGTGTTACTAGGGAAAGGAGCTTCTCTGTGTTAGCACCCTAATATGGAATACCCTCCCTAGAGAGATCCACCTGGCACACCTGGATAATGGTCTTTTCAGCACCAAGTCTTCCCCAGGCTGTATGTAAGTTCTTTTACTGTGCTTATTCCTGACTGCTAGTTTTAAATCTGGATTTATTATGCTGTGAGCTTGATCTTTTCATGAGCTGCAGCCACTGTTAGTCATACTCAGAGGAATGCAGGTATGTACGTGAGCGAGAGAAAGAGAGTGATCAACCAAGGAGCGCAAGTGGGCATGAGGCGGTCACACGAGGCAAGCATGCATCAGGTGACCAAGGTGGCCATGACCTGGTGGCACTGGGGTTTGGCAAGGGGGATGGGGGGACCCAGGGTTTCTGTTCCTGGAGTTAGGCAGTAGGGTTGTGTGCAAAGTGTGCAGTGGCAGTAGCCCCTAGTAAATAAATAAGTAAAAGGGGCTGAGGTGACAGATCCCGGTATTAAATTCCTGTTCCACTAAGACCCTACACCTGCACCTTCTGCAGCCATGCTTATGTTCCAAAGCCACATCTCCTAATGCATGTAGCACTGTGCAGAGAAAGCATGAATATTTATTAACCAAACAAAATGAATAAGGACATAAGTAGGCATCCATTATTCAATATGACAAGGGCGGCTAAATGTGCTTGTGCTTGGAGACCTGACTGGTGAGCTGCCAAGCCCAGCAGTTTGTACACTTCTCAATAGCTTTTGCATCCAAAGTATTGCCTTGCCCAGTCATTGAAACTGTGTATGTTGGGCCATTTTCGTTTTTGCAGGTGGAACTAGTGCGTTTTGGGAGACTCCAGACATTTCCTGCAAATACCTCCACCACTGAGGATGTCTACCTTCTTCACACCACTCCGTTGCTATTGCCCCCCCCCCAGGTTTTTCTGCTTCAGTGCCATCCCTGCCCACCTTGGCTAGAGCTGCTTTCACCTTCACAGAGTGATCCCAAACAATCAGAGATCATGTCATGAATTTAGGTGATGCCGCAATGTGAATTTAGGTGATGATGCTCTGCCATTCACATTTAGCTCTATGTTATGTCACTAAGGGACAAGGGAGCTGATTTAAGCTCACAAATCCCCCAACATGTTCACTGAATGTGTGGGGTGGAGTAGGAGTATGCCAACTAGGCATGCCTCCAAGCTTGGCATGCCCACTGGCCACACACTCTGGCAGACACACATTTGGCATCAGCGTGACATGTATACATCTGTAAGTGTGTGAGGGCCTGAGGGCATGGAAAGTAAGCACATAAGTGTTTGGGGTCAGGGTGTAGCCTGCAGCAAAATCTCACGGCCCCAACTCATGCATTTGGTGAACATGTGAGGGAGTTGTCTGAATGCCTCTTGAGAGAGGAGGACAATGTTTCCTGGACCAATCACGAGTCAATCAGGAGAAAGCCTATTCAAGGCATTATTTCTAACGGGGGGGGGGGGGGGCTTTCATCCCTTTTGTAATAATCCTCCCCAAAAAGCAAGAGCATCTTTCACTGCTTGTGAAAAATGTTTTCAAAAGCTGTCTCTCTATGGCTCAGCCCTAACCTTAAGCGCCATTTAGCTCTTCCTTTTAAAAAAGAAGATAAATTTTAAAAACTGGCTACAACTCTGCAGAAAACAGAGTGCTCTGTTATATAGCCAATTTGCTAAATAGGACTGTGCCTTCGGCTTCATTAAAAGCAGAACGCAGCCAAAAATGTAATATTTTTGGATTTTAGATTTTTGATGTGAATAACACCCTGGACAGCCTGAATTAGGCTGGAGTAGCAGGAGGGATCGTTCAGGCTGCAAAGCTCATTAAAGTGGAAAGTAAAATACTATAGGCTGTTAATGCATTCTGGCTGACCATTGAGAGCTTGAGGGCAGGAGGGAGGGAAGATAAAAGTCTTACTGGCTGCTGAAGGGTTGCAGGGAGGATTTAGAGCCTCATTATTGGACTTTTTAATTTGGGGAGGGGGATGCTAAATGTGTTTGCCATTCTTTCTCCTTCACAGAGTCATCCCAGGCAATCAGAGATCACATCCTGAATGTAGATGTTTCTGATCTTGGAAAGGAGTGGGACCAGTTGAATTGGGTTGGGCAGGAGGCGCTTCCTATGTTATATATGAGCTGCTGGGTTTGTTTGACTGTTGCTTTCCCCACGGTTCCAATCCCGCCCCTCAGGTGTAATGCTCGGAGTCTGAGCCTATTTATGTGATCAGTTTTCCTGGGCCAACAGTAGGGATGGGGTTCGCTACCTAGTTCAGATCTACTTGTATTTCATTGTTTGATCCCGATCTGCCCTTTTTTTGTTCCTGCTTGCTTTGGCACTTACCAATTTGATCTGCTGTTTTGGGGTTTTTTGGTTGCGAAAAAAATTGCATAATTTTTAATATAAAGACCTATGTAAATGATCATGGTGTACCACGTGCCCCTCCCCAGTTATTACACCTACACACTGTTATGAATGCATCAACTTAGAGGAAATTACAAAGATAATTACATAAAATCAGGGGGGAAATCAGAAAAAAATCCTTGCCAATTATAGCCACAGCCCACCGCAAGAAATCAGTGCCAATTACAGCTGCAGCCCACCTCAAGAGATCAGTGCCAGTCTGAAATGATAGCGGACTGTCGAATTCAGTCAGAATCCAGTACTAAAACCTATTTAGTGGATATTCTCCCCCATTTCTAGCCAACAGTCATCTAGGTTGTTTCATCTGTGAAAGCAAATGCCTTATTGAGTGTGCAGATACATAATGCAATAGACGCAGGGGGTGAATCTGAGGTTAGAAGGCACTGCAACAGTGTGAAGCTGTTTTCTCGGCTATGCAAAAGTAGGTGTGGTGTTCTTTGAAGGCATCCAGACAGTCACCTCTGAATGGCCTGGGTCAGCCTGAAAGGAACACTGGGATTACCTTAGTCTGGAGTGAGATGAAGCATTTGCTTCAGATCCAAGCAGCTGATTCCAGAGGGAACAATATTTATTTGTCCTGTGAGCAGCTTCCGTCTATGTGCGGTTTTAAAATGAGCAAAGAAAGGGTGTCGTTCTGCATCACCAGAGATAACATGCACCTAAGGCAGGGATGGAAAAGTAGTTGTCCTCCAGATGTTGCTGAAGTCCAGCTCCCATCAGCCCCAGCCAACATGGCCAATGACCAGGGATGATAGGAGCCAGAATCTAGTGCCATCTGATGGGCACCAGCTTCCTCATCCCTGGTCTAAGGCCAGCCCCGTACATAAGAAGAGTCCTGCTGGATCAGACAAAAGAGCCCATCCTGTTTCCCAAAGTGGTCAAGCAGATGCCTTTGGAAAGCCTAGAAGCTTTTAATGTGTGGCTTAGCACTGCGGAATGTGGAGAGGGATGAGATTAATTCTTCCCTCTGGCACCATGGTCCCAATGAAAATTCCCCTGCGCGCACACACGCACGCACACGCACACACACCCCTGCTATCCTGCTATCTGACACAAGAAGGAAACTCCCATTGCTCATGTGTTTAATGTCATCAATAGTTTGGCCCAGAGGTGCCAATTCACAAAATTGCACATCCACATGTGTGTGGCTCCCACAGCTGGAATCTTGACAGCAATCTCACACCCTGCAATGTGTAAACTGGCCCTGTGATAGAGAGATGGGGAAATATAGAGCAAAATATGATGATCTTCATACAACAGAAGATGCTTCCAACACTTTTCTAAAGCAGGGATGGGGAAGCCCACACCTAGGGAGCAAATGTGGTCTCCCAGGCCTCTCCATCTGGCCCTTGGGACTCTCTCCACACTATCCCCTCTTCCCAGGGCCACACCTCTCACTAGCCCTGTTTTACCCTCTCCTTGAGTGTTTGTGTCTGGCTGGAATCAACCCTTAAACTCTGATAATGTCTCTTAGATGCTTGGATGGAGGATACAGAGGAGCATGTGTAGAAACTAGCTTAATATGCACAAGTAAAAGCTAGAATCGTTGCTAAGGACAGACAAGAAATTTGATTCAGTTTGCATTTCAAGCTGAATCAATCAAATTTGCACTTTCTGAAAAAATATGAGAAGCAAAACACAACCATCCTTTGAAATTTGCACTTATTTGAAATTTGCAATGCAATTCTCCAAACAAATAATTTTTACAAAAATACATATGTTCGGGGAAAGTGTGCATAAAAATAAATATATGTGTGAAAATAACATTAAAAAAACATAAAAATGCATCATATGGTGAGAAATTGCTTGAAAAAATGTGTACATTAATCAAAACTGTCCACAAAAATGTTTTAATTAGGATAAATTTGCACTAAGATGCTGGACAATTTTCATGAGGATTTTTTTAAAAAATGCAAATTGCTGCAGAAATGTAGAGCACTGAATCTAAGATTGGAAAAATGAGTGCAAGTGTTCTCAGCTACTTTCTGACTCTGCACCACTAAATTACCAAATTTACAGCTGAACAGCAATATGACCAGTGGTAGCTGGTGTGCTGCTAAACTGAAACCGCAATGGAGAATTAATGGAGAATCTACCTGTAATATATGCACAGTGTGCATTATGATCCTGCCAAGCTGTTGGCTTTTTTATTAACAGCCTCCAATATTTCACAGATGGAAATAGGGCCACTTCTGGGAAACTTCCAGGGCCTAGATTCAGCAGCTTGAGGCAGAAGCAAGAACAACACAGTGGCTTGTATTCATCTGTGTCCTACTTTCTTATTAACTTCAGTGGGTCACCTCTGAGCATGACTCTCATTGAATCCCACCCAGAAGCTTTATTATATTCTGTGGCACCTATGTCAGAACTCTGCACAGGCTCAGAGGCATTTTTCTTACAGGGGTGGCTGGTGTGGCGGACAGCAGGTAGGCCAACAGTAGGTGGAGCCAGAGCCAATGGCAAGCAGAACCAACTAATTCTAGTTTTGTCCCCACCCTTTTCAGTTCCACAGAGATGGAAGAGGTGGAAGCTGGCACCCAGTGTCACCCTTGTAAGTAAGAAGGCAGGTGGGTGGGGGCTGGCTGAAGGCAGACTGAGGCTGGTGGGGCAGTGCACCATTCCTCCACCTCCCTTGCTTTCACAGATGCCAGGTCTCTGTCCTAATATTGAAAACTAGTGCTGAATGAAAATGGGCCTCCTAGTGTAGCAAATCCGTTTGCAGCAAGCCACAAAAAAATTGTTTCTGTGTGTGCATGTGTGCGTGTGTTAGCAATGGTGTGAATACTGAAGACTGCAAGTTGCAAAACTCACCTAACACTTGCAGCTTCCATGTCTGTTTTCCCAGAATGCTATGATAGCATGAGACAGTGCAGCCTTCCCCAACCTGGTGCCCTCCAAACATTGTAGGACTCCTTCATCTCCAACCAGCCTGATCAATGGGCAAGGATGATGGGAGTTGGAGTCCATGGGGAAAGAGACTGAAGGGCAAAGGCTCTGTGGCAGAGCATCTGCCTTATATGCAGAAGGTCCCAGGTTAAATCCCCAGAGGGATGGGTGAGAATTTCAATACAGTTCATATTTGAAGCCAAATCTGTTAAATTTGCACTTTCTGAAACAACATGAGGACTGAAACGCAGCCAGTCCTTCAAAATCCGCACTTACTTGAATTCTACGATACAGTTTGCCAACCAAATAGTGCTTACAAAAATGCATATATTAGAGGAAAGTGTGCATAGAAATGAATACATGAGTGAGAATAACAAGCAAAAATGCATTACATGAGAAGAAATTATTTGCAAAAATGTGTACATTAGTCAAAACTGCCTACAAAAATGTGTGTATTAGGAGAAATTTGCACTGAAATGCTGGAGAATTTTCATAAGGATTTTTTAAAATAAGACTAAAATAAAATTTCGCAAATTGCTTCAGAAATGTGGAGAGCTGAATTTAAGGTTAGAAAAAATGAGAAACTGAAAGAACCGAAACTGACAGATCTTTCCATCCCTAATCCAGGTAGGCTGGGAAAGAGCCTTGTCTGAAAACCTGGAGAGCTGCTGCCAGTCAGTGTAGACAATATTAAGCTAGATGGACCAAGGATCTGACTTGGCTTAAGGCAGCTTCTTATGTTCTTTTGTTCCTATGTGTGTCCCACAGGCACATACACCCCACACACAAACACGTAGAGGGGAAAAAAACAGTTTAAGTTCAGATCCTCCTTTTTTACACACACACACACACACACACACACACACACACACACACACAAATAGGCTCATGGGAATGGGAAGACTGCATGTTGTTGTTCAAATGTTCCCTTCTCCACACCAAGAATTGACTGCCAGAACAGACATCATTAGGTTGCCCACTTTCCCCTCTCCTCCCCTCCTCACTCAACACATCCACCCATCTGATGTACTCTATGTAAGCCCCAAGAGAGTTTTTGACGCAAAAAAGTATTCCCTCTCTATCACACACAAACACGAACTAAAATATCCATGAGCAGGGAGCTGTTAGTCGAGGGTGTGATATGAAGGAAGACAGACTGGTTAACTGCAGGAGGAGGTGGGACTCAATAGATCACAGATTAGTCACGCGCCCACCTCAATAATCTTCTCTCCCTAAGGGTGCTTCCACACTTTTACTATATTCAGGTGGGATTCAATCGCATACTGGCCAATTCAGGTTGCGCAATTAGAGTTGATGGGGGGGGGTTCCAAAACAAATCCACTTTCCCCAAAGATGGGACTTTTTTGTGATAAGGAACGTGATGAGAAAATGCATTGGAAAGTGTGAGTTAATGCTTGCTTTGATTCAACGTTGTCTAACCAGCCTGCAAACAAATCAGTCAGAGTGCAACATTGTCTAATCTCCCTGCCCCCCCCCAAAAAAATCAGGATGAATGCTCAATAAACAGGTCATCTGGAAGTCTACACTTCTGCACTCACTTACTAGGGAATAAGTCCCATAAGAATCTGGGGGGCTTACATCAGAACAAGCCCGAAGAAAATCAAGTGTTCATGTTGTAGAGAAGGTTCTTTGTCTTCTTCCAAGGAAGACAGACCAGCTATAAAGTTTAAACTGGACCTTTCCTTCACAACATCAGCCATTACTGGCTACAGCAGAAGCAAGGAAGAAAGGGGAAAGAGAAATTAAACTCATAACTCAGGAAGGCCACTTAAGCTTTCTGGACCTAGGTGCATTACCCCTTTAGTGGCTCTTCGCGGGCATTAATTAATAGCTGTTCCTTCTCAACACCCCTTCTCAACAGATATATTAGTTAACCACTTTGAAAAGCTCAAATGCATTCTAACTGATGAATGAGCCCCCTTTAGCTTGCCTCAGATTGGGATTAGAAACAAACTGAGGGTTTTTTTGGGGGGGAATAATGTGGTTTATTTCTGAGCCCAATCCACATTCAGCCTGTGTCCCATTTACTCCTTTGTACCCTCACACTGCTTTAGTTGAGAGGGTTGGACCTGGATGGACCTTGGAGACCTGGATTCAAACCTCAGCCACCCCTCATAAAACTCAGTGGGCGACCCTGGGCCAGTCACTATCTCACAGCCTAACCCACCTCACAGGGTTGTTATGAGGATAAAATCAGAGAAGGGAAACTTGCACAGCGCCTTGAGATCCTTGAAGGAAAGGTAGAATACGGGGAATCTTCAATTTTAAGAAATTAATTTCTCATTACTTTACCCCTCTCTTTGGTTCAAGCTCTCGAGTCCTTCAGATTGACTCAGAAATTAGCAGAGCTATTTCCAGAGATTCCCACCCATTATTTATTTATTTATTTAAAATATTTATATACTGCTGCATCATTTCTAAGCAGTGTAAACAAGCCATACATAAAACATGCCAGACACCAATAGGAGGGGGGGGCTTTGGCCCTCTAGATATTGCTGAACTACAATTCCCGTCAGACCCAGCAAGCAAGGCCAATGGCTTGGAATGATGGAAGTTGTAGTTCAGCATCATCTGGAGGGCTAAAGATTCTTCACACCTGCTATGCATGCTTACTAAGAGTAAGTCCCATTGAATTCAGAGGGGTTGAATAAACACACAGCAGGGATGGGAAACCATGTTAGTTCAAGGGCCGCATTCCAGGGCCGGCTCCAGACATGCCGGGGCCCTTGGACACCAGCCTGCCCTGGGCACCTCCACTCCCCTTCCGCTATCTGTGGAAGCAGCTGTGCTCGCCAGACAGGAGCTTCCGAGCCGCCCGCCATCCCCCGCTTCACCTACCTTTCTCTCTGCTGTTTTTTGCAGCTGCGCGCATGCCATCAATCAAGATGGCGGCCGAGGTTTCCCTAAGGGGCTGAAGCTCTGCCACCATCTTAGTTGATGGCAGCAATGTGTAGTACACTTGCGTGCCATCAGCCAAGATGGCGGCAGAGGCTTCAGCCCCTTAGGGAAACCTCGGCCACCATCTTAATTGATGGCAAACTGCAAAAAACAGTGGAAAGAAAGGTAGGTGATCCAGGGGGGATGGTGGGTGGCTCGGAAGCTCCTCTCCGGTTAGCAGAGGGGCCTCTGTAGCTCCAGGGGCCCTCGGGCCAGTGCCCCACCTGGCCACCCTTTAGAACCGGCCCTGCCGCATTCCCTTCTGGGCAGTCTTCCGGGGGCCACCAGCTAGTGGTGGGCAGGTTCAGAGGAAAACCTGGGCAGATCAGTGAATGTGAATTTTACCTTTGTATGGTAGACTAGTTCCTACACACACTCACACACTCCTCCCTATCCTCTGTCGGGGCAAACAAGAGACATAGAGTTCAAAGGAACATTCTAGCCAGGCAAACACACTCAAGGAGGGCACATAGCATGGCCAGTGAGTAGGGTTGCCATATTGCCCGGTTAGCTGGGTTTTACCCAGATTCTTTGCATGCCACCCGGCGCCCATTTAGCCCCTTGGGTGGCCCGGATTCTCAGCTTTAATTTTTTAAAAAATTAAGTTTCTAGGTGGTCTGGTTCTCGAGATATACATAAAAATGTCAGCCGCCCCCGACTGTTAAATCTTTTTTTAAACTACTGTATAGCACTTCGTAGCTTTCACCCCACCCATTCAGGATTGCAGCCAATCAGTGAAGTGTTTGGTTGACCTGTGGCAGTGTCTAGAAAACCTCATTGCAGTGCCAGAAAATGGTGATTCCCCCCCCCCTGTTTATCTGAAAATCTCATAAATTGGGTAAGTATATGCATTTCAGTTTTTTCCCCTCTTGTGTGTAGGAGTCAGATCCTGGGCAGTGTTTTCAAAACCTTCCCAATACTTGCTTTTGTGGGGGTAAAAGCATTGCTGATCCATATGTTCAGAGTAAATCCCATTGAATTCAGTAGGACTTACGTTTGAGTAGACATGATTATGAATGTGCTGAAAATCAATGGGACTTTGCAGTGAATGTAAAAAAGAATTGTGTTTGTGTTCTCTTTCCGTGCCCCCCTCCAGTCCTATTTTAAAGCAAGTAGGCAGGGCTTACTTAGGTATTACAGTTTTTATTCTGTAGGAAACTAATACTGATTTTTTAAAAACTATTACTGATTTTTCTGCAATGCAACTGGTTTGACAATAAACTATTATATGGGCTGTATGTATTTATACATCTGCAGTGTGGATGTGTGGGTGTGCATGTAGTCTTTCCAACAACCCTGTGAGGTAGGGTTGGAAACCAAGGCAGCTCACAACAAGAAATAAAGCCATTTAAAATCCAATAACCATAAAAACAAGTATAAATAGTTCCAAAACAGCATAAAGTGGCATGATTCAGAATTTTGGGTTGTGTGAATGAAGTTGCTTATCACTTGAGGTTGCATTTCTGTCCCTGTTTGAGTAAGCCCCACTGAATACACTGGGACTTGCTTCTGAATAAATAAACCTAGGATTGCACTATAAATATCTTTACAGTTTGTGTAAATAATAAATATATTTGATAGTCATGCTTATATAAATATTTCTTCATTTATCATGTTTTTGGTTTTTGGTTAGGAATCCTGACTGGTTGTGAGATGCTTAGTTTTCTGCCTTACTCATAGGAATCTTATTGTGGTTGGTATGGTGCTGCATTTAAGAAATCATGGTACGAAATGGCCTGAATCAGTATAAGGCAGATTGCTTGGTTCCTAAAAGTGGGGAGAGACTCAAGGGCCACAGTGACTCCAACATTTATTTATGTATTTTCATTTACAACATTTATATACCACTTTATTGTAAAAAAAATCTCAAAGCGGTTTACAGAAAGAATTAAAACAATAAAATTATTGGCAAAAGCATTAAGGACAGATACTTAACAACATTCAAAATAATAAAACCAACAATGAGTTAAAAACAGATTTAAAAACACAATAGCTTCCACATGCCTGGAGAGGCTTGCCTCAAGAAAACTGATTTTAGCAGGTGCCGAAAAGAGGTGTCTGCCTAATGTCAGTAGGCAAGGAGTTCCAAAGCATAGGTGCTGCCATTTTACAGGACTGATTTCTTACAAGAGCAGAACAAGTACTGTACTATGTGGCACCCATAACATGGAAAGCACAGCTTGAACTTGGCCTGGTAGCAAATCAGCAACCAATGCAGATTTCAGAGCAGAGGTATTATGTGCTGATAGGATCTTACTCATGTCAGCAATTGTGCTGCAGCATTCTGCATTAACTGCAGTCCCCAGGTCAGGTTGTGCTGCATGGGGATTTCTGTGACCTTGGCCGACTGGCGGCTAGGATTTTTTTAGTTTGGGTTTTTGGTTATGAATCCTGACTGGTTGTGGGATGCTGAGTTTTCTGCCTTACTCATAGGAATCTTGTTGTGGTTGGTATGGTATTACATTTAGGAAAGTGTTACTGCCTTTTGTGTGTTTTTTTCCTATTTGCATTTCACTTATCTTTAACCTCACTCCGTTACAGCCATAGAAGCAACAGCAGCATATGCAAGATAATTAACTCCCATTAGTGATTAGAGCAAGAACTTATAATCATTATTTTAATTAAAACAAGAGGCTTATGAGTACTTTGAAGAGGACCAGATATTTATTTTCTTTCTGAGCCCAGGACTGGGTCTTTCATGATGCCCGGTGGAGGGGGGGGGGACAGGAGAGTAGTCGATAAGACAGACATCCTGGCATTGGTAATCTAATTAGCAAGGTATGTGTGGGGTTGTTGCACACTTCCAGGCCCAGTTTCATTTTGAGTATGGAGGTGGAACCTGTGTAGATGTGGTTGATCAAAGGGAGAAGAAATTTTGAGTTAAGCAAAGCTCTGCTTTTATAAAACCTAAGAAACATACAGATACTTTGAATGTCTGAGTGCCTGTACCAGTGGAATACTGGAGGAACTTGTAAAACTTGCTGCAACAGTATTTAGAACTGAGCATGTGGTGTGAAAGACTCCTTTTCCTAACATTTTGGCTTCTTGTTTTTCTCCACCCACCACATCTCTGAAATATATTGTATATGTAATGGTTAACGGTACTGCTGCCCTGACTTACTTTATGTTTGTTGCTATTTCATGTTTTTATTATGTTTTTATATTGATTGTGTATTTTTATTGTTTTTATTATATTTGTAAGCTGTGCTGAGCTCTGTTTTTAACAGCAGAAGGGCAGGATATAAATCCTGTTAATCAATCAATCAATATTCCATAGTGTTGGAAACTAGAGTCTAGGCATTTAAGGCTGAAAATGTTAAGTTTTTTTAAAAAAAAGATTTCTCACATCTTTCCCCAGTTTTTGTTGGTAATTCCTAGGCACAAAAACAAAACAACTGGACAATCCAAATATGAATATGCAATATTAATACGCAAATAATATGCAAATAATTTGCCTAATATGCAAATTAGCCTGTCTGGATTTGTGGAACTGGAATATGGCAACCCTACCAGTGAGGGGTGTGGCCTGGGGAGAGTTCCAAGGGTCAAATAGAGAGGCCTGGAGGGCCACATTTGGTCGCTGGGCCTGAGCTTCTCCACTCTTGCCGTACGTAAGTTCACAGTTCATCTCTGAAAGTTCACCCTCCCTGGAGTACATCATTACTTTCTTTATGCATTTATTTATTTATCATTGCTTTTAGGGTGTTTTATTATTATTTGGAGTCTGATGTCTCCATCAGTTAATTTCAATTGGGATTTAAATGGTTTAAGCTGCAAACCAAGTTACCTAGGAGAACGTTCCATCGAGCACAGCAGATCTTCCTCCTGAGGGGAAATGGATAGGATTGCACTGTGGGGGAAACTGAGATCTAAACCTGATACAGGGTTCCATTTGCGGGTTGGATTAGAGGTGGGGCTAAGTAAAATTAAAATTGACAGAGTACTGCTTTGACAGAGCTCACAATGTGAATCCTACTTACTGTATGTTGTACTACAAGTGGGCCATGGGCCTTCCAATGTATTTATTTAGGACAGTATTTATATACCACCATCTCATAAAATATCAGGGAATTTAAAACGCAGTTAAAAACAGTATGAAACAATCATCAAAATGACTGGCTAGTCGAAAACGTTTTAAACAGCTGCATAGGCCTGTCGGCATAGAAAGGACTTCAAAGGATGCCTGCAAATCAAAAGCAGGGATGGTTGCTAAATCTCGTCTGGAAGAATGCTCCATGGCATGGGATGGCAACACTAAATGCCTGACTTCTAGTTGAGGCCAGTTGGGCAAGGGGACAATGAACAGCATGCCTCTGGATGACCTCAGCGAACCAGCTGGGATATAAGGGTGTGGGTATCCTTAAGGAATCCTGGATACAAGTTGTTCAGGGCTTTGTACATCAACACAAGTGCCTTGAACCTGGCCCAACTGGTCTGTAACCTTCCATCATCCCTTATTCTGGGTCATGCTGGCTGGGGCTGATGGGAGTTGTAGTCCAAAACATCTGCAAGGCTGCAAGTTGAGGAAGACTAATTTAGTTCTCAGTTGAGCTCAGACCTTTGTCTAAACCAGTTGTGGGGAAACTTTGGCCCTCCAGATATTTCTGAATTACACCTGCCATCATCCCTGGCCATTGGCCATGCTTCCTGAGTCTGATGGGAGTTGTAGTTTATCAACATCTGCAGGGCCAAAGGATCCCCATACCTGGTCTAAACAATTTCCATTGCTCCTGGGAGTCCACACTGGGAGCTGTCCCAGGTCCTGCTTTGCATGTCCCTACTTTAGCTACTTGGAACCTGGAATACCTTCTGCTGGACTCTCGTTGCAGGGCAATCTCTGCTAGGCTTCATTCACCATCATGGGGGCTCTCCTATCTTTGCCAGAACAGAACAAACCTGATCTTCCTCATCTGTCTCTAGGAGACTGTCCTTGCTCCTTCTGATCACATTGCTTATTAAAGTACAGGAAATTAAATCTCTGCCAGCTCTTTTTACACATAGTGATTTGTCTTGCAGCGGCACAGGCAGGTCAAACCAGGCCCTCCTGTACAGAATACAGTATAAGTTGGGAACAAAATAGTGTTGCCTCTTTCAGTGATGTATCATCCTAAACAGGCAAAATATGTCACAGGGAAGGGGAGAGAAAGAACAGTGATACAGGTGTGTCCTGCACTTGTCTGCACCCTGGCCCATTGCAAAACTGATGCAATGGTCCTGCAGGAGAAGGGCTGTAGTTCAGTAGCAGAGCATCTGTTTTGCATGCAGAAGGTCTTGTGTTCAGTCCCCAGCATCTCCAGATATGGCAGGAAATGCCCCCTGTCTGGAGAGCCAATGCCAGTCAGTGTTTCATTTGTTTGTTTATTTGTTTGTTTGTTACATTTATATACCACCCTTCATCAAGAGACTCCAGGGTGGTTTACAACATAGCACATAAACAACATGTGTAAATACTTGAAATAATATCTATACCATGCAAAAGTTAAAGCAATTACAATAGGAAGAAATGCATAATAAAATACAAAATCTCACAACATAAGTTACCATTTTTTTTATCTCAGATACAACTGTAAAATGTAATGCATATATACCAGCAACCATCTAATAAGGGAGGGGGAAATCAGGAGCAGGGTATATAAAATACAAAAACAGTTTGCAAGAACATAATCTAATTCCCTCCTCCTGCCTCACCGAAAATGGCAGACCCTCCCAGCTATCACCTGGGAGTTTTCCTTCTCTCTCCCACCAGGGGAGATCTCCATTTCCCTGCCTTTCCCACAGGGTCCTTCCTCCCTCTATCTGCCTCTTCCATGTGGCTGAAATCCTTATCCCCCAATGGCAACTCAGAAAGGATGGCTTTCATTGGCCCATCACTGGGCGGGTCATTGCCTGCAACATGACCAGCTTCTCTGTCCCCATCCTGAAACACACCCTCAGAGTCGATAGTCCACTTTGCTTGCCTCTATATCATAGTTCAGGCTGTACTGAGCTAGATGGACCAATAGTCTGACTCAATATAAGGCAGGTTCCTCTCTAGTTACTCATATACCAGCCCAGCTGCCTATTTCCTCTCCAACTGAAAGAGAAACCCCTAATACCTTGAATCAGTGGTGAGGAACCTGTCCTCCGCCCCGCTCCCAATGTTGTTGGCCTTTGATTCCAACTTGGTATCAGTCTGAAAGTGCACTAGTATAGAGCATATAGTACAGAGCATATAGAGATGTCGCTGGACTCCATCTCCCATCATCTTTGACCATTGGCTATGCTGGCTGGGGCTGATGGGAGCTGGAGTCCAACCACACCTGGTCGGCCACAGCTTCTTCATCCCTGCACTATTATATAGTTTGTTCCATAGAGCTGAAAGGGGCTTCAGATACCACTGATTCCAACCCTCTACTGACGTAGGAAATCCACAATTGCTGCACTCCTGATAATTGGCCATCCAGCCTCTGCTTAAAAACTTCTAACACACCTTCCACTATCAAATATCTGTCTAGTGCCCCTGCACTAGGTCCAAAAATCTGGCAGCTACATTGTTAACAGGGACACACCAGTCTGACTATACTTTGCTGGTATGAAACGTTCTTTGCTGGATCCTAATGTTGTATCAGGCTTAGCTCAAAGTGCTAGTTTTGCCGTTAAAGTCCTAAATGGCTTTTGGTCAGGGTACTCAAAGGTCCTCCTGCTTCTATATAAATCTGCCTGATCAGTGTGATCTGCTTCTGATGCACCTCCATGGGATGAGAGAACACAAAGGTCCTCTATGTGTTTACTCAGCCCCAGTGAATTCAAAGGGACCACAGAAAACTACCTTACACTGAGGCAGATCATTGGTCCCTCCAGGTCAGTATTGTCTACACTGACTGGCAGTAGCTCTCCAGCATTTCAAGCAGGATTCTCTCCCAGCGCTACCTGGAGACACCGGGGATTAGACCTGGGACTTTCTGCACACAATACATATTCTCTATCACTGAACTAAAGCCCTTTCCCCTTACTCTCCTGTAAGCATGTGTAGCAGGAGTAGGGCATCTCTGGGCTGAATACAGCCCTCTAGACATATTTGGGCCTTTGGGGATCTCCCTAGGTCATGCCAACTCTTCCCAGGTCACACCCCTCACTGGCCCTGTCCTACAGTCCCCTTGAATGTTTTTGCCTGGCTGGAATGTGCTCTTGAACTGTGAGCATGGGTGCTCGCCATTGTTAATACTACTCAGCGTTAGACCCATTGAAATTTATGGACATGACTAATGAAGGTCCATTAATTTCAGTGGGTCAGCTCTGAGTATTACTTACACAAACTCACTGCCTCTTGTTTTTAACGTGCCTGTGACTGACGGTATAAGAAAGAAATGATGGATAGATAACGCCTATTGCGTCCTTGATTGAAGATGGAGAGATGTGGGCCAGGAGAATGTAGAAACCTCTGGCTTTTGCATGGTTTGAATGTAACCTTCTGCCCACTTTTACTTCTTGTCCTGCCCACCATTGACATGTGCCCCTCAGAAGGTTACCCATGAGGGAATGCAGCCTTCAGACTGAAAAAGGATCCTCACCCCTGGGGTATAGGATTGCAGCCCATGGGTGATGCCCAGAAGGCCTTTTCCAGTGCCAGAGCCTTGCCTTCAGAACAGCCTCCCTTGGCAGATTAGGAGCTGCCAATCCAATTGTCTTCAGATGTCAAAGCTTTCTACCAAAGCTTTCCACTGAATTATTTGCTGCCTTTTTGTCTATGTTTTTACTGACTGACATTATATTAATTTTATCTGCAGCCTGCTGTTTTATTGCTTCAAAAACAAGAGTCTTGTGGCACCTTAACAGCGAACGATCGCATTATGGCAGAAGCACTTACATGGTACAGTCCATGTCAATAAGAGCACAAAGTGTTATCCTAAGTTGGCAGGGATATTACAGATCATTGACCATGCTGGCTGGGGCTGATGGGAGTTGGACTCCAACAACATCTGGAGGGCACAAGGCTAAGAAGACCAAGAGCAGCCAAGGGGTTATATGCCAGATGTTGGACTTCATCTCCCATTACCTCCAACCAGCATGGCCAGTGATCACTTATGATGGGAGTTGTAGTCCAACCAATACCTAGAGTAATGGTAGCCAATAGTGTCATTCAGATATCGTTGGACTACAACTCCCATCATCCCTGCCCATCGGCCATGCTGGCTGGAGCTGATGGGAGTTGGACTCCAACAACAACACCTTGAGCTCTTTGGAGGAAAGGGGAGATATAAATGAAATAATACCGTTATAATAATCTCAGAGCACTGTCCATTCACACCAAGGGTCTATTTAGCCCACCATCCTATATTTTTTATTATTGATATTATTTGTTTAGAACATTTCTAAATTTGTCTGTAAAACAATCTCTATGTGGTGTACAGAAAACTAAAGTTACAAAAAGACACAAGAAAACCATTAATACAAGTGACAAATAAATATACCCTGCTATCAATCCCATCTCCCAACACACCTCCCCACTCAGCACCTCTCAGCCTCCTGGCTGCCATCCAGGACTGCAAGCATCCAGCATGGCTCTCACTCAGGGCCTAAACATACTCACAGATCACTTCCCAAAATCTCACCACAAAGAGGGTTCATGAAACCTGCTGATCTCACCCTGGTCTCTCATTCTAAGCTTGCTTTTATGGGCAGGCACTGAGGGGGTGGAGTTTCTTCAGGCTGCCCACAGCTGCCTCTCATTCAGCAGTCAGTCAGCTGCTCTTTACACACCCAGTTTCAGGAAACAGCAGAGTTCATTGGCGAGTTTCCCAGGGATGGCAAATAGGACACCCCTCCACTCACAGTTCTTTCTCTACGGCCTCTGCACACCTCTCCTCCTCCAGCTGCTATTCCCAACAAAGGCCAGCCAGATCCCTCCAGGAAGTTGCCAAGCAGGGCATGAAGCCCGCATAAAGGAGAAGAGCTGCAACTCAGTAGCAGAGCACAGGATCTGGTGCAAAAGATCCAATTCAATCCCTGTCATTCTCCAGGTTGAGAACCCTGCTGAAATCCCTGCAGATTGCTGCCAGTCAGTGCAGACAATGCTGAGCTAAATAGACCAATGATCTGACTTCCTATATTCATCCCTCCTCTGTTTTCCCCTTTTCCTAAGCAACTGGTATTCAGAGGTACACTGCCCCTGAATATGGAGATTCCAGTTAGCTATCATGGCAAATATCCATTGATAGAATATGTAAACCAGGAATGGAGAAGTTATGGCCCTTCAGATGTTGTTGGACTCCCATCAGCCCCAGCCAGCAACAACATCTGGAGGGCCACAACTTTCCCATCCCTGGCTCAGATCCTTAGTTCAAGCAGTTCTCAGAAAGCATATAGCAGAACAATGAGGGCAATACAAAGCAACAAGGGAACTAGGATGGTATGTCTATGGAAGGAAATTAGAAATAAAAAAGGAACAAATGGATTTTTTTCATTGAAATGTTACAATAAGGTAGAGAAAGATTATGGCGAACAGTAGCCTCTGGTAAAGAGGCAAAAGGTACGTTAGCAAAGAATTACAAGGAACTTGTGGAGTTAGGAAATAAGAGGCATATAATTAAATCAAGAAAGGTATTGATATATTGGAACTGAAATGGAACATGATATTGCATTCAGAAAAGAGATCAACTCTTATCAATAAGGGATTCTTGATATAAACAGTTACTATGGTGATATTAACACCTACTCAGTTGCATTGATCTATTCAGAGATGAGGTTCAGGTGCTGGAAGTGTCTGATTATGAATCCACATCTGCCTCCATATGTCATGGGATTGCCAAAAGTCATGAGTACCATGTTAATGCTGTTTCATTGGATGGAGGTGGATATTTTAAAGGGAATAAAATAATCCCTAATATGAATGTGCGAATGGAAAAACTCACTAGTCCCCACTGTATGGGAATAGTTAATGAAGTCTCTGGAAGTGGCAGAAATGGACAGACATACTGGAACTGGTACCTAGGACAGTTTTCAAAAGAATATGTTCCCTGAGAGATATTGCTTTATAAATTACTGGAATGAACATTATGGGCATGTAAGACTTGAAAGGAGAGTATTCTTGTAAAAAAAATGTTTTAAAGGTTACACATAAATTAAGAACACTGGTGGAAATATAAGAAGATCATTCATGGTACTGATTCTGGGAACAGAGAGTTAGTATTTGCTTTCCCCCATAAAGGTAGTGCTAAGAGCAACTCAGTAAATTGTACAAGCAGTTGATTTAACCAGACACCTTTAAGCTACTGACAGTGCATTTCATATTGTGCACGCATAGACACCTGCAGACACCTGCAATGCTCAGTGGTATGTTCTGAAGGCCAATAGGATAATTGACTTTTCAAAGAGGATTAGTCAGACCCATGGAAGACAAGCAATCACCCTTGGATGGTTATTAGTGTGCTAGGGTGTCAGAAGCTTTAGCCTGATGCCAAACAAGTCTCTAAATCTCCAAGAAGTGCAAACTAGAAGTGATTGCTGAGGGATAACTAATTGTCCTGTAGTTTCTTGTTCACTTTCTTCTTGAGCATCTGGACTATCCAAGGCAGGAGAGCCATGCTTCATCTAGGCTGATGCACTTCAAACCTGCCCCCCTTGAGTGCAGTGTCAGCAGTGACCAGTCATGGATGCATATAATGAAAACGTAATCTAGCATAATTGCAGGAGAAAGCAAACAGATGGGGCAAGAATATTGGTCTAACCCTTCATAGGAACATACATAGGAAGTTTGCCTTATACAGAGTCATACCATGGTCCATCTAGCTAAGAACTGCCTACAGTGACTGCCAGAGGCTCTCAAGGGCTTCAGACAGTGGTCTGTCCTAGCCCTGCCTGGTGACTGTAGGGACTGAACCTAGGACTTTCTGCCTGCAAATGCTCTACCACTGAGCTAGTTATCCTACAGACTACATCCAATCTTACCTTTGCATTTAGTGGTGATGCTGTCTGCCATGTTCAGTGCACACTTATAAGCAGTTGGATCACAACCAAAGGTCCATCTAGTCAAGCACCTTGTTCCCCAAAGTAGATGCCTCCAGGAATCCCACAAGCGGGGCATGAGGGCAATAGCTTTCTCCTGCTCTTCCTCCCCAGTATCAATTCCCTCTATGAAATTGTTCTCAACCTCTTTCAAGCCATCTAAGCTGGTGACCGTCACATCTTATGGCAGCAAATGCCACAGCTTAACTATGTGCTGTATGAAGAAGTATTTCCCTTTCGCTGGTCCTGAATCCATCACCTGTAAGCATGTCCAGAATATATTTTTATCACCACCTCATAATCATAGACTGCCCAAATACCTTTGCAGATATGGAGAAGCATTCCCACATTAGAGGCTGCAGCTTGTACCAGGCTTAAGTCTTCAGTACATTTTTTTTCTGTAAAGAAATTACCTAGTAAGGTTAAATAACAAAATTCCTCCAGGAAGTCCATCTGACTGTTTGTTTAAAAGCATTTCTGAAAATAGAAATGGACTGCCTTCAAGTCGATCCCGACTTATGGCTACACTATGAATAGGGTGTTCATGGTAAGCGGTATTCAGAGGGGGTTTACCATTGCCTCCCTCTGAGGCTAGTCCTCCCCAGCTGGCCAGGGCCTGCTCAGCTTACCACAGCTGCACAAGCCAGCCCCTTCCTTGTCCACAACTGCCAGCTGGGGGGCAACTGGGCTCCTTGGGACTCTGCAGCTTGCCCACGGCTGCACAGGTGGCAGGGCACGTCACCCCTGAGCCACTCCCTGTGGGGGTGATCTTTAGCTGGCCCTTGACACCCAGGAGACATGAGCGGGGATTTGAACTAACACTCTGGACTCCCAGCCAGGCTCTCCTCAAACGCTTAATATTTAAACATTTCTAAGCAGTATACAACCCCCCCATAAAACTAGTAAAACAGTATCATAAAGACAGCATTATAAAAACAGATAGAAACAGAAATTCATAAATGATAGGGTTCATTCTTACAGGTCAGCAAAAGCCTCACAAGAGGAGAATGTTCCCAGATGATAAGTAATCTTACAGGTCTATACAGTGGTAGGTGGTCTTGCAGGTAACCTGGTACTGAGTTTGTAAAGATTTTCTCCTTATTGTTCCAATCAGGGATGTTTCCAGAGGGGGGGGACCTACCTGGAGCTCCACCTAAAGAGTAGAGGCTGGTGGCTCCTATGTCAGTGGGGCAGCAAATCTGCTCCGGATGTTAGTCTGAACTTTCAAGGTCCTGTCCAAGGTGCTGAGAACATTTGACAGCTCCTTGAAAGCTTGGATTAAAACCCAGAGTAGATGCACTGCCCCACTGTCATGAGCCAGGCAGAAGGGAGGAGGCTGGTCAAAGACGAGTCAGGGCTTGGACTGGGAGCCCCAGGAGGTGGAGGACAGCAGGGTGGACTTGCAGGGTGCCCCAACCCCCATCTCGGACAATACCATTTCCCCCACTCCCGATTTCCCCACCAAAACACCACCTAGCTGATCGGACCCTCCCCAGTGAGATGCACTGCCAATGCCCGCCTCTGAGACGCAGCTGAGCATGCTGGACATTTCCCCACCTAGCGAAGCCCAGTTTCCCATGCCCAAACTGACTGTTAGGAGCCCCCTTCCATCAGAGGGGGAGCCGGAGTTCAAACTACCTTCACCCCATGCACAGCAGCACCAGAGGCAAGAAGTTCAACAGATGGAGTTGAGGAAGAGCCTTCATGTGTGCGTCTGAACCAAGCCTACTTAAGCTGACTCAGGGGGAGCCCCATTGCTGAGCCAACATCTTAGGGTCGCTTTAGCATGCTTAGTCAGTGTTAGTTTAAGGCCAGAGTTTCTAGCAAGCTTAATTAGGTGAATGAGGCGCACTGCTTTCAATGTATCTACAACTTTAATAAAAAGAGAAAAAGCCACAGACACATCTGGGACTGAGTCGACTACAGACAGGACACCCACTGACATCAGAGCCACCAGCCTCTACTGCACCTAGGACTCTCTCTCTCTCTCTCTCTCTCTCTCACACACACACACACACACACACACACACACACACACGACTTTTAAATCTGTGACATTTTCATGTCAAACGGGAACATCTTTTTAGAATAGTAAAAATGCTGGGTTTAAATCAGATCAAAGCCAGGTGCTCCCTTTCCATAAGGACACTCAAGTTATTGCTCCAAACTCCACCCATCTAATTCATTCAGTTCTTCTAATCCCAGATCCCCACAGTGGGTTTTTCAAGATGCCTATTACCCTTATTCTGATCCTCATGGGGGGGAAATCCCCCTTTAGCAATTGTCTGTGAGCTTAGCAGGGTGTTTAAGGAATTTGAGGAATTTATTATTTACTCAAGGAGTAGGTTCATTATAAGCGACATAAAACTTCTGAACTTAAAAATAGCTAGGCCACATTCACAACATACATTTTTTCCATTATTATTCTACTTTGAACAGTCACGGCATTCCCAAAAGGATCCTGAGAAGAGTAGTTTGTGAAGAGTGTTGAGCGTTATTAGGAGAGCCCTGTTTCCCTCACAGAGCTACAATTGTCAGAGTGGTTTAACAGTCAGTCCCTCTTACCAGATTTCTGTGAGGGGAATAGGAGTCTCCTCTCAGCACCTGTCATAAGCTACACTTCCGAGACTTTTTTGGAGGAAGCCATGGCTGTGTAAAGTGGTCACACCAGCTCACATCAGTTTGCATTACAGATACAATAAACATCAGTATATGCATTTTGAGTTAAGCATATAAGTTAAAATAATTCCTCTAGATGTCCAAATAGGTATACACTTGAAATTGTGGAACTGTCGTTTGTTAAGGGTGCTGGGCATTATAGTTTTGTGAGGGGTAAACTTCAGTTCCCAGGATTCTTTGGGGGATGCCATGTGTTTTAAATATATAGTGTGGATGTGACCATATTGTGGAATATTGTATACAGTTTTGGGTGCCTCACCTCAAAAAGGATATTGTAGAGTTGGAAAAGGTTCAGAAAAGGGCAACCAAGATGATCTAGGGGACTCCCCTATGAGAAAAGGTTGCAACATTTGGACTTTTTAGTTTAGAGAAAAAGTGAGGAGGAAGTGACATGATATGCATGGCATGGAGAAAGCAGATACAGGAAGTTTTTCTCTCTCTCTTATAACATTAGAACTTGTGGAAATCCAAGGAAGCTGAATGTTGGATGATTCAGGACAGAGAAAAGAAATTATTTCTTCACACAGTGCAAAGTTAAACTGTGGAATTTGCTCCCACACGAGGCGGTGATGACCATCAACTATAAGGCCTTTAAAAGAGAATTAGACAGATTCATGGAGGATAAGGCTATCAGTAGCTACTAGCCATGATGGCTATGCTCTGCCTCCATAGTCAGAGGCAGTTTGCTTCTGAATACCAGTTACCGGAAATGGCAGGAGGGGAAGTGCTCTTGCATGCAGGTCCTGCTTGGGGGCTTTCCATGGGCATCAGGTTGGCCACTGTGAGAACAGGATGCTGGACTAGATGGGCCACTGGCCTGATCCAGCAGGCTCTTCTTATGCTCTTACGTTAACTGACACCTATGTGAAATATGCTGCCATGTAGCCAAGGCAGTGAGGTCATCAGCCCATTGCATAATAGACAGGGGGTTATCTTCCAAAATTCACAAAATCCACTTTGGTTATCCTGCTGTTAAACCCCATACTACAGGTAAAAGTGTACTCTAGTTTCTCTTCAGATTGTATACATCTTCATCTTAGAAACACCATAAAACAATTCAAATACAGATGCAGACTGGGATGAAGGTATCTACTTAAAGGGCTTGTTGAATGAGGACGCTCTCCAGCAGGCACCGAAAAGGCAACAGAGATGGTGCCTATCTAATATTTAACAAATCCAGAGGGTAGATGCTACATTGCTAACAGTTGAGTTCCTATGTTGTGTGGAACGGACCTCTGGATGGGATGGTACCTGCAGGAGGCCTTCACTAGCATAGTGCAGTGATCGACTGAGTGTATAAGGGGTGAGATCTGAATGCATAAGGGTGAGATGGTGGGGAATGAACAGGGGACTTTCTGCATGCAAAGCAGATGCTCTACCACTGAGCTACAACCTTTCCTCTAGAGCTGGAGCCCTCCCTCCAATGGGAAGGAGAGAGAAAATGGAAGGATAAAGAAAAGAAAAAGTCACCCCCTCCCCACTGCCTGAGCTGGCTGCAAGGAACCAGCAGGACTTTAGGTGTGACAGTGGCTCCTCAAAGGAATCTCTTCATCCCCCCATCCCACCACCACCTCCAGAAGACAATGAAGAGGGTGTCTGATTAAGCGAGGTTAAACTTGCTCAATAAGATCAAGCAGAATTCAAACAAAAACCTGTGTATCAGGGATGGCCCCATGGGGAGCAGTCTGAAAAGCCAGGCACCAGGAACAAGGGCAAGCCAGGAGTGAGGCCGGGAGAGGCAATGGAAGAGCACAGGTTTTGCACGCCAAAGGTACCAGGCTACCGTGGCAAGGGCAGGATGCTTGCCACAGGCACACCGAAGCTCATGGTGAGTAGCATGACAAAACCACTTCTCACTGTAAAAGCTTTCAGCCGCCACCTTGTCAGAACTTTGCATACTGACTTTTCCATGCACTCAGATTGGTGGTGTTATTTGATTAAAATTCCCTCTGATTTCCTGTTCAGTTAATTGCATAACCATATACTATGTAAGGGGGGGGACCCTCATAAATAGCATCTCCTGTGCTTATCTTCTTTTCATCTTGTAGCAATCCAAACATTAAAAAAAGGAAAAAGAAATGTTCTGTTGGGAGCCAGTCACCATATGTTGAAAGCTATTAATGTCCCAATGCATTTTTTTACTCAGTTCCTTCTGATCTTGTCTCGAAATATATCAGGAGTTTTACATGATTTTATGAACGACTAAGTATACCCTTCACCAACCCAGCAACGCCCGTATGGTTTGGACTTCCTGATGCTCCACGGCTCTGTGAGTGCTTGGCCTGAAATCTGATTGGTGTGCTTCATGGTATATGCCAGTCTTCCCCAACCTGGTGCCCTCCAGATGTTTTGGATTACAGCCCCCGTTAGCTGCAGGCAGCATGGAGCTGATGGAGGTCATCGTCTGAAACATCTGGAGGGCATCAAGTTGTGGATTGTAGTCCAAAACCTATGGAGGGCACTGGATTGACGAAGACTGACTGCGTCCTTAAACAACATTTGCATTCAGCAATTGCATTTTCTTGCACCTGTGGCTTCTTTGCCATTTCATTTAAGTCCCCATTGGCATGGTGCTGCCCTCCTGTTTTATAAGAAGCATTGAACACAATGGTGAGACTGCATTCATGCTTGCTGCCTTCCTTTGAAAGAATACGGGGACCTTCAAAAGGAATTCTTCAGAGTCAAAATGCATTTGCTCAGGGTCTACTTGAGGCAATTGTTAAAAGCCTTATTCCTCTCTGAGACACTCAGCTCTGTTTGGCTTGGCATATAAACATCCCCATCTACTGGGCATTGGGAGGAGTGCAATTAGAAGCCACCCAGAGGGCTGATTTAACCAGGCAGGGGTTTTCATCCACCCTTTATAAGTGTTACATTTACAGCAGCATTTAAGGAGGTTGAGAAGGGGAGAGGGAAGACAATGTAGTTATTGCTTTGCTGGTGCTTCAAGGCCCTGTTAGTGCTTCGTCTGACATCTGATCGTTGTCCTTCACGATATTTTCCAGTCTTCTCCAACCTGGTGCCTTCCAGATGTTTGGGACTAGCACCTCCCATTAGCCCCAGGCACCATGGCCATGAAGGATTGATGGGAGTTGTAGTCCAAAACAGGCTTCCCAAACTGGGGTCCGTGAGCTTCATCCAGGTGGTCTTGCGGCATGTCCATATAAAATATTTATATTGATTTTTAACTGTATTTTAATGCTTTTATTTCTTGTATTGTATTTTATTGCAATTTGAATCCTATGGAATGCAAACTGTAATACTATTAAATCCAATAGAAGAAGCAATAAAAATACAATTAACATCTTACAGCATCTAGCACAGTGCCTTGCAATTGCGGCAAGAGGCAGAAAAATCAACAGGGCGCCCCCTGGCTCCTACTGGGAGGAAGGGCGGGATATAAATCTGATTCATCATCATCACCATGAAGGTGTCTGCCAAGACGGTCAGCAATTTTCAAACACCGAGAGGCAGGGGCTAGGAGAGACAGGAGCTCTCCTCAGACTGTCAGCTCGAAGTGGCCCATGGGGGGGGAGTTTGGGAACAACTGATTCAAAATGTCTGTAGGACATCAGACTGGGGAAGACTGGTGTATACCATAGAGAACATCAATCAGATTAATTGGTGTTGTGGAAGGCTGGTATATGCAATCTTGTAGCATTTTCATTGTGGCTTCCATTACATTGGAAGCTTTTGGGCAGGAACATGTTTCTTTAAATTGTTTATCATTAATCCCTAGTTCTGTGGTAATTAAACAGTAGTAGTAGTAGTAGTAGCGGCAGCAGCAGCAGCAGCATTTTATATGCCTGCCTTGCCTTTCCACCAAGGAACTCAAGCTGGTGTACATGGTTTTCACCCCACCTATTTTATCCTGTAAGTCACTTGGAGATCTTGGTAACAAGCGACTAATACATCTTGTAAATAATAATAAAATAATAAAAATAATCCTGCATTCCCTTCTGGGCCACCTTCCAAGGGCCACATGCCAGTAGTGGACAGGACCAGAGGCAAAAGTAGGTGGAGCAATGAATGTACATTTTACCTTTGTACAATAGGCTAGTTTCTACACATACTCGCACATCTCATTCCATCCTCCACCCTGGCAAGTTCATTATCAGAGTTCAAAGACCCATCACAGCCAAGCACAGACATTCAGGGTGTAAAGCAGAGCCAGTAAGGGACATGGCCTGGGGAGGGTTCTGGGGGCCAGACAGAGAGGCCTGGAGGGCCACGTAAGGCCAGCAGATGGGAGGTTCCCCACCCCCGGGCCAGTGGGTGGGCAGTTGAAACTTACAGCAAGGAGTTTGACTAGATGCTTCATCAGTTTCTCCCAACATTAGGGCAGGTGTGGAGAACCTTTGGCCGTCCAGAAGTTGCTGAACTCCCATCAGATCCAGTTAGCATGGCTGATGGCCAGGGAGGATGGAGTTGCAGTTCAGCAACATCTAGAAGGCCAAAGGTTCCCCATACCTGCCGAACTTTTCCAAGTGTGCTATGGGCAGCAGCACCATGTCTAAAGAAGGCATGAGACATTGTCACAGCCAGAGTTTCCTAACTCCTCACACACAGCTGCCAGTGATGTGCAGGAAGAGGCAGGGGAACTGAGAGTGATGACTTTGTGCTGTATATCTTCTTTAGCTAAGCATTGCTGGAGAGAAATATGGGGAGAATGAGGGGTGGAGCCAGTGGCCACCCCTTCTCATCATGTGTAGCTTGGTCAGTGGCGGCTCCATGTTAGTGGGGCAGTGGAATCCATTCCAGGTTTTAGTCTGAACTTTCAAGATGCTATCCAGTGTGCTTAAAACCAGGAGCAGATTCCACTGCCCCACTGACATGGAGCGACCAGTCACCACTGCTCGGGTGTATACTCGTAGCAAGTAGGGATGTGCGAACCACACTCAGCTAACTTCAAAAAATCTCCCATCCCCCTGCAAGCATTGAACAAGAAAGCTCAAAAACTGAAATGGGTAAAAACGTGCCACCATCCATTGCCAGTTCTCTCTTTAAGTACAACTAAATTCACATTTAAAGACAAAACCTATCAATTTTACACTTTCCAAAACAATATGAGAACCAAAACACAGTCATCCTTCAAAATTTGCACTTATCTGAATTTTGGGATACAGTTTTCCAACCAAACAATGTTTACAAAAATGCTTATATTAATATTAATATATACAGATGCTTATATTACATGCTTATATTAGAGGAAAGCATGCATGAAAATGAATATATTGGTGAAATTCGCTAACAAAATGCATTATGTTAGTCAAAACGGCATGCAAAAATGTATTTATTAGGAGAAATTCACACTAAAATGCTGATGAATTTTCATGAGGATTTTTTATGTAAAATGTACAAATGGCTGCATAAATTTGGAGAACTGAATTTAAGACTAGAAAAAGGAAAAACTGAGACTACCAAAACTGACAGATCTTCCCATCCCTGTTCTCAAGCAATAAGCCCCCTACACCTGGTTAGTTCTGCCACAGCCTGAAGATTATCAGCTAGTGCTAACACAGAGGTGGGCTTTTTCACTGGTGGCACCAGTCTTGTGGGATGCTTACCCTGCTGACGTATAGGAGGCCCCATCCGCATTGGCATTCTGCCAGCTCTTGAAGACACACCTGCTGAGACAAGCAGTCCCCTGATCTCCTGACTTGACTCTCCTGTTTTGATTGTTGTTTTAACTGTTATGCTGTTTTAATGGGCTTGTTTATTACATATTTAAATTATGAATGTTTTAATATGTATTTTAATTACATGTGTCTGTATTTTTATAATTGGTTTTATTCTTGTTTTTTTCCTGTTGGCTTTTATTTGTTTGTGAACTGCCTCAGTATTTCTTCTTAAAACAAAAGGTGGAATATAAATCCTTTTAAAGACAACAACCACCCAACCTTATATTTGAGAAAAGAGGGAAGATAATCAGTAAGGAGAAGAACTCCCTTGACATCCAAGAGGCACACATTGGATTTCTCATGCTTTCCTGCTGGGATTTGTAGTTTTCTTTGGCTCTCAATTTGAAAATGACAAATCCCATGCTCCCCAGCAGGAAAAAAAAATCTATTTCAGGAGATTTTGCTGTTTTAACTACATAAGCAACAACACTCGGTGTCTAAACATAATAAATAGAGGGAAGGATACAATCACCATGTTAGAGGTGTGAGAATATCACACTGTTCTACATGAACACTGAGTTGTGCCTGTTTTTGACACTATAGATCTATGAAATTGGAAGCATCTCAAAGAACTGCACGTGGGATATTAATCCCCCAGAGAAGGTATTGCCTGCTTACAGAGACCCAGCATGTAAAGGAACTTCTGTATATTTGAATGTACAAATACACACCCAGGACAATGCTACGAGCAATATGCTTTCTCATCCTCCTCAGGGTATACACAGATGTACATAAAAACAAGAGCCAGCATGAGTTTTGCCACTGTATGTAGTAACATAAGAAGCGGCCTTATACCGAGTCTGAGAGCCAGTGTGGTGTAGTGGTTAGAGTGTTGGACTACAACCTGGGAGACCAGGGTTCGAATCCCCACACAGCCATGAAGCTCACTGGGTGACCTTGGGCCAGTCACTGCCTCTCAGAGGAAGGGAATGGTAAACCCCCTCTGAATACCACTTACCATGAAAACCCTCTTCGTAGGGTCACCATAAGTCGGGATAGACTTGAAAGCAGTCCATTTTTATACCGAGTCAGACCATTGATCCATCTAACTCAGTATTGCCTACACTGACTGGAAGCGGCTCCCCAGGATTTGGGGCAGGGGTCTCTCCCAGCCCTGCCTGGCAACTGAGCCAGGGATTGAACTGCGTTCAAGGCAGAGGCTCTACTGCTAAACTACAGGAAAGAAGAGTCTTGCTGGATGGATCAGACCAAAGGTCCTCAGCATAGGAACTGAGAGCCTTCGGCTGTGTCAGACCATCGGTCCATCTAGCTTAGTATTGCTGACAGTGAGTGGCCGTGGTTGTCCAGGTTTTCTGGCAGGAGTCTTTTCCAGCCCTACTTGGAGATGTTAGGGATTGAACCTGAGATATTCTGCATGCAAAGCAGATGCTCTGCCACTCAGCTATGGCTGTTGCTGCCTAAATGAGGCCATTGAGCTCAGCCTTTCCTTTTCAATTGCCATACATACCTGCCACTGACATACTGGTTTACTCCCCAATTTTGCCCCTCCCTCTCTCTCCTATGCTTCTAATGGGCTGTCTGTCTTTTCAGATGATTTAAAATGCTATTCATACTATTATACTTTTTTTAAAAAATCACACAGCACCTGGTTTTTAAAACTCCAATTGTTTGTCTCTAAAATGCCCCATTCACACTAAAATGTTGAAGCGTTTTCACAAGGCCTTTTTATTTATTTATTTTTTAAAGCAAACTGATGACAAAATGTGAAGCACCCACTTAAGACTGGAAAAATGAGAAGCCGAAATTGACAGTCATCCATCCCTAGCCACAAGTTCCCCAAGTTTGGTTTAGACTCTTCCTAAAGTTGCCATTTATGGAAGCAGGGGTGATAAGGCCTCAAAAAGCTGGATAAGTCTGTTGAGGTGACCCAAGCCACTGTAAGCCTCTTCCTGATGCATCTTTTTTCTTTCTCCCCAGGTGGTGAGCCAGATTGACAAGTTGACTTCAGACTTTGAGTTTGATCTGGAGCCGGACGATTGGACAACAGCCACTGTCAGCAGCACATCCAGCAGCGAGAAAGGAGGTGGAATGTTTGACCTTGGGCACCTAGACTTCATGACCTCAGATATCCTCTCTGATAGCTGGGAGTTCTGCTCCTTCCTAGAAGCCTCCACGCCATCAGATTCTGGCGATGGCTCGGAGCAGCAGCAAGGGCGTCAGCCTGACTACCGACTCATGAATGGTGGGGTGCTGATTCCTAACGGACCCCGGGTAGAAACCCCAGACTCTTCCAGCGAGGAGGCCTTCAGCTCTGCCCTGAGCCACAAAGCCCAGCACCAGAGGACATCGGGTACCAGGGAGCGGGTGCGATTCAGTGACAAAGTCCTCTACCACGCTTTGTGCTGTGATGATGATGAAGAAGCGGACAATGCCCCACCTCCTGAGGATCCTCCCGAGGAGCCCAGCGAGACGACGCACAAGGTGGCAGCTGTCACCAAGGCAATGCCACGGTGGTCACCTAATCTGAGTAGCGCTCAGCAACGAAAGCTGACACGGAACAGCAGTACCCAGACAGTCTCAGACAAAAGCACTCAGACAGTGCTGCCCTACATCTCGGGCAAACAGAAAGTCAAAAGCAAGAACTGAGGACCAGCTGGGTGGGGTTGGGGGCGGAGAGGGGAGGGCGGGGGAAGCTGCAGATATATATAAATCTCTATATATATTTAAGTCAATAAATGAAAATGATATGATAAAAAATGGTGACAGGATATCATCGTGAACTACCTAACCATAATGTCGAGACTCAGGGAACTTTAAAAATTATTTTATTTATTGAATGGCTTCCTTTTATTTTCCCCAGCTCAATAAATGTTATGCCTATACACAAATTTAATGAAACACATATGCACCCTCTGTGCAGAAGGCAGGTACATGTTTTCATTTTTGAAAGAGGTCGAAGAATATGTCCCATGAGATCAGCCACACTTTTCCAAATGGAGTGGTTGACAAACAAACCATCCTCTCCCAAAGGTTCTTGGGAAACAAGGTTGACCTCGGGGGACTGGAGAAAGCTGGTGATGGGCAAGTGAGATGGAAGTAATTTAGACTGACCATTTTTGTACATCCATTACAATGGGAATCCAGCACAGACTGACTTCTTTGTTGCTTTGAGCTGTCTTGTGAATCCTCCAGTATCTATTGAGTTTAAGACTCACCCAATTTACTGGCTTGTGAACATCCCAGTCTCATCTGCCAAAAATGCTAGATAAAGCCCCCTCAGAGTCCAGAGCCCACAACTTGGCTTACTTGATTCACTATTCTCTTGGAAAGCCAGGAAAATAGAGGAGTACTAAGACTGTTCCTCATTGACCCCATTCCCAAAGCCTGTGAGGTAGGTAAGGCTGAAAGACCGCAACTGACCCAAGGTCCCACAGTGATCTTCACACTGGATTACTGCAATGTGCTCAATGTGGGGCATCCCTTGAAGACAACAAGGAAACTTCAACTGGTCCAAAATGTGCAGGTGGCCAGGTTACTAGCCATATAGAGCTGATATCACCCATGCTTTAAAACTGGTTGACATTTTATTCTGGGCCCAATTCAAGGTACTCACATTAGTGTCTAAAGCCCTAAATGGCTTAAGCTGCCATCCCTGCAGATCAACAAGAGGGTCATTTTGATAGTTCGACCACCCTTAGATGCAGGCAATGACATCCTGGGAGAAGACATCCTCACCACAAAGGTGCATCTAGAATGTTTGTCTATAGCTTCTTCCATATGCCAAAGACACACCTCTTTACCTTGCCCTTTGACACCTGAGAAATATATATTCTAGAACCCATCCTGTCCCAATTGTAAATTGTTAGACCTGATTTTAAAAATGTATTTTTATATTATTGTAACCCACCCTGGGACCTTATGGTGTAATAATAATAACAAGAGCAACAACAACAATAATAATAATAAAAACAGAGTGGGGATTTGAATCTGTCTATCTCCAGTCATCCTGGTCCAAAACTAACCATTATACCAGGTGTGGGAAAGCTTTGGCCCTCCAGATATTTGCTGAACTACAACTCCCATCATCCGTGGCCATTGGCCATGCTGGCTGGGATTGATGCGAGTTGTAGTTCAGCAACATCTGAAGGACCAAAGATTCTCCACAGCTGCATTCCACTATGGTGGCTCTTTGCCCATCAGCTAGGACCTCCTATAAGACCTGCCCATATGAAACTTGGAAGACTAGTTTCACAGTCCAGATTTCCTTCTCCAGATGGGGTGTCCTTCTCTAGCCTACCCATGCTCCCAGTGATGATCGCCCTTACACACTCATGCCCTGTTTTCCATCTTGTCACAGGACCTTGGTGAGGCTCCTCCTTTGATGAAAGGTTGACCTCTCCCTTGTCACACGGCTTAATGCACATTAAAACCATTTTCTAGGCTGGGTTGAGCAATAATCTCAACATGGGCTAGAGCTTTCAGAAGACCAATCATGTCTCCTAGAAGGTCAGCTTACAGTGATTATGTTGCATTAAGAATGGAGCCTGCAAGGCAGCCTTATAGAGCACAGGGTCTCATCAACTCCAATACAACCAATTGTTGTAAGGAACAAACACTTCCACCGAAAAGCATTGTGCACATTTCATCCCCTCAGGGAAAAGAATAAACCACTGCGTGTTTATATCTATTTGGGGTTTTGCCTCGAAAGGAAAACAATCACACAGAAAAACTTCAGCCATCCAAATAGGGACCAGCTTGCCCACTAAAATGAATTCTGCTTCTGTTATATTTTTCATCCACAGGCTGATTTTTTGTTTAATGGGTAAAATATGTTTTGCTATCTCTAGCACCTGGAAAGAGGAAACTGGGGGAAGGAGGGGGGAAGGAGAGGAAACAGGAATATTACAAGAAAGGGAGAGGAAGAGAAAAGTCTGGTTTTTTAAATAAAATTAAATTAAATTAAAGCAATGTTTCCTGGCAGGCTTTGGTATACAGGGATTGATTTTGGGCTGCAAGGAATGATTTTCGGGGTGGTCAAACTAATTTTAAAGCATTGGAAGCCTACACAGACTTTGCTGCCTCTCTCATCATACTAGAACTTTGGGTCTTCCAGGGAAGCTGAATGTCGCAAGATTCAGGACAGGCAGAAGAAGTGAGTTCTTCACACAGTGGCATAGTTAAACTGTGGAATTCGCTCCCATAAGAAGTAGCAATGACCACCGACTTGGATGACTTTAAAAGAAGACTGGACAAATTCATGGAGGAGAAGGCTGTCAAGGGCTTCTAGCAACTATGCAGCTATGTTCTACCTCCACTGTCAGAGGCAGTATATCTCTGAATACCAGTTGCTGGGAATTGCAAGTGGGGAGAATGCTGTTGAACTCAGGTCCTGCTTGTAGACTTCCCATAGGCAGGTGATAGGCCACTACGAGGACCAGATACTGAACTAGATGGACCTTTGGCCTGATCCAGCAGGCTCTTCTTATGTTCCCAGATGCGGTGATGACCACTAGCCTAGATGGTGTTAAAGGGACTAGGCAAATTCATTCCGGATAAGGCTATCAATGGCTACTATGTGTTTTGCTATCCCTATCTTCTGGAATGAGGAGTTGGGAAAGGACGGTATATGCAACATCCAGGATTCAGAGGCACTTTGCCACTGGATGGATAGCCTTCATTGGGCAGCAAAACCAGGAGAGGACCATTGCCTTAGTATCTTGCTTGTGGACATGCCAGAGCAGGGATGGGGAAGCTGTGGCCCTTGAGATATTATGGGACTCCAACTCCCATCATCCTTGACCATTGGCCATGCTGGCTGGGGCTGCTGGGAGTGGTAGTCCAACATCTGGAGGGTCTCAGGTTCTCTGCCCCTGTACTAGAGGCATCTGGTTGGCCATGGCAGGTAAAAGGATGCTGGAGTCAGGGGATCTGATCCGGAAGGGCTCTTCTAATGTTCTTACATAATGACTCCTGCTTTGTACTCAGGTAAGTAAGATGACAATCAAGCAGAGAATATGTTAGCAATGGTGGTGGCTGCTGAGGCTCCATGTCAATGGGGAAGTGGAGTCCACACCAAGTCCAAACTTTCAAGGAGATGTCCAAGGTGCTTTCAAGCTCTTTGAAAGTTCAGACTAAAACCTGGAGTGGATTCCACTTCCCCACTAATATGGAGCCCCACCAGCCACCACTGATTAGTATCCTTCAGCAACACAATGCAGTGCAGATTTCAGGGAGTTTTACATACACAGATGGGCTCCTGATTGATCCAGAGAAGGAGTGGTATTCAATGCTAGTCCTGCTGAGAGTTGACCCATTAAAGTTAAAGACAACACCATTTGCACAAAGTACATTTGTATTTAAGGTTATCTCCCACCTCCTCTCTATCACGATCTGCCATGTGATCAGATAAAACATTTAAAGCAATGAGATGATAAAGATGGTGCTACGTTGTCAGGCTCTGCAGAGCTCTGTCAGTCCAATCCAGGGCCCAATCCAGGACTTTGCATTGGCCACAACCCAACCTGAGACCAACACAGTATGGACACAGGCTCAGAATTGATTCAGGGGCCAGCCCTAATGTTTAAGTAGGATTTTAGACCAGAGCTTGGAAAAGTTTCTTTTTTGAACTACAACTCCCATCAGCCCAATCCAGTGGCTATGCTGATGGGAGTTGTAGTTTTAAAAAGTAACTTTTCCAAGCTCTGTTTTAGACCCCAGTTAAACATGTGTTCATGGGGGGGGGGGCAGGAGACACAACATTGAGTTCTGCTTGGTGTTGCTTTGCCAGCATATTCCCTGCAGGCAATGACCTGGATCACTCTCGGTGGACTGACCCAGGGCAATTCAGAGATGTCTTGACAGAATCAGACCAATTCAATTTGGGATCTGGGCTTTCGGTTGCATTCAACTAAGTCCTTCTCAGAGCAGACCCACAGAAATAAATGAACCTAAATTAGTCCTATCTATTAACTTCAATGGTTCCACCCTGAGTAGCAGTAGCATCAATTGAATACCACCCTTTGGCCAGATCCAGTGCACAGCCCTACTACTTTGCCATTTCCAAGAGCAGTAAGCCATACATTTCCACCAGCATCCTCTCTCCCTCATTATGTTTAGAAAAGCAAAATGGGGTGGCTCCGCCCACTTTGGGCTTGCCCACCACTGGCATTGGCCCTGCCCACAGCTGGCATAAGGCTATTCTTCCTGAGTCCCCCCCCCAGGTCATCCCAAGCTTTGGTGCAGGCAGAAGAGAGACAACTGCACCTCCTCCCCCCAGGTCTTGTCCTCATCCAAAGGAGATGCACATGTCCTCTACACATGTACTCTAACCCAGTGATCTTCAACCTTGGGTCTCAGATGTTGATGGACAATAACTCCCATGATCTCTGACCACTGGCCATGCTGTCTGGGGATGATGGGCATTGTCAGCCAAGCACATCTGGGGACCCAAGGTTGACGAACAGTGCTCCAACCTACATAGAACACTTTGGAGGGAATGGTGATGGCACATTGTGGCAGAGTAGTCTGCCGACCCTACCATTAGGCAAAGTGACGGGGTGGTTAGAACACTCCCTTTCTCTCTCTTTCTGACACCTTCTCTTACTCCCTCCTTCCTCTCCCCCCCCCCATTCTCTCTTCTTCCCTGCCAAAATGGCTGCTGGGGAAGGGTCTGATCACTTTTGCCAGAGACAGATTCTTGCAGATGGCTCTTGAAGTAAGGCGTAGCAGAATTCTCCATCACTGAAAGAAGAGAACAGAGGAGGAAAGAAGGAAAGTGAAAAAGAATTGACTGTCGAAGCTAGACCAGAAGTATGCACGGATATGAAGAGAAAAAAGCAATGAAGACCCAGAAAGACAGGAGAGAGATGGTCAGAAGAGTGGACAGAGAGAACAAGAGTGGCCAAGGAGTAACATTAAGGACAGGAAATGAGAGGGTGGAGGTGAGAAATCAGGGGGACAAGCTCACCGTCTGGAATTGCTTCTTTGCTGGTAAATCATCTAAGGACATTTCCAGTGCAGAAGCTTTTCCAAATGACAGGTGTGCCAAGTCAGCAGGATTAATCTCAACTGACTCCCTACATCACGGGTAGGGAATCTTTTTCAGCTTGAGGGCCGCATTCCCTCCTGGAGAGCTTCCAAGGGCCACATGCAGGTGAGAAGCAAACGTGAGCAGAGCAATGGATGTGAATTTTACCTTTACTCCTGTCTCTCCTCATTCCAGGCAAGCAAGAAGCATGATCAGAGTTCAAGGACTCGTTCCAGCCAGGCAAAAACATGCAAGGAAGGTGTGATGTAAAGCCAGGGTGGCCTGGGGAGGAAGGATGTGGCTAGGGAGGGGATGTGGTCTGGGAAGAGTGTCACAAGCCAGGCAGAGAGGCTTGGAGGGCCATATCGGGTCCCAGGCCTGAGATTCCCCTGCTGCAGTGGTGGCTGGTGACTCCATGTCAGTGGGGCAGTGGAATCCTCTCTGGCTTTTAGTCCAGACTTTAAAGGAGCTGTCCAAAGTGCTTGAAACTTTGGACTAAAATCCAGAGCAGATTCCGCTGCCTCACTGACATGGAGCCACCAGCCACCGCTGCTCTGCTGTAAATCTACACAGACTCTGTGGATCCTCAGATCTCTGGCTGAAATGCAAGACAGTATGGCAGCTGTGGCATAAACCGAGCTCTGGCTGGGCCAATTTCCCGATGTTACACAGCACACTGTCCTTGCAGCACTTTACCTTCTACTTTCTCTTTGGCACTTTCATCTCAGGGTTGAGCAGCTCTCTGAAAACTCCCTGTGTTTTTGCAAAGAAGATCCAGGGAGGTGGGGGACCCAAGTGGTATGATGTCAGAAGCCAGCTCCTATGGATTTGACATCCTGCCCAAACCAGATCTAGAGTGGAAAATATTATTTGCGCGATGTGCCATTCATGTAGTGAATTGCGCTGCCTCGGAATGTGATGTGATTGATGCTGGCTTTGATGGCCTTAAAGGGGGATTAGACAAATCCACAGAGGACAATCACCCTTCTCCAAAGTACTCATGAAAATTCCTCAGCATTTTAATGCAAATTTCTCCTAAAGTACATGTTGTTGTATGCAATTTCAGCTGAGGTACCCATTTGTGCAAAGCATTTTCCCCCAATATAAGGAATTGTGTGTGTGTGATTTTCATTAATATATGCATTTAATTGCACAGTTTCCCCAAGAACCAGAGCTTGGAAAAGTTACTTTTTAAATTACAACTCCCATCAGCCCCAGCCAGCATGGCCACTGGATTGGGCTGATGGGAGTTGTAGTTCAAAAAAGCAACTTTTCCAAGCTCTGCCAAGAATATACATTTGTGTGCACATTACTTGGCAGGAGAGCAGTATGGCAAAATCTGGAGGAGTGCAGTTTTCTAAGGATGGCTGAGTTTCAATTGTTTTGTGTACTGTTTCAAAAACAGCAAATTAGATAAGTTCACCATTAAATTCATATTGATTTCCATTTCTTCTCCATCCTATTCACAGTACCAGTCAGGAAGCCAGCCATGATTTTTTTTCTGGAATACTCCATTCTATCCCCACACCCAGTTTTCCATTCCGTTCTACAGTTTTCCCTACACCCAGTTTTCCATTCTGCCACCCCAAACAGACACTCAGAGTTCTGTGACCAGTGGATATGTTAAGTCCTCACCGGATTATTTTTGAGTAATCCCCCCCTTAAGAAGGTTTTCTTTACCAAAATGTATTTCTGCAAACCTTGAGGTGTCCATAAACTTGCTGATATCTCCTGCTTGTGTGTGTGTGGTGCTGTTTTGGCTACATAAGGATTGGCACTCAGAGAACTAAGATTGCTGTTAGAAGGAAGGATGCATTGTAAAGAGACAGGCAATAGGCAGAGGGCTTTTCCACCTGTCTCATAACATGGAGCCACCCAATAAATTCGGCAGTAGATTCCAGACAGACATTACTTCTTCCCACAGCACATGGTCAATTTTTGGGATTCCCTGTCAAAAGTTGGTGATGATGGCTTCAGAAGGTTAGGTAGTCTAGTCAGCAGTCATTAACCATGATGTGTCTGTGAAACCTCCATGTCCAGAAACAGAATTTCTCTGAACAGCAACTGCTTGTAGGCTTCCAAGAAGTATTCTAGCTGGCCATTGTGGGCAGAGCTTGGAAAAGTTACTTTTTTGAACCACAACTCCCATTAGCCCAATCCAGTGGCCATGTTGGCTGGGGCTGATGGGAGTTACAGTTCAAAAAAGTAACTTTTCCAAGCTCTGATTGTGGGAGATAGGATGCTGAACAAGACAGAGCAGGAATGAGGAACCTGCGGACCTCCAGATCTTGTTGGGACTCCAGCTACCATCAGCCCCAGCTAGCATGGCCCATGGTCAGAAATAATGGGAGTTGGAGTCCAACAGAATCCTGAGTAGGGATGGGATCTGTTGGCTGGTGCTGTTTCAAAAGCATTCCATCGACCGAACAGGCCAGTATTGATTAGAGTTGGTTTTTTGTCTGCTAACCGCTGCTTTGACAGTTTTTTCCCTCACAAAAAATATTGGTACTAGTATTGATATTTTGAAAGAAAATATCAATGAAATTGTTGTTCTTAATATCAGTATTTAATATCAGTATTTTCAAATATAGTCGTGGAATACTGCTACATAAAAATCCAATCTACAATGGTAGCAAACAAGTGAATTAATGGACCAGTACCAAATCTGGGCAGAATTTTGACACATCCCTAATCCTGAGGCTGACAGTCTTGGGGAAGGGCTGTAGCTCAGTGGAAGAGCATCTGCTTTGCAGACAGAAGGTCTCAGGATTCCCAGCATCTCCAGGCAGGGCTGGGACAGGCCCCTGTTTGGAACCTTGGGGAGCTGCTGCCAGTCATTGTAGACAATACTGAGCTACATGGACCAACAGCCTGACTCTATATAAGGCAGCTTCTGAGACAGACCTTTAGGCTGATGCAATGGGTCTCTTCTTAGGTTCTGAAACCCTCCTAATCTGCCACCCTCTGGCCCATGATGGTTTGAGAAGGTGCCAAATATCAGGCCAGAAGCATTTCACACGGTGTTTCTTTCAAGGGCAGAATACCTTCCAGGTTCCCCAAGCCACTGAGCTCCAGAAGCATGTGCTTGAGGTCTTTTGAGACATTTCAGGCTCTCTAAACATTGCCACTTGCTTGTAAGCCACTCCAGCAGACTACCTGGCTGCTTCTGCAAGCCTGCCTCACAAGCTGGCCTACTTAAAGGAATGATTAATATGTAATGCGATGCTCCTTAAGGTCTCATTATGATGGGTGCCAAAATAATATTCATGAACTCTCCTCAGCAGAGTAAGCTGCCAAGTTGGGGGGGTACATTGAGGTGGCTCACACTGAAACTTCAGATCTGGGAAATTCCTGCTGACTTCTGGTCAATGCAACTCACTTGGCAATATCATAATTATTCCTTCTATTTCTGATATTCAAGCTAGGAGAGTCATTCCTTATGTTGCAAAAATAACCTTGAAGGAGGCCATAGCTCAGTGGTAGAGCATTTGCTTTGCATGCAGAGGGCCCTGGATTCACCCCCTGGCATTTTCAGGTCAGGATGGGAATGTTCTCAATCTGAAATTCTGGAAAGCCACTGCCGGTATGTGCAGACAATACTAAGCTAGATTGATTAATGGTCTGACTCAGTGTAAGACAACTTCCTATCTTTCCTCTGAAAATAAAATGCTAGTTGAGTTTTTTTCATCATTTATTTAGATGATATTTCTAAACAGACACTGTGGAGTTTTACATGTCCATTACTTCTTGGAAGCCACTCCGGCCTCTCCACAGACCACCTGTTCCAACCATGTCCACTCAAATATAAGTCCTATTGAATTCAGTGATCTTACTCCCAGGTAAGTGAGGTTAGGATTGCAGCCTTGGTCATGCTGTGCTTTTAAAACCGTAAATTTAATTTGCATCTTTTGTTCCTTGTATGCTGTGATTTAAATTGACTGCCTGCAGCTGACCTCTTGCGAAGCTTATGTTGCCTTAGTCAATTTACTTTGGAGCTAAGCCATCACAAGAATCTGTCGGTTTAGTAGATACTGTAGCTCTTGCTGACACTTATCTAAAGGATCAGTTAACATAGTTTACTGACAATGAAGAAATACCCCAGAGCATCTTCAAGTAATCTAACCAGACCCAAAAAGAGATTGAAAAGAAGAAAAGAGTTCTGTTTTCTCTGCACTTTGGAAGATCTAGAAGGAATCAAGCGAAGCAAAGCCAGGTTGACAAGCAGATGGGAGGGGTTGAGGCTGCAGGTTTCGTTCATCCCCCCCCCCCAAACAAACAACATGTGAAACAGCCATCTCTAGGCAGGCTAGCTTGTCAAAGAAACAAATTGGTTGAGATATATTCTTCCCTGCCCAGCACTTAGCCAAGGAGCTTTTGACAGCAGTGTCTGACTGATCAAAAAATGTCAATGAAAATACAGAGAGACCCTCGTTGCTCTTGCCTGCCTGCTGCCTTCCTGCCTGAAGCAGTAGGGACAAGGTGATTGTGATGGGGCTAAAATGCGGTTTATGGAAAGCTATGCTAATGAGGAGGAAACATCCCTTTCCATCCCCATCACATTAAATATTGAATTGAATTTGGTCCAACTTGGTTTAAGAAAATCTGGTGGCGATTGCAAAACAAATGACTATTACATAGCATGGAGTCTATTGTATCATAGGGTTGTGGAATGTGTTTGTGCCACATATAGTCAATAGAAACATTGCCCAGATGTAGGCATGGAGGATAAATTCAATTCAGTTCACATTGAAAGGTGAGCCTACATAATTCACACTTTCTGGGAAAAGGGCCCAAATTGAAACACAGCCATCCTTTGAAATTCACACTTCTCCGAATTTTGCAATGTAGTTCTCTACCCAAGCCATACCCAAACAAAAATGCATATATTTTGACATAAGATGCATATATCAGTGAAAAATAACATTACAAATGCATTATAATAAGGGAAATTGCTTTGCAAAAAGGTGTGTCTTAGGCAAAATTGCATACAGGCACATGTATATTAGGAGAAGTTCACAAGAAAATGCTGGCGAATTTTCAAGAGGCATTTTTAATAATAATAATTATAATCAAAAATTGATATGAAAATGTGGAGAACCAGACTGGAAAAATGAGAAATTGAGAGAAACCAAAATGGACAGATTTGCCCATCTCTACCAAGATGTACGGTCTCTTCCAGGGTTCACTCTTTCTCCAGATATATTTTCAGACCAGACATGCTGTACACAGAAATTCAATTGTTTTCCAATCCCAAGAATTGGGATCAGATGCTCTGCATGCAGAATTGCTAAAGTGAGAACAGCTAAAAGCTCACACCTTCCTAGCAGTCACAACCTCCAGTCCAGAAGCGATTTTTTTCCTCCTCAAGCCTTTTACGTGAGGATTGCAGGCTGCATTGCTCAATGGTGAGGGAAAGAGTTCCTTGCACATGTTTAAAAGTACTAGAGAGAACAATGTAGCCAGTACGGTTTTGCTCCCTCTTGCTTCTCTCCCCCAACCCTAAAAAAAATTGTCACACTGACACTACTCAACTGGGCAAATCTGTCATTTTCAGTTTCTCTCTGATTCTATTTTTTCCAGTCTCAAATTCAGTTCTCCACATTTCCACATCTTTTTTTTTAAAAGTACTCTGCTCATGAAAATTCACCAGCAGTTTAGCACAAATTTATCCTCATATACCCACTTTTGTATGTGATGTTGCCTGATTGGATGGCTGAGGGGAACTATTCCAGGCAGCCTGAAGGTCATTGAAGAAAAAATGTTTTCAAGCTGTGTTTTAGAATATTTTTAACTGTGTTTTCAAAAGTGTTTAATTGTTGTTTTGGAATGTTCTTAACTGTTTTTAGTATGGTTTTATTGTTTTGTTTATGTTTGCCGCCCTGGGCTCCTGAGGGACGGAGGGAGGGAGAAAAATTCAATAAATAAATAATATACGCATATTTGCAAAACAATTTTCTTTACTATCATGCACTTTTGTATGTTATTTTCATTAATGTATGGGTTTTTCTGCACACTTTACCTTACCATATGCATTTTTGTATACATTTCTTGGTTGGAGAACAGCATCATAAAATCCGGGTAAGTGAAGATATTGAAAGGTGGCTGCTTTTTTTGTTCTCATTATGGAGATTCACCTTTATATGCAAACTGAGTTTAATTTCTCCCCCACCCCTACACCCAACCCACCTTTACTTCCTTCGAATTAGAGGGGCTGATGCTGCTCAGCACCATGCATGATTCAAATCGGCCCACAGAAGTGGGACCTGCAACAAAACATTGCAGCATGAAGGGCTCTGGTTCTACCCTTCCTCAGTTTTGAGGGGCTTTTTTATCCAACAAACACTCAATATTCTGTGATCACTGGGATCTTTGGGAAGTCCCCCCATTGGCTTGTTTCTTTTTAAAAATTCACATATCTGCACATTTTGAGGTTTCTCTGAGCATGCGGAGATCTCCCTTTTGTTTCTCAGTGGCTCCAATTTAGCTACATTGCCATCAGTTCTCAGCACATGAATTCACTGTTAGATGGTGTCCTACTATAGAACATTAAGGCACTTAGATAGCAAGTAACTTCCCCAGACAAGTCTGAGCAGCAGCTGTAGACAGTGCATGTAGAAGTTAGAAGTAAAATAAATAAATTTTTTAAAAAGTAGACATATGTTTTAATCTATTTTTAGCTTACTGTTGATTTTAATTATATTTTTAATTTTTAAAAACACCTGTTTTTGCTTTGACAATTTTAATATTTGTTCCATTGTTTTATTTTTTGGAAACTGCTTAGAGCAGGAGTGAGGAACCTTTGGCCCTCCAAATGTTGCTGACCTACAAGCAAGCATGGCCAATGGACAGGAATGAGGAGACCTGTAGTTGGGCAACATCCACACTTGACTTAGAGGTTTCATTTACAATCAAGCAATATATAAATGTTATATGGTATACTAGTAAGTAAGTGTACTAAGCTCAAAACAGACTGGATTTGTTCCCACTGTTTACAGTGTAATCGTTTAACATAATGCTATTTAACATGATGCCCTTTCTGTTCATGGAAGAAAAAAGTATGAAGAAAACAGGATATTTTAAGGGATTTTCCAAATGCAAAGCCAGTTTATTTTATGAAGAGACTAATAAACAGTGATAAAAGAACAAAAAGTGTTGCTTCAGCACAAAACAAAACAAAGATGATGGCTACATCACTGAGGCTGGAATGCATTTTATCTTGAAAGGAAAAATAAAACATTCACAGTATGCAGAAAGAAGGTTCAGGCTGCAGCTCCGTAGGAAGTTATGGCTGATGACAAACTAAATCAGGCATTTGATCTGCTGTTAGAGAGTTGCACAGCTATCAGTCAGAATAACTAGGAGGCATTTGCAGATATTGGCAGACACAGAGCTGCTTTGCACTGAGAAAAGTCTGAATCACGCGCGGCTTCTTATCTGTGTCAGTTAAGGAGTTATACTAATAAAATTGGGCTGGGAAGTGCTTACAGGCAACTGTGTTGTTCAAGAACCCAAAGTAACTATTAGGAACACTTTCCAAGTTGGCTCTTTGCTTCCAATCATCTCCTCGCCTAATGTGCTGGCTCTCCAGTTTTCTTAAGATATGTTTCTTGACTTCCACTCTCTATCTCATAAAGGACTAGGAATTCAATTCAGTTCATATTTAAAGACGAATCTACATAATTTGCACTTCTCGAACCACTATGCAAACCAAAAAGGCTATCTTTCAAAATTCACAGTTCTTCAAATTTTGCAATGCAGCTCTCCAGTCAAGCAATATGTACAAAAATGCATATGTTGGGGGGAAGTGTGCATGCAAATTCACTGGATTAGTGAAAATAACATACAAACATGCATTCTATTAGGTGAAAGTGCTTGCAAAAAATGAGTATGTTACTCAACACCACATACAAAAATGGCTTTATTAGGAGAGATTTGCACAGCTGATAAATGTTTGTGAGGACTTTTTTAAAAATTGCAAGTTGCTGTGGCAATGTGGAGAACTGAATTTGGAACGAATGAGAAATGGTGAAAAGTTGAAATGGACAGATTCGTCCATCTCGAGCAGCACTACCCAATTTGGCTCTTTTCCTCCAATCTCATCTTTACCTAGTACATGGCCTAAAATTAATCTCCAGCTTTGCTAAGATACTTGTCTTAACGCAACTGTTGGGAATAATTGAACCCAGAGCCTGAAATAATAATAATAATAAAACCTCCTCAGATACTCTAATAGGCAAACCTAGAAAGAGGAAGCTCCCTGGGTTTCGTTTTCCCTTGCGTGAGGAACCCAGCCTCAGAGGTGCCTGCAAGGCTGCAGCATTGTTTTGAGAAGATAACTACATTCTGTTCTACTCTCCTTGCCCTTTGCTCTCCTTTCACACCCACATATCTTTTCTTGCAAAATCAGCAAAACAATCCCATAGTTCTCATTAAAATTGTAGCAGTTAGAGTGACCCTTTATATGTATGTGCTTCCATGTTTATGATCTCTAAGCGTCAATCCAAGCCCCTTCTTCATTGTCTTATTTTAGAATACTGTTCATAGTCCTGATTTTCAAAGAAACAACATCCTGTCGTTGAAATACAACAAGTGATATATAGCTTCGGCTTGTTATTTTTTCTTTTATGTTATGATATATTCTGTCTGCTAATATTTTTGCTTGAGAAACCTATAAAATGGTGAAACAGATAATAAACAGGGCTCTCTTCCTTGCCAGACTCTCATGTCTGTGTGAGCTTGAGACCCACTTTTTGATCAAGAAGTGTGCGTGTGTCTTTACTTGATATCTGGCTGAACATCCAAGCAGGTAATTGGAATCCTCACTGCTTGCACTCCTTCTCGGGGTAGTAAGGTGAGCAAGCCCACCCTTGGTGGGAACTAAAAGTCACCCTAACACAACTGTCACCCTCACAAAGGGACTATGTGTTCTATGCTACATACAGCAAGGTGAATATGGCCCTCCAGGCTTCTCTCTTCGGCCCTCTCCTGTGGCTACACCCCCTCTCCCAGGCCACACCCCTCACCACCCTACTCCACACCCTTCTCAAGTGCTTTTGCCTGGCTAGAAAGTGCCCTTGAACTGTGATCATGTCTCTTGTGTGCCTGGATGGAGAGATGGGCATATGCAAAACCTGACTTTAGCCTGGCTGGAATATAGCTAATTGCATAAAGATAATAGTCACACCTGTTGCTCCACCCACTTTTGCCTCTGGTCTCTCCCATCATTGTCATGCGGCCCCCAGAAAGATTCCCATGAGGGAATATGGCCCTTGGGCTGAAAAAATGTTCCCCACCCCTGTGCTAGAGACTGATCTGAATAATGGTCAAACTAGATAATAAACTGCATGTGTAATCATATTCCCATATTATCCATTTTATTAAAAAACAGCAGCAATGGGAGCCCCAATTCAGATACTATATGCAAGGGGATCTAGGCAAGATCTCCCCCTTGATAATTTGCCCTGGAAGGGAAACTGCTACTTTTGCCCTATTCAGGGAGTGGGTGGTGAATCTGATTAACATCATGGAGGTCAATACTTAGATCAATAGATTTATTTCATTCTTATCCAAATTGATTTACAAGCCCAAAGGGCTGTCAAGAAGATTAAAAAAAAACTATTATCATTGACTGTGTTACAGTCAAATCCTATGCATGATTTATTCAAATCAAGACTCACTGAGTGTGATAGAGCTTATTCCTAGGTATGCGTTCTTGGGATTACAGCCTTATAGTCAGAGGAGTATCCCTTGAATGCTGTCTATTATTGTTTTTTTCCCTTATTTGCCATCATCATTGCCTCAACACATGTAAAAGTTGGCTCTGCCTATCTTTGGCTCCAGTTGCACCTGTCAGTGGTTCTGGCTGTAGCTACCATTGGCCCTCCTGCCCAATGGACACCAGCCACTAGTGGATACTGGTGGCTCTGATGTTAGTAGAGCAGTGAATCTGCTCTAGGTTTTCATCCAAATTTTCAAGGAGATATCCAAGGTCCTGAAATCTATTCCTGTAATAGGTTCAGCACCTTAGACAGCTCCTTGAAAGTTCAGACTAAAACACAAGAGAGGTTTACTGCCCCACTGATGCAGCCACCATTGCAACCAGGCAGAAGTACGGTGATCTGAAAGTGGGACATTTAACATCTATCCCTTTGGCATGGTCAGATCATTTCCTGCTGAGATTTAGACTTACAGCGGCCTTTCCCCTCTGTAAGGATGGGAAACCTATTAAGCCCTGGGGGATAATGGATTCCAATGGATTCTGGAGGGCTCAGTAGGGTTTTCATGCTTGTCAAGCAATCACTCCTGTTGATCTGTCTCTCTACAGGATACAGAGATGACTTGGTTAACTGACATAATCAGTTACACCTAAGTATCCATTCTCTCTGAGAAGAACCCAGGCAATTCCCTGGCAGACATTGTAGGTGTAAAAAGAAGCGTGTAGAATTACACAGATATGGAATAGACACCGTCCAGGAACTTTGTAGAAGATAAACATTTATTTGCTGCACACAAATAACGTTCTAGGCATAGACTGATCAAACAAACATACATTGCAATACCAAACAACATAGACTCCTTCACCCCCACACTGCCTGCTGCCTGTCACCCACATTTATAGGCCCTAAAACCATTACAGACAAAACTCCTGCAGCCCTGTGATATCTTGCAGCTGAGCCATTACTGCAGGCTCTGCTCATTTAACCATTTAATCCCCTGTTTTCCTCGGGGATTGGAAAAACAAACTGCAAGTCATAACCAACATTCCCCCACCTTTTTATATTTCCAAGGAATACAAACATTTTCTTTACAGTTTCATACATACACGTGTACATATTACATTTTGATATACATAGCTCAATGCAATCCAAGTTCATTCATGATCCATTGTCTGTGATTGAATCATCTAACTGATCAAGCCAATCTCTTCCCCCATCCAACATTGCAAACCACACCTTGAAGTCCTGGGCAGTCCAGTCATCATCCTCAGTTGGCACATTTGTATTATGTTGTTTCTGGGCTGCTTTTACTTGTGCTATTTTGAAACATTCAGGAGGCTGACCCAGGTTAGACCTTTGCGACCTGCGGGGCTCTATACTTGTTTGTTCTATGTGGGGGGCTGTAATACCTAGTGTGACATCTCTCCCATTCTCATTACCTTCTTCCTGCTTTATTACAGGTATGTTTTCTTCACTGGCGTTAGGGATAATGTTTCTATCTACCCCACTTATACTCCCCTGTATATATTTCTCGTGTAATACATGAGGTTTTACCCTTTCACGTCTTTGATGTTGCCTGTTAGGAACATAATCGTGTTTGTTCCAGAACACAATGGTATCATTTTTAGTTTCAGAGGTTTCAGGTTTAACTGTGGCTATTTCCTGGCTCGCTATGATTCTTGCACGGGAACTTATATCGAATACCCTGTAAGCAGCCTTTTCATAGCCCATGATCAACCCCTCTCTCCATTCATGGCTAATTCTGTTCCTAGATGCTTTGGGTACACACACCCAACATACAGCACCAAATGTTTGAATGTGCACATGCTTGGGCTTGTGCCCGTACATCATTTCATAGGGTGTTTTATTTACAGCTTTAGTATACAACCTATTTATAACATAATTTGCATATATTGCAGCTTCTCCCCAAAACTCAGATGGTAATTTACTTCCATGTAACATTGCTCGCATCATGTTCTGAATACAGCGGTTACGGCGTTCAGAAATCCCATTTTGGTTCGGTGACCAGGAGGCTGTGAAAGAGTGTTTTATGCCCCTCTTCTTAAGGTAGTCTTGGAGTGAATTCGATAGGAATTCCCCTCCTCTATCAGAATGGAGCTGTGCCACCTTAACATTGTGCTTTGCTTCAACCCACTGTATGAAGTTATGTATGTTTTGCTCTGCCTCTGCTTTAGCCTTGAGCAAGAAAACGAAACTGTATCTAGTAAAGTGATCCACTAGAATTAAGTAAAACCTTGCACCACCTTTTGTTTTGCGAAATGGTCCAGCCAAATCCATATTAATTAATTCAAATGGTCTACTTGTTTTGCAATCACTGTCTTTCTTTAATGGAGCAGTTTCTGCTTTTGTTTCTTTGCATGTGGAGCAGTCCACATAATGCATACATGATTTAAACGTTATATCTGCACTGTGTTGAGGCATCATTTGTAATGTAGAAAAACTTGCGTGCCCTAGTTTTCTATGATATTCATGTATACATCCATCATGCATAGGTTTATTTTGTACACTCTTAGCTACAGCTGTGGTGTTTTGCTCTATTACGAAAAGTGCTTTCTTTAAATGCCCCTTTACTTGAACCACCCCTCTCATGCTTATGGTGCACACACCTCTAGAAAATGACACATCATAATTCATTTTGTTTAACGTTGACACAGACATAATATTAGTCTCCATAGTCGGGACATAAAGAACGTTAGTCAGAACTGTTTTAAGGCATTCTAAACATAAAGTTCCTTTCCCCAGTACCTCTCTCTTTGACCCATCCGCCAATGATACTTCCTCACAAAGTGGAGAGAGTGTCCTGAATTGTTCTTTAGAGTTGACGAGAAAATGTGTCGCCACGGAATCAATGACCCATATTGTCCCATCTGTTTTGTCTCCCTGTATCGCATTGCTTGAGACAACTCTTACAGACATAAATTCTTTGTCCCATTCAGGTTTTCTCCTTTCTGTACAGTCTTTCCGTAGGTGTTGCTCGGACCCACACCGATAGCATCTTTTCAACTTGCTTGTTTCTTTCATTTCTTCTTTCTTTCTTGCTGGGCTTACTACAGCTGCTTGCAACGCTCTTGCTTCCATCCTTCTCTGCCACTCTTGAACAAGTTTGTCAGAAACATATGTCATTTTAAGTTCAGTGTCTGGCATGGCTTCAAGCGCTGAAATTACTGCGTCATATGTTGGATTTAATGAAGAAAGTAACACATACACCTGTTGCTGGTCTGTGTAATCAACACCTCTATCCTGTCACTGGGCAAACAAAGTACATATAGTCTTTATGTGATCTTGCATGCTCACCCCTTCTTGCAGACGAGTTTGGAAAAGTTTTCTCACTAGCAAAACCTTGCTTCCTGCAGTGGTTTTAACATGCACATTCTGGAGAGCTTCCCAGACTGCTCTGGCTGTTTCTTTATCTCTAACGTTCAACAGTTGAGCATCCTGCACTCCCAATATTATTGTGGCCTTGGCTCTTTGATCTTGGCGCTGCCACTCCACCGTGGGATTTACTGGTGCATCTAATGCAATAACATGCCATAAATCTTCTCTTAGTAGAAGCATATGCATTTTTACCTTCCAGCTTTCGTAATTGGAGTCATTGAGACACTCCAGAGGCATTCCAGATGCATAGGGAACAGCCATCCTAGCCTCTCGTACCCAGAGCTTTCTGGTATTTGCTTTCTCTCAGCTTGCCTGCTTGCAGGTTCAACTGGTTCAGATGTTCAAATCTGGGCCCATAACCCGTTGTAGGTGTAAAAAGAAGCATGTAGAATTACACAGATAAGGAATAGACACCATCCAGGAACTTTGTAGAAGATGAACATTTATTTGCTGCACACAAATAACATTCTAGGCATAGACTGATCAAACAAACATATATTGCAATACCAAACAACATAGACTCCGTCACCCCCACACTGCCTGCTGCCTGTCACCCACATTTATAGGCCCTAAAACCATTACAGACAAAACTCCTGCAGCCCTGTGATATCTTGCAGCTGAGCCATTACTGCAGGCTCTGCTCATTTAACCATTTAATCCCCTGTTTTCCTCGGGGATTGAAAAAACAAACTGCAAGTCATAACCAACAGACATCTCAGCTGAGGGCAATGAAGCAAGAGGGATGATGTCTTGAATGCAGCTGGAGTCCAACCAAACAAAGGTTAGATCTCATTATTGACCCCATTCTGTGGTAGCGATGGTGATAAAGAAAGAATTCTTCACCATGGTTGTTGCATCTTCCCAGGGCTATTCAGCAAAAGATGCAGTGGAAAGGGGATGCTGGGGAGTGTGGCTTCAGGACATTTTTCAGAGCAGCAGCAATTACATCATCTACCAGAGCACTGATGGACCCTCATTGCTGTGACAAGGGAGGCAGAGCCTTGGAGAAGGGCTGTAGCTCAGTGGTAGAGCATCTGCCTTGCATGCAGAAGGTCCCAGGTTCAATCCCCAGGATCTCCAAGTAGGGCTGAGAGAGATACCATGCCTTGAAATCCTGGAGAGCCACTGCCAGTCAGTGTAGATAGTACTGAGTTAGATGGACCAATGGTTTCATTCAGTATAAGGCAACTTCCTTATGGTCTTATGTTTGGTAGTGCCAGGACTTTCAAGTTTTGCTGTGGCTTGTGAAAGATTAGCATAGAGGAAGTCCTATTCTATGACTGTCAGTTGATCCTAATAAATTGGGTATTATGGTATGCACTGGTGCTTGTTCGCTATATACATACACATATACACACTAGGGGGGATCTGCCTCCCTGTGTGCTCCACTCTCCAATCCCCACCACTCCCCCATAGTAACCCCCTAGACCACCCCCTTCCCACTCTTATGCAACTACTCTTTTTGCCTTCCCAAACCCATTTCTGAAGTTTCTTCTATTTTGCAGCCCTGCTTTGCACCCCCATTTTTATCTTCAACCCTGCCTTCATGGGGGGGCGATCATTGACATCATCTCACAAACTCTCATATGACCTCCCACCCACCCACCCCCAAGAAACCTGGGATCAACAATTCCTAGAATGCCTAGATATAAAATAGATGAAACAGAAACTCTTGGAACAAATAACATGGGAAATATAACCCTATGCATGCAAATTCCTACATTTCTAGAACTTGCAATCAATTGTTTCCTCATATCCAGTGCCTAGAACATGGGTGCTGGTCTCACTCTTTAGCCATTTTAATTGTTTTTATTTGCAATTTTATTAGGAAAAAAGGGGGAAGGGGGAAGGGGAAGGAAGGAAGGAAGGAAGGAAGGAAGGAAGGAAGGAAGGAAGGAAGGAAGGAAGGAAGGAAGGAAGGAAGGAAGGAAGGAAGGAAGGAAGGAAGGAAGGAAGGAAGGAAGGAAGGAAAGAAAGAAAGAAAGAAAACCATGAAAACCTCAAACCATGCCTAAACTGTCAGATCAAGCTTCCCATAACTCCAGAAGTACAATGCCTCTTCTCTATCATTTTGTAATTTTCAAAAGAAAACAAACAGCATCAGTTGTGTTCTGCGAGATATGGTGTTTTGAAATAACATGAAATATTTTTTCCATGAGTCAATTGCCATGCAGGGTATCAGAAGACACACAACTGACAGTATGTGCATATTGGGATTGCTGCAGCTATTTTTCGGGGGCAGGTTCTATGATCACAGTGGCACATAAAAGGGATCAGGGCAAAGGCTCATTGAGTCCAGAACTCTGCTCTCACAGTGGCCAAACAGATGTCTAATGGGGAGTCTGCAAGCAAGACCTCCGCAAGCAAGGGATCATTCTTGATTCTCAACTGTCCATGGAAGCTCAGGTCTCGGCTGTGAGCTGGGCAGCACTGTATCAACTCCATCTGATGCGGAGGCTGCACCCCTACCTTCCCAATCACCTGCTCCCATCGGTGGTATATGCCCTGGTCTCCTGTCACCTAGACTACTCTAATGCACTCTACGTGAGGCTACCCTTGAAAATGGTCCGGAAGTTGCAACTGATACAAAACACGGCGGCGCGCCTGATTAAAGAAAGCCACCGGCGAGATCACATTACTCCAGTGCTAAAAGAGTTGCACTGGCTACCAGTTTCTTGCTGGTCCCAATTCAAGGTGTTGGTTTTGACCTTTAAATCCCTATACCATTTCAGCCCAGTCTATCTGAAGGAGAGCCTCCAGCATCATCAGCTATGCCGTCCAACAAGATCAGCCTCAAAAGACCTTCTCTCTATCCCATCAGTCAAAACAGCCAGACTGGTGAGGACTAGAGAGAGGGCTTTTTCAACTGTGGCTCCCACACCGTGGAACTCCCTCCCAAATGATCTCCACCATGCCCCCTCTATAATGAGTTTCCGCCGGGCCGTGAAGACCTGGCTCTTCAGGCAGGCTTTTGGGGTGGGCTAGATTTTATTATCTTTGTGTCCAGATTTTTAATGTTTATTGTATCTGTATGTTTATTTTGTGCGTCGCCCAGAGTGGCTGGATAGCCAGCCAGCTGGGCAACTAAGAAATTCAATAAATAAATAAATAAATAAATAAATAAATAAATAAATAAATAAATAAATAAATAAATAAGGACCTGAGCACAACAGCACTCTCCCCTCTTGTGGTTTCCAGCAACTGGTCTACAGAGGCACACTACCACTGACAGTGAAGGTAATACATACCTATTGTGGCTAGTAGCCACTGGTAGCCTTCATGAATTGGCCTAATCTTCTTTTAAAGCCATCCAGGTGAATGCCCATCACAACATCTTATGGGAGTGAATTCCATAGTTTGACTGTGTGTGATTCTTTTTTCTTTGTCCTGAATCTTCCAGCGTTCAAGCTACTGTTTTTCAGTCACTGTGATCCCAGTTATTTCACAATGCACCATAGCACAATGCAGCCTGTCCCAACCTTTGGGTGCCCCAGATGTTGCTGGACTACAGTTTCCATAATTCCTCACCATAGGCCATGCTGGCTGGGGCTGATGGGAGTTGTAGTCCAGTAACGTCTGGGTACCCAACGGTTGGGAAAAGCTGGCATAACGCTTAGTCCACTACTCCTGAAGCACTGCCAGCCTTTTGGCCAGAGGGTACTACAAATTGAGTGGGTCCATGACGTTCAAATATTCCCTGCAAAGTATGCATTACTTGCCAACATATATTTGCATTGCATCTAGTTTTTAGCGAGTGCACATGGGTACAACTTAGACCTAGTTTAGGCAGGGCTGTAGCCATCCACAGTCTCAGGGGACTTAGACCCCATACTTTTTTGGGAGCAGGGTCTCAGTAGGGTCCCCATATCTACAGCATCTTATGAGCCACTGAGACAAGTCTTCCAACATATTTCCTTGTTCTTTCCTGCTAAGTAGAGTGATTCAGAGCGAAAGGAGGTGAGTCAGTCATTGAGAAGACTCTTCTCAGTAGCTAACATGTTGCCCTTTCATGCTGATTGGCTCCTAGAGATGTCTTTGATGTGGGAGAAGACATTAACAAGGATCTCATTCTCAACCCAGCAGGAGGAAAAAAGAGGAGGGGGAGCATGGCTATCATGAAGGGACCCTGCACTTCTGAATTTGCCACTACACTACTGAATTTAGGTGATATTCCTGAACTGAGTATCCATCCCCATGTGTGCCTGCTCCATTCCTGACCTCCCAGCACTTGTGGTGACCTCCACAATGCTTTCACATTCTTTTTGACGTAAAAATGCCCAGAGCTCAACTCTCCCTTCTGCGATCAGTCTCTCCCATCAGTTCACCTTGGAAGAAGGAAGGAACATAGAACAAACAGATGTCGGAAAGGAAGTCTCTGAGACTTGATTTACACCTGACTCCTGCCCAGAGGGCAGGGATAAACGAGTGTGCAAGGATAATAGTTCCTCTCGCATCCTTTCCCCACGTTTCCATTAAGAACAAATTTACAGCGGTGTGAACTTGATTTCATGCTCTCCAATAAATCCAGTCAACGGAGGCAGTAAGAGCAGTATTAACCTTAACAATCAGGGCAGAGAAAGATTCCATAAGGCTGGGGTGTATAACTCAGGGGAGGGGCGAATGCTCCTCTCACTTGTATAGAAAACAGCTTCTGTTGTCCATACACATCTGTAATATCTCGAGCAGGATGAGGAATCGTATGTGCATGCCTGTTGCATGTGCATACTCCTCACCCTTTTATGGATGAAAATAGAGACACACTTGCGATACCCCTCTAAGGACATGGTTGCAATTAGGGAGGGGGGAGACATTTGATTCACTTCACGTTTAACGCTGAATCTATCAAACTGACACTTTCAAAAACAATACGAGAGTCATCCTTCAAAATTTGCCCTTATCCAGATCTAGTGATGGAGTTCTCCAATCAAACATTGCTTGCAAACAGGCATGTGTGAGGGGAAGGTGTGCATAAAAATGAGTATATTCATGAAAAATAACTCCCACAGGGAGCGGCTAGTGAAAGGAGATGGCTGCTTCTTGGGCAAAAGAGCAATGGTGACATGGAGCAGACACTGTGTCTCCTCACTCAGCTATACTCTCCCTTTCAGCAGTGCGGTAGCGAGAAATCTCAACACCATGTCACCCAGGTTGAGAGAGTGCGAATGCAGGGGCGTGAGCGGGGGAAGCGGCTGCCAATTCTTGTAGCTGATTCTGTTGCATACTCTCCCTGGGAGGTGTGGTGGAGAGGACTGGGACCGCTAGAAGGGGAAGGAGGGAGGTCAATGGAGAGGAAGAGGCCCTCCCAAGGGCATGTTGCTGATATGTGGCTCAGGAGCTGTATGCCTAAAGGACCGCCTTTCCCCATAATCACCTGCATGAGGACCCCTATCTTACTTCCTTGTGGGACCAAAGTGCCTTCAGAGCTCCAGGCATCTATCTCTTTTATGTTCCAACCCATTTGGTGAGCCCCTACCCCTTTGAAGGTTACAGAGCTTCTCATCCATAAGCACACTCTTAGGCTTCTTTATTCATACTGCCACCAGGTTGTGCTGCCCCAGACTTTACAAACCTCCTTCCTCTCTTATCTGTTTCTTCCCTCTTCGGCAATGCTTGCCATCCACTTTTACTATGCTGTCATCATTCCTCTCTTAATTCACCACAGCTCTTTGCCCTTATTCCGGCAATGTCGTAGGGCAGACACACACTCACTGTTCAGCTGGTTCTAGTGCATCTCCACCTCTCTTTTCTGAAAATGGGGGCACATGACGCTAGTCAAACCCTGCCCCTTTTTACTGTAAAACCTGGTGGGAGCAGCTCGAGTGCAGTTTTTTAAAAAAAATTCAGCTTCAAACAGATATCACAACTGATTGGCAGATCAACCTGTTGCCCTTCCAGGTCTGGCCAATGGAAACACTTTGCTGCAGGCAACTAGTGTGCTCACAGCCTTACTCATGTCTCTTGTTATTTTCCCTTTTCTCGATTTACTACTTGGCTCTCCACTTGAACCTCTTCTTTCTCCATTTTATACTCTCTCTGCATTGGCATTCCCTTTCTATCCTCCATTCCAACTGCCCCCCCATTCTCACTCTCTCCTCTTCACTGTCTCCTACAAGTGAGGCTCCTATCCTACATCTATCTATCCTACACCAGGAACCTCCATCGGTAGTTACACCTCCGGACTATACAGGAGAGAAGCCCTATTATTATTGGAATTTGTTGCTTTTACGTTATTGTTAGTTTTTATTGTTAGTCTCTTAATGTTTTGATGTTTACATGTTCTGCTTTGTACGTCGCTTAGAGTGGCTGACAATTCAGCCAGATAAGCGACTAATAAGTCGAATAAATAAATAAAAATATTTCACTCTCACAGGCTTCCATTCACATGCACTTCCTTTGCTGCCACCTCTTTCACCAGATGTTGTTTGTTCACCAGATGCTGTTTCCCCTTCTCTCTCTTGATGGCTGGGACCTGATACATCTCTCCCCACACCTTTATCCTCTGTCAGGTTGAGTGGTATCACATCCTCAGTGCACTCTCCCTGCAACATCACTTCCGGTCCAGACCTTCTGGTCAGATCACCAGCCCTTCAGTGTGGTGGAGAGAATACCTCCCTGACCTTTCCTCACAACCGTCCTGGACCCTAAGATCATTGTCTGAGGTCCTTCTCCATGTGCCACCTCCAAGGGAGGTCTGGAGCATGGCAATAAGAGAACAGGCCCCTATAATAGCTCCCCGTCTATGGAATGCTCTTCTCAGGGAGATCTGCCCAGCACCAACTTTGTCATCATTTTGGTGGTGGGCAAAGACATTTTTGTTTTCCCTGCCATTTGGGCAGCACCAATGATTGGATGTCTTTACTCTGACTGTATTTTTAATATGGTTGTGCATTTTTATTAGGGTATTTTATCCTTGTAAATTGTTTTGGGGCTTTTTTTAGTAGGAAGCAATATATGAATTTAATAAACCTAACACCACCACCCAAAAACACCTGGAATCTGCACTGTTAATTCTCACCTGTGACCAAGCTTTAGTGTGGCTTCTGCCCCCCATTGTATCCTTGTATCTCCCTTCCCAGGATTTCTCCTCCCCACACACACTCTTTTAGACTATAATTTCATTGTGAGGAAGGACCTTCCTGAATTGCCTGTGTAGCTCTGTAGAATACCGCGTACCTGGTCTGTGCAATATCAAGCAAATAACAAGAACAAGAAGTCATGAATTACCCCATTGCACACACCATGAAATGTGCATGCACGTAATCATCAGGAATGCTGCTATGCAACACAAGATTCACACATTTTCCCTACACAGAAGTGCTCTCAATGTAGGAAAAGACCCATATATGAAAAGGCATTCTGTAAGGACAGAGAGACCACAGCCCAGTCCACGACTTTGATACTCTCCAACACTGGTAGGGCTTAGCTACGCACAATATTACATGCATCTTTGCATTTAAGATGCAGGGTATTTGTATTGTTTTCAATATAATTTGCATTTGGGGGACGGGGGGGTTGAGTGATAATTAACAGGGCTGGAACAGTCACAGAGTGGGGAATTTAACCCTGCTGCAGTGTTAAACAAAAATCCCTTTTCTTCAAGTGATACTGGCTTGGGGTGGGGGGAATCCCTCACTGATGCCAATAGGGGTTCCTTCCTATTGCAAATAGCGCTTCCAGACAATGGAGGCTGGTCCATTTGGATGAATGGGGCAATGTCCCACCAAGTTCAGTCTGCCCTCAGCCAGCCCCCATCTGCTTACTTCTTACTTACTTACAAGCAGCTTGTGGGGGGGCTGCAGCTGTCAGCTTCCTCCTCCTTAGTCTCAACGCTGCTCCTCATGAAACTCAGCAAGGAGGAGGAGGAGGGATAAAAGTAGAATGAGTTGGCTCCGCCTCCCTTTGGCTCTGGCTCCACCCTCTGTTGGGCTCCCAGCCTTCCACCCCACCAGTCCCAATGGGCACCAGCCACCACCGCTTTCAGAGGAGAGATTTCGCTCAGGACCACAATATGAGAGGAAAGGGCTGAATCTCTCTCTTCCCTCTGTGCTGCCTGCTCTGATTTCATTCACTATCAGTCACCACAGCTAATGCAAGATAACATAGATCCTGTTTTTCGACTAAGGCAGTAGCCGTGATTCTCACCCACCTGTTTTGTTCACATAACAACCCTGCAAGGTAGATTAGGTTGAGAGATAGTGACTATGGATGGGGGATAAATTCGATTCAGTTCACACTGAAAGCCAAATTTATCAAATTTGCATTTTCCGAAACAATATGAGAACTGAAACACAGCCATCCTTTGAAAATCACACTTACCTGAATTTTGTGGTGTAGTTCTCCAACCAAGCAATGTTTACAAATATATATAGAACATACAAAAGTGCATTATATTAGCATAAATTGCTTGCAAAAATGTGTGCATTAGTCAAAACTGCATACAAAAATGTATTTATTAGGAGAGATTTGCACTAAAATGATGGATTTTCATGAGATTTTCTTTTTAAAAAATGGCAAATTGCTGCAGAAATGTGGAGATCTGAATTTAAGATTAGAAAAAATCAGAACCAAAGTTGACTGGTCCTTCCATCCCTAATAGTGACTAGCCCAAAGTCAGCTTGTGACTGCAGCAGCTGCTATTGCTCCACGGCTTCAACTGCAGAAGGAGCTGCAGGCCAGCATTAAACAGATCCATTAAAGAGGCTGTTGGAATGGACTATAAAGCACTTCTTTATTAACTCACAGCACTGGCAAAATCATTCCAGAGCCGAGGGACCGAATACACAAAGGGCCCCCTGAAGCTGTCTAGAGAGCTGCGACCATCAGCATGAAGACACCCTCCGATTCTCCCGGCTGGTGGGAAATTGAGCCCTGCTATGTTCCTTGTGCTGCCCTTTTCTGATTTAATTACTGTTTGTACAGCAGCACAGCCACAGCCACATCACAATTGCACAGCGCTTCTCCCTCCATCACCCTATTGATCCCTGAGCAACACAAGGAACGCGGTTTTATGAAGTTAGGCTCAAAATCTACATTGCTATGTGATCACCCTGCAAATAATTGAATCTGGTTTTCATTATGTAGTCTGTTGCATCTTGCAAAACTCTGAGACTCTATCAGGTTTTTTTTCTTTAGAGAGAGAGGGGGAGAGAGAGATTGAGCAGGTTTTTTAGCTTCTTGGGTAGTATTCAGTGCTAGTCCTGCTCAGAGTAGGGATGGAAGGAGCTGTCAATGGCAGTTATCAGTTTCTCATCTTCCAATCTTAAATTCAGTTCTCTGGGTTTTTGCAGCAATTTGTGTTGGGTTTTTTTAAAAAAATCTTCATGAAAATTCTTCAGCATTTTGGTGTAAACTCCTGATAAACACATTTTTGACTAATGTACACATTTTTGCAAGCAATTTCTCCTAATATTTATATGTTATTTTCACTGATATATTTTTATACACATTTTCTCCTAATATATGGTTTTTTTGTAAAACTTGTTTGGTTGGAGAACTGCATTGCAAAATTCAGATCAGTGTGGATTTCAAAGGATGGCCGTGTTTCGGTACTCATACTGTTTCAGCAACTGCAAATTTGATTGGCTTGCCTTTACGTGAGAACTGAATTGAATTTCTCCCTCATCTCTAACTCAGAGTAGACCTACTGAAGTAATAAACAGGGCTAATTTAGGATCATTAATTTCAATGGGTCTACTATGAGTAGGACTTAGTTGAATATAATCCCTTATATAGAAAACTTTTGTAAAAAAATTCAGAAGTAGTATCTGCTTAAAGGCTCAGAAAACGTGTCATTTTTTAAAATCTGGCTTTTGTATTTATTCAGTCAATCCCTCCTGTCTCCAAGAAGACCAAGGCAATATACATGATTCTTCCCCGCAACTATTTTATTTGCACAACAATTCTATGGATGGAAAGCCATGGGGGAGGAGGAATGGAATGGAGTGGGCAGGTGGCTGGCTGGAAATGTGAACAGGAGCACTCCAGCTGGTCGCACTTGTGTGTGCAATGGAAACAAACATGTACTTATTCCCTTTCCTCTGTTATCTCCCTGGGCTGAATTTTGGTTTGCAAGCAGGACCAGTGGAGGTTGGTCTATTAGGGCAAATGGGGAACTGCTCCAGCAAGCTCAGCCTGTCCTTAGCCAGCCACCACCTTCCTGCCTTCTACTTACAACCAGTCCAGTGGGAGACAGCTGCCTGCCAGCTTAATTCCAGTGTTGTCTTTGTAGAACTCAGAAGGAAGGAAGGGAGGGGGATAAAACTAGAATTAGCTGGCTCTATCTGCCATTGGCTCTGGCTCAGCCTGTCATTTGTTTTGGCTCCTCCTACTGTTGGGCGTCCCTGCCTTCCAGCCTACCAGTCCCAATGTGCACCAGCCACCACTGAGGAGGACTGAAACAGGGTTGCCACCCCATTTGTATGCAGGTGGTGAAAATGTTCCACTTTGGTGACTTGCAGAGGGGGGCAATTTTTTTGAAAGGTTCACAGAGGGTCTTGCTGTTTTGTTTCTTTCTTTAATTTTGTTGTGGTTTTTATGACCACCCCAGATGGCAGCAGAGCTTCTCTGGAAAGTTGCCTTTCAGTAGCTATTATCTTTCCCAGAATGCCCCAGGCTACAGATGGGGAAGAAATCCAGTCCAGTTTGCATTTTAATGCAAATTGACCTCACACTTTTTCCAAAACAAGGGATGAACAAAAATGCAGCTCTTCTTTAGAATTCGCACGTCTCCAAATGTTGTGATGCAACCCCCCAAAAAAGTGTGCCAAAAGGCACATATTGGCAGAAAGTGTGCGTACTATATTAGTGACAATTATGTACAAACAGGCATTATATTAGGCAAAGCTGCTTGCAAAATATGTATGTAAGAAAAATGCACCCTAAAAGGCTGAGAAGTTTTCATGAGGACTTTTTCTTTTTTAAAAAAAATCATAAACGGATGAGGAAATGTGGCAAATGGAACTTAAGATAGGAAAAGTGAGAAACAGAGAAACCAAACCTGACAGCCTTGTCCATCCCTACCCCAAATGTAGAATTGTTCCAGGGCTAGGGCAAATGGGGAGGTGCCCCACCAACCTCAGTAAGCCTCCACCTGTCTGCTTTCCTACTTTCAGCCAGTCCAGAGGCTGACACTGGCTCTCAGATTCCTCCACCTTCTTATTTTCAAGCGTTGCCATTGTAGAAATCATCAAGGAAGAGGATGGAGACATAATGAGTTGGCTCTGTCTGCCAGTGGTTCTGGCTCCACCCACTGCTGGGCTCCACCCACTGCTGGGGTTCTTTCTTTCCTCCCCACCATTCCCAATGGGCACCAGCCATCACTCTTCCACAGCATTCTAGGAGGGAAATAACAGCCACCTCAGAAAACACGGCAGCCGCCAGTGGGTGCCACCATTTGTCCCCAAATGGTGAAATGCCACTGTGTCTTTTTAGCCTGGCACTATGATTCCCCTCCCTGTTACTACATTATTACTATACATTTGATAAAAATTTGGTGCGGCCACAAGAGGGTCAGATATCATAGCATGGCTGGGGGGACGCACTAGTTTACTGTCCCTGAGCTCAAACCTCAATAGCTTCCAGGTGGGGATCATTTGTATCTCCTTGTTCGTCGACGCTTTGCCTATCCAGCAACCTCCAATATAAAGCATCAAAGAAATATGCAATGAAGGCAAAAAATTAGTCAAGGACAAGCAAGCTAACAATGCTGTAGATGGATGCAGCAAGATCTTTAACACCAACAAGTAGCTCTCTGTCTTGTCCAAAAGATGTGTGGTGGTAATTGCAATTGTCTTGTTTCTGAGCAGCTCTGGGTACCATAGCTGAATTACTCGGATGTGTGAAATAAGTAACTGGGGCTGCCTTGGCTGCTTCGCTCTGTCGTACGTGCCTGTTCATCCTACAGGCTGCTTTGTCTGTTCAGTTTAAGCAATTCACATCTCTGCACACCAGTGGGGGTTTGGTCATTTGACTTCAATTAGGTGTGTGTCAGGAGGGAGGGAGGCTACCTGTTTACTCTTTCCTCTCTCTTTTGCCTTCTTTCTCTAAGTCACTGATTTGTCTATGGAGCCTCTCTGCAAAGGACATTTTGACCCTAAAGAGAACCATGGACCAGAACATATTATTTGTTACAGCAGAACACATAGACAGAATAGATATGTGTGTGTGTGTCTATATTAGGTACTCTTCTCTTAAGGAGTTGCCAGCTACAGCATCAGCATGACCTATTTCCCAATTAATGCCAATGAATTCTACAAAAACTCTTTCATAGCCAAAGGAGGAATAACAACCATCCTACGAGAACATCCAATATACCATCTAATTTGATGTGGGATTAACCTCAATGGTTATCCCTTAAATCCAATTATATATGAGTCACTGCATGTATGTTTGGATCGGGTGCAGTCAATAATAAAATCATGAGTTGGAGGAGGCCTCAATGCAAGAAATCCAGAGCTAGAACATCTCAGTGTATCCATTCTCAGTGTAAGGATTGTCTGGACCAGTGGTTCACCAACCTTTTTTTCTACGGACCTCTTGAAAATTGCTGGTGGCCTTGGTGGATCACTTAATTGTTTTTCTGCCTGTTGTAGCAATTGTAATGCACTGGGCTAGATGCTGCATGATTTTTAATTGTATTTTGATTGCTTCTTTCCTTTTTTATATCTTGTATTTTATTGTATTACGATTTGCATCCCTTTGAATTCAAATTGTAATACAATAAAATACAATATAAGAATAAAAGAGGCAATAAAATGCAATTAAAAAACAATATGAATATTTAATACAGACATGCCACAGACTATCTGAATGGTCCACAGACTTTAGTTTGGGAACCCCTGATCTAGACTGCTAGGAAGTCAGTTTGTACCTTCTTTTCAAGACACCATGGGACCCAACTGTTTTGTCAGAAGCAAAAAGTTTGGAGATTTCAAAGGCAATGACCACACTAGTGGAGAAGATTTACAGCTTTATTAGAATGCAGTGGGTATTTTATTGCATGCAAGGCTCCAAACAAAGATACAAGCCATTAGCTATTGAGCAGAATTATCTTTCCGTCTCCTTTCAGTCACTGGGAGCCCCAGATAAGTGGTGACAGAGAGATCCCAGCTGGCCAATACATACACAGCACCTCATCAGACTCAGTCTGTGTTGAACTTTTAATTCAATTTAATTCCTGTGACTTTAATTAGCTATACCTATTGGGATGTTTTTAATTTGGGTCTCATGATTCTGTCTTTGTTTCTCAATCCTGTTGATCAATGTCCTTGAGCTTTGTAGCAGCATGATTCATTGCACCTACCTTGAAGGCCAGGTTCCCAGCCCTGAGCAGTGTGTGAAAACATCTTCACTAATGAGCTATTGGCATCCACTGGCTATTTAGGCCAATTAAGGGCCTCTCCTTACCTCATCCATGTTACATAAACAAAGCCTCCCAGCCTTCTGTATTGTTGTATACTATGTAGGCAGGGTGAGAAATTCTGCCAAAAGGCCCACCTGGGTGGAATGCAGGGGTGTGACAGGGGAATTGAGTATGTCATACTAAGCCTCCTCGTTACATCAAGATTGTGAAATATTTTCCCATACACCAACCAATACCTCCAGGGTGTCCCTGGCTGGCAAAGAAGACTTCTAGACTATAGAATATTTGTACATTCTCTCAATAAATTACCTTAATTTGTCCAGCAGTATGAACTGTGTTCATTATGGGTTCCCTCTCAGTCTCCTTCACCATCAACATCACCAAGCCTATGTGGGTAACATATCTCAGTAGCAGCTAGTAAAGCAGTACTCTAAAGCATCGGTTTTCAGTTGTTGGGTCAAGAATCACTGCTAGGTGGTTGCAGTCTGACATAAAGTGGGTCATAGCACCAACTCTACCACCATATAAGTGAAGTGGGTCCCCAAATTCTTTTACCAAGAGGGTAAGCTCAACCACCAATGTAAGCATTTCTCTAACCAAGTTGATTCCAAGGTCTTAATTTTTCCTGAGAATGGTAGACTAAACTGAGGCTTATTCACCTAGGGAATCATCTTGTTTCCTTCTCTCTCTCTCTATTTCTCTCTTGCTCTCACTCTCGCTCTCTTTCCCTCCACTTCCAGACTGTCAGTATTTTGCAGAAGGGATTCATGTACATATCTGAACTTTAGGTTTGCACATGTAAAGTGTAATAAAGTGCTCTGTTGCCCACGTGCAACATAAGAACTCCCCACAGAGCTTCAATTATCAGAGTAATTTAACAGTCAGTCCCTCTTCCCAGAGATCTCAGCACCATTCACAAACTACGCTTCCCTGGATTCTTTAGGAGAAGCCGTGACTGTTTAAAGTGAAATGAAGGTGGAATAAAATGTATGGTGTGGATGTGGTTAGAGAGGTTTGTATACCTCTCCTCTGTTCAGAATGGATGGGAGGGTCAGTGGCATCAGTGAAATCCCGGCATCCACTGAAATGAAGGGGGGCATGTTCAGTGTAGGAGAGGCTGAGCCAATGCAAACAGGAGCTGAGCAGAGAGAGCAAACACTCTCTTGTGCATTATGGATGTTTTAGCAGGTCTTTGGCAAACACCATGGAACATCCCAGCAGGAACACTGTCCCATGTGAGCACTGTGTTGGAGCTCTTCATATGTCTAGGCCACTCACACCCACACCATGCATGATTGCAACACTGGGAATGAACCTCTTTCAATGGTGGGGAACCTGTGGCCCTCCAGATATTGGACTCCAACTCCCATCAGCCACAGTCAGCATGGAGGACCACCATCCCTGACATGTAGGCAGTGGTGGCTGGTAGTTCCATGTCAGTGGAGCTGAAGCACCTTGGACAGCTCCTTGAAAGTGTGGGCTAAAACCTGGAGTGGATTCCACTGTGCCACAGACATAGAGCCACCAGCTGCCACTGCCTATAGTGATGTTTTGCTCTGACACTTAATTTGGTTGGTTGGCTTTATTATTGCACAGAACAATCCAGCACCCTTCCGATCCTCCTCCCATCACCCCCAAATAACTTAACGTGAATCAATTCATGCAGGCAAATGCCTGTCAGAATGTGATGTCCTTATTAACAGCAGCAATACAAAAAGAAAAAGAAGAGAAGGGAGAAAATAACATACAGGGTGCAAACAGAAATGAAAGCAGCGAAATTAGAAGGCAACAGAAAATAGATTAAAGGAGGAGGGAGCCTTAAATCAATTTAAATATTAATTTTCAGAACTAGAAACTAGCAACAGTAAGAAAAGTAATACCCAACATTATGCTGTGGGCATCAATCAACCAGGTTTCAAATGAAGGGCTTTTTAAAAAAAAAAAAATTAATAGGAAAAATAATGAGAAAATAATGAGAGAATGGGATTTTTTAAAAAAAATCTCTTGGATGATAAGATGTTCTGAATGCAGTCATAATACAAAAGAATCCATTTTGCACCATACATAGTTCAGCATTGTCTCTGGGTCTCATCAATTTGATGAGATAGATAGTGCCATCCCTTTGAGGTGACCCAGGGCACTTAAGATAAGCTATCTAAAAGCACTGGGGTGTCTTTAGAAGCAGCTGGAGTTGTGTCTTTGCCCCCCTCTCCCCGCCCCACTCCACTTCATTTTGCTGACAAAAAATACCAACCAGTGGCCTTTGATGGAGGCTGCATGGTTCAGTAAGTTGTCATATTACACTGGGAGCCTGGAGACCAGTGCTGTGATCCAACCAGAAAACAGGTTTTATCCAAGTTGAGGCAGCCCCTACAGCTCACACATGGCCTTCTGTCTACAGAGCAAATTTCAGACATGACATATCTACAGTCTGCCATGTTTTAAAAATTAAAAAAACCTTTATCCGTTTGCTGGGCTGTGATGGACTGCTGTATACTTCTAGGTGGCGGTTGCAGCTGGTACCCATTGGGACTGATAGGGCAGGAGAGATGAGGACCAACGATAGGTAGAGCCAGAGCCAGTGACAGGCAGAGATCACTAATTCTGGTTTTGCCCCCATCTTCTTCCCTGTTGAATTCTACAAGGGCCACACTGAGACTACGGAGGAGGAAGCTGACAGCCAGGGCCACTTCTGCACTGGTTGTAAGTAGGAAGGAAGGCAGCTGGGAGCTGGCTGAGGGCAGACTAAGGCTGGTGGGGCAATGCCCCATTCACCCTAATGGACCAGCCTCCATGGCAGGTGAGTGATTGGAGGAAGTGGCTGCCACTTCTTGGGACTGACTGTGCCACGTGCTAAACCTCCCCTCTGGGAGATGTGGTGGAGAGGACTGGGGCCACTGGGAGGGGGAAGAGGGGGTCAAAGAAGAGGAGGAGGCCCTCCCAAAGGATGCTGCTGATGACCTCTAAAGACTGATGACCTACAAAGACTGTTGTTGCTGACAAAGGCAATGCTGAGGCTGAACAGGAGGAAGCTGACAGGCAGGCCATGTCCATCACCACCACCCTGGTGGTGTAAGAAGACAGGCAGGTGGGGGCTGGATGTGGGCAGACTGAAGTGAAAGGGGCAGTGCCCCATTTGCCCTACTGAACCAGCATCCTCTGTTTCCAGGGCTGGCCCAAGTTGTTTTGCTCCCTAAGTGAAGGACAAGATGGCTCTCTCTCGCTCTCGCTCTCGCTCTCTAATGGGTAGAACATATTACATCAAACAGAACATCATCTGCAGGCCCTGCAATATAATTTATGCCATTGAATGCAAAAAAAGGATGTCATATCCAACAGGAAAAACTATAACTGACCTAGGCACATGCTTCAGAAACCACAGATCAGCCATCTTGACTAGAAAAAGTGGAGCAACCAGTTGCAAAACATTTTAACACTGAGGGCCACAGCCTGTTGGACTTGTCTATAACAACTATAGAGATGCCAACAGATCCAGCAGCATTGACTAAGAGGGAGAACTCCTGGATATACTCCCCGGACACGTTGGTGCCACAGGGCCTTAACCAGGATGACAATACAAACCTTCCGTGGCTTCTGCAAAGGAAGCACCTCTGAGCATCCTCAAAGCTCTAGAACTGCCACCTTCGTAGCAGCATTTGTATGTTAGCAGCTGATGAAGGCGGAAGGCAAAATGTTTTGCTAGTAAAATAAAAACCTCTGTTTTGTTAATCACAAGAGTGGCTGTATACTATAGCCAGCATGCATTTTTCCCATTTCGAATGTTAAATTAAAATTACTCCCATGCCATTCTGCTGCTTCCCATAAGCTCATTTCAAAACAAAACCTTATAGAACTTATAGTCCTGAACTCAGAAACGCTTGCTTAACAACCCTCTACGTTTTCAAGGCAATACACAAAACAGTCAGAGAGAATCAAGAGTTCAAAGTGTAAAACAAGAGGGAAAAAATCCAGACCCCTGTTGGACTTTTTTCTGTGAGTGGTCTCATAATTTGTTGAAATTAATTAAAAATCAGCCATGTTCACAGAGTACCTGTAATCCTATTACTGACCTTGTCCCATACTCTGACCTTCATCTTCTGCAGTTTAAAGGTTTAAAAAATGCCTGGCTAGTTTTTAATTAATTTAAGAAATTTAACATTGAACTCTATTATAACACTGGGCATGCTCTGTAAGAACCAACTGTCAGTGTTCTAAAACCCAGACTCACAACTGCTTGTCTTGGCTAATCAGGAGGCCACATCCACACCAGACATTTATTTCACTTTAAACAGTTATGGCTTGTGAAGGGTGCTGAGAGGAGACTCCTATTCTCCTGACAGTTCTAGTGGCCAGAGGGGTTTAACAGTCACCCCCTCTTCTGGAGATTATAGCTCTGTCAGGGGAATAGGGCGTCTCCTAGAAACTCTCAGCATCCTTCACTAACTACACTTCCCAGGATTCTTTGGGAGAAGCCATGACTATCTAAAATGAGATAAACGTCTGGCGTGGATGTGACCAGGGACAGCTTTGGTTTAAATTTGGGTGGGAGACTACATGTGCCTGCTGTAGAATAAAAGGGTGGGGGAAACGCTGAAAAGCAATGATACTGCTCACAATGTTTTCCTTTTGGAAAGGAAAGGGGCTTTTCCTCTACCCAGTGTCCACCCACCCAATCTCCTCCCCTCTCCCTCCCTTCCCTGCCCCTCCCCCAAGTCAGTTTCACCTATCCTAAGCACGATTGTACAGGAGTAAATCCCACTGAACTCAAAAAGCATGCAAATAATCAAACCTGCTTTCCCTTCCTCTTCCTCCCTCCTATCCCCTCCCTTTTGCCCCTTTCCTTCCCCCTTCTGGTCTATGATTTTAATTGACCATGCCCACCTTTCTTTAAGTGAGGTGGATTAAGCATGGCAGGCTGAAAGCATGCATCTTGGGCAGGCTAGATTTGTTTTTTCCAACAGCTAGAGTCATTGCTTAAGTAACATATTGTAATTTGTCTGATTTTACATCAAACTGCAATTTCAGGTTCAACTGTTAATGCACCCAAAATAGAAACAGAACATAACCTCCAGCTTGAAACACAAAAGTCTTCACCATCATATGACACTGACCAATAAAAAGGCTTTTAAATTAATAAAAATAAATTTGACACAGATTTCTAGGATGAATAATAAAAGAAATATAATTTTCTAGGTTAGATTCTCTGAAGAAAGAGTAGTAACACAGGAAAGAAGCAAAGTAAGAACACCAACAAACATACAAAAATGTAATTATCTTTGGAGATGGCAGGTGTTGCCATCACTCACCATATGCTCAGAGGCATCTGTTACCAAATTCTTTCAAGCTACACAGGTAGTGGATTGGATTGTGAAAGACCAACTCAAATTGTGTTTGCATTTTAACAAATTTGTAGGACAGTCCAGTATCTCAGAGAGGAGGTCAGGTCTCCTGCTCCCCTGGTGCATTCACTATAGCTGCCCAATTTCCCTGGTTTTTAAAGTTTGATAGAAATATCTGTTGGCTATAGGTATGTTCTTACACCGCAAGGTTTTTTTGCCTGTTACTGAATATATTTTTAGGTGATTAACAGAATTCTTATGGAGATCCAGAGCAAGCTTGGGTGATGTTCTCTTTGCTGCTTTCAAAACTCTCTGTGTGTGTCATATAGGAGCAGTTGAAACTAGAGATGCTTGAAGAAATCTATTTCTGCTAATTCAACTGCGAGCTGCTCTGATCCACCCCTCCCGGACTAAAGTTCAGACTGAAATGTATTTATCCTCTGGGTTTGACACTTCTCTGAATTTTGCAATGCAGTTCTCAGCTCTAAAACATATTGTGTGCATTCAAAATGCATGTACTGGGATAAAATACGTATTTAAATATGTATTTTGGGATCAAATATGTATTCAAAATCTACAGATTAGTGCAGCAACGGGATGGAATATTTCTATGAAGGAACGTCTGCAAAACTGACATGGAATGAAAATAGACTGATCCATCCCTAGTTGGAGTGTACAGCCACATCCACACCATATATTTAAAGCACACTTATGCCACTTTAACAATCATGGTTTCTCCAAAGCATCCTGGGAAGTGTCGTTTGCGAAGGGTGCCGATAGCTGTTAGGAGACCTCCATTCCCCTCACAAAGCTACAATCCCCAGAGCGGTTTAACAGTCAATCCATTTCCCAGGGAACTCTAGCTCTGTGAGTTCCCAGGATGCGGGAATGGGGGAGATCCATGACTGCTAAAGTGGTATGATAGTGCTTTAAATGTATGGTGCAGATGGGGCCTGTGGCACATTGGCAAATGTTGAGGGCAAAGGGCATAATTCATTCTTTACACACAGAAGGTGTCTGGTGCAGTTCTTGACGTTTCCATCTCTCATGTAGGTAACTGGGAAAAACATCTCCCTGAGGCCTTGAAAAACTGCTGCCAGCCAGAGCAGACAACACTGGGCTATGTTTAAATCAAATGGTCTTGGTATAAAGCATCTTTGTATGCTTGTACTAGGGGTTCCTTAGCAAATAAATAGATATGAAAAGGGTCCCCGTATGAGAAAGAGTTTGAAAATCCAAAGTGTTGGAGGTGGCTAGAGTGTTGGGCTTAAACTAAGGAGGTACGAGTTCAAATTCCCACTGCAGATAAAAGGGGACATATTTATTTATTTATTTATTTATTTATATCCCGCCCTTCCTCCCAGCAGGAGCCCAGGGCGGCAAACAGAAATGCTAAAAATAATTTAACATCATAAAACAGACCTTAAAATACATTAAAACAAAACAATGTTAAAAACATTTTTTTAAAAAAAGCTTTAAAAACATCTTTTACAAAAGGGTTTAAAACATATTATTATTTAAAAAAAACATATTAACAAGCAATTCTAACACAGACACAGACTGGGATAGGTCTGAATTTGAAAGGCTTGTTGAAAGAGGAAAGTCTTCAAAAGGCGCTGAAAAGATAGCAGAGATGGCGCCTGCCGAATATTCAAAGGAATTCCACAGGGTAGGTGCCGCTACACTAAAGATCTGTTTCCTATATTGTGCAGAACAGACCTCCTGATCAGATGGTACCTGCAGGAGGCCCTCAGCTGCAGAGCGCAGTGATTGACTGGGTATATAAGTGGTAAGACGGTCTTTCAGGTATCCTAGTCCCAAGCTGTGTAGGGCTTTGTACACCAAAACTAGAACCTTGAACTTGGCCCGATAGCAAATGGGCAGCCAGTGCAATTCTTTCAGCAGCAGGGTGACATGTTAGCGATACCCTGCCCCAGTGAGCAGTCTTGCCGCCGCACTTTGCACCAGCTGCAGCTTCTGGATCAATCTCAAGGGCAGCCCCACATAGAGCGCATTACAGTAATCCAGCCTGGAGGTTACCAGTGCATGGACAACAGTGGTCAGGCTATCCCAGTCCAGAAATGGCCGCAGCTGTCTTACCAACCGAAGCTGGTAGAAGGCACTCCTAGCCACGGAGGTCACCTGAGCCTCTAGTGACAAAGATGAATCCAGGAGCACCCCCAGACTACGGACCTGCTCTTTCAGAGGGAGTAAGAACCCGTCCAAAGCAGGCAACTGACCAATTATCTGAACTCAGGAACCACCAACCCACAGTGCCTCCGTCTTGCTAGGATTCAGACTCAGTTTATTGGCCCTCATCCAGCCCACCACCAAGTCCAGGCAGCAGTCCAGGGCTTGCATGATTCATATGTTACAGAGACATAGAGCTGGGTATCGTCAGCATACTGCTGACACCTCGCCCCAAAACTCCTGATGACCGCTCCCAAGGGCTTCATATAGATGTTAAACAGCATGGGGGACAAGATGGTACCCTGCGGCACCCTGCAGCACAACTGCCAGGGGGCCGAAAGAAAGTCACCCAATGCTATTCTCTGGGAGTGACCCTGGAGATAGGATTGGAACCACTGTAAAACAGTGCCTCCAATCCCCATTTCACCAAGTCGGCCCAGAAGGATACCATGGTCAATGGTATCAAGAGCTGCCGAGAGATCAAGTAAGAATAACAGGGTCGCACTCCCCCTGCCCTTCTCCCGATAAAGGTCATCCATCAGGGTGACCAAGGCCGATTCAGTCCCATAACCTGGCCTGAACCCAGACTGGGATGGGTCAAGATAATCTGTTTCATCCAAGAGTACTTGCAATTGCTGCACCACATATAATACATATGCATGTAATAATACAGAAGTGGAGAAACCCTTTTGAGCTTGAGGGCCATATTTCCTCATGGGGAATCTTCCGAGGGCCACATGGCAATAGTGGGCAGGGTCAGGGGCAAAAGGTGGATATGACTCTTACCTTTCTATGTTATTCTACATTCCCCTAGCAGTGTGTGCGTGTGCGCTTGTGTTCACAACCACACATGCACACACACACCTTTCAACATCCAGGTGTGCAAGAAGCATTAACTGCGTACACACCATATATTTAAAGCATATTTCCCTCCCAAAGAATCCTGGCAACTGTAGTTTACCCCTCGCAGAGCTACAATTCCCAGCACCCTTAACAATCTACAGTTCCCAGCATACTTGGGGGGGTTCAATGTATGCTGTGCACATAGCCAAAATCATAGCTGAAAAACACATTCCAGCCAGGCAAACACAGTTGAGGAGGGCACGGAGGATGGCGAGAGAGGAGGATGGCCTGGGAAGCATTGTGGCCTGTGGAGAGTCCTAAGGGCCACATAGAGGGGCCTGGAGGGCCGCATGGGCCTATAGTTCCTCACCCAGTGGTGGCTGGTGGCTCCATGCCAGTGCAGCAGTGGAATCCACTCCGGGTTTTAGTCTGGACTTTCAAGGAGCTGTCCAAGATGTGCCAGGGTTGTCCTCGCCCCATAACAATATAACCCTCTCTCTCTCTCTCTCTCTCACACACACACACACAAAGAGAGAGAGAGAGAGAGAGAGAGCACCTTGGACAGCTGGAGTGGATTCCACTGCCCCACTGACATAGAAACAGCCGCCACTGTCCTCACGCCTACAATATAAGCCTAACACGCACACACGCACACACACACACCCTTGTGGATCTTAAGAGCCGGTGAGGCCCTCTTTTTTCCTGTTTGCAGACTAGTCAAGGGGGCAAATTCCTCTCCACCTGTTTGTCTCCAACATCTCAGCTGCTTCTCTCTCACCCCCTCTTCTATCAGTCAGATCCACCCAGCCACCCCTCCTCGCCTCCTTTTCTTCCCCCAATGCACAGACATTCTCTCCAATTCCCCAGTTCTCCATTCCACGCCTGTTCGTATTCCTCTCGCATTTCCCCTTCAGGCTTTTCTGATGATTAAAAACCTCAAGCTTTGTGCAGATCAATAGCAAAAAGAGGAGGGGGGGAGGAAAGGGAAAGGGGAAAAAAGATACACAGAGCACGGCTTACCAAACCGCCAGTGGAAAAGCAGAAACCATGATGTGGTGGGCAGAGAGGAGGTGTGTTCATTTGTTTTTCCATTTCAACAGTAAAGGTAAAAACGGGGCAAGTTGGACCCTGAAATTCTGGATGCAGCTCTGAGGGAGAGGGAGAAGAGAGAGACTGTTTTGTTCTGCATGGTTTGGGATTATGATCCTCGATGTTAAATGAAGGAGAAAGAGCTTATGAGGCCTCCAAATGCTGTAGGGTAAAATGAAGTTATTCTAGAGCCGGCCCAACCATAGGGCAAAGGGGGGCAACATCCTGGGAGTAGGAGTCTTGAGGGAGACAGAGCATCCTGTGCCACTTCTACAAGTCATAACAGCACAACCATGGAAACAGGGGATAGGTAGGGAGAGAGGGAAGTGGAAGTGATACACACCGATCCAAGTTTATTCACCTAAACCATACTCAGAGTACACCCACTGAAATGAATGAACCTAACTTAGTCATGTCTATTAACTTCAGTGGGCCTACTATGAGTAGGACTCTCATTGAATATCACCCCAAGAAGCGGCGCACAGAGATTGAGGCTGCGTACAAACTATACGTTGAAAGCACATTGAAAGCACATGGCTCACCACTCACCACCAAGAATCCTGGGAAGTGTAGTTGACCCCTTGCAGGGCTACAATTCCCAGCACCCTTATCAAACTACAGCTCCCAGGATTCTTTGGGAGGAGTCGTGAGCTTACTGGGCCAAGTTCAAGGTTCTAGTTTTGGTGTACAAAGCCCTATACAGCTCAGGACCAGGATACCTGAAAGACCGTCTTACCCCTTATATGCCCAGTCGATCACTGCGCTCTGCAGGTGAGGGCCTCCTGCAGATACCATCTTTTCAGAAGGTTCATTCTGCACAATATAGGAAATGGACCTTTAGTGTGGCGGCACCTACCCTGTGGAATTCCCTCCCTTTGAATATTCGGCAGGCGCCATCTCTGCTATCTTTTCGGCGCCTTTTGACTTTCCTCTTTCAACAAGACTTTTAAGTTGAGACCTATCCCAGTCTTCATCTGTGTCAGAATTGTTTAATAAATTTTTAATAATGTTTTTAACCCTTTTTAAAGTTTTTTTTTAAGTTTTTAATGCTGTTTTGTTTTAATGTATTTTAAGATCTTTTTTATGATGTTTTAAAGTGTTTTAGTGCTTTGTTTGCCACCCTGGGCTCCTGCTGGGAGGAAGGGCGGGATACAAATTAAATAAATAAATAATAAACAATAAATGCGCCTTAAATGTGTTTTAAATATCTATGCAGCCATGGGATGCTGGAGAGTTTTGTTTGATTTTCAGTGAACCAGCCAAAGTTTTGCAATTCCTGGACAAATACGCAGGTCAGAAAACAGTTATCTTTTGGAGTGCACACTTTGAATTTTGCAGTGCAGTTCTTAGCTCAAAGCAATGCATACCCTTCCCCAATAAACTGCATATTTTAGGGGAACTCAGCCAAACTGTGTAAATTTTCTGTTGCAGTTTTTATTTGTTAAAAAAATGCAGAAAATGGGATGGAATGGATTCATGATTGCAAAATTGACACATGATACATTTTGCAAAACACTTGCAAACTGACACAGAAAAAGGGACTAATAAATCCATCACTATCTGAGATCTGAAAACTTGATAGTCTATAGCTGCCCCTAGTTTGGAGGGAGGGGGTAAAGTATAATGGTCAAAAGACAAAGGTGCACTATGAATTAGGAAATCCACAGTTTGAATCTCACCTCTCCCTTGAACTCACTTGGCAGCCTTAGACATGTGACACCCTCACTGCTCCCTCTGTAATATGAGGATAACAATACTGGCCTACCTTACCAAGCTGATGTAAGGATTCTGAGAAGGTAATATATGTGAAGGGTTTGGGACACACTGATGTTTTATATGATGCTTTGCAGCAGTAGCATAGTGGCAAATTCAGAAGTGCCAGATCCCTTCATGTTAGTCACAGCCACGCCCCTCCTTTTTTGCTGCTGGGTTGAGAATGAGATCATTGTTAGTACCTTCTCCCAAAACAACAGACATCCCTAGGAGCCAATCAGCATGAAAGGGGAGAGTGTTAGCTATTGAGAAGGGTCTTCCCAATAGCTGGTTCATCTCCTTTCACTCTGATTGGCTCCAATCAGCAGGAAATGACATGTTAGAAGACTCTTCTCAGTTGCTAACATGCTCCTCTTTCATGCTGATTGGCTTGTAAGATCTTGGAGCTGGAACCCTGCTCCCAAAAAAGTAAGGGGTCTTAGACCCCCCAAGACCCTGGATGACTACACTCCTGCTTAGCAGTTGCCTTTGGGGTGCCTGTCTCTGATAAATCAAGGTCTCTATTTTACCTTTTAGAGATGACTCTTGAAAAATGTAGTTAGGAGGCATTCATGTGGATTCTTCTTCCTTCAGCTCCTTCCCAAGAGGTTCCTAGAAGTAACATCTCTGGAAGAGTGGGATGCTTCTTGTGTGTTTGTTTTCCAAGAAAACAGGACAAGCCAATGAAGTATAAACAAATATAGCAGGCAGAGCACTATATAAAGCAGAGGTACAGAACCTTTTTCAACCTGAGGGCCACATTCCCTTCAGGAAAACCTTCTGAGGGCCACATGCTAGTGATAGGCAAGGCCTGAGGCAAACTTGAGCAAAGCAACAAAAATGGGTTTTACAGTGGAGGCTGATGGCTCCAATGCAAGTGGGGAGTGAATCCACTCCGGGTTTTAGTCTGAACTTCCAAGGACCCATCCAGGGTGCTGAGCACCGCCCCACTGATATTGGAGCCCCTAGCCTCCACTAAGATTTCACCTTTGTAGAGGAGGCTGGTTTCTACACACACTCCCTCTCTATCCTCCATCCAGAGAAGCCAGAGGCATGATCGGAGTTTAAGGACACAGCCAGACAAAATCACTTGAGGAGGGTGTGATACAGGGCCAGTGAGGGGTGTGGTCTAGGGACAGTTCTTGGGGCCCAGTACACAGGCCGTGGGGGGTCACATTTGATCCCAGGCCTGAGGTTTCCCACCCCTAGTATAAAGCAATATATAAAGAGGATGGTGAAATGAAGACAGTGGTCCTTGCTATGAAAACAGGCTGTGACCAAATTACCTGTGCCTGTCTAGGTGCTCACAGTTGATGGACAACTTCAAGGCTCTTCCAGCTCTTCCTTCTTAGAGTTCTTTATTTTAAAACCAGACTTGGACCGAACAGTCTTTCAACAGAAGACTCCTTCAAAGTGAAGACAGCCCTTTAGATAGAGGCTCTCTGTAAAGTAGGGCACTTGGCTGCCCGAGGCAGAGACAGAGGCCTGAGGGACTGGAGAGAAGTTTGCACCTCTACCAACAACCAGGACAGGGGTGGGGGAACCTTTTTCAGCTCGAGGGCCATATTCCCTCATGGGCAACATTCCGGGGGCCACATGACAGCGTTCTGTGAGGCCAGAGACAAAAGTGGGTGGAGCAACAGATGTAACTCATACCTTTGTATGGGAGGCTACATTGCAACCACACAGAAATCAATAGGTTTCCATCCTCCATCAGGCAAGCATGTGGCATTATCACTATGTGAGGACACATTCCAGCAAGGCCAAAGCAATTAATCAGGGTGTGGAGGATGGCCAGTGAGAGGGGTGGCCTAGGGGAGACATGGCCTGTAGAGGGACAAGAACCAGATGGAGAGGCCTGGAGGGCCACATTTGGCCCCCAAGCTTGAGATTCCCTCACTCTTGAACTAGGAGAACTCTCTCCCTTTCAGAGACTTCTCAGCCCTAGGAATGGGCATCCTTATGGATTTGCCTCTCAAAGACTGCTGTTGATGAAGGATCTGTTCCCTGGGGGTTCTGCTGCCACCACAGACTATGAGAAAGCAGCTTTGAAGTAGACCCACAGAGGGTGGAGCTGAGTGAAGCAGAGGGAACTTGAGGGTGATTCATCCTGACCTACTTTCCCAAGCAGCTCTACTAGTGCAAGAAGTGGAGAGGATTTGTGGGCTGATATTTTTAGCTAATTGTGGTATCATGCTTTGACTTGCTTACTCAAGGAATTTTTATTTTTTGCAAGAAGAAAGATAAAGCAAGACATGGAGCAAAGATGATGTAGCAAAGTCTGATGAACCTCCATCTTCCATTCATAGTCCACTCACTCTGGACGTGAAGGACTTCAGCAATCCCTTGTATTGCCCAGCTGTTCCAGGACTATAAATTCAGGATCTGCAGACTTAGTAGCTTGTGGGTTTGGGGGAGGGTTTTTTACACGATTAAGGTCAGAAATTATTGTCTCACTGGGCCCAGTAGCTCAGCGGACCATCTTCTAATTAGCTCCAAGACTGTAGGTTCAAGGCCCATTAAAACATTGTTGTTGTTATGTGCCTTCAAGTCAACTATGACTTATGGCTACCTTATGAATCAGCGACTTCCCATAGCATCTGTTATAAACCACCCTGTTCAGATCTTGTACATTCAGGTCTGTGGCTTCGGTATCCGCAAAGCTCTTTTCCAACACCACATTTCAAATGAGTTGATTTTTCTCTTATCCACTTTTTTCACTGTCCAACTTTCACATCCATTCATAGAGATTGGGAATACCATAGTCTGAATGAACCTGACTATTATTATTATTATTATTATTATTAATTACATTTATATACCGCCCCATAGCCGAAGCTCTCTGGCTTTAGCGTTCAATGATATATCTTTGCATTTGAGGATCTTTTCTAGTTCTCTCATAGCTGCCCTCCCCAGTCCTAGCCTTCTTCTGATTTCTTGACTATTGTCTCCATTTTGGTTAATGACTGTGCCGAGGTATTGATAATCCTTGACAAGTTCAATGTCCTTGTTGTCAACTGTAAAGTTACATAAATCTTCTGTTGTCATTACTTTAGTCTTTTTGATGTTCAGCTGTAGTCCTGCTTTTCTGCTTTCCTCCGTTGAAGTACCTTCTGGTGCCTCTCTGTAAGGGATCAGTGTTTGCTGTTTACAATAAATACCAACACAGTTTTTTTCTGCAAAAATATGAATATTAATATTGATATTTTTAAAAATAGTTTTTCCATATATATATTTAAAATATTGATATTTTCCTGAAAATAATAATATTGATATATTGAGGAAAATATCAATATTGATATTTTGAAGAAAATATCGATATTAATATTTTTAGGTGACTTTTTTTAAAAAAAATCCACTTCAGCTGCAGAAAACCTCTAGAAAAAAAACCAATCCGTGAGGACAAATAAAAGCGCAAATAAATAGGAAATTTGGTGTCAAATTTGAATTTTGCTAAATTCAAGCACATCTCAAGAAATTCAATTGTTTGCATTTAAAGTCAAATTTATCAAATCTGCACTTTCTAAAACAACATGAGAACCAAAACACAGCCATCCAAAATTCACACTTATCTGAATTTTGTGAGGCAATTCTCCCACTAAGCAATGTTTGCAAAAATGTGTATAACAGGGGGAAATGTGCATAAAAATGAATATATGTGTAAAAATAACATACAATAATACATTACATTTTGAGAAACTGCTTGCAAAAATGTGTATATCAGTAAAAATTTGCATACAAGAATGTGTTTAGTAGGATAAATTCTCACTAAAATGCTCGAGAATTTTCATGAGGATTTTTTTTAAAGAGAAACTGAGAGAACCGAAACTGACAGATCCTTCCATCCCTAGCTCCAGCTCAACCAGAATTCTCCATCCGCTGCCCGCCCTAGGAGAAATCCTCTTGCAAATGTGTCTTAAGAGCCCTGACAGAGAGCTGCATCACCCTCTTTAATAAACTTCCTTAGTTGCCAACACCTGTGTGGAGCCTGCTGATCAAGGTTCAACAGGCAGCAGCCTGCCCACAGATTTATGCATAAGGAAACTAAAATTGTTTGCAAAAAGTGTGCATGAGAGTCCCCTTGGAAGACAGATCGATGCTCAAACCACTGTGAGAACTGAAGCTCTGTGCAGGGAATAGGAGTCTCCTGACAATTCTTAACACCTTTCACAAACTACATTTCCCAGGATTCTTTGGAGGAAGCCATGGCTGTTTAAAGTGGTATAATACTGCTTTAAATGAGTAGTACAGATGGGGACAAAGAGAGATTCCATACTATAATGCCGGGGTTAAGAAACTCAAGCCCAAGGGATTAATGTGGCCCTCCAGGCCTCTCTATATGGACCTCAAAAATCTCCCCAGGCCACACCCCTCACTGGGCCTGCTTTACTGCCTCCTCCCCAAGTGTGTTTGCCTAGCTGCAATGTGTCTTTGAACTCTGATAATGACTGGTGTTTGCTGGATGGCAGACAGAGATGTGCGTGAAAGTGTGTGTAGAAACTAGCCTATAGTACAAAGCTAAACATTCACATTCGTTGCTCAGCCCATTTTTGCCCCTGGCCCCCACCCACCACTGCCATGCAGCCCTCAGAAGGTTGCCCAGAAGGGAGTGCTGCCCTTGGGCTGAAAAATGTTCCTCACCCCAGCTATACTGCTATGTTTTGAATGCAACACTCAACTATGTTCCACTTCCTCACTGCAAAGCCTTTCACTGCTTGGCTTTTGTTGAATGTCTTGTAGAGGCTGCCCACTTGTTAATGGGTCAGGTTCTGTAGCAAAGTACACTCCAAGCCCCCCAGGCCACTGTCTGGAAACACAGAGAATACGGACGCTGGCCATCGCTAAGCTAAATGGATGGCAACCAACCCCATCTGTTATTGATTCATCTGTTTCCTTCCCATTTTTATAGCCAGCCCTCTGACCTTAGTGATCCTCAAGGCTCACAAATGGAAAAATAAAACAACCACAACAAGATCCAAAACTCAAACCAAAAAACAAGACAAATAAAGGCTGCAATGGAAGCAAAATAATGACTGCGCTTCTTCTCCAAAAGGCCTGAGGAAGTATCGATCTGCCAAAAAACTACAACCAGTCTCCCCCTCCCTCACCCCATTTTGAATATTTCAGGCTGCTCAGCACCTTGGACATCTCATTGAAAGTTCAGACTAAAACCCAGAGCAGATTTCCTGCCCCACTGATATTGGAGCCAAGAGCCTCCACTGGCCAGGGAGCTCCTACCATCAGCTTCTGAAGAGACCACCCACAGCCTGAGACAATCCTGCTGTTGTTTTGTTTTGTCTTTTGTTTCTTTTATTGATTCTGCTTTCGTTTGTTTTAGTATTTTAAGTTGTAAATTGTCTAGAGTGCCTTGGCAATACGCAAATGCACTCAATAAATAAAATATAAATAAGGGCTGCTTCTTTGCCAGAAACCATATACTAGACAAAGAATGATGCCTTTATTGGGTCTAAATATATGTCTTTCTTTGACACAATATGGTCTAGCTGTAACTATAAAAAATGTTTTGGTTTTGATCATGTTATCCTGGTGCTCCATCAAAATGCTAGGTCTGACCCTAAAAGCCTTCAGTGCTTGGAGCCAGGATGCCCAAAGGAACAGCAGTCTGTTAAAGCACATGTTTTGCATGCAAAAAATACAGGTTCAATTTCCAGCATCTCCAGAGAAAAAGACTCCTGCTGGAAATCTTGGAGGGCCACTGCAAGTCAGTGCACAACAGGGCTGAGGAATCTGTGGTGGGGAAAGACCCCTGGCTGAAATCCTGGAGAGCTATTGTAGAATAACTATGGAGAATCTGTGGCCTTCCAGATGGTGATGGACTACAGCTCCCATCAGCCCTAGCTGGCATAGCCAATGATGACGAATTATTGGTGTTATAGTCCAACAACACCTGGAGGACTACAGGTTCCCCATCTTCATCCAGACATTATACACGCTATAGGGAGTTCCACTCCCTGGCAGTTCTCTTTTCAGAGAATTCGCCATCTTGAAATAATTGTACCTGTTTAGCTACGAGCCATAGCAAAACATAAAGGACATTCAGAGCTGAGGCATAAATTTAGCTCTTACTTTCCTGGCTGCCTTAGAGCAAATAAGGAAACACACAAAAGAGAGACTGAAAGAACTGGGCATGTTTAGCCTGGAGAAGATAAGATTGGGGGGTGATATGATAGCACTCTTCAAGTACTTGAAAGGTTGCCACACAGAGGAGGGCTAGGGTCTCTTCTCGATCATCCCAGAGTGCAGCACATGGAATCATGGGCTCAAGTTACAGGAAGTCAGATTTCAGCTTGAACATCAGAAAAAACTTCCTAACTGTTAGAGCAGTATGACAATGGAACCATGACCTGGGAAGGTGGTGGGCTCTCCAACGCTGGAGGCATTCAAGAGGCAGCTGGACAGCCACCTGTCAGATATGCTTTAAGTTGTATTCCTGCATTGAGCAAGGGTTGGAGTCAATGGCCTTATAGGCCCCTTCCGACTCTATCATTCTATTATTCTAAAGTAACATAATTTTCATTATCAAACAAATTTGCCATCTGAAATGTAGCCATTACGTAAGGAATTCCCCTCCCCACATCACTGGAGTGAGAAACCTGTAGCCCTCCATAAGTTGTTTGATTACTGCTCCCATCAGCCCCAGCCAGTATAGCCAATGATGAGGGATATAATAATAATAATAATAATAATAATAATAAATTTAATTTTTGTGTCACCTATCTGGCCGAAGCCACTCTAGGCGACGTACACATTAAAATACAACAGTACAATGTAAATACATAATAAAATACAGTGCAGTCAACAAGAATCATTTTAAAAAGCAGCAGTACAGAACAGTTTAGGGCCATCACTAGACAATTTTAAAACAATATAAAGAAATTAACCCACCCCGGGGATCCCAAAGGCCTGTCCAAAGAGCCATGTTTTTAAGGCTCGGCGAAATGTATCCAGGGAAGGGGCATGGCGAAGATCGAACGGGAGGGAGTTCCAGAGAGTGGGGGCCGCCACTGAGAATGCCCTCTCTCTAGAGAAGGCCCTGTGTGGCTGATCTAGTCGGGCGGCTTAATTGGTGGTACTGGAGGTGCTCCTTCAGGTAAGCTGGGCCGAGACCGTATAGGGATTTAAAGGTTAACACCAACACCTTGAATTGGGCCCGGAAAACAACTGGAAGCCAGTGTAGATGAAATAACACCGGCGTAATGTGATCATGGCGGCGGCTGTTTGTAAGCAAACGAGCCGCCGCATTCTGCACCAGTTGTAGTTTCCGGACCGTTTTCAAGGGTAACCCTTGGCATTGTAGTCCAACAGCATCTGGAGTTTGGTTCATCATCTTGAGTGTAGGTCATGATAAACTAGATCAGCTTTTCCCAAGCTTTGGGCCTAGGGTTGCCAGGTTCAGGGCCTGAGACTGATCCTGTATGTTTAGGAGAAGAGAAGACCGGGCCTGGCAACCAAGAGTCCTTCTGTATCTTTAAAAGTTGTGCAGGGGGGAGGGAGAATTCCACCTTGTGGTTTTTCCCATTACAGTGTTGCAAGAACACCTGCACTTGGCTGACTTTCTCTTCTCCTAGAGATACAGGATCAGTCTCAGGCCCTGAGCCTGGCAACCCTATTTGGGCCCCCAGATGTTGTTGGACTACCACTCCCATCAGCCCCAGCCAGCATGGCCAATGGTCAAGAATGATGGGAAATGTAGTCCAGAAACATCTGGGGACCCAAAAGACTGAGCTAGATGGACCAATAATCTGATTCAGGATAAGGCAGCTTCCTATGTTCAGCATGTGACGGGCCTCTTCCAGACCTGTCTTCTTCCAGGCCCTCCACCATCTAAGGCAGCCTTTCCCAACTAGTGGGCCACCAGATGTTGTTGAACCACAACTCCCATTTGTGGCCAGCATTGCCAATGGTCAGGAAAGATGGGAATTGTGGTCCAACAACATCTGGTGGCCCACTGTTGGGAAAGGCTGATCTAAGGTGTGGTCCATGGCTACTGGGTGGAGGGCCTTTTCAGTGGTGACTCCCTGAAACTCTCAGCTTAGAGGCTCAGCCGGCAGCAACTACTTTTTATGTCGTTTTGTTGCTATACAAAGGCCAATTTAATTTTTCCAGATTATGTAATCTTGGTTTCTTTGAGTTCTGTTGAATGTTATTGTGACTTTTTTTTAAAAAATAAAAGATTCTGCTGCCACCATCTTTTGGTATGTTTTGTCTTTCATTGGGTTGTTGCATTTTGATCACTTTTTCTGACTCTGTAAGCCAACCTGGGAACCTGTTTGAAGGGGATGGTAAGAAATCAACAAATAAAGTCTTCCCCTTCACCTAGCCGGGGAAAACAGTGAGGCCTCTTGTAATAAGCAGCCCATTTCATTGCTCTAAACCAGCCTTTCCCAACCAGTGTGCCTCCAGATGTTGTTGGACCACAACTCCCATCAGCCTCAGCCAGCATTGCCAATGGTCAGGAAAGATGGGAATTGTGGTCCAACAACATCTGGAGGTGCACTGGTTGGGAAAGACTGCTCTAAACCCTTAGGACAGGGGTAGCCAATGCCGTGCCCTCCAGATGTTGTTGGACAGCAACTCCCATCATCCCTAACCATTGGCCAGGCTGTCTGGGACTTATGGGCATTGGAGTCCAACATCATCTGGAGGGCACAACGTTGCCTACCCCGTCTTAGATCATCTCATCAGAATGGGAGAAGCAGATCAGGAGAGAGAGCAGGCATCCAGTGCTCCATCTCCTGAATCAAACGCCGACAAGCTGTGCCATTGCAAAGGCTGATGTGACGTCCCCTTTTATTAGTTCTGATAAATGGCCTCCGTCATCGCCATCTGCACTTGCCCGGCTACCAAGACAGCCCTGATATTTACACCATTGTCTTTGAATGAGATGAGGAAGCACAGTTGCCAAGTACCTTTCACACAGGAATGGCCTCACTCAAATCAAATCAAATCAAATCAAATCAGTTTTATTGTGTTTAGCCATAGGCCATTGCAAAATACAACAAAATAAACAGTTAAAACATCGAGCTAATTAAAATGGACCAGGGTGCTATAATAAAACATTACGGGATTTTGTGATTTTGAACATAAGTCGCACGCAACTTCCTAGCAGCCAATGCGAAGTTAGCTACTAAAGTGAACACTTGCTTCGAGTTATCGCTTAAAAGCTCCACCACAAGCTCCTGTGGGCATTTGTCTGGGCAAGAATAAATAATTTGGGCCAGAAATTTCCATCTAGGGTCATCGTACAGTGGGCAGTATAACAAATAGTGGATAATATCCTCTACAGAGTTACACCCAAAGATACATCTCCGTTCTTCTAGTGGAGTTCCCAAGTATCTCCCCACTAAGTAGGTAGACGGCATTGATTGAAATCTAAGCTCCGAAAAAGCTCTGTGTAAGGGTGCATGTGTAAGAACCTCGAAATACTGTGATATGGCATGATTAAGTTTAAATTGAGAGTACCAAGGAGAGAAGGGGGCTACTAAAATGGATACCCGGTCTTGGTTCACAGCATAATCGAAGACTCGATTCCTAAGGGCTCGTGGACTGAGACTCAAAAACTCCCCCAAAGGAAGGTTATACTGCTTCAACATTTCTTGAGCTCTAGAAGCCCAACCCCCGTTCGCTAACTGCTCCGACCAGCAGAGTTTGGTGAGAGAGTGGGCAGCCAAACTATGAAGTATACCCCAATATCTGAGGTAGGCTAGGTGAATTCTAGCCGCAAGTGAGGGTAGCCCAAATTCTGCTCTAAGATGCGCTGCCGGGGTTCCGGAAGGGAGCCCTAGAATCTGTTTTAGAAACTTATTCTGCAGCGGTTCTATCTCCCGCTTTGCCATTTCCCCCCAAAGTTCAGTCCCGTAAAGTATAGAAGTTAAAATTTTTGCAACGAGAACCTTAATCATGGGGCTGACCAATTGGCCCCCTCTAGCGTAAAAGAAACTTCTAAGTTATGCTAGGGATCTATCACCCACAAGTTTAGTTGACTTTATGTGAGATTTCCAAGAAAGATTCTCACTAAAACATATGCCCAGATATTTAAATAAACTGACCTGCTCCAGTGTGTGTCCGTTGAGGGCCCAGTTTGAGATTGCCCTTTTCTTACCAAAGGACAGTATCTTCGTTTTAGCGTAGTTGATAACCAAATGATGTTCCATGCAATAAGAGCCAAGGTGTGATAACATCCTTTTGAGACCAATTTTGTGTAAAGATAACAGGGCCAAATCGTCCGCATAAAGTAGAAGTGGAATCTTGCGGCTGCCAATTGAAGGGGGGCAAAGGAAGGGGAGGCCATTGCGGGAATAATATCATTTATAAAAAATTAAATAAAAAAGGGGCCAGAATACAACCCTGCTTCACTCCTCTTTCAATCCAGATTTCTCTGGAAAAAATGCCCTGCAGACCCAACCACACCTGCAGAGTGTTGGCCTGATGAAGGGACCTGACAAGGTAAAGCAGTCTCTTGTCAATATTGGTCTGGGCCAGTTTATGCCATAAAAGGTTTCTGTCTATGAGGTCAAAAGTGGAAGTAAAGCCTACAAAGGCCACAAACAAAAATTTATTTGGGCCCTTTGTAGTCTTGTGTATTAAATGCTGCAACACAAAAGTCTGATCAACTCCGTTCCTGCCTTTTCTAAACCCAGCTTGCTCTTCATGGAGGATAGAATTACTGGACTCCCACTCGAGGAGCTTATTTAATAGATACCGTCCATATAATTTAGAGGTGACATCTAAGAGACTGATGGGTCTGTAATTCCGCGGGTCCGAGGCATCGCCTTTCTTAAAAATAGGAACAACAATGCTAGTTCGCCAGCCAGAGGGAATGGCACCTGTGGAATTGATGTATGTAAAGAGGGTAGCCAAAACTGGGGCCCACGCGTCTGAAAGAAAAACCTTGGAGGGAATCGTATCCTCACCCGGAGCCTTGCCAGGGCGGAGCTGGGAAATTAAATCCAGGATTTCTGAAATGGACACGGGTGGCCAAGATGGAAAGATAGATAAATCCTCTAAAGATACCAAGGGTGTACTTAGATTACCTCCAAAAATATTAGAGAAATGGGACACCCATGATTCAGGAAGAATTGGTGGAGCTACCCGATGGGCGGTGCTTGTAAGTCTGCTCTGAATTAGTTCCCAGAATTTAGCCTCCTTTCCCCCCTTAATGCGAGACCCAGGGCTTTCCAATTATCAGCATGAAAAGCCCTTTTTTTCAATCTAAGTGTAATTTTGTATTCTCTTCGGCATTGTCGAAGGAGGGATATAGTCTCGGCAGAGTCATTGTGCAACAGCACTCTGGCTACTTGGCGGAGCTCCTTTTTCTTGGCTCTGCAGTCGCTATCAAACCATGTCCGGGAACTACTCGGGGTTTTATCAACTAGGGTCGATGTGACCAAGGGTCTTATTTCGCTAATTATATCCTGGTAAGTTTGAAGAATGGACCCTGGGGATTCGACGGCCAGAAAGCGGAGGTGAAGAAGTTTGTCTGACCCCAAGGTCCAGCCTAAGTTAGTATCGATTCCCAGAGACCTTTTGAGGCGTCTAACCCCCTGCAAATATCCAGGCATATGGAGGACAGTCCTTACTGCAGGACGGAAGTTTTGGGGAAGGAATATTTATTTATTTATTTATTTATTTTATTTATATACTGCCCTAAGCCCGAAGGCTCTCTGGGTGGTGTACATAAAAGATAAAACAAGCACAGTGTATAAGTACAATAAATACAATAAATCAAAAACCAAAAACAAACAAACAATAAAAGAACCAAACAACGTCCAAAATACAAGATAATAGTGAAATACTGTTAAAATACACTTTAAAATGCCTGGGAGTATAAAAAGGTTTTCACCTGGCGCCAAAAAGATAGTAGCGTCGGCGCCAGGCGCACCTCATCGAGAATACTGTTCCACAGTTCGGGGGCCACCACTGAAAAGGCCCTAGTTCTAGTCACCACCCTCCGAGCTTCTCGATGGGATGGCACTCGGAGGAGGGCCTTAGATGTTGAGCGCAGTGTACGGGTAGGTTCATATTGGGAGAGGGGAAAGGCGTTCCACCAGATATTGCGGTCCCATGCCGTGTAGGGCTTTATAGGTCAAAACCAGCACTTTGAATCTAGCCTGGAAACAAATAGGAAGCCAGTGCAGACGGGCCAGAACAGGTGTTATATGAGCGGACCTTCTGGTCCGTGTCAGCAATCTGGCCGCTGCATTCTGGACTAGCTGTAGTTTCCGAACAGTCTTCAAGGGCAGCCCAACGTAGAGCGCATTGCAGTAGTCCAATCTAGAAGTTACCAGAGCATGAACAACTGAGGCGAGGTCATCACTGTCCAGATAGGGACGTAGCTGGGCTACAAATCAAAGATGGTAAAAAGCATTCCGTGCCACCGAGGCCACCTGGGCCTCAAGAGACAAGGAAGGATCGAAAAGAACTCCCAAGCTACTAACCTGTTCCTTCAAGGGGAGTGTAACCCCATCAAGAACAGGATGAACATGAGTTTTAGCAGAAGATGGTTGCTTTCTACCCTGTCCTCTAGAGTCATACACTGGACAAGGGGGATAATGGAAGGTGTCCCAATGATATAATCGATAACACTAGCTCCCTTGTCGGAAATGTACGTGAAATGGTCATTGGAATGGTCCAAGTAGGATCCATTCAGACACACTAAATGGAGTTTAAAGATTAACAAAAAAAGGGCGTACCCATATTTGTTAGTTGTCTGATCACGAGAAGAACGAGAGAGACTAATGAAATCATCGGGGTCTAGCCAAAGGTCTTTCCCCAGAGGGAAATTAATTCGCATTCTGGCATTTAGGTCTCCACAGATGAGGACCAGGTGGGAAGGGTACTTGGCTTGGAGATTTTCCACAAAATCCTTTAACTCAACCCAGAGCCCTAAATTGGCTCTGGAGGAGTAGGGAGGTAGGTAAACGTTCACACAGATCATGGGAGGCACCGTAAGGCCGTAGATTATCAGTGCTTGGCAAGTACTTGGCGAAGGACTGCAAACCTCAGTAATCTGCACATCCAGGGTAGTGGAGATCAAGATAGCTAGACTTCCCTTACCACGGCCTCGGTTGAAACTTTCACCGCAGGGTGCTCCCAAACCCTAAAACCCTGCAACAGAAGGGAATTAAGTTCCAGGAGCCAGGTCTCCTGGAGACATAATATCAAAAGACTGTAGATATAAAATAAAATCCTGGTCAGCCAACTTGTTAAAACATCCTGCGATGTTCCAAGATAAAAGGTGTATAGGGTTTATCGAATTGAGTCCGACCGCCAAGGAACCCCGCCTCTGGAGAGCCCGAAGCAAGGCTGGGGTCATTTCACGGGATATTTCCGTGGATAGTTCGATGGGCGGCAGCCCCAAAGGAATGAGGAAGTTGGGAGAAATCGGCTGCCATGGATGCCCTATGTCAAAGCTCTCTGGGTTAAACAAGCAGGGATGAATACTTTCAGGAGAAAAGAAAGCGTTCTCTTGACACTGCCATGGATCCGACCCAAGGAACTTGTTGACATACTGATCCCGTCGGTGGAACTTGGATCTTGCCAAGAGGGGGAGATGATTTCCTGGTCACTTCAGGGCACCTTCTAATGGGGTAATTGTCTCCAGGGATAGACTGCATCTGCTGATGTTAGAGATGATAGTCCCTGCATATATATGGGGTGGACCCGAAGGGGCCGCTTCTTTCTCCGGGGAACCTAATTCACCATTCTCCAGAAATCACATGTCGGTCCACGAGGGGCAGGCGGGTAATCTGGGTTCCTCGATAACTTAGAGGAGGCCAAAAGGATTCTGCCGCCTTTCGAGGCACTGCAGGGACCATCTGGGTTGATTCCTGCATTGGATTGATGGGTAGGTGGATAAACTTCCTTACGTCGTAGGCTCCTCTCAAGGGGCCGGGGAACAGGTGCCATTGCCATCTGGGTCTCGGGGGATTTTCTTTCAGGGGTGAGGCTGAGTTGTTCAGCTTGCAAATTCTCCAAATACTTTTTTAGTATATCCAACTTCCTTATAATTTCCGTTTGATCTTTAGCGGATAAGGCTTGGGAAGATTCCACCAGCTGCTGTTCTTCGGTATCCAAGGGGACGGTCACCTCAGATCTTAAACACTTTGACTTGGAGGGTGCTGGAGAGCCATCCCCAAGATGAAGAGGAGGCCCCTGCCCAGAGGGGATATTACCATCAGTTACATGGATAAGTGCAGTAAACTTTGAGTCCTGATCAGCTTCCCTAGGGTGTGGGAGCCTCAAAATTCGAGGGGGTGCCACGTTCTCAAAAAATCTATGGACAGTAATCCCATGTGCTATAAAATGTTCCTTGCAAGTATACACTCTGCTTGCAGGGCTCCAATCCATAAAATTAATCACCGCCTTCGCATTCCTATAGTTATGGAACAAGTAGTTGACGCTAACGATGTCAGCTGCGCATATCTGGCTCGGAAGAGCAGATTCTACGATGTCCAAAAAGTGGAGTTTACGCTTGTGTTGTGGCACGAATCCTACAGGTTTAGGATAATTCATCAGTACCAATTTGCACTGGTTCAAAACCAGGTTCCAGTGGGTGGTAGTGATTGGTCCTGCGAGGGTTGCTTTGTAAAAGGAGGTGCAGCACCTGAGATTTGCATCATCAGGTCTCGGGGCAGGTCTTGTACTGAATGCGATTGGGAAGACGGTAGAGGGGAGATACATGTGTGTAAGCAGGGTGGCATAGGAGCACCATCAGATTCCTTGCACCTAGCTCCCCTGCTAGATTTTAATGCTGGGCCCCTCGTCTGTGGTCCATCCAAAAGTTGAAAAATGTGGTTATACCTCATCTTCTTATAGTGAGGGGGTTTGGAGTTTTTAACATTTTTACTTTTCTTGGGGATGCTTCCCCACCGGCCACATACTCTCTTGTTGGTTGGAGAATGACTAGGTGGAATATGAACAAGCGGCGCTCTGGGAGGTGGTTGGAACTTAACTTGGGTATCCACCATGCAAGGGCTATTGTTGGCAGTCACATCTTCAGGGAGCTTTCAGAAATATTCCACCAGAGTGGTTAGGAGACTATTACATTCAGAAAGGAATGATTTAACGTGGTTGAGGTCCTCCAGTATCGTAAGAAACCATCCTTCAATGGGTAGTTTGAAACTTGGAGGCCCTGGCGGAGAGTCAGGGGGGTCCATAGATGACTGCCAGAACCCACCACAGACTAGGTGGTCTATGGATCGCCTACGTGGGCGGTCCTTTAAATTGACCCACTTCCAGACGGCGATGAGGCAAGGGGAGCAGCCGCTGCCAGCTCCGCAGCTAAGTCCATCGCGGCGGGTACTTCCTTCAAGTTGACAAGATTATATTTGAGGTCCAAGGACCAGTCCAAGTTAACGGGTGGAGGAGATGGTGAGATTTTGACACCTCACTTGATTCGGGGACCAGGTCTCCCTCAGTGGGTAAAACAAAACTGGGTAATTTTAGTTTGGTGATCCCAGGTAGCCTCCCCAGAGCCAGGAGCAATCCCCAGGTCCCTGTATCCCTTCCTGGTGAGTACCATGACTTCAAAGGAACCGGGTAAAAGGGGCAGAGGGCTGCTTGGTTTTACCCCTCTGCAGAATCAAAAATCAAACTCCAGCTATGAAATTCCTAAGGGCCGGCAATAAACTAAGAACATAAGAGCATAAGAAGAGCCTGCTGGATCAGGCCAGTGGCCCATCTAGTCCAGCATCCTGTTCTCACAGTGGCCAACTACATTGGATCCACAGTAAGACTTGAGATTTGCGGACCCTGCGCTCCCACGCAGCAATTTACCCGAAGTCCCCCTCACAGCTCTTTGGGAGATGGAGGGGGTGAGTCTTACAGGTCAGCCAACTGTCCTGTCTGGGAGGGTGGAAAGGAGAGGAGCGTGCTGCTGCTTTCACTTATATGACTGCAGGGAAATTGCAGGAGAGCCAAGTCAACTGATAAGAAAGGTACAGGCATACCCCGCTTAACGTCTCACTTAACGTGGCCTCGCTATAACGTACATGCTCCATATGCCGGTATTTCTCCAGAAACGCAGCGCAGCAGCAGAGGCTTTAGCGCAGGGGGGTGGAAATAGACACCATTGTGCCATCGCAAATCAGCTGGGAGGTGCAATCGTGATCAGCTGGGAGGCCCGGCAGCGCAGCAGCAGAGGCTTTAGCGCGGGGGTGGTGGAAATAGACGCAATCGCGCCACCGCAAATCAACTGGGAGGCGCGATCGCGATCAGCTGGGAGGCGTGGCAGTGCAGCAGCAGAGGCTTTAGTGCGGGGCTTTGAGGCTCCGCATGAAGGAGAGGTAAAAAAAGTTTTGAAAGGTAGTGCTTCGCTTTAAGGACATTTTTGGTTTACGTAATCGCTCTGGTCCCATTGAGTACGTTAATGCAAGGTACTACTGTATACAAGTTCCACTCTCTGACTTGTTATTATAAACAGTCCTTATCTTTGCTTAAAGGAGGGGGGGAAATCTTAGTGTTGCCTCTGGCGTCTTAGCTGGGTTCGTATGTAGTCGCCAACTAACCCCCGCAACTCCTCCAGAAAGATTTCACCCTTCAAAGGCTATTTTGCTTTGAGTTGGCCAGCTGCTACGGGCTCAGAGCTTACCAGCTGGAGTAGATAGCTCGGCATTCGCCGAGGGTTGTTTCAAGCACAGCCGAAGCCACCGCCATCTTCAAGTTTAATGGCCTCACTCATGCAACAGACATCTGCCCTGCCCAGAGCTTGGAAAAGTTACTTTTTTTGAACTACAACTCCCATAAACCCAATCCAGTGGCCATGCTGGCTGGGCTGATGGGAGTTGTAGTTCAAAAAAGTAACTTTTCCAAGCTCTGCTACCATGCCCTCTCACTGCAGCTGAGGATACATCCTTTATTAAATATGCTCCTGGTGGTTTCTTCCAATGCAGTTTCTGCTGACCTTTAAAGAACAATCTTGTGGAATGCATGCCATCCCTACACGTCCTTTTTGACTGCTTTAGAAAGCTGACTACTAGACAACTCAGCAATTCAGGTTACATTTATCATTTTCTGCTGCATGCGTGCGCGCGCGCGCACACACACACACACACACACACACACTGTACTTAGGGGTTCTTTTGAGTTTCCATTCACCTGTCTCTCAGTTCCTGAGGCTGTCTTGGCTTCCTGGCAGCTGCATTTTGCATAAGCAGAAGAGGAAGATCCACATTTAATTGCATTCATACAAATCAAGGTCAAGTGGAGTTGGCTCCCAAGACCCCATTTTCAAAAAGAGAGTATAGGGTATAAAATAATAATGAAAACACCTCTGAGCATGTGCAGAATGCTATTCTTTTATTACAGTGTCCAATAGCCAGGCAACCGCCTCTCCATCAGTTAAAAGACGCCCTGGGCTCCTGCTGGGAGGAAGGGGGGATATAATCAAATAATAAATAAATAAATAAACTTATTTTGTTTTAAACTTGTGGGTTTCTTAGGCCGATGGTGGATGTTTGTGGGTTTATTTGCGGATTGTTAGGGTGGATTTTCTCTGACCTTGTTATATTTTGAATCACAAGCCACCTTGAAGATCATGTCTGTTCTTTGAAATCAGAGGCTCCACTTGTATGCCCTCCTGTGAGAGCAATCATGCTGGCAAGCGTAGTGGATAGGGCCTTTTCAGCTGTGGGTCACTGTCTATGGAATTCTGTTGCAGTTGAAAGATGTAGCACGCCATCATTGCAATCATTCAAGTAAGCTCTTAAGTCCTTTTTGTTCACAACTGCCTTCTCTTGAATGAGGATCTTCTTGGGCTATTGCATATATATGAGTCTACTATATATTTTTTATTTTTTATTTGATTTTAATCTTCTTACTGGGCTAAATGCTGTTTGTGATTAGTCTTATTGTTGGTTCTCATATTTTTCCATTGTATTTTTATGAGGTTTTATGATTTCAAATGTATTGAATTTATACTTCCCATATTTACATATTGGAAGCTGGCTTAGGAGGATTTGACCTTAGAAAGCAGCAAATAAATATTTTAAACCAATAAGTGAAAGGGGGAAAGTGGAGGGGACATCTTGTCAAATGCATCAGGCTCCAAAAAGTCTTTCGCCAGCTCTGCATGGGAATGTCAGTGTCCTACCTCCCAAGGTAGTTGTAGAGACAGCAATGACGAGAATGTCAAAGAACTTTGCAAAGTAAAATGCTCTATAAATAACAGCCAACAGCAATAGCGAGGAGGGGCTTTTTTGTTTTGTTTTGTTTTTTTCATGGCTCACTCCCATTTCCCATCTCTTCCCAGGATCACATGCCTGTCTAGCTGCACATCTCATCTGCCTAGCCTCTCCTTATTGTTAATGAAGCTTAGATGCAGGCAGTGAAGTAAGTCTAAACCCTGGAGACTCAAAGACATTCTCCCTCATAAGTACAGCCATTCTTCACATTTGTTCATTCTTACAGTTAATGATGCTCTATGCGATGCAGATTCCAGAGGACAAGATGGGATGAAGATTCACCCCAATGTATCACACATCAATCTTCAATCCTCATGTGGCTCCCCTTACTTTCCTTCCTCCCCCCGTCAACTTTGCACTGTCTTTAAGTTTTGACTTGTGTATTTAACACTCAGATCGAGGAGTTTCAGCAAATTATCTGGAGGAAATAGATTGTTATGGCATTTTGATATATTTCTGCTCTGCTTTTCCATCCATCAAAGCATCTTACATGTGGATGACAAAATAATACAAGAATAATGCAAGATTTAAAATACAACAAATTAAGACCAAAAGAAAACCAAGAAGAGACAAAAATCAAGAGGCAAAAGCAATTTTAAAAACACACCAATTTTAGTTTTGTTTGGCAACAAAAGATAATTTGTACCAGCAAGCAGAAATAATTCTAAATGTGCCTCTGAGGACACAACTATGGAGGCAGAGCATAGCAGAGCTGGAAAAGATGCTGAAAAGGACAGCCAAAACAATAAGGAGGCTAGAGCAATTTCCTTATGAGGAACAACAAAGTTACAAGAGGTGTATAAAATGACGCATGGTGTGGAAAAAGTGGATAGAGAGATGTTTTTCTCCCTCTCTCATAATATTGGAACTCAGGCAGGGCAGACAAAAGAAAGTACTTCTTCATATATTGCATGGTCAAGCTGCGGGATTTGCTGACACAAGTGGCAGTGATGGCTTCGAATTCATGGAGGACAAGCCCATCAAGGGACTACTCATGATTACTGTATACTACCTCCAGGTTCACATAGTTTGCCACTGCATAGGGATGGATGAATCTGTCAGCTTCTGTTTCTCTCAGTTTCTCATTTTTTCAATTTTGAATTCAGTTCTCGACATTTCTGCAACAATTTGCTAAAACAAAACCACATGAAAATTCATCAGCTTTTTAGTGCAAATGTCTCCTGAAATATATATATTTTTGAATGTAGTTTTTCCTAATATGCATATTTTTGCAAGTAATTTCCCCTAAGGCAATGCACTTTTGTTTGTTATTTTCACGAGTGTGTGCATTTTTATGCATACTTTCCCCTAATATATGAGTTTTTGTACAGATTGGTTGGAGAACTGCTTTGCAAAATTCAGAGAAGCATGAATTTTGAAGGATAATTATGTTTTGGTTCAGGTATTGGCTCACGAAGTGTGAACTTGGTAGTTTCTTATTAAAATGCAAACAAAATTGAATTTCTCCCTCATCCTAACCACTGAATACCAGTTGCTTGGGAGAAACCAGAAGAGAAGGCCCTTGCTTTTATACCCTACTTCCGGGCTGCTCAAAAGCATCTGATTGGCCTCTGTGGGAAACAGACTAGATAGACTTTCAGCCCGATGTAGCAGGACTCTTCTGCTCTTGTGTTTATGTTTGGCTCCTATCAGAGGAAGGATGTTTGTAAATCTCTACTTAAAATACTGTTACTGTGCACCTGGACTGCCTGTTGGCCTCACATATCTGTAGTAGAGCTTTAGTGGACACATCTGAGTGGGAGGGAATTTTAATCTGCGAGGACAAATAGTGGTCAGGAGAGCTGAGAGATAAGGGCATCCTTGTTTATACCTCAGCCTATTTTTGGTTCCAAGGTGTATTCATACATGACCTTTCCTACTAATGATGGTTGTGGCTTTTGTATATTAAGCGATGCGGTCTCTCACACGTCCGTCAATATCTCAAAAGAGCCGCTCCGTTTTTGTAATATGGAAGTGTATTTGAAGTTCATGAATCATTATAAAGGCATGCGATAGAACAACTACAATCTCTTTAATTAGCTGGACACCTTAATCCATCGCATTTTCTACATATAGATCTTTGCAGGGTAATTCTTTGTATCAACTTCAGCTCATCGCGTGGCACAAAAAAAGAGCAGACATTAGATCCTTGCCCTGGTACAGTGTACATGAGAATTAATTACACTGGAAAATGCTCCCTTCTCAGCTCATTACCTATATATGCTGCCCTGTCAGTTGTGCTTGATGCCTGCTCTCTGGGCTGTAAAATAAAATCCTTTAGTGGAGCATGTGCTCTATAAAAAAATATGAGTTGTATGCCACACACTGTCCACACACACAAAATGTGTACTCCCTGCCCCCCAGAACTTCCCATTCTCTTTGAAAAGTTCCCCAAACTGAATTTGCCAAGGAAGGGGCCAGCATCAATAGTCAGCATGGCCAGGCATCTGCTGAGGGACCACAGGCCAATGGGTCATTACTAGGTAATACAAGTTTCCAGCTGCAGAGATGCAGGGTGGTCACAAGGGGTTTCTGGCCAATCAAAACTAACAGCCAAGTGACAAAAGTGTCCCTCACAGGAAAAGGTGATGACAGTTTTCCAGAAAATGCAGACGGAGATTCTGTTTAATTGCCAGTGAAAGTTGCTTGCTGGAAGAAACCTTCAGGATGTTATTTATCAAATAAGGTTGCATTAGAGATGGCAAGGGGTCCTGGGACTAATTAGGCATGTGTGTGTGCATTTTAGCCAATGCTACTGCTCAAACCCACTCCTAAGATAGTTGGCCCACTTAAGCCAACACTTGCTTCCTCCACTCCTTAGCAATAGTGTTGTGTTTATTGCACAGAGCGAAGCTAAAGTATCCACATAATCTTGGGCAGAGCTTGGAAAAGTTACTTTTTTGAACTACAACTCCCATCAGCTTAATCCAGTGGCCATGCTGGCTGGGGCTGATGGGAGTTGTAGTTTTAAAAAGTAACTTTTCCAAGCTCTGATCTTGGAGCCTGGGCAGAATTCCAGATGAACTGAGCTTCTTGGTGACACAGGCAAGGAAACAGGAATGCGCCAGAGCCTGGGAAGATCTTGTTGCTCAGTCGAGGCTCAGTTGCAACAGGAAGCCCTTTAAACTCCTTCCAGGATCCAGTTTAGTTGAGTGGAGTCTGTCTAGGGCCTGAAGGTACTTCACTAAGGAGCTACCACCTGCAGGTCAGTAGCTCACCACATGGAGCAGCTGTCCACAGATCCCAGCAATATTTGACCAGCAAGACCCCAATGGAGCTTGGGTAACCTAGCATGGGAAAAGAACAGTTGGCTCCCTACTTTCCATTGTCACCACGGGCTGTTCATATGCCCTCTTCACCTGGTTCCAATCCATACCACTGCTCAGGAGAGGGCAGTACCACCCAGAAGAGGCTGCTACTCCTTGTCCTTTTAGGGGTTACTATACACATGCTTGAAGAGAGCAGATGAACAGACAGTGACCGCAAGAAAGAGAAGAAGGGGCAGGGGGCTCTGGGGGTCATCACTGGGACCCATTGTTGGGGTGTGAGCTTCAAAAAGTACCCAATAACACCATTCCCTCATGCTGGCCCTGAGGACATCATCACTCTGCTTATGCCATTGTAATGTTTGCCAAAAACATGTAATGTAATGTAATGTAACTGTGATGTTTGAATATTAGGCAGGCACCATATCTGCTATCTTTTTGACACCTTTTGAAGACTTTCCTCTTTCAACAAGCCTTTCAGGTTGAGACCTATCCCAGCCTGCGTCTGTGTTAAAATTGCTTAATATGTTTTTTAATAATGGTTTTAACCCTTTTTTGAAGTTGTTTTTTTAATGTTTTTAACGCTGTTTTATGTATTTTAAGATCTGTTTTTATGACGTTTTGAAGTGTTTTTATCTCTTTGCTGCCCTGGGCTCCTGCTGGGAGGAAGGGTGGGATACAAATTAAATTATAAACAAACAAACAAACAAACAAACAAGGGGGAGCCCTCCAAGTGCCTCGCCAGAGAAAAGCTAAAGGTGGAAACCAAATGTTTTTATTTACTGCCTGACGTGTTTCCACCTTTGGCTTTTCACAGGCAAGGCACTTGGAGGGTCCCCCTCTCCTTGTTTTTGGTTCTTTTGGGTGCCTCCCTCCTTGCTTGTCTGACTGTAATGTTTGCCACAGCCATGGCATCTGCCCTGCAGTCAGCATCCTGCTTCCCACATTCTTGTCAACCTTTCCTCAGTTTGCTCCGTTTCTGCAGAGTTTTGGGGTGAGTTTGTGCATGTGTGTTTGAGGTCTTTCTGATGCCATGGGAACAAGAAGTTGCTCTTGTAGCTGAACGACGTCTCCTGGGGCCATGCTTTAAGAAGATGCTCATGAGGTTCACTCAGTGTGCTTTCCCAAGGATCACATGTGCCTGCTGTAAAGAGAGTCCTGGGTCACAAGACTTATCTGACTTATCTGAAGCAATGGAGGCTGGTTCATTAGGGCAAGTGGGGTGCTGCCCCACCAGCCTCAGTCTGCCTTCAGCCAGTCCCCACCTGCCTGCCTTCTTACCTACAACTAGTCCAGGAGCGACCCTGGCTGTCAGCTTTCTACTCCTCCTTACTTTCAGTGTTGCCTTTGCAGAATTTAGCAGGGAGGATGTTGGGGACAAAACCAGAATGAGTTAGCTCCATTGGTTATTGGCTTCAGCTTCACCTGCCATTGGCTCTCGCTCCACCTATTGTTGGCCTCCCTGTCTTCTGCCCTACCAGTCCCAATGGGCACTAGTCACCCTTGATCTGGAGCATTCATCCCTGATCTGGTCTCTCATCCTTTGAAAGCCCTTAATGGCTTGGGACCAGTTGGCTTAAGCATCACTTTACTCCATACATGCCAATGTGATCACTTTGATCTGCATATCTTGCACTTCTACAAGTGCCACGCAATGTCCATTTCATGTTTGTAAGAAGCCATATTGTGGCAGCATCCATACTTTGGAACTCCTTGCCTATTGACATTAGGCAGGCACCATCTCTTTTAGATGCCTGCTCAAAACGTTTCTGTTTCACTGAGCCTATCCAGATACATGATTTGGTTCCAGTTGTTCTTAAATTTGTTATAGATGTTTTAAATATGTTTTGATTTTATTTTTAATTGAATTATTTTTCAAAAATCACAGAAGTGTTGACATTCTGGGCTCCTTTGGAAGGAAGGGTAGGATATAAATTTAATAAATAAAATACAAAATAGATAAGGCTTCCTATTAGGGACGGGGGAGAAATTTGATTTGAGTTCACATTTGATTGAGTTCACATTTCTGTTGCACATTTCTCACACAGTGGTATGTGGTATCAGTGAGCTTTGTTTGCGGTGTCACCCTTTCTGATTGGGAGAGCAAAATACAGCTCTTGTTGTCTTCATGCATTCTAGCTGGCTGTGGTTCATTGATTCCAAAGAAAAGGAAAAAGCTCATCTTCCCTGCTCCCTTGAAAATGTGTGAGTGGGATTATTAAATCAGAAAGTCCGAATGTAAGACAAGCTTTTTCTGTTCTTTGCTGCTCTAGCAGGGAGGTCTCCCAGACACAGCCAAAACTGAAGACTTGCTTTGCATGGAAATGATGTTTTATTGCCATAATGTCCATCAATTACTTGCTGCTCTTTGGATTTCTCTTGCATTAATTTGGAGGCAAATTACAGTGTACTCCTGACAGCTCTTGCTGGAAGTGAGTTGTGTGCATATATATATATACACAGAGAGAGAGAGAGAGAATGACAGGCGGGTGATGGGCTTACATCATTCTCCCAGTGCAGTTCATTCTCCAGATCATTCACATTGGTCCTGACAAACAGCCCTGCCAACTGGCTGGAATGAAATGCCAGTTGGAGGTCGATGGCAGGCCGTCACACAAGAGCAACCTGCATACACCAGGGCTCAAAAACTGGACAGCCCAAAACTATGGACTAGGTAAGCTGGCTGTCATAGACCTTTAGGAGCCTCCAGACTGCCAGCATTTTATGGGAGGGATTCAAGTACATACTGGAAATTTAGCTTTGCTGAATTAAAGTGGCTTAAAGTGCTTTGTCACCCTGCTGCAGATAAAGATGGTTCACCCCTGGAGACTAATGGAATCCACTGGATTCCTGAATGCCCTGGGGAATTCTCAGTAGATAGAGCAGGTATCCCTGTTGAAGTCCTTGTCATGCTGTGGAACAACGAAGCACGTTGGGCTCTTAACACAGTTGCCCCTAAGTGCCCTCTCCAGCATTGTGGAGCCCAATTTGCACCTTGGTACACCAGTGAACTAAGGGCAACAAAAGAGGCTGGATGATGGCTAGAGTGCAAGTGATAAAAGACGTGCTGTGAAGCTGATTGAGCACGAGTAAAACATCACAACCATGCCTAGTGTGTGGTGGTGAGGGCAGCGAAGCAGGCCCACTTATCTGCCACCATCACATCTGCAAGTAGCCATCCAGTGAAGCTTTTCCATATTCTCAGGAGTCTGAACATCAGCTCCAGGAAATGGAGTTCTAGACCTTTTGGAGACCCACTGTGAATTGTTTGCAAGGCACTTTGAGGATAAAGTTGCTCGCCTCCATAGCAATCTTGATGCTCCATCCACATCTGCTATAGTCCCCAGTGAGGTGTCCAGTGCAACCTCTGCTGCAACTCTGGAATAGGTTTCAGTTGATGAGGCCTGATGACATGGATAAGGTACTTACGACAATGCAGCCAGGAATGTGTCCTCTCAACCCTTGTCCTTCTTGGCTTATTAAAGCTTGTTGAGTGGGTTTGATCGAGTGGATTCAGGATGTGGTCAGCATGTCACTGCAGAAGAGAGTGGTTCCAGACACCCTGAAAGAGACAGTGATCCAACTGCTCCTGAAAAAGGACAGAGGACAGAGAGGGATGTGGGAGTGTGAAGAACATACCTTTGTAACTAATGTAAAATTCACATGTGTTGCTTTTGCCTCTAGCCATAAGCACCACTGGCATGTGGCCCCTGGGAGGTTGTCCAGAAAGGAGTGTGTCCCTCAGGTTGAAAAGCTTTTCCTACCCCTCTAATAAAGAATAATGTGAATCATGTGGCATGTGGCTTGGTCCTGCATCTATCTGCATGCATGCTGGAATCAAGCAAAAATGAGCTCCAGGCCTACAACTGGGATGGATGAGCAATTCGATTCAGTTAGCATTTCAAGCCGAATCTATCTCTCACTTTCCAAAACAATATAAGAAGTGAAACACAGCCACCCTTTGAAATTTGCACTTATTTGTACTTTGCAATGCAATTTGACAACCAATGTTAGGAGAAAGTGTGCATAAAAATGGGTACAGGAGTGAAAATAACATACAAAAATGTATTATATGATGAGATGTGTACATCTGAGATGCAAAGATGTGTACATTAGTCAAAACTGCCTATGAACATGTCCTTATTAGGAGAAATTCACATTAAAATGCTAGAGATTTTTTTAAAAAAAATATTGCAAATTGCTGCAGAAATGTGGACAACTGAATTTAAGTTTGGAAACATGAGAAACTCAAAGAACCAAAATTGACAGATCTTTCCATTCCTAGCCTACAGTCAGAGATGGGGTCAGGAGTCATCACAGAGAGAAGAGTGCAGTCATCAAGGCATATTCAAGGTGATTAATTACAGGGTGGATGGGAGTTCCTGTTTAAATTATATATATTCATAAAGACAGAGAGGTCTGTCAAAGGGTATTAGCCATGCCTGCAGAGCTGAACTAGAGATGAGATAGGAATTCAATTCAGTTCTCATTTAATGGTGAACCTACCTAGTTCACTTTCTGAAACAGTACAAGAATCAAAACATGGCCATTCTTCAGAACCAGCAGCTCCCCAAATGTTATAATGCAGTTCCCCAGCCAAGCAATGTGTACAAAAATGCATATGCAATATGAATGCATGTATTAATGAAAATAGCATAGAAATTGCTTTGCAAAAATGTGTGTATTGGGCAAAATTGCATAAAATGTATATGTTAGGAGAAATTCACACTAAAATGCTGCTGAATTTTCATGAGGACTTTGAAAAAAACCCTCTCAAACTGGAAACATGGACAAACTGAACCTAAGACTGGAAAATGAGAAACAGAGATAAACCAAAATTGACAGATTCACCCATCCCTAGAAGTCATCACACTAGCCTCTGCCATCAGGGATGGGTCTAAAGACCACTGGGAGGCCATCCAGGCAAGGGAAAGATCAGCTTAGCCTTCTCCATTGCCATGGAATGAGCAGTTGCAGAAAGCTCACTTCCACCATCCACAAAATAACACTCTGCTCAAACTGCTGACTGCGCAGGATGGGACTGCAGAAGCTAGGGGAAAAGACACTCAGGTGACCCCATCCATCAGCCAAAGGAACAGGATCCACCAACTGCTATTCAAGCAAGAACACCAGCAAGGGAGTATCAGCCATGACGAAAGCAATATGCATCTGTCCTGCCCTTTTTATAGCTCACCATTCTGTTCTCACTTTGAAGAACTGATCTCCCTCCTCTACCTTTTCCCTCCACTCCCCCCTTCCTTTTGTGCCTTGACTTTTTCATTTGTAAGTCTGATATACCAGGGCCCATCTCTCCCTTTTTAATGATGTGAGCCACTTTGGGAGACAATTGTTGTATGAAAGCAGGCGGGCGTGCAGGCGGGCGGGCAGGACAGACAGACAGACAGACAGACAGACAGACAGACAGACAGACAGACAGACAGATAGATAGATAGATAGATAGATAGATAGATAGATAGATAGATAGATAGATAGATAGATAGATAGATAGATAGATAGATAGATAGATAGATAGATAGATAGATAGATAGATAGATAGATAGATAGATAGATAGATAGATAGATAGATAGATAGATAGATAGGGCAAGAAAGCTCTGGAAAAAGCATCAGCTCCTGACAAATATTAATCACACTTTGAATAAATACTTCAAACATTTCTCACATTTCAAGGGTATAATTAAATGTTAGGAAATATTTTCCTTTTTTTCACCTTGTTTTTTTTGCAAGGTTTAGCTGCTCTTGAAGCCAGCTGGGAGTCTTCAGGATTGTTTGATGCCCTGTTAGTAGCATTGTGAGCCTCCAGTTGCATTAAAATTCCACAATGAACTGACCCAAAATCAGTGCAAAGCAGACAGATTCATTCTGCTGTGTCTTGTATAGGAAGCCAAGTAAATGTCCATACACTTCCATAGTTTGCATAATTTATTCTTCCCTGAGTCATGCAGAGGGCTGGCAGCAGCAATGAACTCATCCTAGCACTTGAGTCCCTGCCTTTCTGCTTAGCCACTCTGCCTTTGCAGGACTAAAATGATCAAGGGTTTGGTCAGAGGAGCTTGTTCTCACCCAATGCCCTCAGGAGTTGGAGTCCAGCAACATGTGGCGGGGACCAGGTTGGGGAAGACTTGTTTGGAGTCCTTTCCTTTCCCTGGAAGTATATTCCACTGAACTCAATGGGGCTTACATTTGAGTAGACATGCATAGAATTGCACCTTAAGGAGGGCATGATAGATTTTATCAAATTATGATACCCTGACCTCCACATGTTGTTGGACTCTAGTTCTCATCATCTCTAACCATTGGTCATGTTGGCCAAGGCTGATGGGAGTTGGAGTGCAAGCATTTCTCCAGGGCTCGAGAAAATCTATCTGTAAATTCTGCCCAAGATCTTCAGTGCTCTAAAACACTGTTCTTCAACCTTGGGTCATCAGATGTTCTTGGACTACAACCCCCATCATCCCTAGCCAGCTCAATCACTGGTCAAAGGATCATGGGAATTGTAATCCAACAACATCTGGGGAGCCAAAGTTGAAGAACACTGCTCTAAAATCACTCAATGAGACTGGATAAGTTAGTGATGAGGAACCTGTGGCCCTCCAGATGCTGTTGGGCCCCACCTCCCATTTTCCCTAACCATTGGTCATGCTACCTGTGGCTGATGGGAGCTGGAGTCCACAATATCTCCAGAGCTCAAGAAAATTCTTCCTAAGGTCTCCAGTGCCCTTACACAGCTCAAGGAATTTTTGTAAGTCAGGGAGATGGAAAACCTATGACCCTCCAGACGTTGATGGATTACAGTTCTCATCACCCCGACCATCGGCCATGCTGGCCAAGGTTGCTGGGAGCTGAAGTTCAACAACATCTGTAGGGCACATCCAGGGCCATTGATGGGGGGGCAGGTACAGGGGATAATACACATAGCAGCAGTGTTTTGCTGTAAACAACAGGACTTTGGAAGGTTGCAGTTAAAGCAAGGGGGTTGCTTTTCTGGCTTTGGGCATGTGTAGTTTTCTTTACATGATTTATGAATGACATTATTGTTGACCCATAGGCATGACTATCACTGGTGTTTCCATCAAGCCTGAAGCAAGGCAGAGCAAAGCAGGGGTTAAGCTGCCAGCAGAGCCTTGTAGAGCCTTGGCAGGGCTCAAGGCCAGCACCTGCTGGTGCCAAGACAACCAAGGGAGATAAAGGCTGAGCAGTTCTGCCAGCAAAGCGTGGGGGAAGTTCCAGCGGGGAAGCAGCTTTGTTCTTGTTAGGAGGTGTCTTGTTCGTACGGGAAAGTGAAACTGCTTGTATGCTTGTATGCCTTAATGTCCAAAGTAAAGGACTCTTAAACCTAGTGAATCTGACTGTGCTTGGATTATTGGCCGACTTGCTCTCACCTGTAACGCACCGGTCATGCAATTTCCACACACGGCAACAATTATATCTTGCTTTTCCTCCCAGGAACTCAAGGTTGGGTAGATTATCCCCTCTTTTTTAAAATATATATATATATATATTTGCAACAGTCCTGTATATATGCCAAGCATTACATAATTGACTCCTGGGCCTCGGTGGATGTCGCATTTAGGAGGAGGGTTTTGCAAGATGTGGTCCAGGCATGACCTTCCCTCAACCGGAATCCCACCCAGGAGGTTATTATTGTTCTGTTATATTCCAAGCTGCAGAATGCCCTCCAGGAACTGCTGGGGAATAAATGGAAATTCTTACCGTGAATTTCTCTTCCCAGGGGTTCCTGGAGGGCATCCCCCCACCTCTTCATTCTGGTGCTGAGAGTTTGAATCATGCTGATTTCCAGTAGCATCTGCCAGCGCCATACATGAGGGGGAAGTAGTCAGGGACTCCCAGGGATTTCATGGATTACATTTTTTTCTTCTGTCTGTTGCCCTGAAAGTTTCTACATTTTATCTTCCAGTTTTTTTCCTTTCAGAAGTCAGTTTCTTAGCATGCTAGTCTCCACAAGTTGCAGTGGGTTCTCATGCAGATGACAGGCCAGTTGGGCCAGGAGTACAGCTCCATTGAGGGACCACTTTGGGGAGTTCAAAGAAGGATGCAGACAAACTGGAACGGGTTCAGTGAAGGGCAACAAAGATGATCAGGGGACTGGAAACAAAGCCCTATGAGGAGAGACTGAAAGAACTGGGCATGTTTAGCCTGGAGAAGAGAAGATTGAGGGGAGATACGATAGCACTCTTCAAGTACATGAAAGGTTGTCACATAGAGGAGGGCCAGGATCTCTTCCCGATCGTCCCAGAGTGCAGGACACAGAATAACGGGCTCAAGTTGCAGGAAGCCAGATTTCGACTGGACATCAGGAGAAACCTCCTAACTGTTAGAGCCATACGACAATGGAACCAATTACCTAGAGAGGTAGTGGGCTCTCCGACACTGGAGGCATTCAAGAGACAGCTGGACAGCCATCTGTCGGGAATGCTTTGATGTGGATTCCTGCAGTGAGCAGGGGGTTGGACTCGATGGCCTTGTAGGCCCCTTCCAACTCTACTATTCTATGATTCTATATACACATGAGCCTGAGAGCCAGTGTGGTGTAGTGGTTACGGTGTTGGACTACAACCTGGGAGACCAGGGTTCGAATCCCAACGCAGCCATGAAGCTCACTGGGTGACCTTGGGCCAGTCACTACCTCTCAGCCTCAGAGGAAGGCAATGGTAAACCACCTCTGAACACCACTTACCATGAAAACCCTATTTGTAGAGTCACCATAAGTCAGGATGGACTTGAAGGCAGTCCATTTTTCATACATGAGCCAATACATTGCCGGGGAGGGGGGAATGTGGAGCACAATGCACATGTACTGTACTGGTCCCAAGAAGCCCTGCTGGCATCCCTGGACACATCTTTGGTGCAAGGGCTACCCCACTCCCCCCATGCTTCAGGGAAAGGAGAGCACACAACTTGCTTAAGCTCATAGAGGCCATCCTTTTCCATATTGGATACCACCTCTTTGGTTTCTAAGTGGCAGCGCATCTGCTTTTCATGCAGAAGGTCCCAGGTTCAATCCCCAATGGCATCTCCAGGTAGGGCTAGAGAGACCCCAGTCTGAAGCCCTGGAGAGGCCCTGCCAGTCAGTGTAGACATTACTGAGCTAGATGGATCAATGGTCTGGCTCAGTATAAGGCAGCATCCTCTGTTCCTGTGTTCTCTATGTGTGGCAAACACCTTCTAAATTCTGACTGCTATGCAAAGCTTCATACAGTGATCAGGACATTTAAAAAGAAGCAAGTTGCTTCTTTTTAAACAAAGGTCCCTTTCTTTCATTTCAAGCATCCTTTTAAATCCATATTTATAAAATAACACGGCCACTGTTCAAAGCCCGTGTTTGATTGAATTAGGTTACTCCTTGTGCCTTTGAAAAGCCGGCCGCTGATGAGATATTTATTTTCTTTTCTGCAAGCAGGGGTTCCAGTTCCCCCAAACTGTCTCCCCTCCCATTCCCCAAGAAATGTTTCCAAATACTGCCAATGTTGAGCAAAGAGAACTCTGGTGTTATTTTTTAATTGCTATTGCAACAAGAGCTACAAAAAAATGGGGGGCATGAATATTCTTCAACACACAGAACACCTAGTGTCCTTTTTAATATTTCTGCATTTCACTGTCTATTGCTACCCCATGGTGTTACATTAGCATCATGGATATCTCCATCAGCAAAAAAAAAATGCAGCCTCCCCTGAAGGAGAGCAAAGACACAGATCAGCTCACATCTCTCTTTTTCTCTTAGAACAAATTTCACATAGATAGTTAAAGAATACCTTTAATAGGACTTATCAAAGTTCACAGGGTGGTATGTGAGCTTCCTGGCCACACAGGACTCTCCTGCAACACAAAATATTCAAAACATATTTTTAGAGGGGAAAAAAGTGTTCTAGGAATACAGCTTGGGAGGGGAAAGTTTTTTTTCAGATGTATGATGGTAACAGCCCAATTAGGTGAAAGTTGTGCTTTGTAAGATCTCACATCATTTTTGTTTCTTTCTGGAAGAAGGCATTGCATCCCATTCCACCCTGCATTTGCCACAGGCAGCACTGTTTCCATTCCACTGCAGTTCATCTACTTTGTTATTTGTCTCAGTGTCTGTTGTGGTAAAATTGCATAACTTACATAATTTAATGAATTCATTATGCAAATCATGGACATTATTGCGCCCTATTCATTTCAGTGCAAGGGAAATACAATGCAAATGGGGAGGGGGGATATAATCAATTACATATCATTTGCAGACTAAAAGCAGCAGCGACAACAAATACTAGTTACTGGATTAATTTTCGTTCTGGACGTAGGACAAATAAGCGAGCTTTGGCAATTTTTGCTTCCATTTCCATTTCTGTTGGAAGTCTCTGACATCCTTAGTTTATAATAGTTGATATCCAATGATGCCCATCCACAAGTGGAATGGAACTTCACTCATGCAACAGGACTTCCTCTTCATCTCCTCCTGGCTGCAGTCCCCTGCATGACCTCCAAATCAGCTCCAGAGATTTGGGGGATCCTCTGGAGCAGATTTGGGAAAGCCATGAGGACTTCAGGTGTGAGGAGAAGAATCCCACTCATGGAATCATGGATGTCACCAACTCTGTTTTTGCAGCCTCCAGAGAGCTGATTGTGGCTTATAACTCTCTATTTTTTCTTTCCATTTCTCCCGTTAGAACAAAATTTGCACTGACCATTCAATAACATTGCATACAGTGTTGTATGCAAGCTTCCAGATCACACAGGGCTCAGGACCTGCTTTCCCACACAAGGTTCCAATTGGTGGGTTATAACAATAACAATATTATGTATTTCTTTTTGTCTTGCCATTCCTTGACTCAAAGTCACCCTCTCCCCCAAATCACTTTTTCCCTTTTTAAAATGGACTCAAATAGGTCTCAGGGCATTTGCACATAACAGATTGTTTCCCCATGCCTCCTGATATCTCCCTTTGGGTATGGATGATGCCATTTTGCCTACATAAGGATCCACACCCAGAGAATGAATTTGCAATTAGCATGTATCAATCTGCCAACCTGGTGCCTTCCAGATGCTTTGGACTACAACTCCCATCATCCCTGGCCATTCTCCTTGATGGGGAGAAATTCAATTCAGTTTACAGTTACAGGTGAATCTACCTAATTCTCCCTTTCTGAAACAATATGTGAGCTAAAACACAGCCATCCTTCGATATTCGCACTTCTCTGAGTGTTGCAAATGCAATACAGTTCTCCAGCCAAGTAAAGTATACAAAAATGCAAGTACTAGGGCAGCCTTTCCCAGTCTTTGGGTCCCCAGATGTTGCTGGACTACAGTTCCCATAATTCCTGACCATTGGCCATGCTGACTGGGGCTGATGGGAGTTGTAGTCCAGCAACATCTGGGGATCCAAAGGTTGGGAAAGACTGTACTATGGTAAAGTGTGAATAAAAATGTATACATTAGTGAAAACAACATACAAAATACATTGTATTAAGGAAAGTCGCTTTGGAAAAATGTTCATGTTACGGAAAATTGTATATCAACATGTGTATATTAGGAGAAATTCACACTAAAATGCTAATGAATTTTCATGAGGATTTTTGAACAAATACTGATGTGAAAATGTGGAGACTGAACTTAAAGTAGGAAACATGAGAGAGAAACCACAATTCACGGATTCTCCTAACTGTAGCTGGGGCTGATGAGTGTTGCAGTCCAACAACATCTGGAGGGTAACCAGCATAAATGGTAGGTATGTATCTCTGTAGATTCAAGAGTCCCAAGCTGCTTGTGTTTCTGGAGGAACACCGATACTGACTAGAAGCTACCCCTCTGGAAACTGATATTCTTGGAATCCATCACACTTAGGGATTTGCTTTCCCCAGAATCTTTGCAGAGGAAAGACATGCTTTTTCCTTTCCCTCTTGACTTTTCTTGGTGCAACGGTCACATGACGCACTGGAGTGCCCTGGCACATGAATGGAATGGCATCCTCAGTGTGGGGTTGGAACAGGCCTACACATTAGCAACAAAACTGTGGCACTTCCATTGTTATGTGCACAGTAGAACTTATGCACATTGAGGAAATTTAATAATGGTGATGGCAGCAAGCAAATGGGAAGGTGGTACGTGCAAATCCCAGAATTAATGTTGGAGAATTTCACTTCACTTTGCACAGGAATCATGAACATGTGTGGCCCTCTGTCCCATCGTCCCTAGCCAGCATGTCAGGGATGATGGAAGGTGTTCTCCAGGAACATCTGGAGGGCCACAGATCCCCCACTTCAGCATTAGTGAGTGTGACTTTGAGCTTGTCAAACCTCTAGGAAGGAAATGGTTATATCGCTTCTTCTTCTCCTCTCCCAGCCACCCTCAATCTGAAGCCACCCTCAGCTGCTTGATCTGTGGGTGTTTTTCTTTAAAGGCCAGAATGACAGAACTATGTATCCAATTATATATATCAGAGTAGACCCACAGAAATTATTGGAAATGACTAACAATGAAAGTGGATTTTGTGAGCCCTTGTAGTAGCTAAGAGCCTAACACTTTGAGCATGGAAGGGTGAATGCCCACCATCTATTACGCAATGGACTGAAGACCTCACTTCCCTGGCTACACTGGGACATATTTCATGTAGATATCAATTTCACGTGAATACTTATTTGAACATTTGGAGGGCCTTTATTAATTTATAGGCTTAACTCAAGATGTATGTACTGATGGTTATTGTAGCCATGTCAGGTTCCAGCCAGAGGAAACCCCATCAGAGAAGTCCTCGTCAGAGGAAGATCAAGAGACTCTGGTCTTGGACCCAGCCCTGGCTCAGACTTCATATGAGCGGAAGGGGCCAGGATCCTGTGATGAGGTCCAGGATGGGCCGTCTTCAACCAGGGCAAGTTTGGCCTCCAACACCAGATGAATATCCAGCCCATCCGGATGAGTGTCCGACTATTGTTTATTTATTTATTTATTATTTCATTTATATCCCGCCCTTCCTCCCAGCAGGAGCCCAGGGCGGCAAACAAAAGCACTAAAAACACTTTAAAACATCATAAAAACAGACTTTAAAATACATTAAAACATCTTTTAAAACATTTTTTTTAAAAGCTTTGAAGACATCTTAAAAAAAAAAAGGTTAAAAACATATTAAACAGCATTTCCGACACAGACACAGACTGGGATAAGGTCTCAACTTAAAAGGCTTGTTGAAAGAGGAAGGTCTTCAATAGGCGCCAAAAAGATAGCAGAGATGGCGCCCAGGCCATCTACATGACTACAGGCAAAGGCTGCAAGGGCTACTGTGCTAGGCTGGAAGGGCTAGTGGAACAATGTCTATGCTCCAGCTCTGCACCTGACCCATCTAAAGAAACCTGGTCCTGTCTCTTGCCTTGCCCTTTACCTGCATTGCTTACAGACTGCTTGGCTTCTGATCCCAGACTGCTCTCACCCGGATTCTTGCCTGACCCCATTGGTTTTGGGGTAGACTCTGGGTTTGGACTTTGGACTGACCCTGGATACTGCCCTTGTGCTGCCCTCACTTGTGTTTCTGCTGGGGAGTCTGGTGAGAACAGGACAAGCCCCAGGGTAAACGGAGGGTGGTTTATTGTTATTAATTGTAGCATTCGTATACCATTTCTTTGTTTTTGTACTTTAATGTTTTTATTTGTTTTGTTTTGTTTCATTATTTCGCTGTTTCCCCCCCTTTCCTCCCATTGTTAAATTTGCAAATAAAAAAGTTAATAAAAAGGGGAAATGATTAACTTCAATACATCAATTCCAGTGGGTTTACTCTGAGTAGAACCGGCATTGGATACAACCCATGGTGTAGCTCCAGCCGGGGATGCTCCCTTTATTGATTGATATGCTCCAAGGCTCGGCACACCAGCCTACAAAAACAATTTCTGGGTCTGACCTCAAATAATCCTTGGCTCAGACTAATCCCTGGTTGCCTGCTTCAAGTCACTCATTGAAGGATAAAGCGTTGCCCTGCATGGCTGTCACCTGACAACCCTCTCCAAGTGCATGGATTATCAGCAGTGGGGGAACTGTAGTCCTCCAGACTCCATTAACCCCAGCCGGCTTGGCCAGCAGGTCATGGATGATGGGAGTCATAGTCCAGCAACATCTGGAGGACCACAGAGTTTCCCATCCGTGCCACTAATGGAAACAGAAAGGGGGAATGAGCACAAGTAGCCTTGTGTCCCAATAGCGATAATACTGTTTGCCACTCTCTTCCTCGGCAATAATCCAATTCCTTCATTGTGATGAAGTGGTCTGCCTCCAGCCACGTAAGTTGATCCACTCCACAAATGTATTACAGCCTCATAAAGCAGAAGGGAAGGGTATTAATATTACTGCTTAATTAAAAAGCTCATCCTTCATATACAGTCTCCTTGCCTGGGGAGCAGAAGGCCGGCGGTGCTTCTAGCAAGTCACCATCCCTGCCAGTGGTGACTGGCGGCTCCGATATCAGTGGGGCAATGACTGCCCAATGACCTCTGAGCTGCCAGTCTGTACTGGTCCCTATTTTGCCCCCTTTTCTAATAGAGAGGTTCGGAGTGCCTTTAAAAAAATAGTGTGAGTTGCTAGAGTTGTTTCCAGGTCTCAGCTCTCTCCCCAGGCAGGGATGTGAAACCTCCGGTCCAGAGGCCAAATGTGGCCCTCCAGGCCTCTCTATCTGGCCCTTGGAACTCTCCCCAGGTCACATCATTTCCGAGCCACACCCCTCTTTGGCCTTGCTTTGCCTCTTTCCCTAGTGTTTTTGCCTGGCTAGAATGTGTCATTAAACTCTTATAATGCCTCTTCCTAGCCTGGATGGAGATGGAGGACTTTTTGGTCTGAAAATTTCCTTATAGGGCAGCTGGGCGCACTGCAAAACACCATGCTGGGTCTCCTCCACATGAGCGCTTTATTGCTCAAAGCTGGCACGGAGGTAAGACAACGTCCAATCTAGGGAGAGAAGGATCTGTCAATTTCAGTTCTCTCAGTTTCTCATTTTTCTGATTTTAAATTCAGTTCTCCACATTTCTCATAAACATTCTTCAGTATCTCAATGCAAAATGTCTCCTAATACACTTTTGTATGCACTTTTGCCTAATGCACACATTTTTTGCGAGCAGTTTCTCCTAATAAAAAGCATTTTTGTATGTTATTTTAACCCAAATATTTATTTTGTGCACACCTCCCCCTAATATATGAATTTTTGTAAATGTTGCTCGGTTGGAGAACTGCATCACAAAATTCAGGTGTGCAATTTTTGAAGGATGGCTGTATTTTGGTTTTCATGTTGTTTCAGAAAATGCGAGTGTGATAAATTCAGCTTTAACTGTGAACTGAATTGAATTTCTCCCCCATCCCTAGCCTGGTCTGTATGGAGCATTCCTTCTGATTTGTTTGCAGGGAGGTTATCCAACAATGAACGTTCATCCCAATTTGTGAGCACAGTGCTTCCCATTAATCATTTCTTCTTCCCATACTTCTTAGCACATTCCCCTGTCCCTTTCCTAACCGCAAAAAGTCAATTTAATTTTTTTTTCAAAAAAGTGGATTTGTTACACCAGATCATTTTAATCTATTTTAATTGTGCAAACTTAAATTGCCGGTATGCAAATTAAGCCCTCCACAGGGATTCATCCAGGATCTCAGAGGGTCTTAGACCCCTTATGTTTTTGGGAAAAGAGTCCCAGCAGAGTCCCTACGTCTCTAGCATCTTACGAGCCAATCAGCATGAAAGGGGAGTGTGTTAGCCACTGTGAAGACTCTTCTAACATGTTTCCATGTCCTTTCCTTCTGATTAGAGCCAATCGGAGTGAAAGGAAGTGAGTCAGCCACTGAGAAGACTCTTTTCAGTAGCTAACACTCTTCCTTTTCATGGTTATCGGCTCCTAGGGATATTTGTTGTTGTGGGAGAAGGCATTAGCAAGGATCTCATTCTCAACTCAGCAGCAAAAATGGGGTGCTTGGCATGGCTGTGATTATCATGAAGGACCCTGCACTTCTGAATTTGTCACTACACTACTGTCCCTCCCACAAAATACAGACAGTCCAGAGGCAATGCTAGAGAGACATTAGCCACCCACCATCTTAATTTTCCAGAGGCATCTATCTACACATACAGTAAAGGCTGTTCCATCAGGGTGAATGGGGCACCACCCCATCCAACCTCAGTCACCCCTCAACCAGCCCCCACCACCTGCCTGCCTTCTTACTTTCAACAAGTCTAGGGAACGATCCTAGCTGTCAGCTTCCTTCTCCTTAGGAAATGTAGAAAGCTGCCTGTAACAAAACCACTTGTTGGGAACTGTTATTAAATGTGTTACAGGTTTGAGGGTGTTTTGTTGTGGTTCTGCAGAGTTTCAGGCAAGGGGCACTCCCAGCCCTACCTGGAGATGCCATTGGGGACTGAACCTTCTGCATGCAAGGCAGATGCTCTAGCTACGATAACTTCTTTGTCTCAGTGTAGAACTCGGCAGGGAGGAGGAGGAGGACAACACTCGAATTCGTTGGCCCTGCCTGTCATTGGCTCTGGCTCCACCCACTGTTGGGCTCCCTGTCTTTTTGCACTATTGTGCCAACGGGCGTGAGCCACCACGGTGTACATATAAACTAGCACATGCAAATTTTAAGTACCTAGCAATGCTCCTGGTTGGCCACTGATCCTTCCTGCCTTCCTGCCTTCCTGGTTGCCTCAGTATTCTCTATGCACAATAGCTGGCAGCCCAGCACTTGCATTTATCTGATTACCAAGTAGCACACTTTCATCTCAGCAGCTACCTCTCCATGAGCAAATGAGCTTAAAAATATGGCTCTATATTCATTCCACCAGATATAATCCCAGGGTTTAAAATAGTACTATAATAGTACTGTAATGGGGGAGAGAGAGAGAGAGGCATGTAGCAATTTGCCTGAACATGCACAACAGTATTAATAATTTACAGTACTGATACATGATTGCTCATTTTGTACCTATTTAATATGGAAAGACAGAGATCAATTTTTAAACACCCTACAGCCCTGCTGTTTGTTGGCACCGCCCCCACACTTTGCTCCAACCTGCAAAGGGTCAAATTGTTCATAACTTCTTTAACCACTCTTGACCTCAGATGAATGTAAAGGCAAAAGGCTGCCACTGAAATAATCATCCTTAAGAACAGCACTTCCCAACCTGGTGTCCTCGAGATCTTTCTTAAAATCAGAGTATTGGGGAAATGTGCTTCTTCAACAGGTATCCTGTTACAGTTCAGCTGCTACCAGCATTCAGCTCCAACCCCCTCATAAGCCCTAATCAGGAGTTCCTTTCTCCCCATAGAAAGGGCTGTAGCCCACTGGTAGCGCAACTGCTTTGCATGCCAAAGGTCCTAGATTCAGTCCCCATCATCTCCAGGTAGAAAGCCAGTGTGGTGTAGCAGTTAGAGTGTTGGACTAGGCCCTGGGAGACAAGGGTTCGAATCCCCATTCAGCCATAAAGCTACCTGGGTGACCTTGGGCCAGTCACAGTCTCTCGGCCTAAACTACCTCCCAGGATTATTGTGAGGATAAAATGAGGAGAGGTAGGAGAACCATGTATGCCACCTTGAGCTCCTTGGAGGAAAGGTGGGATATAAATGTAATGAATGAATGAATAAATAAATAAATAAGGTAGGCCTGGGAGTGACTCCTTCCTGAAACCCTGGAGATCTGCTGCCACTCAGTGTCAGGCAATACTGAGCTAGATGGACCAATGGTCTGATGCAGCATAAGGCATATTCCTGTGCTCCAGCATTCATATTAATATCCGTTGGAGGAGGAAGCGCCCTCCATGAGTTGGAAGGCAACCGTCTGCAAAGGGCAGCCTCCTCCCCACACGGCTTAGAGAAGAACCATAGAAAATGCATAGGCTGCATACACACACCATTTTGTTCTAGAATCAATGAGACAGTGTGTGTTTTCTACTTCGTCCACACACGGTCTAGTCCTGTGGTTCCCAAACTTTTTTTGCCCACAAACTACTCGAAAATTGCCGAGGGTTTTGGAGGACCCCTGAATGGTTGTTTTTTTCCGCTTGTTGTAATGCGCTGTGCTAGGTACTGCAGGATTTTTAACTGTATTTTAAATGCTCCTTTTATCTCTTAACATTGTATTTTATTGTATTACAGTTTGCATTCCATCGAATTCTACAGAATTTAAATTGTAAGTGTTCTTTAGACATGCCACGGACCACCAGAATGAAGCTTGTGGTGGTCCACAGACCCCAGTTTGGGAACTCCTGCCTAGACTTATTGCATTTCCCCCCCTGAAAAGCACTTCTTGACAAACTGATTTCATTCCAAAAATAAATGCTCATCGCAGATTGATCTGCATTGATTCAAGGGCAGGGCTGTAGTTCAGTGGTAGAGCATCTGCCTTGCATGTAGAAGGTCCAAAGTTCAATCCCCAGCATCTCCAGGTAGAGCTAGGAGCGATCCCAGTTTGAAACCCTAGAGAGCCGCTGCCAGTCAGTGTAGGTAATACTGAGCTATGTTGACCAATGGTCTGACTCAGTATAAGGCAGCTTCCTATCTTCCTTTGTTCCTATGCACTCCCCCACAATGTGTCCATTTGAAAACAGATTAGGTAGCCCCAACAATGGGAGAGGGGAGTGTATCCCCACCTGCCCAATGACATGATGGGTGTGAATATACCAAGATCGCAATCACCACTTTCTTCTTCATTCACCTGGGTCAGGTGCTGGGAGGAAAAGGCGTGGCTAACCTAATCAAGGGGCAGGTTTTCAAATGCCTATCATGTAAGTACACCCACCCGTCTGGACGGCAGCATTTACAATCAATCTAGATTAAAAACAACATGTCGAGGACGAGTGCAAATGATTCCGTGTGGAGAAAAACTACATTTTTGTGCTACAAATGGGAAGCATGTATGCAGCCAAAGTCTGACCACAGCATAAGAAGGTTTGTGCAAGCAAATCAGGATGAATGTGGTTGTAAGCCCAGTGTTAGTTGTATGAATGAAGGAATATCTGACAGGAGCTAGAGAGCAGTAGTGTAAAGGCAAATTCAGAAGTGCACGGTCCCTTCATGTTAGTCACAGCCATGCTCCCTCCCCACATTTTTGCTGCGGGGTTGAAAATGAGATCCTTGTTAATGCTTAGGAACCAATAAGCATGAAAGAGGAGAATGTTAGCCCTAAGAAGACTCTTCTCAGTGTTTGACTCACCTCCTTTCACTCCGGTTGGCTCCAATCAGCAAGAAAGGACAAGGAAGCAGGTTAGAAGACTCTTCTCGGTGGCTAACACACTCCCCTTTCATGCTAATTGGCTCGTAGGATGCTGGAGACATGGGGCCTTGCTGAGACCCTGATCCCAAAATAGTAAAGGGTCTAAGACTCCCTGAGACCCCCCACAACTACACCCCTGCTACAGAGGCAGGCAAATGGAGGTAGTGAGGAGGAAGAGGTGGGTGTACTCTGTAAGGGGAGACACAGAGAGCCCAAGGGGAAGCCTATTTTGGCTAAAGGCCATAGCTCAATGGCAGAGAGCCTGACTTGCATGCAGAAGGTCCCGTGTTCAATCCCTGGCATCTCCAATACGGCTGGGAGAGATCCCTGCCTGAAATCCTGGACCCTGCCTGAAATGCTGGAGGGCTGCTGCTAGTCAGTGTAGACAATACTGAGCTAAATGGACATTGGTCTGTGTCAGTACAATGAAGCTTCCTATGATCCCCAATGAAGGGCCCCCCAAACCTTGGGAAAGGTGCTGCAAATGCACAAGCATAGCTGCCTCCCAAAATGATGCACATTTAGCCAACAACATTCCCCGAAGCACACACATGCATCTGTTCTGAAAAAGAGAGGTGTGCCCCATTGCTGCCTCATTACTGGGCAGGGGTCTGTTGCTATGGTTTGGCCTAAAGTGGCGCAGGGGACCTTAATGTCCCTCTGATAGCTGCGGAATGCTCCCTGAGCGGGCAATTCACCTGCAGCAGATGGTCTGAGAGAGTGTTGGCAGACAGCGTGCAAGAGGAGGAGCAGCTAGCCCTTTTGCATTTGGGAGGCAGAGGGAACAAACAGCTGGCTAAAGCCCCTTGAGAGGCACACTTTCTCTCTCAGGGCTTCTGGTGTAGCGTGGTGGGAAAGAGCCATAGCTCAGAGGGAGAGCACCTGCCTTGCATGCAAAAGGTCCCAGCTTCGAACCCCGGCATCTCCAGGTAGGGCCTGAAACCCTAGAGATGCTGCTGGTCAGTGTAGACAATGCTGAGCTAGATGGACCAGTGGGTCTGATTCGGTATGGCAGCTTCCTGTGTTCCAAGCTGCCACCCTGCAGGAGCCCCTGCTCTTTGGTCAGTGTTCAACTAACACGGGCCATCAGTGCAAAGTTCACTTCTGGAGCAATGCAAGAATTACTGCTAGCATCCTGTGCCCTCCCCAAATTTGCTTCAGAGGGCTGGGGGAACCCCAAGAGCAACTTTAGGAGGTGCCCAGGGGAGAGGAGGGGGGAAGTCCCATTGCACTACGAGTAATCCTTGCACAGATGGAACGCTTACTGAGAGCACCATCAGACACAACACACTCACACGAAGGCTCTGCTCGGTAGAGGCGTAAAGAAAGCACCTATTGCAAGGCATCCTCAGCCTCTTTGGTGCAGGAACGGGGAATCTGCAGCTTCCCATCATCCCCCCAACCACTGGACATGCTGGTCGAGGCTGATGGGAATTGAAGTCCAGCAACATCTGGAGGGCCACTGCTTCTCCACCCTCAAATTAAAACTTCCTCCAATTCAGCTGACCACCTGGGCTCCCAAGGCAGTAACCCTTGGAGAAACTACTATTCCCAAGATTCACGGGAAGTATTTTTGGCCTGAAAGGGAGGTGAGGGAGGAAAGATCCACAGGTTCCCCACCCCTGGTTTAAAGGGATTTGGCAAGAGTTAGGAGGGTCAGGGCGTGGCATGGGAACGGGCTCGTTAGCTGGAGGTTAGGCAGCTCACAGGTGGCTTGTGAATGGCTCAGAAATGAACCAGGGTATTCTCCTGGTTTTTCTGGAAATAATGTGGCTGATTGCCAAGCAGAGCCAACATAAGCTGGGCAGTGGGGGGGGGAAGAACTCCTGTCTCTAATTAAAACACATCCTCCTAAGCAATTTTTGGAAATCTTCTCTTTGAAAAGTACTTTACCACTTGCAAAAATAAGATAAAATAAAACATATCATTACCAGGGCTGCAAGGTTTAAATTAATGAACTGGTGCAATTAGCCAACTAAAGTTTTAATAGCACATTCAAATCCACCTACCCCACCCCTGACAGAGTTGGCAATAGAGCTCTTTCCAGATGATCAGCTTCCAGCAGAATAAATGGGTGGGTATTACTCATCGGTGGCATAGGATGCCTTCCTTCAAGGTAGTACTTAGGCTGTAGGAGTAGCTCATTTTCCCTACACTCCGACCACGGTATCCAGTTGCTTAGTAAATGCCAGCCTGCCATCACCTCCGGCTAGGGAATAGCAGAATTCCATTCTGTGGGTTTGGCCTGCCCTCTCTGCCCCTCCTCTTGCATTCCAGTTAAACTAACATTTCTGAAATTGATTCCATCCATGGAGCATGCACAGCCTGCTGCAGCACTTGGTTATCTTCATCTATGCTTTATGCTCTCTTTGTGCAGGGAAGGGTCATCGCTCAGTGGTAGAGCATCTGGCCTGCATGCAGAAAGTTCCAGGTTCAAACTGTAGCAGCCTGTACAAGCACAGAGCTCTGTCCAAAATCCAGAAAATAAATATAAATGGAATGATCCATAGAAACATGAAAAAGTAATTTGTAAATCCAAAATCTAGGGACACATTCAGAGGGAGAGAACTTTGGTTTATATTGGAAGGGGGACATTTTTCAGCCTGAGGGCTGCATTCCCTTGTGGGGAATTTTCTGAGGGCCACACACCAGTGGAGGGTGGAGCTAGAGGCAAAATAGGTGGAGCAACTGATGTGACTCTCACCTTTGTACAGTAGACTGCATTCTAGCCATGCAAAAGTCAGAGGTTTCTACACACATACCTACCTCTCCATCCTCCACCCAGGCAAGCAAAAAGCATGATCACAGTTCAAGGACACATTCTTGTCAGGCAAAAGCACTCAAGGAGAGTGTGGAGCAGGGTCAGTGAGATGTGTAACCTGGGAAGAAGAGGTGAAGTCTGGAGAGAATCCTGAGAGCCAAGTAGGGAGGCCTGGAAGGTTGAAATTGGCTCTTGGGACTGAGGTCTCCTCCAGCTTAGAGCGTGACTCATAGCAATGTGCATTTTGTCAATCAATCAATCAGTTTATTACAGCAATAAAATTACAGAGATAAACTGAAAACATACAGTGTGCCAGAATCTCACAACAAAAAAGAGGAAGGCCAAACAACAGATGGATGGATTCCATAAAGAAAGCCACAGACCTGAACTTACAAGATCTGAACAGGGTGGTTTATAACAGACGCTATTGGAGATCCTTGACTCGTAGAGTCGCCATAAGTTGTAATTGACTTGAAGGCACATAACACACACACAGAGTAATCTTGGGTTGTCAGTAGGGTTGCCAGGTCCATGGCCTGAGACTGATCCTGTATCTTTAGGAGAAGAGAAAGTCAGCCAAGTGCAGGTGTTCTTGCAACTCTGTAATGGGAAAAACCACAAGGTGGAATTCTCCCTTCCCTTTGCACAACTTTTAAAGATACAGAAGACCTCTTGGTTACCAGTTCCGGCCTCCTGGCGACCCTAGTTGTCAGTGCAACATGCGGCAACACGGATGTAATGAGATTGTCAGGATGCTACAATCTACACCAGTTGATGCATGATTGTGGAATTGAATAGGTATTTCAGAGGTGGGGGAGAAATATCTCACACACACTTTTACAGCCCCAGACATACATGCTACAAAAGTGAGGGGGACATTTTGGCTGTTTTCAGGAAAGGGAGATTCCCTGTACCAGATCTCTGGACTACTCATTGTCCCTCACTATCTCTCAGTCTACCCTGCCTCACAGGACTGCTGTAAGGATAAAATGGGGAAGGGAGAACTATGTACACCACTTTGAGCTCCTTCCAGGAAAGGTGGGATATAAATATAATAAATAATCTCTTAAAGGTCCTTTCTGCTGGTGACCACCATGTTAAACTTCCCAGAATACCCCACAGTGGCTGCAAGCCACCATTTTTTCTGGTGATCAGCATTTATCACCAACCCAACAAAAAATGACATTTGGAATAGGGTATTTTGAGAAATCTTCCATGGCAGCCACCATGAGGACAGAGCTTCAAGAATTCTAGAAAGTTTTATCCCCCCTCCCAAAAACTATGTATATAATTGCAGGCTCCCCCACTTGAAACGTGAAAGAGGGGAGATTTGTCCCTCACCAAAGGCATCCCTCCCCCCCCAAAAAAAAAACCTAGGGATGAACTTTTGAAGGTTCCAAAGTTTGGAGTAGCACTAAATTAGGCCCCATCTGCACTATACATTCAAAGCAGTATCATACTGCGTTGAACAGTCCTGGGTTCCCCCAAAGAATCCTGGAAACTGTAGTTTGTTACAGGTGCTGAGAGTTGTTAGGAGACCCCTATTCCCCTCACATAGCTACAATCCTCAGAATACTTTAAGCAGTAGTGTAGCGGCAAATTAGAAGTGCAGGGTCCCACACACACACACTTTTTTTTTTACTGCTGCTGCTGTTGCTGCTGGGTTGAGAATGAGATCATTGTTAATGCCTTCTCCCACAATAACAGACGTCCCTATGAGCCAATCAACATGAAAGGGGAGAGTGTTAGCTACTGAAAGGAGTCTTCTCAGTGGCTGACCCATCTCCTTTTACTCTGATTGGCTCCAATCAGCAGGAAAGGACAAGGAAACATGTTAGAAGATGCTTCTGTGGCTAACACACTCCCCTTTCATGGTGATTGGCTCATAGGAGACTGGAGATGTAAGGACCCTGCTGGGACCCTGCTCCCAAAAAAGCAAGGGGTCTAAGACACACACCTCCGCAGATGACTATACCCCTTGGTTTAACAATAAATCTCTCTTCCCAGGGAACCCAGACTACACACATTCCGAGCTAAGAACTCTTTCCAGAGAGAGAGAGAGATGAACACTGACTACTGTGGAGCATGAAGGGTTATTTTACATATTCAGTCTGAAAGAACTGATGGCAATAAAACTAATTAGGGTAGTGCCAAGCTGAGTGTGGCTGCCCTCCACACCTAATCTATCATTAAGAAGCTCATTTTTCAAGGGGAACCCAGTGGGAGGAATAAAACAGTACAGTGTGTGTGTGGCAGGAGGGCTTGAACAAACACGAGCATGTTGTGGAATGAAATGTGTAAGTTAATAAAGGGGCTACCGGTACCTGGCAGGCATCCCTTATTGATCGGTGGTGCAGTGTAGAATACCCACAGCCATTGCACTCCATCCATCAACTTGGCCTTCTGGGACCGAGAAATTCTAGAGAGAGAACACCAGTGAATGCACTCTTGCAGCACCAAAGATTATGGTCTGTAACAGCATCTTTGGTACCTTTGAGTATCTGCCTCTCCTTCTCTCATCCTTTCTCACCTACTAGATCAGGGCAGGGGATTTTTTTCCAGCCGGGGACCGCATCCAATTCTGAGCAATGTTGTGGGGGCCGCGTGCTGGGGTGGCCAGGGCCAGGGACAAAAGGGGTGGAGCAAAGGATGCAAATATTCACTTTGTGGACAGGAAGCTATATTCTAGTACTCCCCCACCCCTGTTCTGTCCTCCATCCAGACAAGATGGCATTGTCAGAGTTCACGGATGCATTCCAGCGAGCCAAAAACACCCGAAAAGGGACTGACTGGGGAGTGGAGGTGCAGGTGCAGTGGAGAATGCTGTCCAGTCACCAGTGTTGAAGTAAGATTCATATACAGGGCTGGCACCAAAGGGTGGCCAGGTCGGGCTCTGGATGTGGGTCCCAAGGGGCCCCTGAAGAGCCCCTCCTTAGGGTGGAGGTCCTTTAGGGAAGCTCCTTAGGGAAGCCTTGGCTGCCATCTTGGTTGAAGGCAGGCATGCGCACACAGCGCAGGCAGCATTCACCAAGGGAATGGTAAGTAGGTGGAGGGTGCGTGTGTAAGTGCCTGTGCCACAGCCCAGGGCAGGCTGGTGCCCAAGGGCTCCAGCATGCCTGGCACTGGCCCAGTTCATATACCAGTCCAGCTGGATTCTATATGTGGAAGGGCACCATCTTATCCTTAGCTCTAAGCAGCAAAAGGTCTTAGACCAGACCTGCCTTGAGACCCAGCCTTTTTTGGGCACATGCCAGCGTAGAATGACTTTGTTGCTCTTCAGCCCATGATTTGTGGTGGAGTTATTAATGCTATCCTGGGAAAATCCATTTGTTTGCCTATCAAAGCTATGTCTCCCAATGACAATAACCCCAATGGCATATGGGAAGGGTCACAGCTCATTGGGAGAGCATCTAGTTTGCATGCAGAAGGTCCCAGTTTCAATCCTCAGGTAGGGTGGGAGAGAACCCTGCCTGAAATGCTAGAGAGCCACTGTCGGTCAGGGCAGACAATACTGAGCTAGATGAACCAATGGCTTGAGTCAGTATATGGCAGCTTCCTATGTTCCTATAAATTGAAAACAGCTACTGATAAAGGAGATTTCATTTGGCATCTGAGATGACTGGCAGTCAAGTGAGTTAACAAAAGAGAGAGAAAGACCACCCTAGGATCCATTCAATTAAAAATAACTTAAGAATGGCCTTTGGACTGTATTGAAAATTATCTTCTTTTGATTATTTGATTAGCCTGGGGGATACTTAATGAGCACTGCAAATGCTCCTTCCTAATGTGCCACTTATAGTAAGCCCAGGACACAGGTGAATGAGCATAATGTATATACACTCAAGCTTCATTATTAATGCTTCAAAGTATATTTTACCGCCAAGCTTGCACTGCCTCCTAATGAGGTGGCTGTTTAGATGCTGGTGTTTGCTAGCGGCAAACAAAAGATGATGTAATGTTGATCATGGTGAGAGGACAGGAGGAACCAGGAGGTGCAGAGGTGAAGACATTTTTGGGTGGATGGGTCATGTCATCATTTATTTATGAAAGAATTTCTATATTGCCATATCATAGAATATCAAGGTGGTGAACAATGTTAAGACATAAAACACAATTTAAAAGCAAATTAAAATACAGATAATTATTAAAGTGACTGGCTAATAAAAAATAAACAGCTACAAAGACCTGTCACCATGAAAAAAGGCGTCTAGGGATGCTTGAAAGTCAGAAAGGAGGATGCCTGCTGAATCTCTGCTGGAAGAGTGTTCCACAGCATGGGGCACTTAATGTCCAGCTTCTGGTTGAGGCCAGCCAGGCCTGTGTAAAGCAGGGGATGATAAACAGTGCTCCTCTGGATGATCTCAGTGATTCAGCTGGAATAGAAAGACTAAGGTAGTCCTTTTGAGCCCAAGTTGTTCAGCACAACAACCTTGAGCCTGTTCTGGTAGTATCATTCAAATGCCACCTTCAGGCTCTTGTGTCCCTGTCAAGAAACCTTCCAGGCAACAAACCTGACACTTTCACAATAGACCTGACCCACCTCCCATTATTCAGTCCATCTTTCCCCAACATGAATGCACTGCTGGACCTTACAAAACAGCCAGCATGGTGTAGTGGTTAGAGTGCTGGACTAGGATCTGGAAGATCATGGTTCAAATCCCCATTGAGCCATGAAGCTCACAAGGTGACCCTGGACCAGTCACTATCTCTCAGCCTAACTTATCTCATAGGATTGTTGTGAGGATAAAATGGGGAGGGGAAGAACCATGCAAACAGCAACAGCAACAGCAAAAACAATATTTCACAAATAAAATAGGAACACACTTGTGATATCCCATTATACTGAGGACTGATTCTCCAGACTCCCCCCACAACCACTCTTCCATGTTACTGTGGCCTCTATCCCACTGGCTTTATGTTAGTGGTATTCAGATATATATTCAATATACGTACAAGGGAGAATATGCACGTTGGTCACACCCTCACTAGCCGCATTAATGTGAAACTGGGCCTATGCATAGAGCTGTTCCATGCAACCCTGATTGGCTGCACAAGTTCACTTGTGCTCCATTCACATGGAGAAATCTTATGCACATACACTGTGTGTTCATAGGCTCCATTGCTCATTGAACACATGGGATTCATTTGAACAATCCCCATGTATTCAGCAATAGGCTGTCTTCCACCAGTTTAAAAACCAAGAGGTTGGTGGTGCTTTTGGTTCAAGAACAGCTACACAAATCTAATTGTTCTTTGGCAGATGATTGAGAGAGCCATCCAGCATCTGAAGGGCACTAGACTAAGGAAGGCTGACCTGTACTCCTGAACTGCTTGGAGAAAATGTTGGGCATAAATTCATAATTTTGGTTTTATGCCTCTATTTTAGGGTTTACTGTGGGAGCCTGACATCTTTTGGGGATGGTATTTCTTTGGTGATAGAGAGCTTGAAAGAACATGCAACAGTTGTGCCCACCCTAGGGCAGGGGTGGGGGCCTGTGGCCCTCCAGATGTTGCTAGACTACAACACCCATCATCTCAGACTCTTGACCATGCTTGCTGGGGGTGATGGGAGCTGGAGTCCCATAACATCTACAGGATCACACAGATTCCTCATCCCTGCCCTAGAAGAACAGGGCGCTTTTGCACTGGGCTCCTAACTATCCAGAAGGCACTCGATGCTTTAAGAGCAAAAGATCATAAGAAGAACCCTCTGGATCAAGCCAATGGCCAATCTAGTCCAGCATGCTGTGCTCACAATAGCTAAGAAGATGGGACAGCTGGAAGCAGGACCTAAGTGCAACAGCCAGATTCAAGGTCCTTGTATTAATTTACAAAGACCCGAACAACTTAGTCCAGGGTACCTTAGAGATCACTTGAATCTTTATATCCCAGCTCAGTCACTGAAATCATCTGCCAGAGCATCCTTAGTTGTCCCCCCAGTTGGCGAGGCTCATTTGAGCAACAAGAAATAGAGCCTTCAGTGTCATTGGCCCAGGCCTGTGGAATGCTCGGCCAACAGAGATTCAGCAGACACCTTCTGCCTTCTGACCTGGGGGTCTCACTTTCCAGCACTATCTTGTGTTGCATTTTGGATACTCTGTTCATAGGGTTTTTGTGGTAAGAGATATTCAGAGGTGGTTTACCATTGCCCTCCTCTGAGTCTGGATGCATCTTAGTCTGGTGTCTCACCTTTGACCATTCCGCCTTGGGTGTGCCTTCTAGGAGTCTAGCCTCTTGGTCTAGACTCCTGACGGCATTGCTCTCAGCTTCTTCAACACTCTCAAACCCCCTCACCATGTTAAGGTGTGCATCCTAGAGGGTTTTTTTATGACTGAAAAATGGAAATGGACTGCCTTCAAGTTGATCCCAACTTATGGCTATGAAGAGGGTTTTCGTGGTAAGCGGTATTCAGAGGGGGTTTACCATTGCCTTCCTCTGAGTCTGAGAGGCAGTGACTGGCCCAGAGTTACCCAGTGAGCTTCGTGGCTGCGTGGGGATTTGAACCCTGGTCACCCAGGTTGTAGTCCAGCACCTTAACCACTACACCACACTGGCTCTCGTAGGTGGTATACAAAGAAGTAAATAATCAGTGTGGCACTTCCTGATGCTGTGGGCTCTTATCCAAGAAGCTTGATGATGTAGCAAAGGCTGCAGACCTATATTTATGGCCCCATCTGCACTATACATTGAAAAGCAGTATCATACCTCTTTACATAGTTATTTTTATAAATAAATAAAATAAATAAATAGGACTCTCTGCAGCCACGATTTCCAGCAACTGGTATTCAGAGAGGCATACTGTCTTCGACAGTGGAAGTGAAACTTAGACATCATGGCTAGTAGGCACCAATAGCCTTATCCTCCATGAATTTGTCTACCCCTCTTTTCAAACCATCCAAGTTGGTGGCTACCACTGCCTCTAGTGGGAGCAAATTCCATAGTTCAACTATGCACTGTGCGAAGAATGACATTGCTCTGGATCTTCTGACATTCAGCTTTGTTAGATGTCCCCGAGTTCTAGTATTATGAGAGACGGAGGAAAACTTTTCTCTGTCCACTTTCTCCACACTGTGCATAATCTTACACACCCCTATCATGTCTCCTCTTACTTTCCTTGTCTCTAAACTAAAAAGCCCCACTTGTTGCAACCTTTCCTCATAGCCTCTCCTGTATCTGCAAGGATTTTCCAGCTGTGGAAAGCTGAGCATGAAATAAGAGCCTCCCTGCCATAACAAACATCTCCTTTGTGCAAAAGGCATCCATGTCATCTAATGATACAAGGTGATCTTGGCAGGCGAAGGACGATTGCGCAGTCTGGGACCCTCTTGGCTAGCAGGCATGTGTTAACTGCAGAAGCCAATCTCATTTGTTTCAAGAACATTCCTTTGGCTGCTAACACAGAGCACATTTTTTACGTACTCTCTAATCCAATATAAACCATCTTGTTCCAGCCCATGACTCTCCCCTTCTCCCTTGTTGACTTGTAAATCAGATGTTCAGTTCCTCTGGATCATTAAATACTCTAATATGCTGTGTCTTTTGAGGCCGTGTTTGCTTTAGCACATTGTTCTCTTCTTCGGCATATGCTGGCAACATCTTCCTCCTTGCTTCTACATTGTTCATTGCATTACATATGTTCAAACTTTCTTGATTTCTGTTTTTAGAGCCTTCCCTTCCCTACAGTTCCAAGAATTTCACGTGCACTACCTTCAAGGATAAATACTCATTCCTAATCTAACCTGGCAGGCTTCAGACATATATTTCTTCTAATGCAACGATCAAAGACCCAATGTGGTGGAATGGTTAGAGTGTTGGACCAGGGTTCAAATCCCCACTTAGGAATGAAGCTCACTGGGTGATCTTGGGCCCGTCACTGTCTCTCAGACTAACCTACCTCATAGGGTTGTTGTGAGTCTAAAATGGAGAAGGGAAGAACCATATATAACACAACATGCTTGGCAAAAAAGGGTGTTTTAGGCAAAAATGAATGCAAATGTGTATAATAGGAGAAATTTGCACTAAAATGAATTTTCACTTTTTTTAAAAAAAAATCACAAACTGAACTTAATACTACAGTGAATTAAAGACTGGAAAAATGAGATGCCAAAGTGGACAGATTCTCCCATTCCTACATGGCACATGCAGCTCTAACTTCCAACACCTCATTGCTGGTCGCTCGCTGCATTGCCTGACCCCCGATGGCCACCTGCTCAAACAAATGCTGCAATGCAACACCAGTGGCACCAGTGTGGGTCATGTGAGCAGAGGAATGTGTGTGCATGTATAACGCCTAATGGAAGGCCTGGCCTGGTTGCTTTTCTGCCTGCTCTCTCAATCAGAATCCTTTCCCAGTGGCACCGTCTGTGATACAGTGAGAGGAAGCGATGAAGGAAGACAGCCATCCTAGGCCAGCATCAAGCCACCAGGACATAAGCTCAGGAGGATGGGAGTGGCTAGAGGGATGAGGGAAGCTCTTCCCACAGGGGCTCACCTGCTGCCAGCTTTGCCATTGTTTAGGCACCAAGCAAAGACATTTTTGTTTTCCCAGACAGCACCAATGATCTGATTGCCCTGCTACATCTGTCTTCAATAATGTTTATGTGATTTTTAAATTTTGTAAATATTAGACAGGCGCCATCTCTGCTCTCTTGTCAGTGCTTCCTGAAGACCTTCCTCTTTTAACAAGCCTTTTAAATAGAGACCTTATCACAGTCTACACCTATTTTGGAATTTCTTTTAAAGATGTTTTTAAAGATTTTTTAAAAAAATGTATTTAAGATGTTTTATTTTTAAGATTTTTTCTCTTGTTGTTGCCCTGTGCTCCTTCTGGGAGGAAGGGTGGGATAATAATGATGATGATGATGATGATGATGATAATGGTTTAGGATTTTCTTAGGTTGCGTACACACCATAAATTGAAAGCACAATGTTCCCCTCCAGAGAATCCTGGGAATTGTTGTTTACTCCTCACAGAGTTACAGTTCCCAGCACCCTTAGCAAACTACATTCCCCAGGATTCTGTGGGGGAAATAATGTGTTTTAAATGTATGATGTGTGTGTATACAGCCCTAGTGGGAAGTACTGTACAAATGTAACAAATCTAAAACCTGAAAGTAGCTACTCCTGCTACTCCGTTGTATCACTGACATCTCACTGTGCATAATGGTAGGGCCAGCCTCAGGGATTGAGAGAAAGCCATAATCTGGGCAAAGCAGGTATCCAAAAAACAGAGTACAAGATACAGAGAAAGTTTTGGAAGCAATAAAGAATCTCAGAATTCTCACCCTGACTGAGAACATCTTCAACATCAATACTGTTCAGAGAGATGCTTAAGCAATTAAAATTTCTTGCAAATGCAGGCAGGCATTTCCAGCTTTTTGTTTTGTTTTGTTTTTTCAAATGAAGTCCAAGATGACTCTTGAAAGATGGCACGCAAATGTTGAATACGATCCCAGGAAGCACACCTGTGACATCAGACATCTTTCCAATTTGACAAATCTCCTGGAAGTAAGCTGGATAAAGACTCTTGGACAGAGTTTCTGGCTGATCCAACCCACAAAAGATTTCCTATCTGTTAAATGGAACTGATTTATTCATTATGCACTGGAAAGCAATTTTTGCCGCCCCAGTTTACTAAAACTTCAAGCTGAATTTGCAAAGGGCAATGTGACATCTGGGAAGGACTCCTTGAAACAAGCGGTACTTTCTTGGAATGGATTGTGTCTAGAATAGTACTAAATTGCTACATTTGTATTGAATAGACATGTGTTCAAAATGATTAGGGCTTAAGCAATTTTTTTTAAAAAAAGATTGATTTAATTATTGGCATTTCTGATAGCTAGAGTAGCAAGAAAGTAGGCATCTTGGGAAGACCAGGACTTCTGCAGAGCTCAGTGAAGTTCCCTCTTGCAGAACTAGACATAAGATCATGAGCGTCTTGGGGGGGGCACCTCCACACAGTCACAGTGAGGCTCTCCTGATCCCCTGCTGCTCTGGCCATGAAACAGACATGTTGCAAACTACGCTCTGCAAAGGTCAGTTCCACTCCCACTACAGCAGTGCTTCTCAAACTTTCCCCCCACCCCACAGGCCACTTGAAAATTGCTGATGTTCTCAGCGGACCACTGAATGATTTTTCTGCCTGTTGTAGCAATTATAATTAGCTGTGCTGGGTGCTGTAAGATTTTTAATTTCATTTTATCAGTTCTTTTGTTTCTTATATTGTATTTTATTTTATTACAATTTGAATTCCATAGAATAACCCACCCACCCCCTATAACAAACTCCAAGGGCTGGCCGTTACAGTCGTGGCCCGATGCTGCCCTTGATCTTGACTTTGACAAACCATGCTTTTCCTTGCTGCCCTACCTGCCCCTCTGTGAATACAAAAGCGTTAAGTTGAAGAAATATCAGGAAACTTTTTATGTTTTAATAACATTTTTTTATTTTTCCAAACTTCTTTCAAATAAATACCAAAAAAAACCCATAATGTAATAAGCTCCCAAATACCCAGCTCCTCCCTTCCCCCAAGCGCTTAATGCTACACGTGAACATCTTCAAGAAAAGGCACCCGCTGTGAGCTCAGTCTCTTTTATCTGGTGTCCATAGTCACGGTCCCAATTGTACAGTCAAGTTCATTGCTCGCTGTGGGGCTCCTGCTCACTGCCATCCAAGTTCAGCCCCATGGAAGATGTGGTTTCCTCCTCCGTCCCATTTCCAAAGTCTCAGAAAGGCCTCAAAATCCAACAGGGACCGGCTGGTATATGGCAGAATGCTGCGTAAAAATCCAAGGCAGAGCCCCTCTCCTTTGCCACTCTTCGTTTGAATGTTGTTTTGCTCACTGGGGAACTGCACCTACTTCACAAAACTATAAGTCTTCTATTATGAGGTCCTCTGGATGGAAGGGAAAAGAAGAGAAGTGATACTTCATTATTTATGTTTATTATTACATTTATATCTCCTCTTTCCTCCAAGGAGCCCAGGTGGCATAAATTCTCCACCTGCCTGTGTTCTCCTCACCACAACCCTGTGAGGTAGGTTAGGCTAAGAGACAGTATCTGCCCATCTGTTGCCTACAATAGAATGCTTGTTTCAGAGCTTGGAAAAGTTATTTTTTTTGAATTACAACTCCCATCAGCCCAATCCAGTGGCCATGCTGGCTGGGGCTGATGGGAGTTGTAGTTCAAAAAAGTAACTTTTCCAAGCTCTAGCATGTTTCAAGCCTAATTTCAGTGGGGTGAGGGGAGGGCACCCTGTGGGCAGTAGAGAAGGCCTCTGAGGGCATCTGTGTGCCTGCAAGTGGCACCGTGGCCCTCTCTGACCTAATTACTGCAGCACACTGACTCTCAGGAAGGAAGGTAGTGGTGGTACCTTCTTGCCAAGGTTTTGGATGCTGCTGTAAAACCCTTGGGGCTTCTTTCCTTTGATATCTCCTTGTTGGCAGTGGGTACAAAATCCTTGTAGGGACAAACTCTGTGGATGAAACAATGGAAAAGTCAGAAGTCAAGCAACACAATTGTCATTTCCCTTCTTCCAAAGGGATGCCTCCCAAGTCTTCCTGAATCAGAGACCTCCCTCCTTCTGACCGAGTTAGTCAGATTCACACTGGCCTCACCACAATTCCCCCTCAGTAGAAGACATTTCCTTACCTAAACTGTCAGAGGCAGCTGTATCCATCCCTTGGTCATCAGGTCTCTCATAGATCACCTGGATTTCCGTTTCTTTCTTCCTGACCAGGGGATGGACTTTGGAACGTCTGACGCACGTCTGGCAGATTTTGCGGAGCCTTTTCATCCTGGGGTAAAATGGGGAGAAGAACACGAGAAAGGGGGCTGAAAAATCTGTCCTGAACTAGGGGCACTTTAGAGGGAGAGTGGCCTTCCCCCAGGATATAAACAAGCAGGAAAAACTACTTACAATTTGAACATGATGATGGCTCTTTAACCCCCCCCAAGCTCTGTCTAATCTAATCTACCTAAATACCCGCCAGCCCCCCACCCCAATGCCTAATCCTACCCCTACGCCTAGCCCTAAAGATCTATAAAATATATACAAAATTATATACAAAGTATGTACAAAAATATACAAGAAATAAAAATATATACAAGATATATACAAAAAGAAAAAGAAAAAAGAAAAAGAAAAAAGAAAAAGAAAAAAATTAAAAATAAATAAAAATAAACAAAATAAAATGTAAATAAAGAAAAAACAAAAATATAAACAAAAATCAAAACCCTCCTCTCTCCTCTCTAACCACCGCTCTCCTGCTCTCCTAATCTCCTGCTCTCCTAATCTCCTGCTCTCCTCTCTCTACTCCTGACTCCCACACTGAACATCCCTGGTTGGCAGCTTTTAAGCCAGCAGCAAGAGACAATGGAGGCAGCTCACTGTTACCTTGACAACCCTCCTGCCTAGGCCCTGAGTATTGTTCCTCCTCAGCCTTGAGTGATGCTTCTTCAGAACCTTGAAGCACTTTCTGTTCTGTCTGCCGGCTCCCTGAAACATTTCTCTTCATGCTCATACCTCTGTTTCTCTCATAAATCTGATTATTCTTCATTAAGCAACATTTCACGTAATGGACACCATCCCAGCCTCCTTTTAAACACAGTAGAAATCTCATACCCACATTGAGGGATGTCTGTTGCTCAATATTAGACAATCTACGTTCCATGCAGAAGGCCTCAGGTTCAATCCTTGGCATCTCCAGGTAGGGATGGGAATGTCCCCCATCTGAAACTCTGGAGAGCCACTGCCAGTCAGTGTAGGCAATACTGAGCTAGATGGTTCAATGGTTTGACTTAAAGGTGCTTCCTATGTATATTCCTATTTTGTCATTTATCCTAAAAGCAAGCAACCTTCTCCAGTCCACAAGACATGAGGATTCTTTCACATACAATATAGATAAGTCCCTTTCGTATATAATAATGCAAATGCCAAAAAACTGAATATAAAAGGAAAGACATTATCTACTTGTGCAATAAAGCCATTGACTCTTCTCCAGAATAAAATGCCCCTCCCCCCAAACAATTCGTATTCAGAAATAGCCTTCTGATAGGGTGCTGTAACCCAATACCCTCAATTTAGCCCCCTTTTTATGGTGATTGGGAAGATATACCCAATCTTGAATCTTATTTCTGAGGCTCATAATCCTTAATCATGGATCTCCCTGCTCAATATAAAGCCCTAACGTTGTGTCATGGTTCGATTGGGTAAAATATTGCCTGCATATTTTCCTTCTCAGTACACCAACTGGCAAGAGCCTTGCATTTGCACTTTTTTTAAAAAAAACAACAGTCCACCAAAAGATCTGGAGGCCTAATTTAAAATCCCTCCTCTCTGCCTCAAGATATTTGGTACATTTTCAATCAAAGGGGTAGCCAACTAGCCATGGTTTACAGCAGAAACAAAGCAATAGTCCAGTGGCACTTTAAAGGCTAGCAAATGTATAATTGCATAAACTTGCATGGATTACCAAGAATGATGCATCAGATGAAGTGGATAATTTACGCCATAATAAAATTGTAAGGCTTGAAGGTGCTAGCACTATTCTTTTTTTGTTGTTTTGCTAAAATTGCATTAAGATCTACTTTATAGGGTTATGAGGATAACACAGCTATAAAACACAAACTTAAAATGCTATTAAAAAGTAGGATGGCATTAGATGATGGTTCAGATTAGTATGGGAGTGTGTATTGTAGCGTGCGTGCCACCACTCCCCCCACCCAGGCAAACCTCTCCTAGCGAACAGCCATTAGGGATGGGTGAGAATTTATATTCAGTTCGCGTTTCAAGCAGAATTTATCAAATTCGCAATTACCGAAACAATATGAGAACCAAAACACAGCCATCCTTCGAAATTTGCATTTATTAGAATTTTGGGATGCAGTTTGCCAACTAAACAACATTTATATATGCATATATTAGGGGAAAGTGTGCATAAAAAAGAAAACATGAGTGAAAACATGCAAGAAGGCATGAAAAATGAAAAATGGCTTGCAAAAATGTGTACCTTTGTCAAAACTGCCTACAAAAATGTGTTTATTTGGAGAAATTGACACTAAAATGGTGGAGAATTTTCATGAGGATTTTAAAAAAAACAATTGCAGGTAGCTGCAGAAATGTAAAGAACTGATTTTAACATTTGAAAAATGAGAAATTGAGAACTGAAACAGACAGATCTTTCCATCCCTAACAGCCACACATTGGATTTGCAGAGGAACTGCATGTCCAGTGTTTGTAGGCCTGAATATCCTGGCTGTGTGCCAGATTTTTTTCTTTGATTTTTAGGGGTTTCCCCCCACACACACACAATTCCAAACCTGCCCCCTCCCCCAATTCAGTCGGAGGCAGGCTGGCTGGAGACTTTTTATTTTGATCAGTACTTGTTTATGTCCATTCTATGTTTTCTCTAAGGAGCTCAAGGTGGCATTCATGGGTTTCCTTTTCCCCATGTTAGCCTCACAACAACCCTGTGAGGTAGGTTAGTCTGTGAGACAGTGACTGGACCAAGCTCACACAATGAGTTTCATGGCTGATTTTAACCCTGGTTTCCCAGGTCCTAGTCCATTTAATATCTTTCCAACTTTTTCTGCATTCTGGAAAAATATTTAGAAGTGAATAGGCTGGAGGAGAATATTTTCCTATAGGTCTGGCAAATTTATGGTGTCCCTTGTTAACAGTCCTGTGTGGCACCTTTAAGCCTAACCAATTCAAGCTGCAACCCTTTATATACATACCTCTTAGGGAGCAATCCCCGTGGAATTCAGCAGGGCTTATCCTGAGTAATGTATTATTATTGTGGCATAAACCCACACTAGTAACTGTGACAGGCCACCACCTGCCTAGGTCATTGGTTCCATTGTACCACTCTAACAGATAGGAAGTCTATCTTCCTGTGGCTTGAGCCCATTTTTCCATGTCCTGCACTCTGCGATGATCAAGAAGAGATCCTGGCCTTCCTCTGTGCAGCAACTTTTGAAGTACTTGAAGAATGCTGTCATATCTCTTCTCAGGCCTCTCAAGGTTAACATGTCCATTTCTTTCAGTCTCTCCTCACATGGCTTTGTTTCCAGTCTCCTTGTTGCCCTCCTCTGAACCTGTTCCAGTTTGTCTGTATCCATCTTAAAGTGCAGTGTCCGGAAATGGACACAATACTCAGGATGAGGCCTAACCAGTGCCGAATAGAGGGGAACTAGTACTTCATGCAATTTGGAAATACATTTTTCAGTTTCATTAGGCGCTAACCATTTGTAAAACTGCAATGCTTAACTGTCCACGTACTTCTGAAAAGGAGGATGGGCGGGGAACAGAACAACTTGGCCATGCCCCTATGACCTTCGAGCAGTCCCACCAGGCCCAGTGGTGACCAGTTGCCACTGCTTAGAGTTTTGTGCCAGCAGAATGTTTTGTGCAAAAGAATGCATAAGCAGATTGCTGGTAGGGATGGGGAAGAAATTCTATTTGATTCACATTTGAAGCCAACTCTATCAAATTTGCACTTCCCAGGACAAGATGAGAACCAAAACACAACCATCGTTCAAAATTCTCACTTACCCAAATTTTGCGATGCAGTTCTCCAACCAATGTCGACAAAAATGCATATATTAGGGAACAGTGTGCATAAAAATGAATATATAAGTGAAAATAACATACAAAACTGCATAACAGACGAAATTGCTTGCAAATGCGTTCATCAATTAAAACTACATACAAAATGTGTGTGTTAGGAGATATCCTCACTAAACGCTGAAGAATGTTTCATGAGGATTTTTTTTAAACTTTTTTTAAATCACTGCAGGAATACAGAGAACTGAGTTTAAGACTGGGAAAATGAGAAACTGCAAGAACTGTAAAGATTTTTTCCTCCCTAGTTGCTGGTAACTTTGTTGCACAATTGATTGCACCATCTGTTGCGCAAGGAGTTTCCGCTAGCACAAGTGTTGCAATGCAGTCCTCAGCACAACATTAAAAATCACCTGTCTGCTGGTGGACAGAGAATACTGGATGCAGCCCATTGTGTCAAACTATGGAAAGCACTGAAACATAAGCAAAACTGTACACACAAGAGGAAAGTAAATGCAAGGTTCCAGCTCACTGCTGATTCTCAAAACTATGGCACTATATCATAGCATTCCAAAGTATGCAAGTAAGTAAGAGTAGACCCTTGAAATTAATGGACCTATGCCCTCTCATTGCAATGGGAATAGTCTTGAGTAGGACTAACCAGCCCAAGTTGTATTCCTGCAATGTTCACATGATAACCAGTCCTGCTTTGAGTGCTGTGGGTACAACACACCTCACCTCATCTGTAGCTTTTTTTCTTGCACATTTCTTTCTGAAGCTCTTAGTTGCACATTGGTAAATCAAGGGGAACACTCTGAAATTTGCGTGATTGCTCTTGAGTTTTATATGTCCCCCACTGTAATGATCTCATTAGGATGGTTTCTTCTTGTATTTTTATTAACTACTTCAGAGTTTCAGCATTTAAGCACTTTAATATTTTAATGGCTACGCCACAGGAAGTATTGATTTGCTGCTTGCTCATCTTGGCTGGCTTTGTGATGTCCCTGGCCAATCAGATAAAACAATGGGAGTGGAGGAAGGATACCTCTATACAAGTCACCGTAAGAGGATAGGGGGGTGACATTCTAGTTAAATCAGAGTTGGGGAGGCTGATGTGCCAGTGGCCCTCCCATGGATGGATAACTTGGACACAGCTATCCATGTGCTGGTAACGTCTTGTTGAAACTACCTCAATGAGATGCACATGGTGCTGCTTTTGAGTACTCAGAAATGACTTTTTGCAAACAGTGTGTGTGTTATGTGCCTTCAAGTCGATTACAACGTATGGCAACCCTATGAATCAGCGACCTCCAATAGCATTTGTTATAAACCACCCTGTTCAGATCTTGTAAGTTCAGGTCTGTGGCTTCCTTTATGGACTCAATCCATCTCTTGTTTGGCCTTCCTCTTTTTCTACTTCCTTGTTTTTCCCAGCATTGTCTTTTCTAGTGAATCATGTCTTTTCATTATGCAAACAGAAGAGCAGCTGTTTCCCACCCATCCCTCCAACTTCTTGATTTGTCCACTGCACTCTCTATTTTAAGGTTCCATCTTAAGCATATTCACTATGAAGCAACCTTCATTAAAGCCAGTGGGATATTTTCCCAAATCAATGTGCTTTGGACTAGCCCACTAGCCTCTTTGACTGAGCTTTATTTTCTTACTCAAAGAGGATTAGACAAATTCATGGAGGATCAGTGGCTACCAGCTATGATGGCTATGCTCTTCTTTTTTTTTTACAATACTTTTTTATTCAAATTTTCATAAAACAAACAAAACAAAATCATAAAACATTCAAAGACAAAAAACAAAACAAAACAAAAATGATTAAACAAAAAAATAAAATGTTGACTTCCCATTTGTCGCAGATCAAATCAGTTATAGGTCTACAATATATAACAATCCTGTCTCTTAAATTATATTATAAAATCACTTTCCTCCAGTAGTTATCTTAATTAATCATCAAATCTCATAAACATTACTTTATTCTTTCCACAAAAAGTCAAAGAGAGGTTTCAATTCTTTAAGAAATATATCTATCAATTTTTCTCCAAATAAACATGTCGATTAATCCATCTCGTTAATAATAATAATAATCTTATTGCCATAACCATAGTCCAAATAAACATATCGATTAATCCATCTCATCAAAATCTGTTAGGTCCAATAATTTCAATAGCCATTATTCCATTATCCATATTAATTCCATCTTCCATCTTCAATAGTCCTGTTAAGTCCAGTAATTTCAGTGTCCAGTCTTCCATTATCAGTATTCCATAATAATCTTGCTGTCATAGCCATAGTCATATAATAAGAGTCTGATGGGAATTTCCTCTATCCCAAATATTTTCTTGCCATCGATTCTGAACAAGTTGCTGAAATATTGTTGTAAAGTCATATCTGTGTTCTTCTTTTTTACAAAATGCACAGGCTCATCTCTTGAGAGTTTTTCCATTGTCACATGGCTGCAGTTAATTCCATAGATTTTCTCTATATCAAGCTCCATCACGTCATTCCAGTCCAGAAGATTATCCAAGCCATTGATAACTTTATCTCTAATATCTTCATTAATTTCTTCAGAGATAACGTTAAATTCCAAACAGTAGATTTTATTTCTAATATCCATAAACTCCAGATCTTTTTCCAATTCCACATTTGTTCCAATCTCCAGGGCTTGTATCTTCCCTTTATTTTTTCTTTTCTCATCTCTGATCTCATTCTCCTCTCTCACAGGATCCCCTATTTCTTTAAACTCCTGCGTCATTTTGCTCAGTTCCATTTTCAGCTCCTTACTGCCCTGTCGCAGGGTTTGTTTTGTTATCTCAATCTCATCCATTATTTTCTGAAACATAATTACTTCCAGATTCTCAGCCACTTTCTTGATTGCCATTTTTAAAACCACGAAAACAAAACAAAACAAAACTAAAGAACCACTTCTTATTTCAGCAACAATTGGGTTAATATTCCAGGCTTGATGACATCACAGTATAAACAGAGCAGCCAGCCTTATCTCTCTATGTTCAAGAATACAAAACAAATTTAGTTCCCAGCATCAAAACAGTTAGTGGCGTCGTGAAGAAGCAGATTCGTCAAAATAAAATAGACCAAAAAGAGAATAGTCCCAGACAATATAATGTTCCAAAGTTCATATTTTTTATTTTTTTCTCCTCGGAATAGAAATCCCTCTTCTGTTTATATCTTTAGAATGCACTTCCAGGACAGCTTTTTGCAATAGAAACAGAGATAAGCTGTTAATTTTGTGAATAACAGAGAAGAGTTATAGCTCACCCAGAAGTTCTTTAAAGCTGATTCATTTGACAAATCTCTTTTTGCTGCAACAATTTAAACCAAGTAAAAAAAAGAATAGAAAGAAGGGTGCTTGCCTGTTAGTCCGTTTTCTCTTTGAAGAAAAGATAAACGTGTCGCATTAATCAGATAGAGCTTGTTCAGAAGTCCATCCGGCATTGCTGGCTGGACCTTTTCTCATAAATTAATGAAATCCAGTCCTCCCAACAAAAACAGGCTTTTGAGGTTGATCTCCACGTTTCTCCCTGCCCGGGAGAAATTTCATCAGTCAAAAAAAAAATGTTCTGACTGATTTATATCTGAATAAGCTTCTTCTGAGGCGGGAGCCCGTCTCAAAAGCAGGCACAAGCGAAGTCACCCTTCCCAGAAGTCACTATGATGGCTATGCTCTTGACTTCACAGTCAGAGGCAGCATGCTTCTACTGCAGTACTGGGGTGTGCCCTTGCAACCAGGCCCTGCTTGTGCATTTCCCACGGGCATCCGGTTGGCCACTCTGAGAACAGGAAGCTGGACCAGATGGGCCACTGGCCTGATCCAGCAGGGCTCTTCTGATGTTCTTATTAAAAAGAGTTTGCAAGCTGGCCTTGTGCAGCTATGACTACATCAAGGAATGCTAAATCTAGACAAATGAAATTTCATTCAATGGAAATGTGGCAAAGTGCCAGACTCTCACTTCCTCCCTGTCTCCCCGCCCACACATTTTCTTTTCTGTTTCATGTAAGTTATCAGTGTCAGTTACACGTCAAAAAGCAAAATCTGAGAAAGCCAAAGTTCTGACTGATGGCCTTTAAGACAAAAAATGTGCTGAAGCAACTTGCCGGATTCAACACTTCTATTTTAGTTTACTGCATTACATCTTTGGAACTCAAGGCAGCGCTCCCTTCCAGACTTAACGCCTATTAAACTTCCAGCAAGGTTGCTACATCCTATGCTATGAAGACCAGACACTGTTCTTAAACTAACATCATGAGTCAAGAACCTCTGGCCAGGCATTGAATGAGGCCCTTTCCTGTCCTGAGGACTTCCCCTAGGCCACACCCACCCACCAGAGCTGCTCCACACCCTTCTCAAGTGCTTTTGCTTGGGGGAAGGTTGTCCTCAAACTATGATGCTGCCTCTTGCTTGCCTAGAGAAAGGACCCACAGATGTGTGCAGAAACTTCTAACTTGTGCTTTTGCAATGGACCATGCTGTACAAAGGTAAAGAGCCACGCCCATTGCTCTGCCCACTTTTGCTGAGGGAATGCAGCCCTCAAGCTGAAAAGGTTCCACTAAACTTATGTGTGATCCAATAGCACTGGGAACATCTGAAAAAACAAGACACATAACTAGAAAATAATCAATCTTTTGGGAACAAATTCATTAGCAGAACTTACTTGGGACCCCCCTCCCATTTAAATTTGTTTCAGCTCAAGCGTGAATTCTCTAGCCCAACAGATGGACTGATTCTGCCATCTGCCTGTAAGCAAATCTTTTTTGGCATGTGTGCGAGGTCCAGGCAGAACCTGAATCCTCTTGGAAACTGCCTCATTAAGAGTTTCGGTGGTGGGCATTCAAAATAAGCCATCCTGTGCAACGTTATTGTCGAATTTCAAGTCCTTGGGCAGGCAAGAATACATTCCAACAAATGCATAAAACTATACTTCTCAGGATTTTTACCAGCTCACTCAAGAAACCCCACAATGAGGAAGTTCTGCGTGTGCGATGATGGGTTGAAAACTACAATCCTTGGGCTGTGTACACACCATACATTTCAAGCACATGGCTTCCCCCACACAAAAACTCGAGAAGTATAGTTTATCCCTCACAGAGCTACATTTCCCCAAACCCTTAACAATCTAGTTCCTAAGATTCTTTGTGGAAATAATGTGCTTTAAATGTATGGTGTGTATACAACCTTGGTCACAAAAGCTTCCTGTTCTACGATCATTTCCTGTAAAGCAGTTGTGGGGAGCCTCTGGCCCTCCAAATTGTTGCTGAACTGTAACTCCCATCTTCCCTGACCACTAGCCATGCTTTCTGGGACTGGTGGGAGTTGTACAGCAGCATCTGGGAGGGCCACAAGTACCCCACACCTGCTGTAAACGATGGCAGGCTCCACGTTCTCTGTGCCTATTAACCAAGACTTGCTTACTGTCTCTGATGGTTAACCATCATATATACTTTCCATTCATATTCTCATTGAATTCATTCTCCCTCAACTACAGATGTAAAAGCCCAAGAGGATGGGAGGGAACCCCATTGACAGGAAAAACATGGCCATCTCCACCACCACCCTCCCCAAGACTTCAACATTTCCAGACATTCCACACTTCCACCATGGACAAAGGAAACTTTCTCCAAAAGAACAGTTTATTAGATCTCTCCAAAGGCACCAAGTCTAACATTTTTAAAACGTTAAGATTTTATTTTTATTTTTTTAAAAAAAACTAATAGCAAGTTTCTAAGCCTGGTTGGGAATCTGAAAACATTAGATTTGAAAGCAAGATGTTTGGGATGAGGCATCTAGCAGTCCATGGTTCAACAGAGGTTGAATGCTCCCACCCCTACCCTTCAGCCCATTCCCAATCCATCTGCCTACTCTGCTCTGAAGCATTCATTGACTCCCAATTCTCCTACCCCATTTCTTTGGGCAAGGCTAACTAACATAGCACCCTCCAGGTGTTGCTGGACTAAAACTCCCATCATCCTTGACCTTGCTGGCTGGGGCTGACGGGAATTGTAGCCTCAAACACCTGGAAAGCACCATGTTGGCTACCCTTGCCGTATGGAGTTGGGAGATGAAAAGGGAGTGTTTTACCTCCACTCCCCATCAAACCAGATCCCTGCAAATTTGCAAACATTATGATGTGACTGAATTCTAAAGATGTCGGCTACCATCTAGCTGCATACAGAAATTCAAGAAAACTAAGGCTGCAATCCAATACATATCTACTCAGAAGTAAGTTCCACTGGGTTCAATGGGACTTACTCCCAGTTAAGTGTGTACTGGAGAGCAACCTAAGTCTACCCCAGGCTTGGAAAAGTTACTTTTTTGAACTACAACTTCTATCAGCCCAATTCAGTGGCCATGCTGGCTGGAGTTGATGGGAGTTGCAGTTCAAAAAAGTAACTTTTCCAAGCTCTGGTCTACTCTTTGGTTCAAATTACAAAGGGAGGGGGACTTTCTGACCAGCAGATTCCCCCTGGCTAGTACTATGACCAGCTGTACATATTCAGTCCAGTATTTATTTTTAAAAAAAGAGGCAGAATTGTGGATTCTCCTTTTTCTCTTGTGAAAATCCAAGAGCCAAACCCAGCCAGATTTAACTCCACTGAACCAGGTGGTTAACTGGGAGGGATGAGTTCAGGAAGTACATTAAGACAGAAGAAAGCTATCCTGGAACCTATACATACCACACAGTTGTGTTGTGATGATAAAACCAAAAGGAAAAACGTTAAATATGGCTCCAGAATCTTTCACTGTCAAAGCCTATACCAGATACGTCTAACAGTAACTCAAAAATATGGTGCTTTTTCTCTTTCTCTCTCAAAAAAACTTCCCAACTGCTAGGAACATTCCTCATTTGAATCTATTTTTCCTGTCACTTGAGGTCTTTTTAGTTGGTGATATGAGGATTGAACCTGTGGCTTTCTGCACATAAAGCAGGTGCTCTTGCACATAGTTCCTCCTGTCTGAATATAATGTTAAGATACCCTTCCATTGCAACATTCTTAATCCTCACCTCTAACAGTTCTGGATTTGCTCCCAGACATGTCAAACATCTGCTGGAGGTTGCTGCAGCCCCCAAAATCATAGTAATGCACCTTCAGGCACCACAAATTATCTTGCCTTTTCCAGCCATAGGAACCATTAAAGGAAACACGCTCAATTCTGAAACATTCCTGTTGCACAGAATCAAGGCTTCACGTTTGAGCTGGGGCTCAGTCCTGGAAGATGTGAAGGGGAAAAGACCTCTGACCATGTGAAGAGGTCACATCTGAGCTGAAATCCTATCCACACTTAGTCAAGAGTAAGCCCCGCTCAGCTAAGAGGGACTGACATCCAAGTAGACACAGTCCCCACATTCCTGTTTCAGCTAAGGCCACAAATTTTGCCTGATTGTTTTTCAACTGCAGAACAAAGGGTACAAGGGAGAAGAGACTTGATACTCAAACATGAGGTTCATGAACATAATAGAACTCGGGGCCATCCAATGAAGCTAATGTTGGAAGATTCAGGACAAGCAAAAAGGACTTCACACAGCGCACTATGGAATTCATTCCCACAAAATGCAATGATGGCCATTAACTTGGGTCACTTTAAAAGGGGATTAGATTCATGGAGAAGGCTACTAATGGCTACTAGCCATTATGGCCATGTTCTCCCTCCACTGTTGGAGGTGCATGCCACTGAATACCAGTCGCTGCAGTTCTGAAGACCTGTTATGCAGCGGTTCTGCTTGCAGGCTTCCTACAGGCATCTGGTTGGCCATCATGAGAAAAGGATGCTGGACTAGAGGGGCCTTTGGCTCTTCTGATGTTTAGTGCAGAATTTCAGCCCCTTATTTCTAGAAAACACAAAAACCAACACACCCCACGCATCTCTGTGTGTGTGTGGGGGGGGGGGGTTACCACTTTTCCTAAAGGGAATTTAAAAGAGAATATGTTCATGTGCATACCTAACTTGTTCACATTGATGAACATATGAGGCACTTATACCAAGTCAGATTATTGGTCCATCTAGCCCAGTGCTGCCAACTCTGACTGGAAGATGCTCTCCAGGGTCAACGGCACAGATGTTTCCTATCAGTGTTTCCTGACAACAATTTTATAGCTGGAGCCCGTAACGTTCCACAGGGAAAGCACAGTACAGTAGACCAGTGAGCTATGGGCACTTCCTGCTTCTTGGCAGGTGTGGGGAATCCCAGCCCCAGGGGCTGAATGCCGCCCTCCAAGCATCTCTGCAGGGCACACCCCCTAAAGGCCCAGCTTGTCTCTTTTTGTCTGGCTGAAATGTGTTGACCTCTGATGAAGCCTCTTGCTTGCCTGGATGGAGCACAGGGAGGGGGGAGTGCGAGTGTTTTTAGATACTAGCCTACTGTACAAAGTTAACATTTGCATTCATTGCTCTGACCACTTTTGCCTCTACCTCCACCCACCACTGGCATGTGGCTCCCAGAAGTTGCCCAGAACAAAATGTGGCTCTCAGGCTAACAAAGGTTCCGCACCTGCCGTTAGAAAGGTAGCTGTGTGGCAAATGATCCTTCCTAAGCTTCCAGCACAGATATGAGAGAGTGTGTGTAATCCCAATCATGCCAGCTTAAAACTGGACAGGTGGTACCCCCACACACAAAACCAACTGGTGGCAGAAAACTGATCCTCAAATCACCTCCAAGGACCATGCTTTCTTCTGTTACTGTGGAGAGTGCCAAGCTAGTCCATGAGTTCTATCTTCCCTTTCTGGTACGGGTATTATGCCCAAATTACTCTCATTTGAGCAGGGTACAGTTCACTTTCCCTTTACATCAGCTGACATGATCATCAGTGGATGAACTCTTGGCACAGTACAAAAAATCTACAGAATAGGGACTCTGAGCATCCCAGCTCTGGGAGGGCAGAGGGAGAGAGACACCATCCGTAAGGAGCAAGCTGTGATCCACCCTGCTTCTAATGGTAGTAAGAGAGGCCCACAGGGAAGAGAGCCAGGCCTGTTCAGGGTTTTATCTTTATGGCGAAGGTTGGAGAAGGTAAATGGCTGTGGCCAAAATCAGCAAGCTGCAGGCGCAGACGAATGATCTCTGTGCACGGCCCACCCACATTTTCTATAGTCCATCACTGGAGGAGGATCACAGCCTGCCAACGTGCACCTCGGGATGGCGCTCCTGGATCTCCTTCCAATTCCGTTCAGTCAATTTCTTCTCCGATGTCTGGAAAGAAAAGGAGGGGAGGAACTAAAACCACACAGAAAACGTACAAGTAACCAGAAAGAAGAAAGAGAGGGGTCATGTATCCATTTCCTGCTGCAGCCATAACAAGACAAAGCAGTAATGGGGCCACCTTCAGAAGCCCATCACTGATGCGTTATTTACTGATGAGGCAAATAAAAACATTTGGGCCACATTCACACCACACATTTATTCCACTGTTATTCTATTTTAAACAATTGTGGCTTCCCCCAAAGAATCCTGTGAAGTGTAGCTTGTGAAGGGTGCTGAGAGTTGTTAGGAGGCTTCTATTGTCCTCACAGAGGTACCAATTCCCAGAGTGGTTTGATAGTCAGTCCCTCTTCCCAGAGTTCTGGAAATTGTAACTTTATGAGGGGAATAGAGGTCTCCTGGTAACTATCAGCACCTCTCACAACCTACCCTTCTCAGGATCCCTTGGGGGAAGCCATGCTTGTTTACAGTGGAATAATAGTGGAATAAATGCATGGCGTGAATATGGCTTATACCACTTTAAACAGTCATGGCTTCCTCCAAAGTATCCTGGGAAGTGAACTTGTGAAGGGTGCTGAGGGTCATTAGGAGACCCATTCCCCTCCCAGAGGCACAATTCCCAGAGTGATTCAACACTCAATCCCTCTTCCCAGGGAACTCTGGGAACTGCAGGTCTGTGAGAGGAAGAGGGGTCTCCTAGCAACTCTCAGCACCCTGCACAAACTACACTTCCCATGATTCTTTGGGTGAAACCATGACTGCTAAAAGTGGAGTAACAATGGAATACAAACATGTACTAGGCAGATAGGAGAGATTGAGGGTGGAGATGAACCAACTGCTCCCCCCTTTGCTGTCTTGTTTTCAGGTTTTGGACAGTCCTTCTGCAGTCAGCTCTATAACAGGGCTGATGCATTCACACTATTTGCCATCACTGGGAACTGCACTCCACACTTCTGCTGGGCACTATGAGTGCACTCCCTTTTATCCAAACTATGCTCTTACTCCAGTTTGGTTTTGTGATGACATCCGAAGCCAGTTCTGCCTGAGGGCAATACCTGCTGCCTTCACTCTGACATTTTGTAGGTAGGGGGAAGCAACCAGCAGGCGCAGAGAGGGCAGTCACCACTACCATTAGGACTATGAGCAGGTGGTGAAGAAAGGGCAGTGAGCAAAGTTGGGGGGTGGTGGTTATCAGTTGTGCTGGGCAGGTGTGTAGTGTGCTTGCCTTTCTCCCCCAGCAAAGGTTCTACTCTCAGCTTGGAAAGCGATTTCAATTGGGGAAACAGCATGTGTGTGTGTTAAATACCTTCTTTCAAGCACTATTACCCCAATCAGTAAGTGTCAGATATACATCCGCACATCTGTTTTTAAACTTTAAAAACAAAAACTGGAAGATATGATCGCAGCTATCAAACGTTACATCTGTCATTGGCCCAACTGAATGGACATCCAACCCGCTATCAAACTATCCTGAGAGCTTACCTTTAATAACAATAAAAAGACTGTTCCAGTTAGCAAGTCATTTGTGATAACAAAAATACAGATGATGTACATAGAACAGGGTTGTACCACCTTATAAACAACCCCATAAATAAGTTTGTTTATTTTATTTATTTATTATTTGATTTATATCCCACCCTTCCTCCCTGTAGGAGCCCAGTTATGATGAAAGGGAAGGTGAGCATTCCAATATCACCCAGTGAACTTCTTGGCTGTGTGGGTCATGCTGGCTGAAGCTGATGGAAGTTGGAGGCCAACAATATTTGGAAGGCCACAGGGTCTTCCTCCCTGTTCTAGCCACTACACCATCTCTAATGTTCCACATTCCATCAGGCCTGTTTGCCCTTTGACAAGCCATGCTTTCCCCCCTCTACAAATAAAATACTTCACCACCACCACTGCAGCTGTAGAAGCTGTAGTTCAGTGGCAGAACATCTGTTTTGCATGCAGAAGGTCCCAGGTTCAATCCTTGGCATCTCCAGGTAGGGCTGAGAATGCCCCTTTTCTGCCTTGAACAGCCGCTGCCAGTCAGTTTCAACAGTATTGGGCCAGTTGAGTTAGAGTATCTATAATTAGAAGCAGAGACTGATCCTGTCCTGTTGTGCTTACATCAACACATACATGTGCCAAACTCATGCATCTAAATATAAGCCATAGGACACTTGTGCCCTGATCTACAATGAAAAGGTTGTATCGGTAGTATCACAACCATCTTTCTGGAAAAAAGGTGGGTTGGGTAACTAGACAGCAGTGCAAAGTAGAGATGGGTGATTGCTCTCAAGCTCACCTCCAAGTAACTGAAACTGTAGCTAACAGAAAGGGCAGCAAAAGTCACCATCTGAGCCACTGCCCAGCCCAAGACTGACCTTTCCACTGCACCTGCTGCCAACCTGCTGTGCATTTTTGTGCCATCCTGCAGTCAGCTAATAAGGTGACTCCTTGCTGTCATGCCTCTCATCCCAGAACCTGTCCCACGCTCACAACCTGCAAGAGGGTACATTGGCCAGAGGTTCTCAAAATCACAAGACCAGGGCTGGTTGAGCAAAGGAAGGTGCTCATGTTCAGCCAGCTTGTTATTAGGTACATTAGGGTTGCGGAAACCTTCTTCCTCCCTAAGGGCCACATTTCCTTGGTCAATGTGGTTGAGGGCCACTGGGCAAGCCCAAAGTGTTGTCCAGAGTATACACATATGCGCATCCCATTCACTTCACACTCACTGGCACACAAGGAAATGAAGTGACCTGGCCACGGAGGATGACAGTGAAGTTCTTCTCCACAGGATAGCTCATTTTGCTTCCATGCTGTGCATTGAAAAGAGAGGCTCCTTCTCAGCATGGAAATGCAGCAAGTGGCCTGTGGAAGCAGAAAGGGGCAGAGTGCTTGTGCGCTCATGGGAAACATGCAAGCAGGACATAGGTTGCCTACTGTAAGAACAGGATGCTGAATTAGATGGCCATTTGGTCTGATCCTGCAAGGCTCTTCTTATGGAGTTTGGCAGCAGAAGTCAGCCGTACCTCTTCTTCCTAACTGCCAAGCTGTTGTCCACTAATCAGCTGGGGGACAGGAGGGAAGAGAGGTTAAAACCTCCACCTCTCAAGCGGGAAAAGGGGAGTTAGGAGCGGGAGTATCTGGATGGTTCCCACATCCTGGCTGGATACTGTCACCTGCTCTGCTCCCGGGTTTGATCCTGTGTGTGTGTTTTCTTTTTTTCCCCCAGGAAGCGGTTACCCTCCAAGACAGCCAGAATTATATACAGTGAAAGCTTCTTATAATGCAGGGGGTCAGAGGACAAGGATGAGCCTGCATTAGAGGTTCCACATTATAATGAAAGCCACTTACTGTATACAGTACTTTACTCGGGGAACGTCATACCCGTGGTATATCCGAACCTGTGGTACAGCGAGCTGCGTTATAACAAGCTTCCACTGTAACTGAATTGCACAAATTAAAACTTCTAAGAACCAGTGCCTGAGCTTTCCCCTCCTCATCCTTTTTCCCTCATGGATCATGTAATTTTTATATTATAAGGCTATCTTACTACTGCTTTTTGTAAGCCAGTTCGGGAACCGCTTTGGCTGTAGAGTGGGGCAGAAAAGCTCTTTGATAACTCTCAATTTAAATCTACTATATATGTTGGAAAGTGGTCTGTTTGCTGTGCATTTGGACACCTCTCATTATAATCAAATTCTGCACGATAGTTCCCAAGAGCAAGGAGCTGTTTTTCATCTATGTTTGGATAAAGCTGGACACCATTTTGAATCAAGATGGAGGACTGAACCTTTCAAAACTGCACTGATATTTTGGATTTTTGGAATTCCCAGACATCAGGTATGAGGCTGCTAGTAAATAATAAAGATCACTGACTTGGCAGTGGCTCTCCAGGGTTTCAGGCAAAGGGCTCTTTCCTGGTCCTACCTGGAGATGAACAGGGATGGAACCTGAGACCTTTTGCATGCAAAGCAGATGCTCTACCACTGAGCTATGGTCCCCTCCCCGTGGCTATAGTAGGACCTGTTGATCTGACAATCCATACACATGCTGTTAAGTGCCGGTCCTCACTTCAGCGCAGCTCAGCACATGGTTAACAACTGCCAAGAGGAAGCTTTTCATTACCTTCTTTGTTTTCCATGTTCTTCAGAGGCTGCAAAGCTGTCAGAGGAAAGAGAAAGGCAGTGCCCATATGAGATTATTGGGCCCTAGAGTATGACACCGAGCAAATGCACAGAATGGAACTGCATGAATCTTGGCAAATGTGGATTTCTATGTACGAGTATTTCAGGCCCCACACTTTGGCCTTGCTTAGGGATTGAAGCATCTGTCAATTTCAGTTCTCTCAGTTACTTATTCTTCCAATCTTAAATTCAGTTCTCCGCATTTATGCAGCAATTTGATTGGGAAAAAAAAGTCCTCATGAAAATTCTTCTCCTAATACTTAGGACTTTTCCTCTTCTCCCAGGCATTTTAGCATGTGTTTTTAAATTGCTTTTTAAAAATGTGTTTTTAAATTTGTATAATTGTTTTTAATGTTTTTAATTGTTGTAAACCGCCCAGAGAGCTTCAGCTATGGGGCGGTATACAAATGCAATAAATAAATAAATAATAAACACATTTCTGCATGCAGTTTTGACTAACGTACATTTTTGCAATCAATTTCTCCTAATATAATGCATTTTAACAGACATAATCATTTTTATGTACGCTGCCCCCTAATTTCAAAGGATGGCTATGTTTTGGTTCTCATATTGTTTCAGAAAGTGCAAATTCAATAGATTCGGCTTCAAATTTCTCCTTCATCCCTAGCCTGGCCCCACTCCAGATAGACTCCCTTCCTCTTGAGCCCCAACTCAAAAGGATATTGTAGAGCTAGAAAAGATGCAGAAAATGGCGACCAAAATGAAGCAACTTTACTACATGCACAGGTTACAATATTAGGGGCTTTTTAGAGACAAGACAAATAATAGGGGAACATGGTCGAGTTGCATAAAATTATGCCTAGTGGGCAAAAGCAGATAGAGAAGTTTTTCTCCCTAGGTATCATGAGTGGGGCAGCAATTGTTTCAGTTATTTGATTTATTATGGTTGCATTTTTACTCCCAAGGACAGATGTTTGCAGGATTCTCTGCCTCACATAGTCAACTTCCATTTTTTTCAGTTTCTCAGTTTGCAAATTCAGGTCTCCACATTTCCACATCAGTTTGATATACTTTTTTTTTAAAGTCCTCATGAAAATTCATCAGCATGTTAGTGCAAATTTCATACACATTTTTGTATGCAATTGTGCCCGATACACACATTTTTACAAAACAATCTTCCCAAACATATTGCATTTTTGTAAGTTATTTTCACGGGCATATGCATTTTTCTACATAGTACTTGGCTGGAGAAATTACTTCAAAAACGGTATTGTAGAATTGGAAAAGGTTCAGAAAAGGGCAATCAAAATGATCAAACGGATGGAACAACTCCCCTATAAGGAAAGGTTGCAGCATTGGGGACTTTTCGTAAGAGGCAACATGGTAGAAGTGTATAAAATTATGGCATGGAGAATGTGGAGTGGAGAGAGAAAAGGGTTTCTCCCTCTCTCACAGTACTAGAACTCAGGGTCATCCAACGAAGCTGAATGTTGGAAGATTCAGGACAGACAAAAGGGTTTCTTCACATAGCGCAGAGTTAAACTATGGAGGTGTTGATGAATGACCCTGGGGTCTTCTGCATGCAAAGCATGTGTTCTGCCACTAGCTATGGGCCCTCTCCGGGCAATTTGCATTCTTGTGCTCCGTTGATATCTACTTGCAAAATGTGGATCTGACACATAATGTCAGAGAAAAAGAAAGCTCTTTTAGGAAAATAGGAGCACTTATGGGAAGGTGAGGAAATGCATTGAGGAGCATCATTCCCTGCTCCCCCTCCAGATACTGCAGTGAGCCACAGTGCCATCGCACAGGTAGATAACAATGCCTGGAGCCTCTGCGCTCTCGAGGAAATATTAGATGGCAGACAACCTAAGTGCAACGTGTCCATTACTCCGCTCAGAAGCAGATAAGCTTATAATTAATCCATTTTATTACAGCAGAGAGCAGCTATCACACTTTATTAAAATGATAATCCCATTTATCAGAGGCTGGACCAACTGTGTTGCAGCCCGTTAGGGATTCTGTAGCTGCAAGTCAGTATTGGTGGCTGGGAGGGAACATTGGGAGTTGTCTTACACAGAGTCAGTTGTCTGGTCCACCTAGTTAAGTGCTGATTGGCAGCACCTCTCCAGGGTTTCAGAAAAGATTCCCTTCGCCCACCAGCTCTACTTACTTATTATGCATTTATAGGATTTCTAGCCTGCCTATCAACAGGGTTGATTACAGTAATATGATGACAATATTAAAATCAGTGAAAACTATATACAAGAAAACAGTATGCCCGTATGTGTGTGTGTGTGTAATTTACATATGCATTTATTTATTTAGAGATTTATATAGCACCCTTCACCAAAGATGGTTACAGGGCAGTTTACAAAAAAAGAAAAGAAGGTAATATAAAAACATTATCAATAATAAATATAAGCATTAAAATAATTAAATTACATAAATAGTATAATGAAAAATACCAGAAAAACAATCTAGCCCATCAGCCACTCAAAGTGGGTGAAACAAAGGTGGGTTTTTACCTGGCATCTGAAAAAATACAAAGATAAGTGAAAAATCATTTACAGATGTAGACCCACCACTGAAAGGCTCTTCCATGGATCCCTATACGACACCCATTTAACACTAGAACCACCAGGAAAGCCACGTCTGGATAGAGAGATGTTCTTGAAGATGCTTGGGATTGAACCTGGAACCTTTTACATGCATGGGCTCTACCACTGACCTATGGTACCTGAGTTAAGACATGTATGCATGGTGAGGATGCTCTGAAAGCAATCTACGACAGAAGATATTTGTGTGCATGGTGCTGTTCTGGCCACATATGCAACAGCTGTCAAAGCCTGAATATTGAAAATTTAGGGAATATTGTGCCATTCTAGTGTTCCACTACTATTACTTTCAGGATTTTGGAGATTCAGCCCAGATCATATAATCAGAAACAGGTTGCAGAGTTGCACACTCCCTCTTGAGCATGGTTTCACATACAGTGTGCAGCTTCACACTGCATACTTTGCCAGGATGCGTGGATCAGCAAGTTATAGATATCAGCGCTTGATCCAAGCACAGAACCAGCCTATTCTTCCTCTGTGGCTTCCAGAAACAAAAGAGAAGAAAGAGATATGAAATCCAACTAACCTGTCTTGGATCCTTCTCCATCTTGTTCCTCTATCCCTGGGGAGAAAAGTACACATTAAGGAAGATTAAAAAAAAACACAAAAGAAAACACACTCCTCTCCTATGGTTAAATATTTCTATGGCCGTAACAGGACAGACGGAGCTATGTAACATTGGACATATCCACATGATTAAGATTCAGATCAGAGAAGGGGAGTGTGTGGTCCTCCAACTGTTCAACGACTTCCAGCATCCCCATCAACTTCGCCAATAGTCAGGGATGACAGGAGTTGTGGTCTGGCAACATCTCATGGGGAAGGCTGGTCTACACTGATCGTTCTCTAGAGGTTCAGGCAGGCAACTTTTACCTTAAGATGCCAGGGATTCAACTTGTGATTATTAATTATTATTATTTTGCATGCAAAGCATGCACTCTACCACTGAGCAATGGCCCTTCCCTGAAAGTCATGGGTGGGAAAATCTGCGGCCCTCCAGGTGCTGTTGGACTCCATCTCCCATCAGCCCCAGCCAGCATGGCCAATGGCCAGGAATGATGGGTGCTGTAGCCCAGCAGCATCTGGAGGGCCATGATTTCCCCATGCCTGTTTCAGATGGCTGTAGTCCTAAAATAACCACTATGGGACATACCAACAAGGAATTCTCGATCAATTTCAGCTACTCTGGCTTTGCAGAGTCCTTTGGAGATCACTGTGTTTCTGCAAATGTAAGAGCGGATCTGTTCTTGACCAGTTTAGTTCAAAACAAAAAGTGCATCTGATCCAGTATCCCAATTTCCACCATGGACTGACAAGCAGGCCATCAAGCAATGGGCCTCTGTGATGTTCCACGCTTGTAGGTCAAAATGCTGTATGCGTTTGTATTATGTTATTTAGGGTAAGTGTGGTTTAACAGGTTAGTATGGTAAGTGGTGAGTGTTGGGAAGGGGGAATGAGTGAGATGGGATGTTGGTGTAGGCTGGTTTGTGATTGGCTGAATGTTTATATTGGAGTGCTTGACAGTTTGGCAGGGAAAAGTTTGTGAGGAGCCCGGGGTGGACATTTGAGAGAGAGGGCTGGGGGGAGTGTGGGCGTGAGTGGGTTGTAGGGGGATTAAGTAGGCAGGTTAACATGGTTATTGGTCATTGAGTAAAGGATTGTCTGGACTATGCAAGTAAAAAACATACATCTGAAACAAAAGTGCTTGAAACAAAAATATTCTTGACAAAGTAAAATCTGTTCAATAAATAAACTTGTTTGTTTTTCAAAAACACGTCTGGTTCTTGGCCAGCTACTAAGGGGAAGAAGGTGACAGAACATAAACAAGTGTGAGGTACGAGGTATCAAACAGTGGCAGCGAAAAATACCTCCGAGTGAAAAGTAACCAGTGAAGGAAGCTAACCAACTGCTGTGGCCTGAGGGACAGTACAAAAGGTGGCATGGGGGGTGAGGCTTGCCTGGCACCCTGGTGGGTACAGCAAAGGCTGGGGAAACAGAACAACTTTGCTATACGTAGAGGTGTACTTGTGAAGTACGGATAACGTGCCCTCCCTCCCTCATCTGCTACTGCTGGCAAGGGAAGGCGATGGTGGGTGGAGGAGAGGTGTGGAGAGGGCGTGACAGCCTCCCCTTTAGATTGTCCCACTCCCTTCCCCTGCAAATGGCATTCAGTGGCACAGCGCCACTGAACCTGAACATACTGTCTAGTATTAATCGACCCGTTTCCCCCCACTGCCGAAAAATGCAGCCAGAAATAACTCCACCGCAGATGCGCCATCAAAACAGACTCTCCCAACAAATCCGCAGCTGCCGCAGACATCCCAATCTTTTTGCCCCGCTGCAGTCCCAGTCTTCCCACCCCCACCCCGCTGCAACTAAACTTGTCCCGTGCTCCCTGCAGCCCGCCCAACTGCTCACTGGACAGGCTATGGGGCCCACACAATTTACATGGGAAGGAAGATGCACGAGGATGACTCAAAACAGCTGGGAAGCAGGGAGGAAGAGAGATGTGTGACACAATCTCTGCCCATCAACTCCCCAGCTAACTGGTGTTGGAGAGCTGAGACGTCAATCTGAGGTGCTCCCGGGCTCTTCCCAGCACCGATCAGCTGGAGAGGGGGAAGAGGCGAAATACCTGATGAACAGAGATCCCTCTGTCCTTCCCTATTTGCCCCACACCCCTGAATTACTTAGAGTCAAATGTTTCAGCTCAACACTATTACATATTTTTTAGGTTATATAAATGTTGGGAATAGCAACAGTTTTCCATTTATTGAGCAGAGAGCTCGAAAAGTATGTGGATCAGGAGCTGAGCAAGCCCACACCCAATAAAACAGCAGTGGTGAGCTGACAAACCATCTGCCTAACACCCAAATATCCTATGTAGCATTAGATGTGGGGCAGGTAAAGACCTGGCTGGGATCGGCTGCGTTAGGGAATTCCCCATCAGGAGCTCCCTGGTGTAGCCAACAGGGTTGCTCTCAGCGCTGATGGGCACTGAGAGGAAGCCCCTTTGAAATCTGTTGGCACCTCCTCTTGGACTTCAAAGGAGCTCCCACTCAGTGCCCATCTGCTGATCAGCACCAAGGGAAGCTCCCTTTAAAGTGATTTGTCAGCCAATTGGTTTTGACAGTGGACCTTCAAGGAGCTCACCCCTTTGAAGTTGTCACTTGATGATGTCAGGTGATTGACGGGTGGGTGCCCACTTGTCAAAGTTGTCCCTGGGGCATGGGGGTGGAAAGATTCTGGCTCATCAGCTGGATCCAGTAACTCACCCGAGATTATATATATAATACATATATACATACCAGCTTTCTCTCTCTCTTCTTTGCAACTCTGACGAATCTTCTTCTGGCACACATATGCCAGGGCAACCAAAAGTACAACGAGACAGATGGCCAATCCTACCGTTACCCAGAGAGCCACAGTGGGAAACAGGAGATGCTGACCTGGTAGGGAGAAAACAGAAGATGATACAGTCACTGTTAGCACCCTTGATTGGAAGAATATGAAGTTAATATATCTGGAGGGAGGGAGGCAAGTCCACAGGGCTGCTGCAAGCACACTTGCTAGCTCCAATGTTAAGAGACAGAAATCCTAAGAGATGTCAAAGTAAAGACATGTGCAGATATTCCTGTAGAAGCTCCAGCATGCAGCTGATGAGTTGGATTTCATTTGCAGATTTGACATCACATGTGGGCTCAACAGGAACCAAAGGTAGCTTGCTTGTGACAGAAAGTAATGGCCATTTCCCCCCTAACTCTCAGGTATCAAACCCAAAATTCCACTCAATCTGCACACTAAATAGGCAGAGGGACAAGAACTGTGATTCCCATTAATACATTTTTCACAAAGCCACAATTCCCAGAGTTCCCTGGAAAGAGGGACTGTTAAATCACCCCGGGAATTGTAACTCTGTGTGAGGGCAATGGGGTCTCCTAAGAGCTCTCAGCACAAACTACCCTTCACAAACTACAGCTCCCAAGATTCTTTGGGGGAAGCCATGACTGTTTAAAGTGGTAAGACTGCTTTAAATGTATAGTGCAGCCGGGGCCTAGGACTGGAGAGACTTGTTCACCTGGCCATGAAGCTCACCGTGCTGACCTTTGGGCAGTCATTCTCTCTCAACCTAGCCTACCTTACAGGGCTGTTGAGAGGATAAATGGGGTGGGTGGAGGGAAAGAATCATATACACCACCAAGAGATCCTTGGAGGAAAGGTCAGGTATACATGTAATCAATCACGAAAGATCGTCTTACCCATTACGTATCATGTCAGTCACTGTGCTTTGCAGTTGACAGCCTTGTTATGGCAGATACCTTGTTAAGAGGAGTTCTGTTTTGCCCAACATAGGAAGTGGACCTTTAGTGTTGTGGAACCAACACTTTGGAATTACTTCCCCTTAAATATTAGACAGGCATCATCTCTGCTATCTTTTTGGCACCTATTGAAGGCCTTCCTTTTTCAACATTTGAGGTAGAGACCTTATCGCAGCCTGCATGTGTGTTGGAACTGCTTTTAAGGTGTTTTTAAAGCTGGTTGGGTTTTTTTTTAAAAAAAAAGTTTTAAAATCTGTTTTGTTTTAATATGTTTTAAAGTCTTTTGTTTTCAAGATGTTTTACAGTGCTTTTAGTGCTTTGGTTTGCTGCCCTGGGGTCCTTTTGGGAGGAAGGGCGGGATATAAATAAAATAAATAAATAAGCAAGCTTTGCACACAGACATCAACATCGAGAACTTTGAGGTTTTGAGTTCCTTACTGCAGATTTCAGAAGATTCATTTCAAGGGGGCGGGACGGTGGGGCGATATGAGCAGCTTGGAATGTAACAATAACTGGACACTTCTGGAGCCAGTCATCTACTTTTGCACTTTCAGGAGCCAGCAGCCCATGGTCTAAACAATGTGCCCAGTGGAGCTGATGGAATTTCAGTGGTTCACTTAGACATTTGGATGCCAGTGGATGCTCCGATTGTGCCATTTCCACCGGGCTTGAGGATGCACCAGGGAAGGCAAGGAAACAGCAGGGTGAATTACCCTATAAAACACTTCATTAACCTTTAAATAATTATGCTAATAAATTCAAATAGATGCTGATCTGTCACACTTGGTGAGGGAGTGAAGGCTTGGCTAAAGACACAACTGATCTGCACAGATTCCACATTAGGGAAGGGGGGTGGAACGTGTGTGAACAACCATGCTCCAATATTTCCACAGATGCAAATAAAGGCACCCATGTATTCTCACCTCAAGGATCATTTTTCCCAGCCACAGCCCCGTTTCGAGGGAAGGGCCACAACGCAACAGCAGAGCATCTGTTTTTCATGCAGAAGGTCCCAGGTTCGACCCCCAGCATCTCCAGGTAGGGCTAGGAGAGACTCCCTGTCTGTAACCCTGGAGAGCTGCTGCCAGTCAGTGTAGACAATACTGAGCTAGATGGACCAACGGTCTGACTCAGGACAAGGCGGCTTCCAGTGTCATCACACATCGCCGAAGGCTTTTTTGCTGCGTATTGTATGCTGTATGCCTACCCTCAGATGAAAAAGCCAAGAGGCCAACAGTCCTTTTGACTGGACGCATACAAGAAAAACCTGCTAGCCGTGATGGCTGCATCTTCGTGCTGGAGGTGGCATGTCTCTGAATCACTGGGGAGCACAAATGGGGAGAGGGCAATTGCATTCATGTCCTGCTTGTGGGCTTCCCACAGGCCTTTGGTTAGCCGAAGAGGATGCTGGGTCAAAAAGAGGATGCTGGACTAGGTGGGCCTTTTGACTTTTCCAGGGGCCACACTCAGTGATAGAGCATCTGCTGCGCATGCAGAAGGTTCAATCCCCAATGGCATCTCCAGGTAGGGCTGGGAATGTTCCCAATCTGGAATCCTGGAGAGCTGCTGGCAGTCAGCATAGGGGGCGATACTGAGCTGATGGATCAATGGTCTGGCTCAGTATAAGGAAGCATCCTACGTTCCTGTGCATTGTATTTCCTGGGATTCTTGTTGCTGGCAAACTGATAAGCACTAGCCATGCCCACCAAGACATGCACACAGCAAATTAAAACGCCGGTCTATCAAAATATGGGAAAACAGCAGAATTGCTCAAACTAACAATATACACAGTTGAGAGATGATGATAAAGAAGGTTTTGTGGAAATTTGGCTCCATCATGTTGATTTAATAAGAAGAGGATATCATACGGATTTGAATTTAGTTATTGTTGAAACCCACTTGTTCACTTGGCAGAGAGCAAGACCTGCTGGGTTTATGTCTGAGCAGACCTATCGAAGATTGCACTGCATATGATCTAACCTAAAACGGAAGCCCTATTCCAGGAGCGGGAAGCCTCAGACCCAGGGGCCAAATGCAGTCCACAGGTCTCTCCATGTGGCCCCTGGAATTCTTCCCCAGGCCTCACTGGCCCTGCTTTGCACCCTGGATGTTTTCGCCTGACTGCGATGTGTGCTCGAGCTCTGATCATGCCTCTTGCAGAAGACAGAGAGGAGTGTGTGTAGAAACCAGCCTACTGTATAAAGGTAACATTTGCAGTCATGCCTCTGCCCCAGCCTGCCAGTGGTACATGGCCCCTGGAAGACTGTCCAGAAGGGAATGCGGCCCTCGTGCCAAAAAACGGTTTCCCACCGCTGCACTACTCAAAAGTTATACTCAAGCATGAGACAAACCCAGGAATGGTGTCACACCTACTAATCCAACCTAGACATTGTATATACTGATCAGCCCTGTCCCTTGACCCCCCAGAAATACAGGGTGGATGCCAGGGGCAAGGCTAGTTAATGCACACAATCTCAGGACATGGCTAGTCAATGTAGGACTTGAGATTTCTGGCATTTGTTGGCAGACGCAAGGACAAACACAACCAATCAGTCTTATGTGCACGCAACTATACAGTTTTGAGCGTATACATTTTGTGTGTTTGCCAAGGTGTATTTGGTACTTTCGTAAAATAAAATTAAAAACAAACAAAAAAGGAAGGAAATGACTTTAAACAAGTGTACAGCATCCTTCCCTTCCTGTTGTGTCACAACAATTGGGCCCTAGGCATCATGGAAGACTGGACTGTGGCTCAGATTTTAGGGTTGCAGCACACAGCTAAACTATGGAATTCCCTCCCACAAGAGGCAGAGATGGCCACCAACTTGGATGGCTTGCAGGATGCCTCTGAAAAACAGTTGCTGGAAGCCACAGGAGGGGAGAATACTCTTGCACTCAGGTCCTGCTTGTGGGCTTCCCATGGGCATCTGGTCGGCCACTTTCAGAATAGGATGCTGGACTAGACGGGCCACCGGCCTGATCCAGCAGGCCTTTCTTATGTTCTTATGGTTTTTGATCAAGCTTCAGCCCTACCATCTCCTGGTTCTGACATTTATGGGAAACAGCCGTCGCTCCGAGGTACAGCACATGCTTTGCAGGCAGACAGTCCTAAGTTAATTTATGCATTAAAAGACATGTTTCACACCTTTCTTCCCTACAGACCTAGAAGGTGGCTCAACTAAAATCACAGTGAAGCCACATTTTAAAAATACACAGAAATTAAGTAAATCTGTGACACTGCTCAGTTTCCATAAAACTTATTCCCATTACAGAAATGGGAGGTTCCAGGTTGCAGAATGCGAGAGGTGCAGAATTTTGTGCAGAGCCCCATGACAAACGCACTCCCCAATTGCCCCTTTGGGTTACCAGGCTGTCATCAGCATCTCTTTAACAGCTGCCATATTGCTTTGGCTATGCCAAAGAAAGCGAGTTCCGCCAGGTGTAGCAGGCTCAGCCGTTCCCCATCGCTATTCGAGTGGCGCCATGCATTTAGCCAAAAGTTTTATGTTCCTGGAGGGACCCTCTTCACAAGCCAGCAATTGCTGTGCCAAGGATAATTAAACACTAATTAATGTTACCTGCAAGTGAACAAGGTTACAAAGAGCTCGGGGGGTTTCTATAAAAGTTGAGAGGGTGTGAAGACAACTGGAAGCCACTCAGAAGAACCAAAGAGGAGCCACCTGAACAGGATTTCAGAGATCAAACTGTACTTGAGACTCTATGGCTGCAATCCTAAATATACCTCCCCAGGAGTAAATCCCACTGAACTCAGTGGGGTTAATTACATAGGAAGATGCCTTATCAGATCAATGGTCCATCTAACTCTGTATTGTCTACACCAACTGGTAGCAGCTCTCCAGGGTTTCAGACCCAACCCTACACATGGAGATGATGGGGAGTGAACCTGGGACCTTCTGCACGCAAAGCACATGTTCTTACGACACAACATACATAGGGTTACAGTGTAAGAACTGCAATCCTAAACGTATTTACCTAGAGGTAAATCACAAGGAAAACTGCAAAGACCTACTTCTAAGTCCGCCTTCCCAACCTGGTGCCCTCCAGATATTTTGGACTCCTATCAGCTCCAGCCAGTATGGCCAATGGTCAGGGATGATGGGAATCACAGTCAAAAGCATCCCAAGGGTTAAAGCAAAAAACAAAACCCTGATGCTAACCCCAAACTCAATAAAATTTAGCACAAGGCTATGTTATGGAGGAGGTCTCAGGTCCCTTTTGAAAGACAGACAGATACATGTTTGACTTCTGGAAAGTTTCAAAAGAGGCATGGCTTGACGAGCACATCAACACTCTCAAATCCAAGATGTTAAGCAGTCTCATGTGATTTGAGTCTCCTGGTTTATATAGGGCAGCCTTCCCTAACCTGATACCTTCCACATGTTTTGGGTGCCTGTCAGCCCCAGCCAGCATGGCCAATGGTCAGGAATGATGGGAGGTTGTAGCCCAATAACATACAGAGAGTGCCAGTTAGAGAAGGCCAATGTAGGGCATCGATGCATAAACAAAAGAGGCAGGTCCTTGTCTCTAGGAACTTACCATCTACATTTTAATCAAGAGGGGGAAAGACTAGCGGGAATCTCAGCAGCTACTGGGGCTAGATTCAGGAACCCACAACTCCTCCAGGTGGTGTGCTACTAGGGTTAGAGGTGGGAGCCTCTCTCTTGGCCGATCCAAGCCTCAGGAGTAATTCCATGCACTCCAAATTGGGGAGGGGGGAATTAGGATGGCACTCCACCAGTGTCACCCCAACCTTGGCACATTCAAGTCTAAAGAGGGGCTTCTATATCGACTTACACATGTATGGCTCCAATGTCAGCAGGGCAGTGAATCCGCTTCAGAGTTTAGTCCAAACTTTCAAGGACAGCTTCTTCAAAGTTCGGACCAAAACCAGGAGCAGATTCACCGTCCCACTGACATCGGAGCCTCGTCACACACCAGGGACTCAATGCAATCAAGGGGAGTCAGAAAGCACCATCGTAGACTCTCTTCCATGTGTTTAGGCAAAACTGAATTGACAAATCTAAAAACGGACTGTACAGTCGACTTCATCCAACAAGTAACTCGGTCTTTGTGGTAAAGTCCCCGAACCTATATTGGCTGGCAGGGTGAGAGAAACATCTCGAGAACCTGTTCTTGGCAACAGCTTCGGTGGCTTCTCATCCATTCTCAGCACACATCAAAGTGCCAGTCCTCACTCCTTCTAAAAGCAATCTCCAGCAGTGAGTGGCACCGGGACTGTAGCCAAAGGAGGACTGCTGAGAAACATTGGGGATGCGGGGAGTCATTCAGAGGTTTGCAGAAGCACAAAAATAAAGTTTAGGGGTAAAAATACTAAAGGGCTTAGGAAAAGGGCCTTCTCAGTGGCTGCACCTAATTTATGGAACCCTCTTGCAAAGCAGGGCCAGCCCTCCCAGTAGGCAAAGTGAGATGGCTGCCTCAGGTCCAGCATCCTGGCTGAACCAACATCAAGGGTCAGTATATGCACACTAGCTCCTTGTACACAAGAGATGGGGAACCTGCAGCCCTCCAGATGTGGTTCGACCACAACTCCCATCAGCCCGAGCCAGTGAGGCCAATGGTCAGGGATGACAGGAACTGTAGTCCAACATTCTCTGGAGGACCACTGGTTCCCCATCCTGCCATATGCCCACGGATGACAGCATGCACAGGATTGGTCCAGGGCTGCCCGAGAACCCTAGCCTCCCTGTGCTCAGCCGTTGCTTTTCCCAGCTTCTTCCCACCCTCAATATCGTTCATCTCTCCCTGCAAACGTTCCAGGCGCTTCCCTCCCTGCTAGCCCTGGCTGTAATGAACAGCACCGAAGACTCTTGCACAGAATCAAGACATTAATTGTCAGAGAATCAGCCTTGCTAAAAGACCGCGCTGCTGCAGCACAGGACCTCCTGTACAATAAACAGAGCTTAATAAAGTGGGCCGGCTGGTGTTCTTTATGACCTGTTTCTGCATCTGCCTCTCCTGTGCTCTTATTACCGGAGCTTTTCGCCAGGCAGCATCAGCAGCCCTGAGCCGCGCAAGAGCCGTCAAGCATCCGCTCCCCAATGCCAATCGAAACCCAGCTCGGATCCTTTGAGCACTGATGAAACAGCAGCCCAAGAGATGCAAACCGGCCAGGGCTTTGCTCAGGAGACAAGGCAGGGGCTTGTCTAGAAATGCTGTTCTGGATTATGGGATGGAACAGACCTCCCAGGAGTTCTCTTAGGAACACAGGAAGCTGCCTTATGCTAAGTCAGACCACTGGTCTATCTAGCTCAGTGCTGTCTACACTGACTGGCAGCCACTCTCCAGGATTTCAGACTGGGGTATCTCCCAGTCCTACTGGCAGATGCCATTGGGGATTGAACCTGGGACCTTCTGCATGCAAAGCAGATGCTCTACCTCTGAGCTACGGCCCCTTCCCCATCCCTGTTTCCTTTTTCTGGTATTGGGAGAGGAGGTGCAGATTCCTCCGATTCCCCCCCTCCCCCCAATTTAGAGGAAACTTCAGCTTTGCAAAAACCATGGGACATTGCAGGGAAGCAAATTTGAGCACCTAAATGTTAGGAGTGAGAGCCAGTGTGGTGTAGTGGTTAAGGTGTAGGGCTACGACCTGGGAGACCAGAGTTCAAATCCCCACATAGCCATGAAGCTCACTGGGTGACCTTGGGCCAGTCACTGCCTCTCAGCCTCATGAAAACCCTATTCATAGGGTCGCCATAAGTTGGAATCGACTTGAAGACAGTACATTTGCATTTTAATGTTCAGAGAAAATTCCTGATGGTAAACACTGAGGCAGTGGGCTCTCCTTTGCTGGAGATATTTAAGCAGCTCCCTCTCACACACACTCACACAGAGACTTTCTTTCAAGGAGTTCAGAGTAGTTTACATGGTTCATTGTCCCCACCCCTCCCTTTATCTTCACAACAACCTTGTGAGGTTGGGTTAGGCTGCGAGACAGTTACTAGTCCAATAGTCATTCGGTGAGCTTTGTAGCTCAGGAGGGATTTGAACCTGGGTCTCCCTTGACCTAGTCTGACACTCTGACCCAGAGGTGGGGAACCTGTGGCCCCCGGGCATGTTGCTAGACTCCAGCTCCCATGATCCCCAAGCAATGGCCAAGCTGTCTGGGGCAGATGGGAGTTGGAGTCCAACCACGTCTGGAGGGCTGCAGGTTGAGGGAGGCTGCTGTAGCCATGACATCACACTTCCGAATACTATCCGCAGGGAATCACAAGTGGAGTGAGTGCAGTAAGGCTCCCCATAACGGGCATCTGGTTGGCCACTGTGAGAACAGAGGGCTGGATGAGATGGGCCTTTGGCCTGATCCAGCCGGGCTTCTCTTATGGACTTAGCTTCTTTTTCTCTAGTTGGTCATGAACCTATGCTTCCATTAGCCACAGCCAGAGCCTTCTCGCACTGAGGCCCCCAGCTCCACCTCAATCCCCAGCCGCCATCTCAAAACATCCTTGGCGGAGGCCCCTGCCCACACACTGCTCTGCTGCCCCTTCCTGCTTCCCCCAAGAGCTGACCTGTGATGGTGACAGAGGCGTGGGTCTCCTGCCGCAACAAGGGGTTCTTCACCAAGCAACTGTAGGTGCTGTTGGGCTCCAGTATCACCTGCAGGGTGCTCTGCACATCGAAGAGGCCCTCCTCGTTGGCCACCTGGGAGGTGGTGATGTTCTCCGTGACGTTGTTGCCACGGCCATCTTGCCACAGCACCATCGCCTCAGGATAGCCGGAAAAGGTGTGGCAGGTCACAGTGACCAGATCTCCTGGCTTCAAATTCTTGTTGGGTTCCAGGTTCAAGTTGGGCGTGGAGTAGAATGCTGAAAAGGGAGAATGAATATGGTTCAGCTTTAAATGTGTAAATAAACTGAGGTTATCATATTTTGGACACATGAGAAGACTTGATTCACTAGAAAAGACAATAATGCTGGGGAAAACAAAAGGGAGTAGAAAAAGAGGAAGACCAAATAAGAGATGGATTGATTCCATAATGAAGCCTCAGACCTGAACTTATAAGATCTGAACAGGGTGGTTCATGACAGATGCTCTTGGAGGTCACTGATTCATAGGGTCGCCGTAAGTCGAAATCGACTTGAAGGCACATAACACAGATAACAACAACAACAACTGAAATATTTTTATGGTGATTTTCAGGGCAAGGTTTTCCCAAGGTGGTTTAACAGAGATAATTAAATTCATACACAGAGTAGAAACATATAAACAGAAAATATCTGAAAGACCGCCTCCTTCCCTATACAGATCCTTTTGGGTGTTAAGATTGGCAGAGGGGGCCCTTTTGGTAGTTCCAGTTTCCTCAGAAGTTTGGAGGGGGGGAGCGGCCTGGAAGGACATTCCCTGTGGCAGCCGCTAAGCTCTGGAACTCCTTCCCCACAGAGGTGTGCCTGGGACCTTCATTATTAGAACAATGTAGCTTTTGCCGTATGCTGAAGATGTACTGTGTTACCCTGGCCTTTGAAATCTGGGATATATAATTTTTAGGACCCATTCTATTCTTCTGATCGTAAATCATTTTAACTGATCTTAATCTTACATTTTTAAATTGTTTTAACCCACCCTGGGATCTTACAGCGAAGGGGAGGTAGGAAATCCAATAACCATTAAAAGAATGCTTCCAAATGCTTCTCTTCCCTAGCCTCAGCTCCTTTCAACTGTATTGCTGCCTTTTGAGAAAATGGTAACTTGACTGCCTGGGGCTACCCCTCTAGCTCTTTGGAGCTTTCCTTACTGCCCTTGGAAATTTGGGCTCTTGTGTGACTTGGGACTTTGTAACGGGCACTGGCCACCTCTGGAGCTCTGATCCACACCTACCGTGGACTGCTTGCCTTTGGCCCTTGGACTGACACCCTGCAGCCCCCCAAACCTAATTGCTTGGGGCTTTTGACTTCACTTGGCCCCAACAGACAGGGATGGCGCCAAAAGTAAGCACAGTTGGGCATCTGCCAAGGGCCCACTTCCCAGCAGAGGGCCCCCGGACAAGAGCTCGCTCTGGACCTGCTCATTCTCTTCATCACTGCAACCTGCTTGCTTGTTCACTTACTTCCTGCTCTGACAACAGTGGTGGTGAGGTGGAGTGCAAGACACCTGCCTGGCAAGCAGGTATGCAACAGCAGTGATGAGGTAGAGCCAGAAAAGCAGCAGCTGGTGGTAACAGCACTGAGGAGGAGGGGTGGGGGAGAAATTTGGTTCAGGTTGCATTCAAAGGCAAACCTAGCTAATGCATACTTTCCTAAAACCAAAATTCATCTATCCTTTGAAATTCACACTTCTCCAAATTTGATGATGCACTTCTTCAACTGAGCAACATGTACAAAAAAATTGTATATTAGGGGGAAATGTGCATTAAAATGCATGTAAGAGTGAAGATGACATTTATTTATTTATTTATTTATTTAATTTATTTAATTTAATTTATATACCGCCCTAAGCCCGAAGGCTCTCTGGGCGGTGTACAAAAAGATTAAAAAACAAGCAATGTATAAATACAATAAATACAATAAATCAAGAAAACAAAACAAACAAACAATAAAAGAACCAAACAACATCCAAAATACAAATAATGATGAAAATGCTATTAAAACACACTTTAAAATGCCTGGGAGTATAAAAAGGTTTTCACCTGGCGCCAAAAAGATAGTAGCGTCGGCACCAGGCACACCTCATCAGGGAGGCTGTTCCACAGTTCGGGGGCCACCACAGAAAAGGCCCTGGTTCTAGTCACCACCCTCCGAGCTTCTCGATGGGATGGCACTCGGAGGAGGGCCTTAGATGTTGAGCGCAGTGTACGGGTAGGTTCATATTGGGAGAGGCGGTCCACCAGGTATTGCGGTCCCATGCCGTGTAGGGCTTTATAGGTCAAAACCAGCACTTTGAATCTAGCCCGGAAACAAACAGGAAGCCAGTGCAGACGGGCCAGAACAGGTGTTATATGAGCGGACCTTCTGGTCCGCGTCAGCAATCTGGCCGCTGCATTCTGGACTAGTTGTAGTTTCCGAACAGTCTTCAAGGGCAGCCCAACGTAGAGCGCATTGCAGTAGTCCAGTCTAGAAGTTACCAGAGCATGAACAACTGAGGCGAGGTTGTCACTGTCCAGATAGGGACGTAGCTGGGCTACCAGGCGAAGATGGTAGAAAGCATTCCGTGCCACCGAGGCCACCTGGGCCTCAAGTGACAAGGAAGGATCAAAAAGAACCCCCAAGCTACGCACCTGTTCCTTCAAGGGGAGTGTAACCCCATCAAGAACAGGATGAACATCCTCCATCTGGGCAGAGAAGGCACTCACCAACAGCGTCTCGGTCTTGTCTGGATTGAGCTTCAGTCTGTTAGCCCATTACATTGGGGAAAACTGCTTGCCAAAAAAAATGTGCATTAGGGTAAATGCGCCCTCAAATGCTGATGAATTTTCGTGTTTTTATTTTAAAAAATTGCAAACGGATGGAGAAACATGGAAAACGCAAGCCTGGAAAAATGAGAAACTCGACAAACTGAAATTGACAGATTTGCTCATCCCTAGTGAAGAAAAAGATGCACTCACTCCCATGGCGGGGTCTTGCCCAAAAGTTGGCATTGCACCCAGAGTGCCCTCCGGCCCTCACCTGCCACCTGCAGCGTGACAGCCGCACTGCTGTAGTTCCGGACTCTGACAAAGCAGGTGAAGCTCCCCTCGTCGGAAATCTGGACGCGCCGCAGCAGGAGAGAGACATTGCCCTTGGGCAGCTGGTCGTAGAAAAGGGCTGTGCGGTTGGTATAGCTACTCCCTTGGTTGGCCAGCTGGTCCTGGCCCTCCGCAAAGCTGTGCACCAGCCGTTTGGTATCCGTCAGCTGCCAGATGAGGCTGAGGTCGTCCAAGCTGAAGTTGGTGTCTGGAGAGAAGGAACAGTGCAAGGTAGCGTCGCAGCCAAAGAGGGCGACCACGGGATCATCAGGGACCACGATTTCCACAGCACCTGGTTGCGAGGTGAGGGGATGCAGAAAAGACACACATCAGGGAGATCTCAGTGTAAAAAAGGAGGCCACACAAATACCAAACCATGGAACAAGGCCCATGCTCTCACACACCCTCCTCTCTTTGCTTGCTTGGCTACATTAGTTACTTCCTGGTTTGTGCAAACCACAGTTAGCTGTTGGATGCAAACCAGGAAACGATGATTTGTACTCGCACAGCAAGCCAGTCGCAAAACAGAACTTGCTATCCTAGCTTGGGAGTGGTGGTAAAGCACTGCCCTGAACAGCCAAGGAGCCCAAGCTCAACTGGCAGGGCTTCATTACTCTTCAGATCCAATCTGCCATTATCGTCCCTTGGGCTTCAACCAATCGTAAGCACACATCCTTAGATTTTATTTTTAAAGAGAGTGAACAGCAACCCCTCTACCCTACATTATTAATTCCATTCGTTCCTCCTCCATACTAATACAGTAAAGGTAAAGGTGTCCCCGCACTTATAGTGCGAGTCGTTTCCGACTCTTAGGGTGACGTCTTGCGACGTTTACTAGGCAGACCGTATATATGGGGTGGGATTGCCAGTTCCTTCTCCGGCCTTTCTTTACCCCCCAGCATATGCCAGGTACTCATTTTACCGACCACAGATGGATGGAAGGCTGAGTGGACCTCGACCCCTTTTACTGGAGATTCGACTTCCTCCTTCCGTTGGAATCGAACTCCAGCCGTGAGCAGAGCTTCAGCTGTGTTACCACCGCTTACCACTCTGTGCCATGGAGGATCGTTACTAATACAGTAATGCCTCAGTAAACGAATCCACCAGGAATGAAGGTCCTTTTAAGGAAGACTTTTTTAAAGATAAAACTAATCAGCTTTGCTTTGCTATGGATAAACTTTCAAGCCTGTGCCTTTGCTTTAAGGTGAAACTGACCAGCCTGTCCCTTTGCTTTGCTATCAATAAACTGCTATGCCTGTGCCTTTGCTTTGCTATGGTGAAATTGACAAGCCTGTGTGTTTGCTTTGCATTAAAGAGGTATCTACCTTTCTCCCAGGGCTGGGGAGGGAAAGATCCAGTACAATTCAGAGGAGGAGAAGGAGGGGGAGTGGTTGGGTGCCGTGTAAGCACCCTTTAAAGCCCCCATTGAAGCTGCCCCCACCATCTATGAGCGCGTGTAGGAACCTATCCCTATTCTTTCTATGTTATTCCTACCTCTGGTACCAAAGTTTCTGTTAAAGAAGTCATGTCTAGGAACACATCTACTTCATTAACTGAGATATTACTGTACCAGCTCTCAAATGTAGGGGGGGTGGAGAGACAGAGGAGGCCCAGGCTCCTTTCTGTGTTGGACCCCTTAGCTCTGGAATGGGAAACTGCAGACCAGGGGGCCAAATGTGGCCCTCCAGGCCTCTGTCTGGCCCTTGTGGCTCTCTGGCTGGCTCTGGGGACTCTCCCCAGCCTGCATCCTTGAGAATTTTTGCCTGGCTTGAATGTGTGCTTATTTATTTATTTATTTGTTAAATTTTTATACCGCCCCACTAGCATAGCTCTCTGGGCGGTGTACAACAGAAAGTATATACAATAAAATCACATAAATCGGTACAAAAACATATATATAAAAATCCACAAATCTAAAACCAAATTGAACATATTAAACTAAAATGCCTGAGCAAAGAGAAAGGTTTTAACTTGGCGCCGAAAAGATAGTAATGTTGGCGCCAAGCACACCTCAACAGGAAGACTATTCCACTTCAACTCCACCTTGCTTGTCTGAGCAGAGGATAGAAAGGATCACATCTAAAAACTAGCCTACTGCATAAAAATAAATTATTAGTATTATTGTTGTTACTACTACTACTACTGCTACAACATTTACATCCCACCTTTCCTCCAAGGTCAAGGTGGCGTACATGGTTCTCCTCCCTCTCCATTTTATCCTCACAACAACCCTGTGAGGTAGATTAGACTGAAAGACTTTGACTGCCCCAAGGTCCCCCAGTAAGCTTCTTGGCTGAGTGGGGATTTGAACCCGGGTTTTCCAAGCTCCAAGTCCAACACCACTACACCATGTTGCCTACCTTCATTGCTCCACCCACTTTTGCTTCTGGCCCCACCCACCACTGGCATGCAGCCCCTGGAAGTGAACATGGGGGGGAAATGATCCCCACCCCACCCCGCCTTAGAAGCCTATGAGGACAACCATAATTTGGCTAAAACTGGGGGGAGTTAGGGGAGGAGCTTGTGGAGTTCATTAAACCCCTTTCTCCCCTCCCCCCTGGGGACCCAAATAATTGAAGCTATTTGTTATGCTGTTAGCTACTTGCATGAATATTGCACTGTAGGGAAAACGCAATTGGGGCAGACGAGGCTTGTACAGAAGTTATTGAGCGACAAGACTAACCTGGAAGATGGCACCACGTACAAAGCCCAGTGCCTCTACTTTTCCCCTGCCCCAAAAGCCCTGCCCCATGCATGGGAAAGTGAATCAAAAACTGCAAATGCATGGCATAGAATTTAAGCATGGGGGGGGGAGAAGATCTCCTAATAGCAGACCAAGGTACGGCAAAAGTGCTTAGCTAAAAGGTGGCTTGGGAGCACAGTACAAGGACTTTAAAAACAGAATCAGCAGAGACAGAGGTGAATCGACTCCACCAAGAATCACTGGGACCAAAAGGAGACTGGTGTCATGGCAGGGCACTGCTGCCCCCTGCTGTCTAGTAGGAGACATTGCAACTTGGTCCCCAGATTGTAGAATCACTTGACTAGGCTTTTTTTTTCTTTTCTGAACCAGTGTGGTGAATAGCCACCCAGGAAAGCAGGCGTGGGGAACCTTTGACCCTCCAGACGTTGTTGAACTACAACCCCCATCAGACCTAGCAAACACAGCCAATGGCTAGGCATGAGGGGAGTGGTAGTTCAGCAACATCTGGAGGGCCAAAGGTTCTCCATATCTGGAGTAAAGCATGAATTACAGGTGTATGGTTAAGGCGCTGGACTACGACCTGGGAGACCAGGGTTCGATTCCCCACACAGCCATGAAGCTCACTGGGTGACTTTGGGCCAGTCACTGCCTCTCAGCCTCAGAGGAAGGCAATGGAAAAACCCCTCTGAATACCGCTTACCGTGAAAACCCTGTTCATAGGGTCACCATAAGTCGGAATCAACTTGAAGGCAGTACATTTAAAGCAACACCACTTTGAATCAATCAGCGGGCCTGACGGCAGCAAGCATAACCTCGAGGATTCTAGCCACCATGCCAGGACCCCTTCACACCTTCAAACATGTGAAGCAGGTTGTAGACGAAGCAGCATTCAGTTGAGATCAGTGTCAACATGTCTCCAAATGGATTATGGTCAGTGCTTGAACAATGGGGGTGGGGGGAAGCTGACCCTTAACTTTTTGAGAGCGCCCCCTTAGCTACTGACTTTAGAAGGACCGTAGAGTGTGGGGGAAGGCCGCAGCTCAGTGGTAGAGCATCTGTTTTGCATGCAGAAGGTCCCATGTTCCATCCCCAGCCTCTCCCTAGTTATACCAACCCGGACCCAGCACTCAACATCGGAGGCCCTTCTTCGTGTGCCCCCTCTGAAGGAGGTCCAGAGAGTGGCAACAGGAGAACAAGCCTTCTCAGTGGTGTCCCCCCATTTGCAGAACAAACTCCCCAGGGAGGTACGCCTGGCGCCTCTTTACTCCTCTTTACGTGCCAGGCAAAAACATTTCTCTTCTCCCAGGCATTTGGTTCTTAACTTTGGAAGGCTTTTAAGGGGCTTCTGTTGTGTAGCCTTCCTAAGGAGGGCTGCTCTGCCATCTTGTGTACTGTTTTTGTTTTTAGCTTTTTGTATATTTTTAATCTTTCGCTTACTCTTTAATTTTAATTTTTAATTAACTGTAAGTTGCTTCGAGTGTGCAAATGTATTATTATTTAATAAATAGTAACAAGAATCTCCAGGTAGGGTTGGAAGAGACTCCTGCCTGAAACCTTGGAGAGCTGCTGCCAGTCAGTGAAGACAATACTGAGCTAGATGGACCAACAGTCTGACTCAGTATAAGGAAGCTTCCTATGTAGACTACTGGAGGACCACGATTAAAACCGGGAGGACGTGGAGTCTGCCAATTTCATTAATGCCACTACCCAGCCCTTCCCCCAGCCCAAAATAACCCAAGCACTGTGCAACAGCCTGACCCTATGGTTGGTCACGCAAGTGTTCCCAGATATTATTGGACACCAGCTCCCAGCAGCCCCAGCCGCCACATCTAATGCCCAGGGATGATGGAAGTTGCAGTCCAACAACATCTGGTGCCAGCTTAAGGGAGGCTGTTCTGCTCCAACGGGCTCTCCAAAGTGGGAAGCAGAGGGAGCCTTTGATGCAGGGATGGGGAACTAGTGGCCCTCCAGAGGTTGTTGGACTCCCAGTTCCCATCAGCCCTAGCCAGCATGGCCAAAAGTAAAGGATGATGGGAATTGAAGTCTACAACATTTGGGGGGGGCGCCATGTTGGCTATCTAGGATCTCCAGCTTATTAGACGAGAACATATGTTCTTCTTCTTTGTTTCTAAGGAAATAATCAAGGCAGCCCACATGGCCAGCATTCAGGGATGATGGAAGTTCTTCTCCAACAACATCCAGGGACCCAAGATTGGGAGAGGCTGCACTAAGGTGCTCCACATTTTTTCTTGTAAAGATGGGAAACGAAGAGAGAGTGCATTTATGCTACAAAATGTATACTGGTTCTATACCTGTTAACACTACCATGGCTGCCCACCCACCCCCATAATACTAAGAATTAAAAGTTTGGTGCAGGTGCAGAAGAAATTACTCAAACCTGTATGTCTGCGGTATGGCAGAGGTCCCGAGAAAAACCAAAACAGGAAGAGCAGAGACGAAAGAGAGAACACAGGGAAGCTGCCTTATCCTGAGTCAAGCCATTGGTCCATCAAGCTCAGTGTTTCAGTATTACCAACACTGACTGGCAGCAGCTTTCCAGGGTTTCAGACAAGGTGCTCTACCGAGCCCCACCTGGAGATGCCGAGGATTGAACTTGGGACCTCCTGTACGCAAAGCAGATGCGCTGCCACTCAGCTGTGGCCCTTCCCTACATATATATCCCTTGAAACAACCTCACTTTTAGACAAGAGGTCAAAAGAGCCTAGAGAGCTGCCAACTGCCTGGCTCCTGGTGTTCCAGCTGAGGTTGCCTCTGCCTCCCTCAAGAGACACCACAGCTGGCAGCATCCTGAGATGAGGAGAAACCTCGTTTTCAGAGAATTTCCCCCCTTTGTAGCTTGTTTGGTTTACTATCGTTTTAAATGGATGCTTTCGCGTTTTAATATTGCCTTGTGTGATCCACTTTTGAGGTTCGCCTTTAAAATGGCATGTAAGTATCTGCAGTAAATGAATTAACTTTCCTAGTTGCCATGGGTGACCAGATACTCCATACAGGCGAACGAGAGAGCTGGCAGGAGAGGGATAGACTGCTCCAGCCCTCCGCCAAAAACCCATGTGGTTTCTGTGCCAGCTGAAGACGACAGAAAGCCCCCTTTTATGCGACCAGCAGGAAAACACAGAGAGCTGGCCAAATCATTGTGGCAGAAGGATTTTTTTTTTTAAACTACCTTACCAAGAGGCTAGAAGTCTGTGTTTCCATGTGAGCCACAGAGGATGCAGGGTGGGTCCTGAGTCCTAAAAGGATTGGTTCTTTCTTCCAATAGACTGCCCTACTTTTTTAAAAAAAGACGTCTTGTTTTTAAGATGTCTTTTAAGAGGTTTTAGTGTTTTATCACTTGTTTGCCACCCTGGGCTCCTTCCAGGTGGATGGGCGGGATATAAATTTAATTAATTAATTCATCATCATCATCTTCATCATCTTTGGGAATGGTCTTACCAGCCCTGAAATGCAAAGCATTATGAAGTTGCTACATGAAACCTTCTCAAAGAGTTTCAACTACGCCGTGGAGTAATTTTATTTTGGGGCACACATTTTGGTATCAGACTCATTGTTTTTATAACTGTGAATAACTCAGATATGCACATGAACATATTCTCTTTTAAATGCCTTTTAGGAAAAGTGGCAACCCCCTCCCCACACACAGAGACGTGTAGGGCGAGTTGGCCCTTGAGCTCTCTAGAAATAAAGGGCTGAAATTCTGCACTAAAAACCTAAGAGGAGCCCGGCTGAATCAGGCCAAAGTGCCCTTCTAGTCCAGCATCCTGTTGTCACAATGGCCAACCAGACGCCGCTGGGAAGCACGAAAGCAGGACCCGAGCACAGCGGCACTCTCCCCACTTGCGCTCCCCAGCAACTGACACGCAGAAGCAACTTCATCCATTGCCAGAGAACATCTGTGGCCATCATGACTAGTAGCCAACAGCAGCCTTATCTGCCATGAATTTGTCTGATCTCCTCTTACAGCCACCCAAGTTGGGGGCTGTCAGTGCATCTTGTGGTGGTGAAATCCACAGCTTAACTGTGTGCTGTGTGACCCAAAGTGGAAGCGTGTTCTCCTGCAAAATCGCAGCAATGTCAGAAGCAACCGCTCCTGCACACACACCCTGAATATGGAAGTATTGCTTTACGAGGCAGTGAGAGTTTTAGCTGAAGTTACAGGAAATCATCTCAGTTCCCCTGGTGTCCAGGGTGAGAGTAAAGAAACACAGGTGTGTGAATGCCCGTAGTGCCTATTATTGAATATCTGTAAGACTAGGTGTCATTTTTTAAATTAATCAATCCAGAGTTTGACTCAAGCTGCATTGAGTTACTACATACTGGAAAAAAAAACCTAGAGTTTCCCCCATCAGACACTAGATGTCACCCTTGGTCTGATTTTATCTGTCCTGGCATTCCAAAAGGAATGCGGGCTGTGCATTATCTGAACATTATGAAGGAAAATCACAGGGGATAGTTCTCTGTCTGAGGATTGAAGCTGGCCTCATTACTGCAGAGAAGGGGGGGGAGTATGCCAGACAAGATCAGCCTGAAAAGACCTTCTCTCCATCCCACCAGTTAAAACAGCCAGACTGGTGAGGACTAGGGAGAGGGCTTTTTCAATTGTGGCCCCCACCCTGTGGAACTCCCTCCCTAATGATCTCCGCCTTGCCCCCTCTATAATGAGTTTCTGCCGGGCCGTGAAGACCTGGCTCTTTAGGCAGGCTTTTGGCGTGGGCTAGGTTTTACTATTATTGCTTCAGATTTTTAGTGTTTATGTATTTGTACGTTTTATTTTGTACGTCGCCCAGAGTGGCTGGATAACCAGCCAGATGGGCGATTAATAAATTTAATAATAATAATAATAATTAGAGATGTGAAGGTGCAGGAAAAAACTAGAAAGGTTTGGGGGGGAAATGTTTTTTTTCTGCCCCCCCCAAAAAAAATCAGGAAAAAACTGGAAAAAAACCTGTTCCTCTGAAAATTCGGGGGGGGGGTTGCTGGGCCTTCACATCTCTATTTACAAATTCTTGTTTTTTTTGTGTATACCCCGAACAGAGCTTCAGATTTGCAGACAACCTGGCTTCGCCATACACTAAACTGATACCTGACAGATTCAGAAGACAGATAGGAGGTTTATCCTCCTGCCCCATTATTGGAGACGTATTGCTAAGAATGAATCGCAAGAGGATCCAGGATGGGTTGAACAACTCAATTCAATTTGGTTCACCTCCCCGGTACGTAGAATAACCTTTATTCTCTGCACACTGATGGCTCAAAAACAACAACTTCCCCCACCAACAGCACAGAGACCAGGAAGGCTGGCTATACGGGGAGAGAAGCTTAGGCCATGATCCTGAACTAGATGGGCGACTGGCCTGATCCGGCAGGGTTCTTCTATGTTCTAGGGACAGACAATAGATGTCTCTCTTGTACAAGATGTAGACTGCAATCCTATGCCCACTTACCTGGGAGTCAGACCCATCAAACTCAGTGGGGCTTACTTCTAAGTAGGGATGGGCAAAATCTGTCCGTCTTGGCTTCTCTCTGTTTCACATTCATGGAGAATAAGGCTACCAATAGCTGCTTCGCCTCCATGGTTGGAGGCAGTACATTTCTGAATACCAGTTGCTGGAAACCGCAGGACAGGAGAGGGCTCTTGCACTCAGGTCCTGCTTGTGGGCTTCCCATAGGGATCTGGCTGGCCATGGTGAAGACGGGATGCTGGACTAGATGGCCCGCCGGCCTGATCCAGCAGGGCTCTTCTTATGTTCTTAGTGCAGAATTTCAGCCCCTTATTTTTAAAAAACACAAAAACCAACGCACACTACGGATCTCTGTGGGGGGGGGGGGTTGCTACTTTTCCTAAAGGGAATTTAAAAGAAAGTATGTTCATGTGCATACCTAAGTTGTTCACATTTATGAACACATGAGGCACTTATACCAAGTGAGATTATCGGTCCATCTAGCCCAGACTCTTGTTATGTTCTTATATTAGGCTCCATCCCCAGCATGTCCACACAGGGCTATGAAACCTTGGACTGCTGCTTGCCAGTCAGTGTCACCAATACTGAGCTGGACAGACCAATCGTTTGACTTGGCAGAAGTCAGATTTCTATATTCCTAATGGTCTGGGAAGGGCTTCCGAGCTCAGGGGCAGAGCACATGCTTGCTGTCCGAAAGGTCCCAGATTCAATCTGCACCGTCTCCAGGCAGGGTTAGGAAAGACTCCTGTCTGAAACCCAGGATAGCCGCTACCAGTCAACAGAGACGAAGGGTGGGGAATTGCTTCCCCATAGGCTAGAAGCAGACCAGAGTGTCCCTTCTCTAAAGCCACTAGGCTTGAAGGTAGCCTTCTATGGAAGCCAGAAGGTGGCTTTTCCCAGAGTTCCCTGGGATGAGGGACTGGCTGATAAGCCACTCTGGGAATTGCAGTTCTGTGAAGGGAATGGGGCTCTCTTAACAGCACCCCTTCACAAACTACAGTTCCCAGGATTCTTTGGGGGAAAGCCAAAGATGGCTTTTAGAGTTGTAAGATACCACTTTAAATGTATAGTGCCGATGCGGCCTTAATGGTCAAAACAGATCTGTAATCGATTGTTCCATAGCAATATTGTTCATTGTCTTATTTCACAGAATCACAGAATAACAGAGTTCAACCTCCTGCAGGAATCTGACTTAAAGCATACCCGACGGGGACTGCCCAGCTGCCTCTTGAACGCCTCCAATGTTGGGGAGCCCACCACCTCCTTTAAGTCATTGGTTGCATATTTGTAGAATAAAAAAGCTCAATGCACAATATGTTTGTTCCTAGGAGTACATTACAAGTATATTTTCATATTTGTGGGTCGTATTGCTGATTGTGTCTGATTCAGTATAAGGCAGCCTCCCCTGTTCCCAAACCCAGGCATCGCACTTTTCAGGCACCCCAAATGGCCACTGGGGATTTCTAAGTGCTTGCTGAGCAGCAGGGAAACTTAAGGAGGACCCATCTTGAATAACAGTGTATTCCTTGGCAAGTCTGAAGTGTATCATAAGGGACTATCACTGGCCTATAGCATTAGAAAAATGAGCCAGGGGGCTCCTAGCTCCACCGCTGAATTAAAGCAGGATTTTCTAAACATTCCTAAAAAGATCCAAGTTTTGTTCAACTCAGAGGTGCAGAACCTTTTCCCCTCGAGAGGGCCGCATTCATTTCTGGGCAAGCTCCCAGGGGCCACATGCCAGTAGTGGGCAGGGCCAGAGGCAAAAGTGGGTGGAGCAAGAAACGTAACTGTTACATTTGCACCACAGGCTAGTTTCTACACACCCCTCTCCATCCGCCATCCAGACAAGCAAGCAGCATTGTCAGAGTTCAAGAACACATGACAACCAGGCAAGCGCACGGGACCAATGAGGAGTGTGGCCTGAGGGGACTTCAGAGGGCCAGACAGAGAGGCCTGCAGGGCCACATATGGTCCCCGAGGCTGAGGTCCCCCACCCCTGATTTGACATATGAAACTATTTTATACAAAATCTGACTATTGAGCCACATAGCTTAGTACTGTTTTCTCTGACTGGCAGCCATTCTCAGACTGGGTCTCTCTCACCAGTGGCCACCTGTGGGGTTAAACCTAAGACTAAAAAGAGAGGGGGGCAGTCAGGCAATTTTCCTTCCCCTCTCTTCCAGCCTGCAAAATCATATTGAAACACATCTCAAGGTTGGAGTTCCGCTTGGAAAAGTGGGAGATCCCACAGGGCATTCCTGCTACTTACCAGCCAGAGTTGACAGCAGGAGACCTCCAATCCACAGAGGGAAGCGCATCTTCCTTGCAAAGTCGATTCCCTGAAAGGCAAGAGATGCAGCAGAGGGGTTGGGATGCAAGTCCGAGAAGGCAAACTTTCCCCCTTCCGAGGGGAAAAATATATATATAGCACGGGAACAGGAGCGCCAACTCCCAAAAGCAGATTCAGTCTCTGGCTTAGTCACCTCCCTTTGAAAACCCGAGGATGCTTCCAGAGGTTAAAAGCAGGGAAGAAGAACCTGTGGCCCTCTGGATGCAGTTGGACTCCAACTCCCATCAGCCTTAGTCAACATGGCCCAATGGTCAGGGATGATGGGAGTTGTAGTCCACCAGCATCTGGAGGGCCACAACTTCACCACTCCCTGGGTGTTTTCCTTTTAATGCATACGTTAAAGCTCTTCCATCTACCCTTTGCTCCTCCTGCTCCATCACCTGCAGTCATCTGGAGGTCTCCTGCTCCCTGACCTCAAAAGGCTTGGCCCTTTTGACTTCCGGGAATGGTTGCTTTGCCTGTGCTGCCTCTGAGTCAAGCTCTCGTCTCAGAAGAAGCTTTTTCAGCTTTAAAATCAGGTCAAAACGTTCTTTTTGACTGGTAAAGATTTTCTCCCGGACAGGGAGAAACGTAGAGATTAACCACAAAGCCTGTTTTTGTGGGGAGGACTGGATTTCATTTATTTATGAGAGAAGGTTCAAACTGCAATGCCGGACGGACTTTCATCAAGCTCTAGCTGATTACAGCGACACGTTTATCTTTTCTTCAAAGAAAAACGGACTATAACAGGCAGATAAGCATCCTTCTTTCTATTTTCCTTTTTCACTTGGTTTAAATTGTTGCAGCAAAAAAGAGATTTGTCAATGAATCAGCTGTGAAGAACTTCTGGGTGAGTTATGGCTTTTCTCTTTCACTCACGAAATTAAGGAGGAAAGAAATCGTAAAAGCTTATATTTGTTTTTATTGCAAAAAGCTGTCCTGGAGGTGCATTCTAAAGATACCAACGGAAGAGGGATTTCTATTTCGAGGAGGGGAAAAAATTTTTTATTTTTTTTTTAGTCTATTTCATTTTGACGAATCTGCTTGTTCATGACGCCACTAATTATTTTGATGTTGGGAACTAAGTTTGTTTTGTATTCCTGAACACATAAAAGATAAGGCAGGCTGTATTGTCTACACTGATGTCAGCAAGCCTGTAATATTAACCCAATTGTGGCTGAAATAATTTTTGTTTCTGTGGTTTTAAGAATGACAACCAGGAAAGTGATTGAGACCATGGAAGAAATTATGTTTCAGAAAATAATGGATGAGATTGAGATAACGAAACAAACCCTGAGACAGGGTAGACAGGAGATGAAAATTGAATTTAACAAAATGACGCAGGAGCTTAAAGAAATAGGAGATTCTGTGAGAGAGGTGTTTGATGAGATTAGAGATGAGAAAAGAAAAATTAAAGGGAAGCTACAAGCCCTGGAGATTGGAACAAATGTGAAATTGAAAAAAGATTTGGAGTTTATGGATGTTAGAAATAAAGTTTACTGTTTGGAATTCAACGTTGTATCTGAAGAAATTAATGAAGATTTTGGTGGTAAAGTTATCAATGTCTTGGATAATTTTCTGGACTGGAATGATGTGATGGAGCTTGACATAGAAAAAATCTATGGAGTTGGCTACAGATATGTGACAGTGGAGAAACTCTTAAGAGATGAGCCAGTGCATTTTGTAAAAAAGAAGAACAGAGATATGACTTTGCAGCAATATTTCAGCAACATATTCAGAATTCTTGACTGGAATGATGTGATGGGGCTTGACATAGAAAAAATTTATGGAATTAACTACAAATATGTGACAATGGAAAAACTTTTAAGAGATGAGCCAGTGCATTTTGTAAAAAAGAAGAGCAGAGATGTGACTTTACAACAATATTTCAGCAACATATTCAGAATTGATGGCAAGGACATATTTGTGATGGGGGAAATTCCCATCAGACTCTTGTTATATGACTATGGCTATGACAGCAAGATCATCATGGGATACTGATAATGGATGAATGGATACTGAAACCACTGGATTTAACAGGACTATTGAAGATGGAAGATGGAATTAATATTGATAATGGAAGAATGGTTATGGAAATTATTGGACCTAACAGATTTGACGAGATGGATTAATCAATATGTTTATTTGGACTATGGCTATGACAACAAGATTATTATGGGATACTGATAATGGAAGAATGGCTACTGAAATTACTGGACTTAACAGGATTATTGAAGATGGAATTAATACAGATAATGGAAGAATGGCTATTGAAATTATTGGGCCTAACAGATTTGAATCAGATGGATTAAGCGATATGTTTATTTGGAGAAAAATTGAAAGATATATCTCTCAAGGAATTGAAACCTCTCTTTGACTTTTTGTGGAAAGAATAAAGTAATGTTTATGAGATTTGATGATTAATTAAGATAACTACTGGAGGAAAGTGATTTTATAATATAATTTTAGAGACAGGATTGTTATATACTGTAGACCTATAACTGATCTGCGACAAATCGGAAGTCAACATTTTATTTTATTGTTTAATTGTTTTTGTTTTGTTTTGTTTTTTGTCTTTGAAAATTTGAATAAAAATTAATGATAAAAAAAAAGGCTTGGCCCTTTTGCCCTTGCTGCGCCTTATGCTTCAACCTGCCTCCCAAATCACCTGCGCAATGCCACCACGTTCTCCCTTCCACCCAATCTTACCTTGTCTATCAAGCCTTTGGCACAACCCTCTAGATCCCTTGGTCTTAAGGTGTAACTCCCATAATAATCCTCTTGCCCAGGTTATCCATCTGCTCTCTCCTGCCCTTTCACGTTTTATACTGCATGCGTTTTGGGGCTGGGACTTAACCTCTTGTACTCTGTAAAGCAGGGATGGGAAACCGGTGGCCCTCCAGGTGATGTTGGACTCCAACTCCCATCAGCTCCAGCCAGCAAAGCCAATGGCCAGGGATGGTGGGAGTTATAAACCCCAGCCCTGTTGCAAAGCGGCGTGCACATGGATAGCACATATTTAAAGCTCTTCCATATACCCTGCATGTAACTCTTGCTCCTCTAACTCCACCCCCTTCAGCCATCTATATAACACAAGGACACCAAAATGAAGTAACGCATACAATGGACACCTGGCCACTTCTGTCCTCATGCTCACTGGCTCTGTCAGCGATCGCCAAAAAGCTGGCAAGACACAGCTTCCTGTTGTTGTCGTTGTCATTAGTATGCTTATTGATTAACTAATTTATATCCTGCTTACTGTCAAAATAGGCTTCTAAGCAGTTTACAAAGTATAAAAACGAGTTGCACAAACATCACAATATAAACACCCATCATTAAAATACACAATAAAACAGTCCCTTTACAGAAGCGTCCTTTGCAAATTGCACAACTCAGGGGATATCCTGGAGCAGGTGGAGACTTGGCACAGAAGTTATTGTGGCACAAATGAATCTCTGCACAATTTGGATACTTCCTCAGCAGCCACAATATCCTGCCCCCCTAAAAAAAAACCCACAGCAAATGGGAGGAAGATCATCTCAGCTGCAGCTACTTCCTGAGCTGGGATTCCCTTCCATCCTTTCTGGTCTCCAAGCAGCTACAACAGTAGGATGCTTGCAGCTGCTTACAAAAAGAATTTGTAACAACAGCTGGGCATTAAAGCACTGTTAACATCAATCATAATCTTTAAGCAGTGGTTGGTGGTGGCTCCATGTCAGGGGGGCAGTGGAATCTGAGTTTTAGTCCTAGGTTCCTGGTGTCCTCCAGATGTTTTGGAGCATATTGGCCAGGGCTGGTGGGAGATGTAGTTGTAAGTCCAGTAAAATCTGAGAGGGTGGAGGGTCGGGGAAGACTGATGTACAGGATCGCAGCCTCAGGTTCTTCACCCTGAAGAGTGAAGACACTGTTGGACTATTCATATAACAAAACATATATACCGCTTACTAGAACAGAAGAACTCCAAGCTGCTTACAAGACAATCTAAAATATTAATTGAAAAATCCAATTTAAAAACAAAACCCAACATGAACAAGAAGTTACATAAAAAGAAGTTGAAATATAAAATAACACAGAGCTAGTGTGACAAAGCGGTGAGAGTGTTGGACTAGGACGTGGGAGACGAAGGTTCAAATACCCACTCGGCCATGAAGCTCACCGGGTGACATTGGGCCAGTCACAGGGTCTCAGCCTAGCCTACCTCACAGGGTTGTTGTGATCAAATGGGGAGGGGCAGAACCATGTACGCCACCTTGAGCTCTTTGGGGAAAAGGTTTATTACATATTAATGTAATAAATAAATAAATAAATAAATAAAAGCAGTCATTTAAAACATTCATACCTACTAAAATCACATGTCAAAATTAGAGACTTGGGTAGGGTTGCTGGACTATAACTCCCATCATTCATAACCACTGATCATCCTGGCTGGGGCTGATGGGAATTGTAGTCCAACAACGTTGGTTACCCGTCTTGATTCTTTTTAATATGACGGCATGCTGACTCAATCACAGACCAGCAACCACACAAATCCTGCCACCGCACTTCCACAGCAGGATGATGCTGTCTCTTTTCTGTAACGCTTCAGGGCACTCACATATCTGAAAACACACAGTCAAGTGTGTGTGCCCACAAATGACCTTCAAGTGTTATAGAAGAGGCAATGTCAACCGGCAGCGGAAATGCAGTCACTCCATATTATAGCAATTTGGCTTAATTTATTTGCTTTAGCCCAGGGCCACAAGATACAGCTAAAAGTTGGACAAAGAATACATACAGCAACAGAAACCTTAATGAAAGGTTTTTCCAATACAGAAAAACCCAAGTGCAGGGTTGGTTCAGAAGACAAATCAACGGTACGGCTTTCATTAAATGTCTGTGCCAGAAACAGAGTCAAGGAAGCGGCTGACTCAGTAGCAATTTGTTGTTATTAAGAAAAAAAAACATAAATCATTAATTTACTTGCTAATGCAAACCAGTAATCACAATCTTGCAATAGCACAAGGACTGACTGTTAAACCACTCTGGGAACTGTAGCTCTGTGAGGGGAACAGGGGTCTCCTAACAACTCTCAGCACCCTTCACAAACAACAGTTGCCAAGATTCTTGGGGGGAAGCCATGGCTGTTTAAAGTGGTATGATACTGCTTGAAATGTACGGTGCAGATGTGGGTAGAGTGTCCAGCCTGCAAGTCAAAAGCTTGGCTTAGATGTCCCAGCATGTCCAGTAAGATCCATTAGACATCCTACAAAGAACAAGCCATCAAAAAAGACTAGCTTGGTTCTGGGCAGTGCCGTTTCCCCACCCATTCCTGGTACTCTAATTATCATTCCCATTGTGGTAGGCTTATTTATTTTTACACATACCCTGGAACTATCTATTTATAAAAGCTTGCCTGTGTTTATATTTTTAGCCTTATGATGCCTCCTCCTCCTCGGGTTCTCCTGGTTTCGCCTTTCCTCGCCAACACACCCCTGTAATTGTCAAGTCTAAAATACTTGCAGCCAACTTGATGACATCATCTCCATGCCCCTACAGCGCCAGCTGTGCAACACTACAAAAAGAAAAGGTCAAAGACCAAGATGCTGGAGAGTGGGAACTTTTATTTTTTATAAAACCCAATGCGTTTCAGCCTGTTATCTACAGGCTTTCATCAGGGGATAATGGCTTGTAAGATTAAAAGACGAGCAAATCACTTTCTGTACTGTACCAATATAGCAAATCGCTTTCTGTACTGTACCAATATTGGTACAGTACAGAAAGCGATTTGCTCGTCTTTTAATCTTACAAGCTATTATCCCCTGATGAAGGCCTGTAGATAACAGGCTGAAACGCGTTGGGTTTTATCAAAAATAAAAGTTCCCACTCTCCAGCATCTTGGTCTTTGACCTTCTCTTTTTGATTGCCCATTTGGATGCTAGCCACCCAGTTTATGCTACACTACAGACAACACAAGCAGGCATCATGAGGCTACGGCAAGGACAGCAAACTCTCCTAGAAGCAGTGCCTTTTTGGTGTGACAATACTCACTGGAGTATGTAGCACCATTACCTTTTTTTTCCTGCCCATGGCAACCATTTTGTGCTGGCACCCACAGCCCTTATATTTTGTACCGGCATCTCTCTCTCTCTTTATTTATCTATTTATTTATTTATTAATTTCTATCCTGCCCTTCCTCCCAGTAGGATCCCAGGGCAGCAAGTAGGAGCACTGCCTAGAACTATTCAAGAAAAAGGGTGTGATGAACAATTCTATGCAAGTTTGTCCACTTATAACAATATAGTGTATTATCTAACTCCAGCAGAGGCTGATGGCTCTGTGTCAGTGAGACAGTGGAATCCACTCCAAGGTTTAGTCCAAACTTTCAGTTTCAGCAACTTGGACAGCTCCTTGAAAGTTTACACTAAACCCAGAAGTAGATTCCCCTGTCCCACTGACATGGAGCCACCAGCCGCCACTGCCTAACACCAAGACCTGTTAATTTAAATATATATATATATGTAAAACCAGGCCAGTTCAAATTCAACACTGGAGCTATCAGATTTGTGGCTATCATGGAATAGAGCTGCCTTCAGATGACTGAAGCATTCTCCTCCAATGCCTGGTTTTCAGATGCCCTGCTTCTGCGTTCAGCTCACAGGTATGGAGAACACATGAACAGGGCCATGCCTGCCTGCCTGCCTCTCCCTGGAGTCTGCATGTACAATTCAAGTGTCTGAATAGAGGAAGCCTCACCCATACTTACAGGATTCCACGCGATCTGGAACTACAAGCCATCGAGGTTCCTGATCACATGGAAATCTGTACATCAGCGGTGAGGAACATGAAGCCCAGAGGCCGACAGCAGCCCTTTGGCCTTTCTATCTGACCCTGAGAACTCTCCCCAGGTCACCTGAACGAAGGAAGCCTTCACACATATGGAATTGTGAATGTCTGGGGTTCCTGATCACATGGAAACCTGTACATCCAGAGTGGGGAACCTCAAGCCCACAGGTCAAATGTGCCCCTCCAAACTGTCCACAGGCCACATGCCTCACTGCCCCTGCTTCACACCCTATGTTTTTGCCTGGCTGGAATGCAGCCTTGAACTCTGATCATGCCCCATGCTTGCCTGAATGAAGAATAAGATAGGGGTACATGAATGTGTGTAGAAACTAGCCTACCAAACAAAGGTAAAATTTGCATCCCCTGCTCCGCCCACTTTTGCCTCTGGCTCCACCCAGCATTGGCATGTGACGCAGAAGAAGTCAGAAAGGGGTTCCCCATCCCTGATGTGCAAGCAAAGGCACCCTCCCAACTTACATGTATAAACTATAGACAGAACACATACACAAAGCACTGAACAAGGATGGAGAGACTATGGGCCTCTAGATCAAGGGTTCTTAATCTGTGCTCCATAGACCCCAGGGGTCCATGGATGGGCTTCAGGGGTCCGTGAACTGGGTGCAAAAAAGGAAAATCAATTTCCAATGCAATAAAATCAATTCTATGCAAAATAATTTGTGTTATGTATTTATGTGCATTTTTCTGGGATGGGGCTCCACAGCTTTCATGAGATTCTCAAAGGGGCCCATGATCCAGAAAAGGTTAGGAACCACTGCTCTGATGCTGTTGGATTCCAGCTCTCATAATCCCTGACTGTTGTCCATGCTGGCCAAAGCTGATGGGAGCTGGGAGCCCAACATCACCACCTTGGCCACCTCTGGACGAGTGTTTGGTCCAATACTGAGCAGATACAAATCCCCCCTCAGGTCACAAAGTTCACTTGGTTCAACTGCTATTTCATAGCCTAGCCAATCTTACAGGGCTATTGTGAGGAGCAAAATGGAGGGCTGGGTCGGAAATCATCATCTTCCTTGGAGGAAAAGCAAAGAAAATCCAACAAATTATAGGTTAATTAAAATTATAACTAGAGGAGGGGGAAATATGCATCTGTTCAAGGTTATCAAAGGACACAATACATGTGTTTTGCAATCTGTGAAACACTTCATTTTAAAATAAAGTTAAACTATTAGAGAAAACTTGAGATGCTTGTTTGGAGATTATTTCCTCCTGCAGGGAAGAGATCAGGACTCCGACTCATGCAGTCTGTTTCCTAGCCAAACAGGAAATCCTGTGGTTATGTTAATGTGGAATCTCCTCTGCTCTTTCAAGAGTAAACTTTTAAAGAGGGGTTAATTTCCCAGGCTCAGGGGAGATGCCAGAAGGTCAGTCAGCATAGACAGTACTGAGCTACATGGATCAATGGTCTGACTCAGTAAAAGGTGAGATGATACAAATTTGCAGATGAAACAAAAATGGGAGACATAGCTAATACCCTGGAAGGCAGAAACAAAATTCAACATGATCTTGACAGGCTGGAGCATTCAGCTGAAAAAAAAAACAGAATAAAATTTAACAGGGACACGTGCAAGTTCTACACATGGGAAAAAGAAACCAAATGCAGTTATATGCTGGGGGATACTTGGCTCAGCAATGCTACATGTGAGAAGGATCTTGGAATTGTTATTGATCAAGCTGAACATGAGCCAACAGTGCAATGTAGCTGCAAAAAAGGCAAATGCTATTTTAGGTTGCATTAACAGAGGTTTCCAAATCATGTGAAGTACTAGTTCTCCTCTATTTGGCACTGTTTAGGCCTCATGTTGAGTACTGAATCAAGTTCCAGACATTGCACTTTAAGAAGGATGCAGAGAAACTGGAGCAAGTTCAGAGGAGGGCAAAAAGGATGATCAGGGGACTGGAAGCAAAGCTCTATGGGATGCTGAAAAAACTGCCTTGAGAAGAGAAAATTGAAGGGAGATATGATAGCACTCTTCAAGTACTTGAAAGGCTGTTCACACAGAGGAGGGCCAGGATCTCTTCTTGATCATCTCAGAGTGCAGAACACGGAATAATGGGCTCAAGTTATGGGAAGCCAGGTTTTGGCTGAACATCACAAAAAACTTCCTAACTGTTAAGAGCGGTCCGATAGTGGAACCAATGACCTAGGGAGGAGGTGAGCTCTCCAGCATTGGAGGCCTTCAAGAGGCAGCTGGACAGCCACCTGTCGGGGATGCTTTAAGTTGGATTCCTGCACTGAGCAGGGGGTTGGACTCGATGGCCTCATAGGCCCCTTCCAGCTCTACTATTCTATGATTCTATAAGACAGCTTCTTATGTTCCCATATGTAAGTAGCTGCAGGCAATTGGCTTAGACCAGTGGTTCCCAACCTGGGGGCTGGGACCCCCAGGGGGGCCGCGAACAGTAAAGAAATGAATTATTTATTATTATTTTTTTAAAGTCTTCACTCCCTCGACACTGTCTGCTTTCCGCTGCTGCTGCTGCTGCCACCTCCCCCTTGCTCCAAACGAGAGGGGAGGCCTTTTGATGAAGCTCCAGAGCATCTTTCAGGCATACTAAGGGCAGGCATCTGCCTATAAAATACATGGCAGATGCCAAAGGAGGCTGAGGGTGGAGCTACCAGGAAGAAGAGGGGATTACTATCACTGATTCCTGTCTCCTTGCACTGCCGCTACTGGCAACGCCCTTACTTAGAATGAGAGGAGAGGGGGTTTTGTGAAGCAAAAAGAAGCAAGCCTGCAAAGAAAGGCTGCTTTCCCCCTTCCTTCTTGGCAGCCAGCCTGCCTCCTTGGGGGGAGGGGGTCACAATTTTTTTTCAGCTTATAAAGGGGGTCCCATGCTCATAAAGGTTGGGAACCACTGGCTTAGACTCATGGGAACGGACAAGGAAATGGAACGTGTGATTCGAGGCCTATTCTTGATCTCTCCCCAGGGACAATTTGGGGTAGGAGGAGCAGGGAACAGAAGAAAAGGGAGAGAAATTATGTCCAGTCTATAAAATTCCAAGGAATCATCAAGGGTTTGTCCAAGTCTGATCATTTATAGCCTCATGGTTTTCAAGAGCTACTCTGAGGCTAGGAGGTGACACGTGGAGCCCTAAAGAAGGACAAAAACAGCATGGGTGGGCGGGTGAAGACTTTGATCGGGGGGGAAATCAGCTGGTAGGGAAAGGGTTAAAGGACTCAGGACTTCTCCAAGCTGCTCAGAAAACTTCAGTGACCAAAGGTTGTCCATACTTGCAAACGTGTCAGGAATGATTTCCATTAAGAAAGATTCCTTCATTATGAGTCCGATGAGTAAACCCGCACCTCGAATCTCAGGTGGGGGAAGGACAGCAGAAAAACAGCTGCTCCGGCTGGGAACGGGTAAAGCACTCCTCCCCTTGGAACTCCTCCTCTCAAAATTGCAGCCTCCAAAGGCAGCTTTTCATTTAAAATGAGCCCACTGGGACTTCATTACATTCATTTGTGGGTAGCATGCAGGCTTCCCCTATGCGAATAAAGCAGCTATTACTCTTGATTAGTGTACCCATTGCCCAAAGCACTATTTAAATCCCTGGATAACAGATCCACAAAATATCGTGGGCAGAGGAGGGGAGAAAAGGCTCGTGTCACAAGCTTAATCACTGGTTTCCATTGTGGGAAGAGGCATACTAACTCAGTGGAACAGCACATGCTTTGCTTGCAAAAGGTCCCTGGTTGGATACCCAGCATCTCCAGGCAGGGCTGAGAAAACCTCCCTGCCTAAACCTTGGAGAGCCACTGTAGGCAGGGACTGAATCAGGATAGACCAGGGATTCCCAAACTGCTGTCCATAGATCATCAGCAGTCTGAGAATTTCATTCACATGGTCCATGGAGTGTCTATGGATTTGCAGCTAAAGACAGGAGAAGGCACATCCATCACTTTAAACATTCATATTGATTTTTAATTGTATATTGATTGCTTCTTTTATTTCTTTGTATGGAATTCTATGGAATTCAAATTGTACTACAATAAAATACCATATATAAGAAGCAGGGCTGGCACCAGATGTGACTGGGCCGTTGGGTGCCAGCCTGCCCCAGGGCCCCTGGCTCCTAGCCCCCCCCCCCCAACAGACCATGCGGGACCACTCCACCTATCTCTTCTCTCTTTCTATGAATGCCCAGCATGCTGGCTGCACAGGTTGCTGCCATCAACCAGGATGATGGCAGAGGCTTCTCTAAGGGGCAGATACCCCCACCGTCATCTTTGTTGATGGCATGCATGTGCACTATGCTGCATGTGTGCACTTGCCTGCCTTCAATCAAGATGGTAATAGGGGCATCAACCCCTTAGGGAAGCCTCTGCTGCCATCTTGGTTGATGGCAGCTGTGTGCCCAGTGCACAGGGCATTCACAGAAAGGGAGGAGAGGTAGGTGGAGCAGGCGGGTGCTGCGGGCCTGCACAGTCAGGGGGGGGAGCTGGGAGGTCTGTCTGTGATCTGCAGCAGGGTCAGGAGTCAACCCTTCCAAGGATCATGGAAGGGGAGCACCACCCCCACACCCTAAGGAGGTGCTCTTCAGGGGCCCTCAGCCAGGGCCCAACCTGGCCACCCTTTGGCGCTGGCCCTGATAAGAAGCAATAAAAATACAATTAAAAATCATACAGCATCTTGCCTTACAACTGCAGCATCCAACAGTCTGTCAGCAAATGTCAACTCCATGTTTTCCTGTCCACTATACTTTAGCCCCAATACATCATGACAGAAAATTAATAGTTTCTGCCAAATATTTTAAAGCAGTTATGGGGAACCTGTGACCCTCCAGATTGCTGGTCCACAAGTCCCATCATCCCTGACTGTAGGCCATGTAGGCCAGGGAACTGGAGTCCAACATCAACAGGAGGATTCACCAGTTCCCCACCATGATCTAGACCACCAAAAGGAAGATAAGCTCGCACCTAGGAACTCCACTCATAACTCATTTGGATGCACCAGCCGCAGGTGACCCAAGAGATGTTGTACCTCTCTAGCTATCAGCAAACGCAATCTATGGGGCTCAGCATCATCCCTTTGAAGCTGTTTCTGCAGGGCTTCCTCAATTATGCTTATTATTCCAGGCCAGTGCATATTAGCTGGAGTTTTAATAAGTCAATGGAAAGCAAATTGCCTGTGTCGCTCTCCCATGGATCTATCGAGGCCTCTGCACAACGAGATCTCTGTGTTTTGGCCTCATGGGGAGCTAGCAGACAGAAGGAAGAAATTATAACCGGAGGCTTCTAGCCAAAGCCACAAGTAGAAATGGATTTATTTATTTATTTATTTTTGCTTCAAACCCTTCAGGGAAATCAGTTGGGATGCAATCTGTTGGAAAAACAACTCATTGATTTTGCCTTGAAAATGCAAGAATATGACAGGGCGCAGAGGTTGCTGAGCTCAAGGTTCCCACAGGCTCGTTCCTCTGATGGGAAGCTCTCCCTCTAATTCAGGAAAAAATCACCAGAGCCACTTTCAATACCACAAACATGCCATGATTGGAGGACCTATGATGGGCACAGTCCCTGACTGTGTACATACATTTAAAGCACATGACATCTCCCAAGAATCCTGGGAAATGCAGTTTATCCCTCACACAGCTACAATTCCCAGGCAGCCTTAACAAACTACAGTTCCCCAGGATTCTTTAGGAGGAAGTCAAATGCTTAAAATGTTTGGTGGGTACACAGCCACAATCTCAGCAATACTTCCACCACCCCCAGCCTGAATTACGTGTTCCCTCTACACAAGTGTTAAGCAACAAGAAGGAACAAGATGGCTTCCTCGTTCTCCATCTCTGGCTCTCCTCTCCTGCTCCACATCTAATCCCCTGCAAGTTGTGCGCTTCCTCCTTACAAAGCCACGAAATGAGCTACTAAAGCAACTTTTGTTTTCAGGAGATGCACAGACACAAAGTACCCTTCTTCTGATTTTTGCCAAATGATGCAAGAATTTTAGCATTTCTGAATTTGTCCCTGCTCCCTCTCCCCTCAAAATTATTTTAAGTTATATGTAGGTTTATGCAGATTTAATCAATTAATTGGTCAATTCAAACTCAATGGATAAATCAATTACAAGACAATCCTACGCACACCTACTAAGAAGTAGTCCCACTGAGTTTAATCTAATTCCCAAGGAGCTGCAGACAGGACTGCAGCTTAACGTTTCTTTTATCAGGTGACAGGCCTAATTTGGAATAATTTTCATTCATGAGCTTTTCAGAGATGAATCCAAACTAGGACACACACACCCCACCTTTAATGAAATGAGTGCTAATCAATCAATTTAATGTCCACAGATCCAATGCAATGCAGTCAACTTTTATCAGCTTGCAACAAAGCAACCAACCAGCTTTGGTGTATAGATGGGTCAACGGCACTGGTTAGTCCTCATCTTGAGTACTGCGTCCAGTTCTGGACACCACACTTGAAGAAGGATGCAGACAAACTGGAACAGGTTCAGTCATCCTAGAACACCACTTATCTGGCAGAAAGCCCAGAGCCACAATTAAACGTTCCCAGCACTGTTGCAACCATCTACATCTTCCCAGCATCACTATACTCTTGAGGCCCTACTTTCCAAAACTTGAAGGTAACATGATTACAAGAATGACTGAGACACAATGATGTGCAGGATTGCAGTTTTAACTTGCATGCTTTGCTAGGGTTGAAAAAAAAGTGTGTACAGTGTAGGAGTGTGTGGAAACTGGGTTTAACTTCAAAACAAAGCTTTAGAGAAGCTTTTAAAGTACCGTATATTCCGGCGTATAAGACGACTTTTTAACCCAGGAAAATCTTCACAAAAGTTGGGGGTCGTCTTATACGCCGGGTGTCGTCTTATACGCCGGAATAAAGTATTTCTCCTGCTTGCAGCCTGGCCCGGCGTCCCCTCCCCTGAGGGGAATCCCCATTGCTCTTCCGTCCCCGCCAACTCCTGCGCGGCCTCCTCCGCCGCAAAATGGCGGCCGGGGTGGGGAGCAGCAGCAGCAGCCTCCCCGCGTCCTTCTCCGTGGCGGCCTCGCCTGCGCCGCCTCCCGCCGCCGCTGCTGCTCCTCCGCCTGCGGCTGCTCAGGCGAGCGACGGGGCCGCGGCGGCGGTGGCTGCTCCTCCTCGGGCGGCCAACGGCGGGCCGCTTTCATTGTTCTCGCCGCCGCAGGCCACGCCGGCGCCTCCGCTGACACACAGCCACCGGGCGGCGGCAGCAGCAGCAGCAGCCTCCCCGCGTCCTTCTCCTCCGTGGCAGCCTCGCCTGCGCCGCCTCCCGCCGCTGCTGCTGCTCCTCCGCCCGCGGCTGCTCAGGTGAGCGACGGGGCCGCGGCGGCGGTGGCTGCTCCTCCTCGGGCGGCCAACGGCGGGCCGCTTTCGTTGTTCTCGCCGCCGCAGGCCGCACCGGCGCCTCCGCTGACACACAGCCACCGGGCGGCCGGCAGCAGCAGCCTCCCCGCGTCCTTCTCCTCCGTGGCAGCCTCGCCTGCGCCGCCTCCCGCCGCTGCTGCTGCTCCTCCGCCCGCGGCTGCTCAGGCGAGCGACGGGGCCGCGGCGGCGGCGGCTGCTCCTCCTCGTGCGGCCAACGGTGGGCCGCTTTTGCTGCTCTTGCCACCGCAGGCCGCGCCGGCGCCTCCGCTGACGCACAACCACCGGGCGGCGGCAGCAGCAGCAGCAGCGGGAGGCGGCAACCCGCTGCCGACAGCTGCCCCTGCGGCCTCCTCCTCGGCGCCCTCCACCGCCGCCGCCGCCTCCGGCCTGCTGGCGCCGCGGGAGCCGGCCTACAACTGGCAGGCGACGAAGCCGACGGTGCAGGAGCGCTTCGCCTTCCTCTTCAAGAACGAGGTGCTCAGCGACATCCACTTCTTGGTGGGCAAAGGTCGGCGCGGGCTATGGGGCGAGGGGGCGCTGGCCACGCAGGGAAGAAAGGGGAGAGGGACGCTGGCTTTTTAAACGGGGATCAGGGTCTTTGTTGCGGCTGGGGGCGGGTTGCTATGGGGGCAAGCGGGTTGAAGAGTTCTGGCTGTGGTTGGGGCACTGTTATTCCGGCGTATATGACTTTTTAACCCAGGAAAATCTTCTCAAAAATTGGGGGTCGTCTTATACGCCCAGTCGTCTTATACGCCGGAATATACGGTAACTTCTAGGGAAAGGATGAGAGGAACCAGGAGCATCTAGCATGTGATTAGTCATCCACAAGAAGTGATGGCATATTTGTTTCAGGTCCTCAGACATGGGAAACTGGGCAAAACTTGGCAAAGGCCATTCAAAAAAGAAATGACTTAAGTTTTTAAAGGGCCAAAGAACAACAGGAATTCCCACACACACACACACACACAAAATCCAAGAGATGCAACTGAAAAATCTTTCAATAAAGTAGGATACTTTCAGACGATTGCTATATTTTTGAGTGAGATTCATTCACACACCAGCAAATTCAGGTTGCACAATAAAAGTGGATTTACACGCTTGTGCAACAATAGACTTCCTCAAAAAAGGGGAGGGCTTTTTGCAGTAAGGGAAGTGATGGAAATACACTGAAAAGTGTGGGATAATGTTTGTTTGACGCAGTGTCATCTAACCTCCCCACAAACAAATCAGCAGGAATGCTCAATAAATAGGTCTCCAGAAGTGCTCTAGTTTAAATTAAAAGCTGAAGAAACCAAATCCATCCTTTAAGCAGTATTCTCACCAATTCTTTTTGGCCAAACCAGGTATTTTTTTTAAAAAAAACTAATTGATTAGAGCAGCAATGCTGGCAAGGGAGCAGGGTACCTCTTTCTAGATCCCTTACAAAGTGAAGGGGGCAATAATACAGATACAACATGCACCTGGCAAACCACAAGTGCCTTGTACAGTAGGGCCCCGCTTTACAGCGCTTCACTAATACAGCGGTCTCAATTAGACTAAAGCCCCACTCATACGGCGCTTGTTCTGCTTTTACTGCAGTTTTCGAGCATTGTAAACCATTCTATTCAATGGGTTCCGCTTTACAGCAGTGTTTGCTTTACAGCAGGGGTCCGGAACGTAACCCGCCATATGAGTGGGGCCCTGCTGTAGTACAACCCTGCACCATTTTTCTCCAAAGCAGGTCCCACTGTGCCCAATGGAGCTTAATCCCAAATTACGCAAGCACAGAGTTGTAGTCTGAAGTATGGGCTTTGGCTATCATTCAAAGCCAGTTTTTGGACAAGTGACCATTTCCATCTGTTGGTGAGAAGATATATAAAAGTGGGCGGCAAGGAAGGGTGAGGGTTTTGTGCTGTTGCAGATTCAAAAAGGAGGAAAAATCAAAGTTGTTTATTTAAAATAATTGTAAATCCTGGCTTTGATTTTTTTTTCTTTTCAAGAGTATCCAAGGCGCTAGCAAGCAGCATTTAATTTGGGTTGGATCCACCTAAGTTCTACTCAGAGCAGGCCCATTGAAATGAATCCGCCTGTTAGTCATAAGGGCAATGGAACCGACTGCCTAGGGAGGTGGTGGGATCCCCTTCCCTGGATGTCTTCAAGCAGAGGCTGGACAGCTATCTGCGGGAGATGCTCTAGCTGTGGATTTCCTGCTGTGAGCAGGGGGTTGGACTCGATGGCCTACAACTCTATGATTCCAACTCTATGATTCTATGATTCATGTCATCCATTAACTTCAGTGGAACTACTCTGAGCAGGGCGAGGGGGAGAACCATGGTTGTACACCCCCTTATACACCTTGGAGGAAAAATGGGATATAAATGTAAAAATAAATACAAATAAAATTATGTATCAAAAAGCATGGGTGGTACTGAATGCTAGCCCTACTCAGAGTAGACCCATTAAAGTTAGCAGACATGCCTAAGTTAGGTTAAGTTTAATAGGTCTATTCTGAGTAAAACATAGTTGAATGCAGCCCTATGCTTTTTAAAAACATAAGACACTCAAATGTATTTGCATACTTTTAAAGTAATTCCGGGAGGAAAGGTGAGATATAAATTTAATATAACAATAATAATGGCACCCTTCTCTGTTGTCTTTTCAGTGCCTGCTGCAAATCTTCCTCTTTCAACAAGCCTTTTAAGTAAACCAGTCGTCATCTGTGTTGGAATTGTTTTAAAGACTTTTTAAGCCTTTTTTTTAAAGAAAGCTTTTTTAAAAAAGATGATTTGCTTTTAATATATTTATAGCTTGTGTCTGTGTTTGTGTGTGCGTGTGTGCACGCGCGCTGGCGTTTGTCCGCTGCACTGGATTCCTGGGAGGAAGGGCGGGATAGAAATTTAACAAATAATAATCATAATGGGAAAAAATTAAATTAATAGTAGCTATATAAGTCCGCAACTCGTCAAAAGACATTTTTTAAGGCAGGGAGCTCCCAGATCGGTTGTGCAAATTCAAGCAGGGTTTGCCTGCCTGCCGCTCTTCCTCTTCCACCCATTCAGCCAAGCAGGCACTTACTCTGCCAAGGACAAAGCGGCTCGCGGCTCCTCCGTCCTCCCGAGCAGCGCCGGGAGCCAAACAGCGCACTCCCGCCGCAAGACAAAAGAAGTTTGCGGGCTTCTCGTCCTCTGCCCTTCTTCCTTTTTTTCCCCAGCGCCCGGAGCCCAGGGCGGGTCTCAGAGCTGCATCGGGACCGTCTTCTTCGTCTCCTCTTCGGGGCGTCTGCCCTTCCTGCCCCCGCCCCACGTTGGGATTAGAGTTCTTCCCGCGCGCGGCGCTCGGTCTGCGGAGTCCCGCGGCTGGGAGACCTCGGGAGGAAGTCGCTGGAGCGAGCACAGAGGGAGGAGCGCGAGCCCCCCTGGCTTCCGGGTTGGTTTGGGACAGCCCCGCGAGCTGTGCAACAGAGCAGTGGATAGTGGGTTGGGTATTCATTAGGCATGGGGAAAATCTGCCCAACTCTGTTCTCTCAGTTTCTCATGTTTTGTTTTCAATCTTAAATTTAGTTCTCCAGGTTTCCGCAGCAATTAGCGATTTCGTTTTTTAAAAAATTCCACATGAAAAGTCTCCAGCCTTTTAGTGAGAATTGCCATTAATAAATGCATTTTTGTAGGCAGTTTTGACTAATGCACACATTTCCTGTCATATGATGCAATTTGCATGTTATTTTCACACATATATTCATTCTTATGCACACTTTCCCCTAACATACTCATTTTTGTAAACATTGGTTGGCTGGTGAACTGCACTTTCGATCACATACTTGTGCTCCAACATTTAATTGATAAATATGCAGCTAGAAAAGGAGGAACTCTTTATGCGGCATTTGTGGACCTGAGGGCGGCATTCGATTCAATATCCCGCCCCCGTCTTTGGTCAAAATTAAACCATCTAGGCATGGATAATCTTCTTATTATCTTAATACAGGGTCTCTATAACAATACTTATATGCAAATGAGATGCAACAATAATGGATATTTAACTAACCCTGTTCCAACATTTAAAGGGGTAAAACAGGGATGTGTGCTAGCGCCAGTATTGTTTAATATATATATTAACGATATTGTACATAGTCTTTCAACAACAGCTACACACCCTCCTATATTAGCTAAGAAATCGAGAAACATCCTTTTATACGCAGATGATATTGCTTTAATATCGAGAACTCCAATCGATCTAAAGCGACTTCTTGCTAAATTAGCAACTTATTGCCATACGGAGTCACTGACGATAAACTACCAAAAGACCAAAATTATTGCTTTCACCAGGAAAAAAAACGATCATCACTGGCGAATACAGGGAAATGAAATCGAACAAGTTAGCTCCTTTAAATATTTGGGGTATGTCATACAAGCGTCAGGTAATTGTCACATGCACAACAAACTCATGATTTCTAATGCCGAGAGAATGATGAAAGCACTACTTGCTTTCTATTTCTCTACTGGCGGACAATCTTTTCTTCCGGCCATTAAAATCTTCAACGCTAAAATAATAGCACAATTAATCTATGGATCTCAGGCAAACAAAAATCTCAACTTCAAAGAGTTTGAAACTATTCAGACCATTTTCTTGAGATCCATAATGGCAATCCCAACATGCGTTCCCAACAATATTCTTAGATTGGAAGCTGGAGTACAATCAATAGAAACCAGAATATGGCTCTCAAGAATTAATCTCTGGCTAAGACTTAACCTTAATCCTACCGGTTTTTCCCCAGACATACTAAATGACAACTTTAAATCCTTATGGGCGGATCTCGTGGTAGATAAACTTACAACGATAGGCTTCTCACCTCAACTTATTTTCACCATGGGATTCCAAGCAGCTATAAGTAATATAGGTCAACGCCTGAAAGATATTGACCACCAACAACATCTACTACTAATTAAAAACCAAAGACATAATTCCAAGTTCTTCACCCCAATGCCATATTTATTAAATCTAGAAATTTCCAAATATCATAAAGCTTTTTCCCAGATTAGATTGGATGTTTTACCTTCGGCTGTCATGGAGGGTAGGTTTGCCAAAACTCCATATAAAAATCGAGTATGTCCTTGTGGGGAAGATGCAGTTGAAAATAATATACATGTACTTTTTTATTGTCCCTTTTATAACTCCTTAAGGCATCAACTGATAACTCCTCTTTTGTCCACTTTTCAACATAAATCTGAACATCTTTGGCTGCATTATCTTCTAGACGATACATTCCCCAACATAACAATTCAAGTTGCAAAATATAGTGCTGCTGTTCAAAAACTTAGATCCAATATTTTAAAAAGCTCTCCTATGTTGAATATAAGATTTTATAGGATTAACAATATTACGAAATACAACTCACCCTTGTATTCTTTTAATTGATTTGTATTTTAAAAAAAATTAGTTCACGGATTGTACTAAAATTGTTATCAATGTACAACTGTATATTTAACTATTTTCATATGTTGTTGTTGACCATATGGTCGAATAAACTTTCATTCAATGGTGAACTGCACTGCAAAATTCGAGTTAAGTGTGAATTTTGAAGGATTTATTTATTTATTTATTTATTTATTTATTATTACAATTTATATACCGCCCTTAGCGAAATAGCTCTCAGGGCGGTGAACAAATGGCTGTGTGTCTGTTCTCATATTGTTTCAGAAATTGCAACTTGAAAGATTAGGCTTGAAATGCAAACTGAATCGAAATTCTCACCCATCTCTAGTCTTGTTATGTGCCTTCAAGTCAACTACGACTTATGGTGACCCCATGAATCAGTGACCTCCAAGAGCATCTGTCATGAACAACCCCATTCACAACTTGAAAGTTCAGGTTTGTGGCTTCCTTTATGGAATCCACCCATCTCGTTTGGTCTTCCTCTTTTTCTACTCCCTACTGTTTTTCTCAGCATTATTGTCTGTTCTAGTGAATCAGGTCTTCTCATTATGTGTCCAAAGTATGATAACCTCAGTTTCATCATTTTAGCTTCTAGTGATACTTCTGGTTCAATTTGTTCTAACACCCAATTATTTGTCTTTTTCGCAGTCCATGGTATGCGCAAGGCTCTCCTCCAACACCACATTTCAAATGAGTTAATTTTTCTCTTACCCACTTTTTTCACTGTCCAACTTTCACATCCATACATAGAGATCGGGAATACCATGGTCTGAATGATCCTGACTTGTGCCATTCCCTAATGCTTTATGAATGCTTTATCATTTTATTGGCTCAAACCCACCCCTTGATTTAGAGACACAGGAAGCCACCTTATACTGAATCAGACCATTGGTCCATCCAGCTCAGTGTTATCTACACTGACTAGCAGCGGCTCTGCAGGGTTTCAGGCAGGAGTCTCTCCTAGCCCTACCTGGATGCCTGGGATTTAACCTGGGGCTTTGTGCATGCAAAGCAGACGGTCTGCCACCGAGCTGTGCCCCCTTCTTCCTTTGCATTTCTTGATCTGATAGTTTACCATTTATTTTATGGGCATTTCTTGATTTGGTACTTTGCCATTTCTTTTGTAGTGCATTTATTCTGAGAGTATATTCCTCATGTAGGCCCCATCCTAATAATGCAATCCCTATTTTGCTTATTCATTGACAGACTGCAGGGTTTTTTAAATGCTGCATTATCCCACCCTGATAACTGTATAGATCAGCTTTCAGAACCAGTTTTATTTTTTTTTTGAACTACAGCACCCATAAGCCTCAGACAGCACAGCTGTTTTGGACATAACTCTCATCAGCCTTGGCTAGCACAAAGACCAGGATGTCATATCCAATAAGTAGGAAAAAACACAACTGACCTACGCACACGCTTCAGAAACCACAAATCGGCAATCTTAACAAAAAAAGTGGAGCAACCAGTTGCAAAACATTTCAACATTGAGGGTCACAGCCTGTTGGACTTTTCTATAACAACTATAGTGATGCCAACAGGTCCAGCAGCATTGAGTAAAAGGGAGAACTTTTGGATATATTCTCTGGACACATTGGCACCACATGGCCTGAACCTGGAGGACAGTTTTGCAAATGAAGCCCCTCTGAGCATTCCATCCTCAAAGCTCTATAATTGCCACCTTGGTAACAGCAACTGTATGTTAGCAGCTGATGAAGGCGGAAGCCGAAATGTTTTGGTATTACAATAAAAACCTCTGTTTTGTTAATCAAAATTACATGTCTGTGTGTGTACATATATATATACACACACACACACACACACATATACATGCACACACATATACACACACACACACACACACACACACACACATTTAAGACAATTGCCTGTAGAAATTTTTTTTATTTCTATCCTACTTTTCCTCACAGTAGGAGCCCATAAATATAAAATATTGAAACAACTCATACATAAAATCAATTCAAATCCAAGACTGGAATAAAGGTTTTTAGAAAACTTATGTATAACCTATTATTATTAGAAGTTGTTACCCCAAAAGGTCTCCAATTGACTTACAACTTACTGAAGAGAAAAAATACATTCTTATAAAAACACATTTATTTTTGTTTTATAAAAGCATTTATATACCACCCTCTCATAAAACGTCTATTTTATAAAGGGTAATGTGATGCTATGGACGCTTCCAGACTGTCGCTATTTTGGGGTGGTATTCAATCACATACCAGTAAATTCTGGTTGTGCAATTAAATTTGCTCTGAAGCTACTCACCTGTTCTCCCCCTTCCTCCCCCCAGACTTTTTGGATAAGGACAGTGATGGGAAAATGCACTAGAAAGTGTGGGATGATGCTTGATGCAGTGTTGTTTAAGCTTCCTGCAAACAAATCAGAAGGAAAGCTCAATAGAGAGCAGAGGTTGCCTAACCTCCTTGCAAACTGTGTGCAAACAAATCAGGCTGAATGCTCAATAAACGGGTTCTCTGGAAGCCTGCTATCACACTATCACCCCAGAATTGTCTCTGTCTTCATCTGTGAGATACATTTAAAACAGTATTCTGCCCCTTCAAACCTTCCCCCAAAGATTCCTGGGAACTTTCTTTTGTTAAGGTTGCTGACTGAGAGTTGTTAAGAGACCCCATTCTCCTCACAGAATCAGAATTCCCAGGGAAGAGGGATTGTTTGTTCACTCTCAGAATTACAGCTCTATGTGGGCTTTGAGAAATGCTGTATTTGAATTTGTTGCTATGTGCTTTCAAGTTGATTACAACTTATGGAGACCCATGTACTTTAGTAGGGCAATGAGCTATCCATGCAGTAGGGGCTGTCCTGGAGCCTATTTCAGTTCTGCTATGCCAACAGGCAAAGAGGGGAAACACAATCCAGCCAATGAGAACCTCAACAGGGAGGAATCTTTCTTTGTGAGATCATGCCAGGCAAAGGTCTAACTCTATAGGCACAAGACAGTACTAAGCTACCAGTGTCTTTGTCTGCACATCACATTTCCTGGTTACTTTTTTGTAGCGGTTCATAGGAGAGATCCAGGACTCTCCTGTTGCACTGATTTGGCAACAATCCTTCTACCACCCTGCCCTCCCAAAAGGATAGAAACAAAGACTTGCATATGCTTGTTCAAAATCAGATCATTATAGTGTGGCAAAAACATGATTAAAAATAAAAATGTGTCATAAATTCAATTCTACTCCCAAGCATTGTTATTCTTGTATTGAAGGCTGGGTGGGAGAGAACAGCAATCCTGCAGTATAGGCCACTGTAATTCTTTTCACATTGCAAACCTGGGATCAGGGGTCTAGTTGTCCAAGGCCATGGGGGGTGTCATAGACCCATTAGTTTTTTGGGGATCAGGGTCTCAGCCAGGTCCCTATGTACCAGCTATTCAGCATGGAAAGGGAGCATGTTAGCCCCTGAGAAGAGTCCTTGTCCTTTTGTGCTGATTGGAGCCAACAGGAATGAAAGGAGGTGAGTCAGCTGCTGAGAAGATTCTTTATGCCTTCTGCATTAAATTTTACCTCTGTAGTCCCTTTAGTGTATATATGTGTGTGTGTGTGTGTGTTGTATTTTATGTATTTTAAATTTAGTTTAATGTTTTTGTGATTTTACCGTTTACAATTTTATTATGTACATGTTTGATTTTATTTTTGTAAGCCGCCCTGAGTGCCCTATTAAAGGGTAGAAGGGCGGGATAGAAATATTTTAAATAAATAAATAACACACAGCAGCCCCTTTTATGCAGATTGGCTGCTAGAGACGTCTGTTGTAGTGGAGTGTGGACTCGCAAGATGTCGTGAAGAGCAAGGGAGACGAAAGAAAGGGGGAAAGGGGGCATGGCTATGAGGGGCCATGGCATGACTGTCATGACCAGACCTTGCACTTCTGAATTTGCCACTATGCTACTGCCTGGGAAGGGCTGTTTTTGATAGGTTTTGACCCACAACAAGTTTTTGCAATGAAGGGAAGGACCGTAACTCAGTGGTAGAGCATTGTGCTTTGCATGCGGAAGACCCCAAGTTCAATCCTGGGCATCTGCAGGAAGGAATGGAAGAGACCCCTGCTTGAAACCCTGGAGAGCCACTGGCAGTCATGGGAGATGGTACGGAGCTAGATGGACCAAAGGTCTGATTCAGTAATCAGGCAACTTCCTGTGTTCCTAAGGTAAACCCAATTAATGCCTCCTTCATTGCCCCCAACCCCAGTGATCCACTTAATGCAACATTTCCCAACTAGTGGGCCACCAGATGTTGTTGGACCACAATTGTTTTCTGGGCCCAATTCAAGGTGTTGGTATTAACCTTTAAATCCCTATACGGTCTCGGCCCAGTTTACCTGAAGGAACACCTCCAGTACCACCAATTAAGCCACCTGACCAGATCAGCCACGCAGGGCCTTCTCTCAGTCCCACCAACGAAAACAGCTAGGTTGGTGGGAACTAGGGAGAGGGCATTCTCAGTGGCGGCCCCCACTCTCTGGAACTCCCTCCCATTCGATCTTCGACATGCCCCCTCCCTGGATGCATTTCGCCGAGCATTAAAAACTTGGCTTTTTGAACAGGCTTTCGGGACCTCCGGGGTAGGCTAATCTTTATCAATATTACTGAATGCCCGTTGTTTATACACTGTTTTATGATGCTGTATTGTATTTGGTCTGTATTTTAAATTGTAATTTTACTGGAATTTAATTGTGTACGTCGCCTAGAGTGACTTCGGCCAGATAGGCGACACAAAAATTAAATTATTATTATTATTATTATAATTCCCATCTTTCCTGGCCATTGGCAATGCTGGCTGAGGCTGATGGGAGTTGTGGTCCAACAACATCTGGTGGCCCACTAGTTGGGAAAGGCTAACTTAATGCAATCTCTTTGTGCTTATAGGCAGCACCAGAAATGTGGAGGAGGGGGGGATAGGTGCCCCCCCAAGTATCTCACCTCTGCATTATTGCAGCACCCCATAGTTACTTGAAGGAGAGGATATTTTCAGACAGACATTTAGGGATGGAAAGACCTTTCAATTTAGGTGTTCTGTTTCTCATTTCTCCAATCTTAAATTCAGTTCTCCACATTTCTGCAGCAATTTGCAATTTTTAAAAAATAAATCCTCTTGAAAATTCTCTAGCATTTTAGTGCAAATTTCTCCTAATAAATACATTTTTAGGTAGTTTTGACCAACCCACACATTTTTGCAAGCCATTTCTGAGTATATAATGAATTTTTGCATGTTATTTTCACTCATATATTCATGTTAATGCACACTTTCCCCTAATATATGCATTTTTGTAAACATTGTTTGGATGGTGAACTGCATCAGAAAATTCAAACAACTGCAAATGTCAAATGATGGCTGTGGTTTGGTTCTCATATTGTTTCGGAAAGTGCAGATTTGATAGATCTGGCTTGAAATGAGAACTGAATTGAAATTCTCGCCCATCCCTACTGACACATTATAACTGAATCATTAATTTAAACAAGGCTGCACTCTCCAAAGCTTTGTTAATGTAAGCTAAAGTAAACTCCATCAAAATCACAAGAGGACTTTCTTCAGAGCAAACATATTTAGGCTACAACCCTATTCCCATTTTTCTTGCCACAAGCCCCTTTGCCAACCTGGTAGCCTCCTGATGTTTTGAACTACAACTTCCATCAGCCCCACCCAGCACAGCTGGCTATATATATGAGTATACCTCTTAAAATTAATGGGCCTAAGCCACATTCATTAATTTCAGTGGATCTGCTTTAAGTAGGACTAACGCTGGATACAACCCAATACTACTACTTCTATTTTTTAAAAGTCCTCAATTTACTCAATTACTTGACCTTCTGTCCCTAAATCTGCCAATTTGAATAGCAGCCCACCCTTCCCCCCGTTGTATGTTTTCGCCCCATCTATAAGAACTGCTGTCCCACTGACCAGATTGCTTAGAGTTTTCCATACATCCCTTTCCACATGCCTAATGTGAGCCAATGTGCTTCGCCTTTCCTCATGCCATTTTGAGTTATGGCCCATCCAGCTCTAAATAAGCTACCAGCCTTCTATTAAGGATCCTCTCCATCATTTTCTTGTACAAGATGTTAAAGCAATAGGGCCTCTGTGAGTCAGGAGGAGAGTGGACTTTCCCAGCCATCACTGTGGGGATGATTCTATTGCATGCCTCCCTCCCAATTGGCAGGTCTCCCAGCCACCAAACAATATTGTATAGACCAAGTAAATGCTTTAAGAATCCAGCAGGCAAATGTCACTTTCTAGTTCCTATAGTTACAGTGGGCTCCAATGCAGGCCTAGCATCCTTGAGTTACGGAACCCCAGTAGGGGACACACACACAAAGCGGGATGCAAACAGTGGACTTTGGTCCATTATTATTATTATTATTATTATTATTAATAATAATAATAATAATAATAATAATAAACTCTTGCCCTTTCTCCCAAGGAGCCCATAAGGTGAAATAAAACACATTGTCCTCCCCCAAGAATCCTGGGATCTGTAGTTTGTTAAGGGCACTAGGAATGATAGCTCTGTGAGGGGCCGACTACAGTTCCCAGGATTCTTTGAGGGAAATAATGTGCTTTAAATGTGTGGTGTGTACACAGTTACAGCCATTAAACCAGAATCCAGGAAAAACCGAAGAGGAACAGCATGGTGGGGAAACCTACTCATCCCCAACTTTAAGCATTCATGCCAGCCATATAACCATAGTGGCTGACTTTGAGTGCCTGTGCCAAGTTCTTTTTTTATTTTTAATTGTCTGTGGCTGAGATGGTGAATTAAATTCATGAGAAAAAAATGTGTTCCTTATGGAACAACTTATGTCTGAGTCATTCCCTGCCGACTAATTTCTGAGCAGGGAAGCAGGGAATGAGAAATAGAAAAACCCTGAAGACACGTTGAAGCTGGTTTGGAAGCAGATTAGACCACATGATGCCATGATTCAGTAGCAGTCACAATCTGCTTAGAGGAACTTCAGCTGAATGGAGATGTTGAGTAGGCAGGAGTTAGTGCCTTGTTCTTGCATGCCGGAGGAGGAAGAGGAGGAGGAGGAGGAGAAGAAGAAGACAACAACCACTGTCCATGGAGCAAACAAAAACACAGTTCCGACCCTCTAAAGAGGAGTTTACAGTACATAGCTTTTCCATGCTTGTGGTCCCTAAGATAAGCCCAGTCCTTATCTTGTGCTATACTGGGCAGTAGTGTGATGCATTCCTGGATTCAATCACATCACAGCCCCCTAGTGGCAACTGGTGCCCATTGGGATTGGTGGGGTGGAATGAAGGGAGCCCAACAGTAGGTGAAGCCAGAGCCAATGAGAGGAACAGCCAACTAATTCTAGTTCTGCCCCTCCCATCCACCTCCCTGCAATACTACTCCCTGCAAATTCTACAAAGGCAATACTGAGACTGAGGAGGAGGAAGATGACCACCAGGGGCCATTCTCTGGTCTAGGGATGGAATGATCTGTCGACTTCAGTTCTCTCAGTTTCTCTAATCTTAAATTTGGTTCTCTGCATTTCTATAGCAATTTGCAATTTTCTTTTAATCATGAAAATTCTTCAGCATTTTAGCATGCCTTTCTCCAAATACAATGCATTTTGTATGTTATTTTTACCAATATATTCATTGTGTGTACTCTTTCCCCTAATATATGCAGTTTTGTAAACATTGGTTGGTTGGAAAACTGCATTGCAAAATTGAGTAAGTGAGAATTTGAAGGATGGTTGTGTTTTGGTTCTCATATTATTTCAGGAAGCGCAAATTTGATAAATTAGGCTTTAAATGCGAACTGAATCAAATTTCTCCTCCATTCCTACTCTGGACTGGTTATAATTAAGAAGCCTGAGGGCAGGCTGAGGTTTCTGGGGCAGTGCCCCATTAGCTTCAGTGGATCAGCCTCCGTTGCCCCTTGCTAACTGTAATTCTGAAGACTGACATATAAGCCAGGGATGGGGGAATCTGTGGCTCTCCAGATGTTACAGAACTACAACTCCCATCATCCCCAACCACTGGCATGTTGGATGGGGCTGATGGGAGGTGGTGTCCAACAGCATCTGGAGGGCCACAAGTTTGTATCCTGATATAACCCATACTCCCTCCCCCATAAAGGGGCACACAGAGATCAAGTCCCCACCACCCCATTCGCTACTGGTCTTTCCACATTAAGCACAGCCTGGAGGACGTTGATGGGAGCTTTAATTTCAGGGACAAATCTGTGGAAGGGTTCTACGTTCCTGCAAAGTGAATCCATATTTGGATTCCAGGCAAGCATTTTCATATCTGATCCAGCGTTTCCAGCACCTCTTCCAAAAGTCTGGTGCAAGCATTTGAAAGGGAGCTTACTTGGCAGTTGTCCAAGCTGAATAATGCTCCCTTGTCCCAAACAAAATGGGAAGTAGCTGCTTCTAATCTAAAGCTATTCAGTTTCCCACAACTACTCCTGCAATGCTTCTTGCAATGCAGGGACCCTCTGCACAATCTCATTAACCAATAGCCACTTATAAGACTGTAGTTAGTTTTAGTTTATAAGCTAATCTTCTGCAGGTATTTATTTATTTATTTGATTTATATCCCGCCCTTCCTCCCAGTAGGAGCCCACAGGTATTTCACACCTGTACGACTTAGGTTACTTCCAGACAACTTGTCTAATAAGGATTCAGCCTGATTTGTTTGTGGAGAGATTAAACAATGCTGTGCCAAGCAATTATCCTTCCAGTGCATTTTCTCATCACATTCTTGATCGCCCCCCCCCTGCAATCTTTTGGGGAAGCGGATTTGTTTCTCAAGAGCTCCAAAGCAGCTTTAATTGTGCAGCCTGCATTTGCCAGGATGTGATAGCAAGTAATGTAAATGTAACCTTAGGAAAGTAGGCTAGTTTCTGTGCATATTCACACACTCCTTTTGATTCCTCATCTAGACAAGGAAGAGAATTCAAGGATTCCAGCCAGGCAAAAACACTGGATGTGAAGCACAGCCACTAAGGGGTGTTGCTTGGGGAGAGTTCAGAGGGCCAGAGAGGGACAGCCCTGGAGGGATGCATTCAGATCCCAGTCCTCAAGTTGCCCAGCCCTGCCTAAGAGCTACAGAGGCAAATACAGAGCAGAAACACACCTGCTGTTCTGCCAGTTCCAGTGCCTATCCACCTCTTGTCTTCTGAAAACAGGGGCACACAACATTAGTCAAGCCCCACCCCTTTTAAAAACCTGGTGGGATCAACTCAAATGCTTTTTAAAAAAAAAATCAGCTTCAAAGGGATTTTGCAACTGATTGGCAGATCAACCTGTTCCCTCTCCAGGTGTGGCTAATAGAAATGTTTTGATCTGGGGCCTAGTGTGTTTACAGCCACAGATTGGTCCCTGCCCCCAAGAAACTCCTAATCTAGAATGGGAAAACAGGGATGTGGGTGAGAGATGAGAAATAGAGGTGAATGAATGGGGGGTAATGTAGTTATCCCTACTTGGTTACTGTTGAAAATGAGGATAAGGGGGATAATCCAAAGGGCCCTATGAAAAATAAGGGTTTTAAGGAGGGCATTGTGGCAGAGGTGGCATCTGAAGGGAAGTTGCTCATACAATGGCTTCACATACAGCTGGTTATTTTGGGCTGCCTATGTCAGAATGCTTTGAAATCTTCTTTGCGGAGAGATGTGGACTGATGTTGCAGGAGGGCTGTAGCTACTTTCCTGAACACAGCAAAAGCTTAAATGGCTGGAGAAGGAATTGAAACAGTTTAAAAATAGATTCTTTGGAAACAGGACTTGAAGCCTGTTAAGGGAACTAGAAATTCTATTGCTTATGAGCCTTTAGGAAGCTCTTACACGAACTATTTGGTTATATAGCATGAGGGGGGAAATTGGCTCATTGTAATTTGGACTTCTCTTGAACAGGCAAACTGCTCTTACTTGCGGGACATTTCCTCAGGGATGTGGCGTGGCCTTGCTATAGCAGGATAGACTGTGTCCATGACAGCAGACCAGCAGCAAAGATTGTGCTCTTCCCTGAAGAGTTTGGTGGAGTCAAGCTTAGGGGAAGTGGGAAAAGGTCAGAGCTTGGAAAAGTTACTTTTTTGAACTACAGCTCCCATCAGCCTAATCCAGTGGCCATGTTGCTTAGGGCTGATGGGAGTTGTAGTTCAAAAAAAGTAACTTTTCCAAGCTCTGGAAAAGGTATTAGGCAGGAACCCTGGTCAGAGGTTCTTGAGTTATGCAATCTCCATGTGGGCCACATGACAAAAAAAGGCTTCAAGTTTTATTAAGATCAACCAACTAAAACCTAACAACTGGGGAGGATATATTTTAAGTCTGGGAGGCTATGAGTAAAAAGGCTCACTTATTTGTGGCACCTGGCTATGTTGCATAACTATGAGACAAAGTAAAATATTAGATGCTGTGTCTAGGATTTCCTTTGAACAGTAAGTGAAACCTTCTGCTTATTAAATTCTAAACTCCTGAAGGAAATGTAAGGTAAGGTATTTCAAAAAGGGACTGAAAGACATTTTGGTAGCATGCAAATAGGTTGTTTAGTCATTTAATCATCTGCTATTAATTAACAGAGCAATCCTATGGATATTTATTCAGAAGTCCCACTGGGTTCAATGGACTCTACTTCCAATTAAGTGTGCATAGGATTGCACCCTAAAAATATTATATCCATTGATATCTCTTAAAACAAGATTTATAGTAACTGTTGCTCCAGAACTGCCATGGGGAAAGAATCATATTGCGAGCTTATTAAAGAACTGATTTTTTTTGTTACCCTGTAAATTGCAATGCAGATTAATGGCGTGTATGAATTAGGCACAATAGTGGGAGCAGTCATTTTTAATTTAATTTAATTTATTAGTTTTCTTAGTCGCACATCTGGCTGGCCATCCAGCCACTCTGGGCGACGTACAAAATGAACAAAATAACACAAAACGACACACCAATACAATAACATTAAAATCTAAAAGCGATAATGATAAAATCTAGCCCACCCCAAAAGCCTGCCTGAAGAGCCAGGTCTTCATGGCCCGGCGGAAACTCATTGTAGAGGGGGCCTGGCGGAGATCATTTGGAAGGGAGTTCCATAGGGTGGGGGCCACAATTGAAAAAGCCCTCTCTCTAGTCCTCACCAGTCTAGCTGTTTTGACTGGTGGGATAGAGAGAAGGTCTTTTGAGGCCGATCTTGTTAGGCAGCATAGCTGATGATGCTGGAGGTGCTCCTTCAGATAGACTGGGCCAAAACCGTGTAGGGATTTAAAGGTCAAAACCAACACCTTAAATTGGGCCCAGCAAGCAACTGGTAGCCAGTGCAACTTTCTGAGCACTGGAGTTATGTGATCTCGGCGGCGGCTGCCTTTAATCAGGCACGCCGCCGAGTTCTGAACCAGTTACAGCTTCCAGACCGTTTTCAAGGGTAACCCCACGTAAATAAGTTGAAGGTTATAGAATCACAGCTGGAAGAGATTGAAGTTCTCATTCAATACCCTTCTCAAAAAGCATGACCTTTTAGTCTACCATGCTGCAATCAGATACACTGTTGCATGGTGCCATCTCTGTTATCTTTTAGGCGCCTACTGAAGTCCTTCCTCTTTCAACAAGCCTTTTAAGTAGAGATAATAATTATTATTTATTGCGGCCGATGGCCAATACAGTATCAACATACAATTAAAATCGTTCTTTATACAAATTAAAACCATTATCAGAATTCTTTATATGGACTTATGACTTAGCAATGTTCGGCGGGTTATGATGGCCCTAGCACAGAATTTAGCGACGGCATATGTGGTCTGCGGTTGTAAATCTTGTAGTAAGTATCTAGTATAATATAAAGAGTCACGTCCGGGCATCGATTGAATAATTGGGGTGATGATTAGGGTACGGATATCCTGATAAAGGGTACAATGTTGAAGGACATGGGATATTGTCTCGATTTCTCGATTTAAGTAGAGACCTTATCCCAGTTTGTGCCTGTGCTGGAATTGCTTTTTAATATGTTCCAAATCTTTTTGTTTTAAAAGATGTTTTAAAGCTTTTTAAAAAAAAATGTTTTTAAAGATGTTTTGTTTTAATATATTTTAAAGTCTGTTTTTATGATGTTTTAAAGTGTTTTTAGTGCTTTTGTTTGCCACCCTGGGCTCCTACTGGGAGGAAGGGTAGGATATAAATCTAATAAATAAATAATGGTTCCTGCAGTAGTGATTTATTTACTTATTTTAAATAGACTGGCCTTTGCTTGATATTTGGATAGGGCTGTTGAGCTGGCAGTTCTAGGGATGATGGTGGAGCATTTGGCTGGATCCTTTTATTCTTCCTAGTTCCTGTTTGTATCCTCCTCCCTCAATTCCCCTCAACACCGCTAAATTTCAGGCCAAAGGTACCTGAAAAGCTGAAGACCTTTTCTTCCTCCAGGATTGTGTTGTTTAAGGACACTGCCCCTTTTCCTGTGCTCAGCGGTTCAACTGAGTAAACTGCTGCATCCCTTTAGATAGCACCTTTTCTTCACTTCCTGGCTGGCTTCCTTCTCAGGAGACACATCATCAAAGGGTCTTTTTCTTTAACTTTAGGCCAGAAGTCCCTCTGAAGATCCACTGCACTCTGCATCGCTGCAAGGCGACAGGTCTTGAAGCCTATGAACTCCTTCAAGTACAAAGTCCCCCAAGAGAAGTGCTTTGCGGCCACTGAGATGTCCAGAAGTTCTTGTTCTAGTTGTGTCACAGGCTGGTGTTTAGGGATACAAAGTTCTGTTAATTTTAGTTCTCCCCGTTTCTCATTTTTCTAATCTTAAATTCAGTTCTCCACATTTCTGCAGCAATTTGCAATGTTTTTAAAAGAACTCATGAAAATTCTCTAGCATTAGTGTGAATTTCCCCAATAAACATTTTTTGTAAGCACTTTTGACTTACGTACACATTTTTGCAAGCTACTTCTCATCATGCCATGCATTTTTGTATATTATTTTCACTTACATACTCATTTTTATGCACACTTTCCTCTAACATGAATTTTTGTAAACATCTGTTGGTTGGTGAACTGCACTGCAAAATTTGAATAAGTGTGAATTTTGAAGGAAGGCTGTGTTTCATTTCCCATATTGTTTCAGAAAGTGCAGATTTGATAGATTTGGCTTCAAATGTTAACTGAATCAAATTTCTCACTCATCCTTCTTGACGCTTCCATAGCAGTGTCCACATGCCTCCTTTGCTGCAGCCAATGGTGGCCCTTTTCCTCTGTGGCGAGTCCTTGATTGCTTCAGAGGTCATTTTCCTTTATGTTTTGGAGAAGGTGTCCAGGGAATGCCAACATTGCCCTGGGATGGGGAAGTCATGTAGGAGGTGCAGCAAGTTGGATTGTATGACTGGCATATATAGGTCTGCCCGCCACCCCCAAACCTCCCAAGGGTACTGTGGGCAGAGTGATTACAGAATGGTGAGATAAACACCAATTCTGGTTTCCCCTAGTGCCCACTGCACCTGGTCACTGAAAGATCCCTGTAGCAGGATCACTTTCCTTGCCTTTGGGTTTTCCAGGCTGTGCATGGGGCTGAGGTTCCAAAGCTGGCCCAGAGCCAACTCTTTTGATTCAGAGCTTTGGCTGGCCAGAAGCTTGCATCTCAAGCTCAAGCTCATAGGTTGGTGGACTAGTTCAAGTGTACTGAACGTTGCCACCTTCTCAGGTTTCCCTAGCCATGCTGCAGCCTCCTGCTGCCTTCTCTCCGGGGTGCAACACAATGCTTAGGCACAGGAGCTAGACCTTGAGCTTGCAGGCAAGGAAACCTGGTCACACCTAGGAGGACTCTGGAAGAGCAGATGCTGCGAACTTGCTGCCTTTTATCCTGGTAAAACTTTATCTTGTGATGACTCTGGGCCTTGTTCTACCTGAGAACTACCTGCGACTGACTCGCTGATTACAGAAAAAGCATCCAGGTGCTCACACACCACCTTCACATATGAAAAAAGCATGTGGTCTTTAGTGGAGAGCTCAGGAGGCAAGAGTCTTTCTAATCTCCTCTTATTTGGAGTCATCACTCCAGTTAGTTGTGCCTGTCGCTGCATCAAGGATTTGCTCCCTCTATACCCAGCTTTGCAGAATGGGTTGGTTTTAGCAAAAAGACTAGAGCTGATAATGTGCTGATGTTCCACATTTCTGTACAGTTCAAACGCTCTCTAGGGGGGCAGAAAGGGGACTGAAGAGTTTTGGTTGGGGAGATACTTGTGACACCCTGAGGTTTCAAATGAGACTTTTTTGGGGTACAAGACTTCCCACCCAGTTCTTGAGTCCTAGAAGGGAGCGTGTACATGTGGCTATGGCATTTAAGGACAGATTGCAAGGTGGTGAGTGAACATCAGGCAGCAAAGCAAAATGAACTTTTAGGGAAAAGGCTTCTGCACATTTGGCATTCGACACAGTATAGCAAATGCTGACATGCTTCATATTTTCTGGTCTTGTTATAAAATAACATTTTTGGATAACCATAATAAATAACATAAATCTCGTAACAGGATTCAATCTGCCGACTGATTTACTGGTTGTATTGTTTGGCTATATCTAAGACTTGGTTTTACCAGTGGATGTGGAACTGGTAACTCACTTGCTAAAATAACAGCAATATGCTTTAGCTGGGAAAAAGTGGTTAGAGGATTGGATAGCTGACATCTGTACCATACATTTCACTTTAAGCAATCATGGCTTCCCCCATAGAATCCTGGGAACTGTCATTTGTTAAGGGTGCTGAGAATTGTTAAGAGTTCTATTCCCCTCCCAGAGCTAAATTCCCAGAGTTCTCTGGGAAGAAGGGTTGATGGTTAAACCAACTGGGGAATTGTAGCTCTGGGAGGAAACAGGGATCTCCTAACAGCTCTCAGCACCCTTAACAAATGACAGCTCCCAGGATTCTTTGGGGGAAGCCATGACTGTTTAAAGTGGTATGATACTGTTTTAAATATATAGTGTGTACTTGGCATTTGCTTGGGGTGGCTTGTGGGTATAGTCTCCAGCCTGAAAGTCAAAAGCTAGGCTTAGAGGTTCCAACTCTGCTTCCAGCATGCCCAGTGAGATCCACTAGACATCCTACAAATATTTGATCCATCTAGCTCAGTAGTCTAGCAAAAGCTCTCCAAGGTTTCAGGCAGGAGCCATTCCAAACCCTACCTGGAGATGCTGAGGAATCAAACCTTGGACCTTCTGCATGTAAAGCATGTGCTCTACCACCACTGAGTGACGGGTCTTGTGCCAAAGTGTAGGAGCCCTGCTAAAACAAAGTGGCAACCTTATTTCACTGTATGAGTACCAGTTACAATGCTATATCCATGTACCTGGGATTAATTGGCCTTGAACTAATGGGGCTTAGCTCTGAGTAGACATATATATAGGATCACACTGTTTGTCTATCAAAACTCCTATATGAAAAGCAAAGTGAGCTGTGGAAAAGAGCTCGGCTACACATGATGGACACGAGGATCATTATTTTTGTTCCACAAGAAGGAAGAGAAAGGTCTTCCACCCATCTGAGAAAATTTGTGTTGCTTCCAAATTGGAGCCCTCTTGCACTACTAAAGTGTTGCTTTTCTGCAATTAAAATTAGTTCTACACAGCAACTTATACAGCAGTATATTCACTAGCAATGCCTTTCCCATATGGCCAAGATTCTTCTATAATATTTAGTTGTTTTTACCCACAGCATTTCATTCTCTCAAGTCCAGGCCTTCTACCATGCACACAGGTAGCCCATCTGCACCATCTGCTGTCAGATCCTGAGTGTCAAACATGAATCTGTGAGGTGCAGCTGTGCTTGCACCGGTGCATTTTCCCTGACTCTGTGAAATGTATTACTATTCCTCTGATGCTCATCCAGTAAAGGTAATTAGTTGAACAATACACCTTCCTCATAGTATAACTTGGGCATTTGATGCCACCAGTTTTTTTCCGTTTTTATCTCTTCACTCCAATACCTCCCTAATCACATCCCTCCCCCTTTTTTTTGAACTCCCAATTATCCAATCAGGGTTGCAACAGTCACTCAGGCATTTTAAATATTGGATTGTATTCAACTAAGTCCTACTCAGACTATACCCTCTGAAATGAATGAACCTACATTGGTCAGGTCTTTTAACTTCAATGGGTCTACATTAAGTAGGACTAGCATGGAATACTACCCAACCATTTATTTTTTCTTTTATTTGCTGCTGGTTAGCACTGCATTTTTAATCAGCTGTTGTATTATCAGTGGATGTAAATTATTCTGAAATTGATTCTGATGAATAAATGTATTTTGATTCACAGAAAAACATCTCCCCACCCATTTATCAGGCATCAAGTTATGTATATGTCTGCTCACTGATAAACAGCTGATATCTGCTAATATCTGCAACAGATGTGCTGCCTGATAAATTGAAGGTACTTTTTATTAAATCAAAATCATTTCACATACAAACACACACACACTGTTTCATACATACATATGTTTATTAATACCTTTTTCCCCCCAAATGCAGACGGCAAGCCCCATCTTAGAAGAGATATTCCCAATTTTGTCTCACACAGGAGGGAACACCGCTCCTGCAATCTATCGAAAACAGGTGTCTGTGACATCTGAAAACAAAGAAAATAGGGGGTTGGCTTCATTAACCCTATTATTTTGCATGTCTGCCAATTTATGAAAACTAAATTGGTCAATAAACCAGTTAGCAAATTAAAACTCATTTGTGATTATTCAACCAACATTGCAATCTGAAGCATGCATTCTGATGCCAATGCGACTTGCTCATAGTAACTATGCATACAGGACCAGTCTGCATCTTATTGAATTGTGTGACGATCCCTCTAATAACAATGGCCAATGTTTCCTATAAATACAATTCAAATTTCAACATGCCACAACAGTAGCTTTTAAGTGCTTCTGGGCAGTATTTGAACTCACCCTTCTCTGCATGTGTGGAGACAGAGAAAGAGACAGACAGATAGAAGGGATGGAGAGGGGAATCCAGGCTACATGATCATCTTTTTGAGTTCTACCTAACAGGATCATCTATGTGCTACTCTTTGTAGGTCTGCTCCTATGAACAGATGATCTTTTGCTGCAGTCTTCTAGCAGAAGCTTTCTTTCAGGTATACATCAGAAAATAACAGTAATTCCTCTCAAACAGCCCACAGCAGGAAGATGCAGAAGCAGCTGTAAAGAAATGTGCATTCACATTTTTACCAGGTACATTGGAAAGTGTTCAGGTATATTTTCCCTGACTGGAACATGATGCAAAACACCCTGTTTTTTCTCCTACAGGATTCTACAGACAGTTTGCTCAGTCCCTTGAAACTTACAACCTTTGGGTGGGGTAGAAGAGGCAGGGTCTTGTTTTGGTGGTAGCATCACAATTGTGGAATTATCTCCCAAGATTGGCATGGCCAGGCATCTGCCAAGGGCCCATGCTCCAGCAGGGGAGCATATTGACAAGTGCTCCCTCTCTAGAACTATGTTGCATTGTCACCATTGCAACTGCTTGCTCATTCTGCCATCTCCTGCTCTGCTCAGACAATGGTGGAGGGAGAGATGGAGGAACGGTAACTGCTACTGCCTGCTTGCTCATTGGCTGTCTACTTGGCAAGCCATCAGATGGTAGCAGTAATGAGGAAGAGGAGCATCAGCTGGTGATAATGGCAGACTTGCCATTAACAAGGAGGTAGACTTGCTGTCAGAGATGACAGGGGACCTTCAAACGGTCCTTCAAAACCTGGAGTCAACATTGCTCTTTGTTTGTGGGGTCCACCAAGCCCCTCCTATCTTAGGATGGCCATTGTATTTTATTTTTTAGGGAAAGGTAGATGCTCAGTAGCTGGTATAGCACAGTGGGGAGGAGAGCCTGGCTGGGAGTCCACAGTCTGTGAGTTCAAATCCCCGCTGGTGTCTTCTGGGTGTAAAGGGCCAGCTAAAGATCACCCCCACAGTGAGTGGCTCAGGGGTTACATGCCCTGCCACCTGTGCAGCCATGGGCAAGCTGCAGAGTCCCAAGGAGCCTAGTTGCCCCCCAGCTGGCAGTTGCAGACAAGGAAGGGGCTGACGTGCAGCTGTGGCAAGCTGAGCAGGCCCTAGCCAGCTGGGGAGGACTAGCCTCAGAGGGAGGCAATGGTAAACCCCCTCTGAATGCCGCTTACCATGAACACCCTATTTATAGGTAGCCATAAGTTGGGATCGACTTGAAGGCAGTCCATTTCCATTTTTCAGATGCTCAGTGGTAGAGCATCTGCGTTGCATGCAGGAGGTCCCAAGTTAAACCCCTGGCATCTCCAAAGAGGCCCCTGTCTGAAATCCCAGAGAGCTGTTGCCAGTCAATGTAAACAACATTGAGGTAGATGGACCAGTGGTTGGACTCTGTATGAGGCAACTTCCTATGTTGCTATTCTGAAAGGCTTTTTAAAATAATCGATTTCTACTATTTTTGTAGTATCTCCTTGGGTTTTTAATTCCATTGTGTATTTAATTTGTCTTTGATATTTGACTTAGCAGTTCATTGCTGTTTAAATTTTGTTGTTGTTTTAAAAGCAAGATATAGCAAATAGAGATATTTAGCAAGATATAGCAAACCACTTAGACTTTTATTTAAATATAAGCGGTATATAAATTTATTTATTTATTTATTTATTTATTTAACGGATTTATATTCCGCTCTAGTTCAAAAATTTAGAATTCAGAGCGGAGAACAACAAAATATAATTCAATACAAGGCAAGTAAAACAAACAGTTAAAAGTACGAGTTAATAATTTACTAATCAATTTTCTGCAGCATTTCCCTTCAGACATTAAAAGCTTGGTGAAATAAAAATGTTTTGACCCGACGACGGAAATCAATGATAGAGGGAGAAAGTCGTATTTCGGGCGGAAGTTGGTTCCATAAAGAGGGAGCAACAACCGAGAAAGTTGTATTTTTAATAGCCGTATGTCAAATGGTAAAAGTCGATGGAACAGTAAAAGTAGATTCGGTGGTCGATCTGATAGGGTGAGAAGACTGAAATTCAGAGAGACGGTTAGCCAAATATGTCGGTGCTAATCCATGTCGGGCTTTGAATGTTAGAACCAAAATCTTAAACTGGTGCCGGAATCTAATGGGGAGCCAGTGTAGATGGTGGAGAAGAGGCGTAGTATGGACCCATGGACCGGTTCCGGTGATCATTCTTGCTGCTGCTCTTTGTACTAGCTTAAGTGGTCGGAGCGATTTGGCAGAAAGTCCGATGTAAAGGGAATTGCAATAATCTAACCGCGAGGTCACTAGTGCTTGGGTAACTTTTCTTAAGTCAGACATTCCCAGGAACGGTCGAAGTTGACGGACAAGTTTTAATTTGGTCTAAATAAATAGATAATATAAACTATTTAGTCTATTCCAACTAAATATAGCCATCAACGTGCAAGACTATGGGGTGGGGGAATATTTCATTGATTTTCTGGGAAGGATAGTTCTTTGTGGTAGCCTTGGGCTCATCAACACAGCAATCTCAATATCTTCACAAAACAGTCATGGCTGGCTATATACTGTTAGGCACAGATATGTGACCTCCTTCAGGCAGCAAATTTTGGGGAAACAATGAGGACCAGCAAACTGACAATTATTTAGAGTTTAGTATCCTTGTCAGATTGGGGGAGGGGGTTGGACAGGAGAGCCCAGAAGTACCGTTGAAGATGGCCTTAATGACCCTGGTAAATTTGATAAGTATATGTTGTTTTAATTGTTTTCAAAGAGGTTTTTAATTACTTGTTTTTAACTGTTTTTATTGATAATTTTAATGTCTTTGCAAATTGCTTAGACATTTCTCACAATCAAGGAGTATATACATTTTGTTAAATAAATAAAAATAAATCCATTGTTTGGGAAACTTCAGGTAAATGGTCCATGGCGATGTGGGAATAGGCTGAGATACCCTTGGAAGGTGAAGCCATTTTGGTAAAAAGTATACATTTTGCTGTCCCCCTCCCAGATAATGGTGATGTATTCTAGGGGCATTTCCAGACTGTCAGTATTTACAAGTGGAATTCAGTCTTGTACCTGCAAATTCAGCTTGCACAGTTAATTAATTGGCAGGTCTTGCACAACAAACCTGCTTTCCTGCAAATAAATCAGGATGAATGCTCAATAAACAGGTCTTTTTGGTAAAAGGCATAGCTTTTCCCACCCCCAGATAAGGGTGATGTATTCTAAGGGCATTTCCAGCCTGTAGCTATTTCCCAGTGGAATTCAGTCACATATCTGCAAATTCATGTTGTGCAATTATAGTTGATTGGGAGGGCTTGTGCAACAAACTCACCTCCCAGCAAATAAATCAGGATGAATGCTCAATAAATAGGTCTCAAAGTGCCTTAGGTGTTTGTGAAGAAATCGAAGGAGACAGGCTGCAGTTTGACTTAGGAAGGTGGAGCAACACAGAGAACTGAATCTGGGCTCTGCAAACATCTTAGCGCAAAGGCTGTCTCCCTAGAGATGTGATGTGGGACAGTGGATTTGACTGCCTGTGGGGAACCTTTTTCAGCCCAAGAGACGGACTTGTACCTGGCTAGCCTAGAGTGTCACACACAGAACCACAGCAAGCTGCCCTATACTAAGTGAGGTCCTTGGTCTGTCTAGCTCAGTACTATCTACACTGCCTGGCAGCAGCTCTCCAAGATTTAAGATAGTGAGTCCTTCCCTGTTATACCTGGAACCAGGGGCTTCCTGCACCCTTCCCATAGGTGGAGGCACAATGTTTAAGCTGTGCTTCCATCTGTATATTTCTAAATAAATGCAAACCTTACAAAATGCTGATAAGCCTCCAGTCTTTTTTTTTTCTAAAGAAGCTAATCCTGGGGAAGCCTTATGCCTCTGGAACTTCTCACCATCTGGAGAACTGGGATGAGGGCAACAGTACTGGTTTGCTACCCGGAAGACACTGTTTAGATTTCAAGATCCATAGTCAGGTTATGCCCTTTTTTTTGCAACTAACCAAAATATCACAAAATAGTATTTGGATTTTTTTCCCCTCATGTATTCAAACGTTGGGGCATCTCTCTTGCAAATGGAAGTGAAGGTGGAAGGTCTGAGAGAGTGAATCTGGTTTTTAGAGAACTTTATTTACTATGGATGCCATCACTAAACCATAACGGGGGGAGGGGATTCTTAGACCATTTGGTTCAACCTTCAGCAGAGAAGTAGAATCCACTGTATGCAAAATATCATTATTCTGTTGGCTGAAGATTCTGTTGATCCAGTTTCAGCTGTTGAGCCTGTTTTAAATGGAATGCACTGCCCTCAAGGATCAGATATGCAGCCTGGGACACTAGTTGATCTGAGATTGCTACTAGATATTCAGATTTATTTATTTATTAAATATCTATCCCACCCTTTCTCACAGAAGGAGCCCAGGGCAGCAAAACTCTACAAGGGACAAAACTCTACAAACACCGTAAAACATCTTAACAATAAAGCATCTTTTTGGTGGTGGTGACCCCAGCAAGGGGGTTGAGAAAGACCATCTTGACCTCAGTCTTATATATTAAGTTGGGAAACACAACTCTGCCCCACATATAAACAAGCCATTTTGGTTTGCTGAACCCCAGATCTCTTAATCCTTCCCCCAAAGTTATAACTTTTTTTATTAACAGAATTGCTTACAGGGAGGCTTGGCACACTGCAAAGCACAGTGCTGGCAAAAAAGCCCAGCCACCCACCACCTTAATTTCACATAGTCATCTATTTTTAAAAAAATACCATACACACATTTGCTATGGGCCTGTGTTGCAAGTCCTTTATTTGGCAACACCCTGGATGAGGACTAGAGACATGTATATGGCTTGAGACTGCTCCATTTATTCATATCATACTATTTCTTTCATTCATTCCTTTGAAGCCCCCACCTAGTGCTATCTATGGTATATGTGTATAAAGTCCTACAATACAATTTATGTCATCAAATGCAAAAAAAGGGCATATCCAATATGTAGAAAAAACTACAACTGACTTACACACACTTCAGAAACCACAAATCAGCAATCTTGACAAAAAAAATAGAGCAACCAAGTGGAAAACACTTTAACACTGAGGGCCACAGCCTGTTGGACTTATCTATAACAGCTATAGAGATGCCAACAGATCCAGCAGCATTGACTATGTTAGGATGGAAATGTATTTGGACTTGATATGATTTTAATATCGGTTTATTTCCCTGTGACCTGACTTGTGACCTCCCAGTGGCTCTTGATTAATGAAAGCCTATTTCAGCTGGATTTCATTTCCCTTCCTGTATCATAGTAGTAAAGTGGCCCATATAAAGTTGCCATGTTGTATCACAAAAGCATTCTTGTACTTGATTCATATGCTTATAGGCCTTGACACGCATATCCCTACAAGTGTAAAGTTGTAACTTGAGTGATCTTTCTGATTTAATGGCTCTGCCTGTAGTTATTCCTCCCACATTATCTGTCTCTGTGTTCTCTTCCAACTGTCTGCTTATCTCAAGGCCGCATACCTATGTAAGCCCCTAGCTGAAAAGAAACCAAGATGTGCCTTTCTGTTATTCCAAGTACCCCTTTTCCTGCTATCTATACTGTTACTGTGTCTAGTAGAAAACTGAATGTCCGAGAGCTTTCTTATCTCAAGCACCCCATTTCTAATGTTTTGATATTACGATGACTAGCAGTTTTCTTGAATGTAGTGACACATAAACTCCCCAGTTTTATTATCTTTGGGGAAACTATGTAACTCTCTGCTCTTTCAATAAATGGGGTTCCCACTTCTGAAAAGCATCTTGCTTGAAGGTACTGGGTCCCCTTTGCAAAGGTAAATATTGTGTGTGTGTATTATTATTATAGCCTCTGGCAGTGGATAATTGCGCTCAACTCCGCACCTTCCCGGGTGTTTGCGAGCTGAGAAAGACAGTGACGGCTCGCGTGTTGGGTTTGGACCTAACAACTAAAAGGGAGAATTTCTGGATATACTCCCTGGACACATTGGCACCGCATGGCCTGAACCAGAATGACAATACAAACCTTACTTCTGCAAAGGAAGCCCTTCTAAGCATCCTCAAAGCTCTAGAACTGCCACCTTGGTAGCAGTATTTGTATGTTACCAGCTGATGAAGGCGGAAGCCAAAGTGTTTTGCTAATAAAATTATTTATTTATTTATTCAGCTTATATCCCGCCCGACTAGCAAACAGCTCTCTGGGTGGCAAACATAGCAACATATACAATAATAAAATTACAAAGTCAGTATAACAAATATAAAAATACACCATCTAAAATAGAAATTACAGCATTTACATAAATAACTTAAATTAAAATGCCTCAGAGAAAAGAAAGGTTTTAACCTGGTGCCAAAATGATAATAGTGTCGGTGCCAGGCGTACCTCCTCGGGGAGACTATTCCACAATTCGGGGGCCACCACTGAGAAGGCCCTAGATCTTGTTACTACCCTCCGGGCCTCCCTATGGGTTGGGACCCGGAGGAGGGCCTTCGTAGTAGACCGTAGTGTACGAGCCGGTTCGTAACGGGAGAGGCGTTCCTGCAGGTATTGTGGTCCCGCGCCGTATAAGGCTTTATAGGTTAAAACCAACACTTTGAATCTGGCCCGGTAGCATATTGGAAGCCAGCGCAAGCGAGCCAGAACAGGTGTTATATGCTCAGACCGCTTAGTTCTTGTTAGCAGTCTGGCCGCCGTATTTTGCACTAGCTGTAGCTTCCAAACCGTCTTTAAAGGTAGCCCTACGTAGAGCACGTTGCAGTAGTCCAAACGTGAGGTTACCAGAGCATGAACCACTGATGTAAGGTCCTTGTTACTCATATAGGGACGTAGCTGGGCTACCAACCGAAGCTGGTAGATGCATTCCGTGCCACCGAGGCTACATGGGCCTCAAGTGACAGGGAAGAGTCTAAAACGACTCCCAAACTACGAACCTGATCCTTTAGGGGGAGTGTAACCCCGTCCAGGACAGGGTATGTATCCACCATCTGACCAGAGAAACCATCCACCAGCAGCATCTCAGTCTTATCAGGATTGAGTTTCAGTTTGTTAGTTCTCATCCAGTCCATTGTCACGGCCAGACAACGGTTCAGCACATCGACCGCCTCACCTGAAGAAGATGAAAAGGAGTATAGCTGCGTGTCATCAGCGTACTGATGACAACGCACTCCAAAACTCCGGATGACCGCACCTAACGGCTTCATATAGATGTTAAAAAGCATGGGATAAAAATAAAAATCTCTCTTTTTGTTAACCACAATTAAGTGGGGTAGTTAGACTACGCATGAATTGAAATAGGGGGGAACCGCCACTGCCTCTGAATTTGCTGAAGAAACTGGATCCCTTGCCCTCACCACGTGACCTATGAACGCTGCGAGGGGCGGAGCTTCGGTGCCTTCCCAGTCCCTTCTCGGCTTCCTTCTCCTGCCTCCCGCATATTCCCTTCCTCGCGCGAGAAGTGGGGTTCCACCTCTCGCGAGGCTTCGGCGCTGCGGTAGAAGGAGCTGCTCCGCCACTTTGAGGGGGGGGGAAAGGGAGGGAGAGAGAAAAGGCGACGGGAAGGACGGAGGAGTCGGAATCTCGCTCAGCAGCGGCGGACGACGACGACCACCACCATCTCCACCTCGTGCTCCCACGTCCGCTTCTCTCTCTCCCCCCCCCTCTCCTTCCCTCCTCTTCCTTGCCCCTTCCTCCTCAGGCGACTTGCCGACAGGGATGCTACTGCGGAGCTCCGGGCCGCTTCCCGCGGCTCTGTCCCTCCTCCTCGCTGCGGCGGGGAGCCTGTTTCCGACGCCGGCCGACGCGCAGAACGGTGAGGGAGGGCGGCCGGAACGGGCCCGGCGATGGGGGGGGAGGGGGGGAGACAGGGCAGTCTCTGAGGAGATGGTGGTGGGAGGAGAAGCGAACCAATCCTGAGGCGATGCTTTACAGGGCGGGCAGCGAGGGTTTGGCCCGCGATGGGATGCCGCAAGGGGTGGGAGGTTATTAGTGGTGGGCGGGGGCGTTCCTGCTGGGTCGCAGGCGAAGACAGGTGGGATGCGGCTTTGAAGGAAAGAGAAGGGGGTGAGTTGAGAGGTAGTGCGATGTAGTGGCTAGAGTGCCTCCCCGAGGGAGGTGGGTTCAAATGCTGGCCTAGCTTGGAAGCTCATGTGAAAGTGACCTTGGGCCAGGCGGACACACACTAATTTAATCGTCCTCGTCGTCGTCGTTGTTATCAATATGACCCTACTTTCAAGGGTTGTTTGTAAGAGGGGGTGGGAAAGAGAAACCTGGAATCTGGTAAAGGGGGGTTATGTAGATTTGGAGGAGGCAGGAGGAGGAGGAGAGGTGAGAATGACATGCCCAGGAGAGTTTGTAACCAATCTTGGTGCAGCCTGGAAGGTCACTGACCTGGACCAGGCACACTCCATTATTATTATTAACGGTAGAATTAGTAGTTAGTGACTTTTTAATGTTTTACTGTAAACTGCCTTGGGGAAAGACTTCATGAAGAGTGATATGCAAATACTTTAAATTTAAAAAAATTCGTGCAGTTTTGTCTGATTTTGCAGAGTTGTTTGGAGGGATAATAAGGTAATGGACCAGAAGAATCTTGAGCACACTCAAGAACTTCATACATGCTGAGAGTCAGTGTGACATAGTGGCTAAAACGCTGGGCTGTGACTAAGCATGCCTGATTTCAGATCTCCGCCTTGTCAGAAAGTTTCCTGAGTGACCTTTGACCAGTTGGTCTCTGTCATCTGCAATATGAGGATAATAACTTACAGGTCTGTTGTGAAGATAAAAGAGACAGCATAGGATTGTGTGTGCTTCCCTGGGAGCAGAGGAAAGAAGAAGAATAAAAATGTGGTAGATAAAAGTAAATGATACTGTGGGGATGGGGGGGTAGC